>NC_135352.1:18359931-19001049 GCF_023851605.1 Tamandua tetradactyla
TACATGTATTGATTTTTGAATATTGAATCAGGTTGCCTCCCAGAATAAATTCCACCTGGTCATGGTGTACAATTCATTTTATATATTGCAAAATTCTATTTGTTAATATTTTGTTAATGATTTGTGTTCTGTACTCATGAGAGATCTTGGTCTGCAGTTTTCTATTTTTTTACTGTTCTTGTGTGGATTTGGTATTACAGTAACACCAGCTCCATAAGATGAATTGGAGAGTGTTATTGCTTCTACTTTCTGTAAGAGATTGTGTAGACTTGGTGTTAATTTTTTAAGCACTTGTTAGAATTCTATAGTGAAACCACCTGGGCCTGAAAAAAAATTTTGGAGGGACAGGCTTTAATCACACACATAATTCCTTCAAAAGTCACAGGATTTTTTTTTATTATTAATTTAAAAAAATTAACTAACACAACATTTAGAAATCATTCCATTCTACATATGCAATCAGTAATTCTTAATATCATCACACAGATGTATGATCATCATTTCTTAGTACATATGCATTGACTTAGAAAAATAAATAGCAAGACAAAAGAAAAAGAAATAAAATGGTAATATAGAGAAAAAATAAAAATAAAAATAAAAATAAAAAAATACATAAGAAAAAAAACTATAGCTCAGATGCAGCTTCATTCAGTGTTTTAACATAATTACATTACAATTAGGTAGTATTGTGCTGTCCACTTTTTTTTTTTTTAGAAATCATACCATTCTACATATGCAATCAGTAATTCTTAACATCATCACATAGATGCATGATCATCGTTTCTTAGTACATTTGCATCGGTTTAGAAGAACTAGCAATATAACCGAAAAAGACATAGAATGTTAATACAGAGAAAAAAAATAAAAGTAATAATAGTAAGAACAAAACAACACAAAACAAAACAAAACAAAAACCTATACCTCGGATGCAGCTTCATTCAGTGTTTTAACATGATTACTTTACAATTAGGTATTACTGTGCTGTCCATTTTTGAGTTTTTGTATCTAGTCCTGTTGCACAGTCTGTATCCCATCAGCTCCAATTACCCATTATCTTACCCTGTTTCGAACTCCTGCTGAACTCTGTTACCAATGACATATTCCAAGTTTATTCTCGAGTGTCGATTCACATCATTGGGACCATACAGTATTTGTCTTTTAGTTTTTGGCTAGACTCACTCAGCATAATGTTCTCTAGGTCCATCCATGTTATTACATGCTTCATAAGTTTATCCTGCCTTAAAGCTGCATAATATTCCATCGTATGTATATACCACAGTTTGTTTAGCCACTCGTCTGTTGATGGACATTTTGGCTGTTTCCATCTCTTTGCAATTGTAAATAACGCTGCTATAAACATTGGTGTGCAAATGTTCGTTTGAGTTTTTGCCCTTAATTCCTTTGAGTAGATTCCCAGCAATGGTATTGCTGGGTCGTATGGCAATTCTATATTCAGCTTTTTGAGGAACCGCCAAACTGCCTTCCACAGTGGTTGCATCATTTGACATTCCCACCAACAGTGGATAAGTGTGCCTCTTTCACCGCATCCTCTCCAGCACTTGTCATTTTCTGTTTTGTTGATAATGGCCATTCTGGTGGGTGTGAGATGATATCTCATTGTGGTTTTGATTTGCATTTCCCTAATGGCCAGGGACATTGAGCATCTCTTCATGTGCCTTTTGGCCATTTGTATTTCCTCCTCTGAGAGGTGTCTATTCAAGTCTTTTTCCCATTTTGTAATTGGGTTGGCTGTCTTTTTGTTGTTGAGTTGAACAATCTCATTATAGATTCTGGATACTAGACCTTTATCTGATATGTCGTTTCCAAATATTGATTCCCATTGTGTAGGCTGTCTTTCTACTTTCTTGATGAAGTTATTTGATGCACAAAAGTGTTTAATTTTGAGGAGCTCCCATTTATTTATTTCCTTCTTCAGTGCTCTTGCTTTAGGTTTTAGGTCCATAAAACTGCCTCCAATTGTAAGATTCATAAGATATCTCCCTACATTTTCCTCTAACTGTTTTATGGTCTTAGACCTAATGTTTAGATCTTTGATCCATTTTGAGTTAACTTTTGTGTAGGGTGTGAGATATGGGTCTTCTTTCATTCTTTTGCATATGGATATCCAGTTCTCTAGGCACCATTTGTTGAAGAGACAGTTCTGTCCCAGGTGAGTTGGCTTGACTGACTTATCAAAGATCAAATGTCCATAGATGAGAGGGTCTATATCTGAGCACTCTATTCGATTCCATTGGTCGATATATCTATCTTTATGCCAATACCATGCTGTTTTGACCACTGTGGCTTCATAATATGCCTTAAAGTCCGGCAGTGCAAGACCTCCAGCTTCGTTTTTTTTCCTCAAGATGTTTTTAGCAATTCGGGGCACCCTGCCCTTCCAGGTAAATTTGCTTATTGGTTTTTCTATTTCTGAAAAATAAGTTGTTGGGATTTTGATTGGTATTGCATTGAATCTGTAAATCAATTTAGGTAGGATTGACATCTTAACTATATTTAGTCTTCCAATCCATGAACACGGTATGCCCTTCCATCTATTTAGGTCTTCTGTGATTTCTTTTAACAGTTTTTTGTAGTTTTCTTTATATAGGTTTTTTGTCTCTTTAGTTAAATTTATTCCCAGGTATTTTATTCTTTTAGTTGCAATTGTAAATGGGATTCGTTTCTTGATTCCCCCCTCCGCTTGTTCATTGCTAGTGTATAGAAATGCTACAGATTTTTGAATGTTGATCTTGTAACCTGCTACTTTGCTGTACTCATTTATTAGCTCTAGTAGTTTTGTTGTGGATTTTTCCAGGTTTTCGATGTATAGTATCATATCGTCTGCAAACAGTGACAGTTTTACTTCTTCCTTTCCTATTTTGATGCCTTGTATTTCTTTTTCTTGTCTAATTGCTCTGGCTAGAACCTCCAACACAATGTTGAATAATAGTGGTGATAGTGGACATCCTTGTCTTGTTCCTGATCTTAGGGGGAAAGTTTTCAATTTTTCCCCATTGAGGATGATATTAGCTGTGGGTTTTTCATATATTCCCTCTATCATTTTAAGGAAGTTCCCTTGTATTCCTATCCTTTGAAGTGTTTTCAACAGGAAAGGATATTGAATCTTGTCAAATGCCTTCTCTGCATCAATTGAGATGATCATGTGATTTTTCTGCTTTGATTTGTTGATATGGTGTATTACATTAATTGATTTTCTTATGTTGAACCATCCTTGCATACCTGGGATGAATCCTACTTGGTCATGATGTATAATTCTTTTAATGTGTTGTTGGATACGATTTGCTAGAATTTTATTGAGGATTTTTGCATCTATATTCAGTAGAGAGACTGGTCTGTAGTTTTCTTTTTTGGTAATATCTTTGCCTGGTTTTGGTATGAGGGTGATGTTGGCTTTATAGAATGAATTAGGTAGTTTTCCCTCTGCTTCGATTTTTTCGAAGAGTTTGAGGAGAGTTGGTACTAATTCTTTCTGGAATGTTTGATAGAATTCAGATGTGAAGCCGTCTGGTCCTGGACTTTTCTTTTTAGGAAGCTTTTAAATGACTGATTCAATTTCTTTACTTGTGATTGGTTTGTTGAGGTCATCTATATCTTCTTGAGTCAAAGTTGGTTGTTCATGTCTTTCCAGGAACCCATCCATTTCCTCTAAATTGTTGTATTTATTAGCGTAAAGTTGTTCATAGTATCCTGTTATTACCTCCTTTATTTCTGTGAGGTCAGTAGTTATGTCTCCTCTTCCATTTCTGATCTTATTTATTTGCATCCTCTCTCTTCTTCTTTTTGTCAGTCTTGCTAAGGGCCCATCAATCTTATTGATTTTCTCATAGAACCAACTTCTGGCCTTATTGATTTTCTCTATTGTTTTCATGTTTTCAATTTCATTTATTTCTGCTCTAATCTTTGGTATTTCCAAAAGTCACAGGATTTTTGATGTATCAATTTCAATTAGGTGAGCTAAGACTATCATTTTTTTAAGGAATTGGTTCATTTCATCCAAATTGTCAAACATATGTTTGTAGAGTTGTACATAATGCTGTTTTATTTCTGATATTGGTCATTTTTGTCTTCTCTCTTTTTACTTTCTCAAATTTTTAAGAGATTGACCATTTTATTGATCTTTTTAAAGAAATAGCTCTGCTTCATTGATTTTTTTCCATTGTCTTTCTGTTTTCAATTTCACTGAGTCATGTTCTTATCGTTACTATTTCTCTCCTTCTGCTTACATTAAGTATATAGGGCATTTTTTCTTTAGATTCTTAAAGTAGGAGCTTATATTACTGATTTGAGAATTTCTGTTTCTAATGGATTTATATAATGCTATAATTTTTACTCAGCATTGTTTTAGCTGCATCCCACAAATTGTGATATATTGTATTTTCATTTTTATTCATTCCAATGTTATTTTTCAATTTCCACTGAGACTTCCTTTTGATTCATGGATTATCTAAAAGTGTTATATATTTTCCAAATTTTTGGACATGCATATAATGGGAATGAATAAACAAGCAGCACCCAGGAAATAAAGGACCTTTTGGGTCATGTTCAAAAATGTGGAGTTTTTCTGTTAAATAGGAAGAAACTGGAATTTTACAGAGAGTCATTATCTAATTTATTTTCATAAAGACTGTGTAGGCTCCAGTATTAAGAACATGTACAAGGGATCAAGTGTGCAACATGGAAAATTGCAGAAATTTCCTGATTATTTATACATGTCATATTGACAGCAGCCATTTAGAGGGCACTTCCCAAAATCCCTCTGTCCAAAATGATTTCTTCTGGGATATCTACCCTTTTCCCCCCAATTTTCCTCATTATAAAGAAAATCCATTTATGGAAATATCTTAAATACCTAAAATGAGCAGAATGACTATTGTACCATTTAGGTTGCTTGAATCATCTGATGGAATATTATATAGTCACTGAAATGGTATTTATAATTGTCTTGTAAAAATACCCAGAATAGCTTCTAATAAAATTTTGTGATGAATAGCATGTGTGTGTATTTGCTTCTATTTCAAGATTTCAACTATAAAAGATATGAGTTTATTTGCACAACAACTGAATGATATGGACAATATAAAAATAATTTTCTTAAAGTAAAAAACTGCATTTTTAAGCTTTATTCAGACATTTCTTTCATGCATTTACGCCTATAATGAAAATGAACCTTCTGTCTGATGCTCCTAGCTTTGGAAAGGCGAATTAAAAAAATGATAAAAAATAAACAATAGGGGGAACAAAGGTTAAAATACATTGAATAGACGGAAATACTAGTGGTCAACGAGAGGGAGGGGTAAGGGGTATAGGATGTATGAGTTTTTTCCTTCTTTTGCTGGAGTGATGCAAATGTTCAAAAAAATGATCATGGTGATAAATACACAACTATGTAATAATGTTGTGACCCATTGACTGTATACCATGTATGGGATGTTTGTCAAGAATGTTTGTATCCTTGTATATTAAGTTCTGACAATAAAAATATTAAAATCAGGGGAAAAAATGAAATGTTGAATGTATCTTTTTTTTTTTGGTTTAGGCAATGTATTAATATCTACCATCTTAAGAATCTATTTTTCAAATATACCTTTAGAGATTTAACATTGGCACATTAAAAAATGTCTCAGTTTAGTTTATGAAAAATTAGTCATCCCTGACCTCCAGGAAGTTAATAAAACATGACATAGTATGTGTAAGTTGATTTGGGTTGGGGGGGCGGTTTAAGATGAGGACAAGTTGAAACTATGCCTGACAAGAGTCCCACCTTTCAAGGTGAAGTATCTTAGAACCCGTACTGGGTAGAAGAGAGGGCACATGAAGGGGTGGGGGTGAGAGAGACAGAAAAAGCTTCACCCAATTCACAAACGTGCTCATCGGTAATTGACCACTGCTTTTCACCACGTGAAGTGAGGTCTCCAGAAGTTATAGAAAGTGGCCACTCAGATCATCTGTTTCCACCCACATTCCAAAAGACAATTAGGTATCCTGATAATTGACTAAAATGATGAATGATTTATGATTTGATTATTTCCTATCAGTGGAAATAGTACACTCATTAGGTTATACCAAAATAATTGCTACAAAACTCACTAGCTAAATAGAGAGAATAAACTAAACTTTCCTATATAACATATTGCCAGGTTAAGAAGACACAAAGTTGTACTCCACAAATTCAGAATCAGTCTGCCACTTCAACACTGTTCTCCTTCCTGCTTTTGCTCATTCTCTTTTCTGCACATTATGGATCATTCTAGTCTCTTTACTTATTTAAATCCCAACTATACTCCAAGACTCAGTTAAATTCCTAAAGGTGGCAGACTGGATTCAGACAGACCTCAATTCAAATGTTTGTTCTGCATCTCTGTATGAGAATGATCTTGAGAAAGTTGAATGACCTGATTCTGTTCCCGCAAGTGAGAGGGGTTACCATGAAAAAGTGAGAATATGTACACAAACTACCTGGTACCCAAGTATTTATAAGGCACCTGATAAAATTACCCCTTTAGTCCTTTGGTTACTCGGTGAAATCTCACCTCAAGTCAGAAATGATGATGTCATGAAAGTAATGGGAAGAATAGGGGCTCTGAATTAAAGGAAACTAGGGTACCAAAAGACCTTTCCCTTCCACGGGTTGCTTAACCTCAGTGGGTCTCTGTGGAGGGGAGAAGAATGGCCCCGAAACATGTCTGCACTCTAATCCCTGGAACCTGGGAATATGTGGTATCACAGAGCAAAAGGGAATTAAGGTTGCAGATGGAATTGGGGTTGCTAACCAATTGACCTTGAGAAGGGAGATGATCCTAAACCATCTGGGTGAGCCCAATATAATCACAAGGGTCCTTAAAAGTGGGAGAGGAGACAGAAGGTTGGGTTAGAGAAATATAATGTGAGCAGGATTTGACCCACTGTTGCTGGCCTTGAAGATGGAGGAAGGTGCCATAAGGCAAGGAACAAGGTGGTTTCCAGAATCTGGAACTGCCCCTCAGCTGACACCAAGCAAGAAAGTTGGGACTTCAGTCTTATAACCCCAAGGAACTGAATTCTGCCAAGAATACAAATAAGCAAGGAAACAGACTCTCCCCTAGAAACTCCAGAAAAGGAACACAGACCTGCCAAAACCTTGATTTTAGTTCAGTAAGACCCATATTGGATTTAAAACCCACAGAAGTGGAAAACATAAATTTGCATTGTTTCAAGCTACTAAATTTGTGGTCATTTGTTACAGCAGCAATAGTATACTATAAATTTTCCTTTAAAAAAATTCCTTAAATGGAGACACTTGCCTCACAAGACCACTGTGATAAATTAGATTAGTTTCAGAAAGCACATATCAGCAGCTCAAAAATAAATGCTTTTAGTCATTCCTTATTTCTTTTATTTCCTTCTACATTCACTTAAGTGCATACTGCCCATAGATTATGGGCAACTAATAATGTACAAGTGACTTCTCCTGGTATTGCCACGTGTTATTATTCAAGCATCACAATTTACTGACTGTGATCTTTGGGTCAATTGACTAACTTCTCTGAACTTGCCTCCAATGTGTAAATGGGAATACTAACAACTCTCTTCTCTAGTTTTCATGATGATTTATGAAATGGTACCTACAAAGCATTTAGAATAGCACCTGATACATTGTATGTTCTATTTCACAGACTAGACAGTGAATTCTTTGATGTCTCAATAGTATCTTGCAATAGATCTTATCCCACGTAAAACCTGGAAAATGCTTTGATTAAAGTAAGATACCCAGGAAATATTTTTCGACACAATTTTATTCCCTCCTTTAATCTGGGGACATGCTATCAGCATCTGGGCTTTTCGTAGCTCAAGCACTAATCCTAAGTAAAAATCAACTTGCGATGAGAAGTGGGAGAGAGGGAATAAGCTCAGGGAGCCAGCTGCCTGGACGTGGAGTCCCAAAACACACCCTTTCCTAGTCTGTTGCTTCAGAACAAAGTTGTTGTAATGTGATCTAAGTCTTCTATTATGTTGGGGTTATCATAAGAGCTAAACACTGAATTTTCATAGTTAAAAATAAAAAGAGGAATGGCGACTAAATGGCTTCAAGCTATTTTCTCTCTCTAAAGCGTGCACAATCTAAAGTCATCAACTTTCATAGCTGAAAATGAGTAATTTTTAACTACTGTTTGAACTTAGCTTTGGACAATTTGCTATTTCACTGAGCACACAAAAGGCTGATTCAATGAATGAAGAGAAGATGGCACAATGCAAACCTGCCTTATTTTTGTCAGTTATGACGACACTTTGTTAATGCAAGTGGGGTGGAAGTCTACTTTCCTAATTTTGGTGTTAGGCTGATTTAAGAGGCCATATTTTATTCTTTTCCTTGTGCTTAGAAAAGCATACTGAAAATGAAAGAAACGCAAATATTTGTTGAATTGAATTTGCATGGATTAAAATGCTGTTTAGCAGGTTATAGAGGAGTGAAAATTAAAATATGGGAATTTTACCGGGGAACCAGGATATGAAGAGAGAAACTAACACACCATTCGTATCATCAGTATCTCTTTTAAGAGAGGAAGACCTCAACCCATCAACCCAGATGTTTCTCATTAAAACCATGATGAAACCAAATAGGGATTTTAATTTTTTAATGACTTATCTTGGTAGACTCTGTTCTTTCATGTGTTTCGGTTAGTGTGCAGTGGAAAAGGAAATAAAACAAAATAGTTACTGTGTTTAAGGGATTTAAAATGGAGTATGGGGCGGGCCATGATGACTCAGCAGGCAGAGTTCTTGCCTGCCATGCCGAGATCTGGGTTTAATTTCCAGTACCTGCCCATGAAAAAAAAAAAAAAAAACAGAGTCCAGTGGTTATTCTGGAGGTTACTCTTACGCAGGTCTCACCCAGATATCACAAAACTGCACATGCAAAGCCGTCAAGCAACAGTGTTCCTCAAAACCCCTAAGAACATCTGGACACTAGGTGCACATCACAAGACAAGGAACTCAGTAAACAAACCTACAGGACATCTGGAGCACCCCAAATATCTACCAACCACAAACAACACAGGTAAGATTCTTTCCTTAGCAACCCTTGCCTGCAAATGCCAAGATGGGACATGATTTGGGGTGTTACCTGAATCTGTGCTCCCCAAATTGCGACCTAAGACCCCAAATAAATGCCTTGGTTGCCCTACAGCTTAGTTCGTCATTTCTCCACTGTCAACGGTTTATGCTTAATCTCACTGAAATGCTAATTTAAAAAAATCCTTATATCAGCTGTTTATATTACTTGCATTTATAATTTGGGTTCAATGATGACTAACTACAATGAATGATTCACTCTGGGAGATATTTTCAAAGAAAATTAAATCACATCTGGTGCTGAATGTCTCAGGCTATGCCCATCAGGGCTCTGTGACAGTCGGATTGCTGTTAGAATCACGGGTTCTAAGACCAGGTCACCTAGCGTTGCATCCCAACTCTGTCACTAAGTGATCTGGGTCAAATTATTTTAAGCGGGAATGACAACACTATCCACTTTTTTAAAAAGGGAATAAATGAGACAGGATGTAACGCTCTTAGCACTACATCTGACATGAAACAAATGTACAAAAGATGTGAGCTAGTCATTTTACTATTTTTGAAAAGGCAGTGTTGCCTGGTGGTTTTGCTCAAACCATCCTTACTTGGAATTTGCAATATCGTGTTCATCATCTCTACAGAATTTAATTCAATCGAGCCAGATAAAGAGGAGGTGCACATATATTTCCTTCTTTCATTGGGTACAAAAGTCCAAGTTTAATTCTGAACTTAAATAAGAGGAATTCAAGAATAAAAACAATTCTTGATTGAAAAACTTAATTGAAAAGTTCTATCTTTCATTTTCTTTTTCAGTGAATTTAAGCACTACAAAAGCACAGAATCCTAAGGAAACAGCTTTGAAAGGAAGTAAAGGAAAACAGCCCCACTTCCTTGCCAGCACGTGACAATGACACCGCAGCTTTAGGCCTTGGGAGATAAGTATGGACAAGAAACTGATCTCGGCAACTGAGCAAACATTTGTTTCCCTCTCAGCTTTTCAGTATTATCCCTGTGAGTCTAAAACAACCACGCAGCTTCCAGTGTTTCTGCCAAGTATCTACCTGACTTTCAAATGTCCAAACATATACTTCGGTTGCATCCAAATCCCATGAAGCGCCCATTTATGAATTGTTTGTGGGGCATAAAATGAACGCTGGCAGTGTGTGAAGGAATAAACGCCTTGCGTGTTGGCGGTAATTTCAACATTACTATCCATCAGTTATTCAAAATCAGTGACTTGTGGGATGGCAGAACTCATACACAAGGACTTTCAAAAGCTGTCTTACAAATGAATTAATATTTTTCATTTTATGATGGCAATTGGTGTCCAGCTGCAGTGAATCAGAAAAAACGTTAGTGTCCTTTCATCCCAACAATCTTTTGTCTCCTAAACTGCCATTAAGTTGAAGGCCATAAGAGCAAATCAGAAATAACATGCCCTACCTCCTATCAGCATGCAGATAAATACAAGACTATTTTGCTTAGCTTTTTCTATAGATGAGTCAAAATATATTTATCAGTGTTTGGAATGGAGAAGCGTGCACAATATTTTCTCAAAACCCTGAAAGAGACAGACAAGGACATATCTTTTGCTTCTAAGATTTGCAAAAATGACTTGACTTACAGGATAAGTTTCTAAGAAGAAAGATTAAAAAACTAGGCTACATTTAATCATTCTTTTTCTTTTGTTTTACTTTTGCATGGGCAGGCACTGGGAATTGAACCCAGATCTCTGGCATGGCAGGTGAAATTTCTGCCACTGAGCCAATGTCACACTGCCCTAATCATTCCTTCAAGCCTGTTGAGTAAAATAAAGTCTAGTATCAATTTGATGGCATCTACAGGTTTTGTGGGATGGAGAAATAACTTTTTAGCCTTATTAAAAAAACTGAGTTAATTTCTATTTAAGGTCTTCTATAAGAATAAACTCTAGAAATGTACATCTGCGTCAATGCTATAACATCAGCTTTAATATTCAAGTAGCCTGAAAACAGGTATGTTCCAATTGAAAACTTGCAAGTTTCCAAGAAATATTCTAAAACCATTTCTGTGAGTAGAAGGAGGACTGATCCAAAATGTTTGGAGAAGATACCATTCCTAAGCTAACCCCACATGATCCCTCAGGCAAGTACAATTCATGAATAAGCTTATTACATAAGCTTAGAAAAATCATTTGCATACTAGAGATGTGGATTGATAATTGCACTCATATAGGTGTTTTCAGAGCTCACTCTTCTAAACAGTGTGAGAGATCATTGCCACCAAAAGTACCTTGACCTTATGTTACCGTGAAAACTTTTTTTCACATAAACTCCCATTATATTTTTAAAAAGAGATATCAATAAAACATACCCATTCTACTTTTTGAAGTACTAAAGAATAGCAAAATTTTTTTACGACTCTCCTTTTCTGACACTGCATTGAGTACTGTGTATGTATAGGCAGTCTAAAACAAAATGATACGTACAATTTAAAATTAATCCAAACAATCAAATCATATTTTGAATTATTGTTAGCAGTGAACATTTGTTGACATTCCTCGTGTGATAGACATGGTGGTGCCATTTCAAAATGAATAAAATATGACCCCTGCCATCAAAGGGCTGGTGATTGAGACAAGTTACAAAACTGAAAGTAGAAAATAATTAGCAGATCATTGTTACAAAAAATACTTTTCCTACACCGGAGGAGTCCAACTCTCTGAGGATACTAAAAAAAAGTTTATATATGCTTCTTCAAGGAAAATTTGAACTGTGATCCACTAAATGGCCTGAAGTCATTTTCAAATAAATTCATTTCATGTACATGGGCATACATCTTTGCTATAATCTTATTCAAGCCTTGAATATATGTATGTTTTCCTGCCTAATCACAACCCTGCATTTAGACTCCACTTGGTTTGACTGCTTAAAAAATAAGATCTCAGGTATGAGGTTTGAAGAAAATGGCATGATAAATTAGGCTGTTACCTTTCCAGATGGAATTTAGAAGCTGAAATTCTAACTAGATTTATAATCAGAAATCTACTATTAGCTGTCTTGAACTTCATAACTTGTTTTTAAATCCAGGTTTTAACTACTCTTTCCTTTGTATATCTTATAAAATGGTAGCCTATGTTCAAAAGCAATATATTCAGATGTAATCCCAGGCTAAAGATGTGAAGAAATATGGGGGCACTTTACTGTCACCAAACAGCAAAGAGGCTAACCTAGAAGAATTTATATCAGGAGTTTGAGTGAAAACACCACCTTCTCCATCTTATAACCAACACATTCTTTCTTGACTTAAACAGAAAACAAAATGAGGAATATAAGATCCATACATGGTGCCAGAATTCTACCCTTGTTATTTATCAAATACCTACATGTTTATTAAGCTATCTTCTTAGAATAAGCTGGTCTATAGTCCTTGCTAACTAACATTTTTCCCTCAAAGCAATTCAAATCCACCCTTAGTTTCATTAGTTCCAGCAAGATTTTTTTTTTGGTTGCATGGTCTAGGAATCGAACCCAGGTCTCCCACATGGAAGGCGAGCACTCTACAACTGAACTACCCGTGCACCCCCAGCAGGAATTTTAAAAGTCAGTTGCTTTGGATAATTTGGTTAAAGTACTGGCAATGTGTCCATATATGTTTAAGAACTGTTTCAGTCCATGTGCTGGTTTGAAAGGATGTATGTACCCTAGAAAAGCCATGTTTTAATCCTAATCCCATTTCGTAAAGGCAGCATTTCTTCTAATCTCTATTCAGTACTGAATGTTTGAAACCTTTATTAGATCATCTCCCTGGAGATGTGACTCAATCAAGAGTGGTTGTTAAACTGGATTAGGTGGAGACGTGTCTCCACCCATTCTAGGTGGGTCTTGATTAGTTTACTGGAATCCTATAAAAGAGAGATTCTGAGAGAGCAGAGAATGACATAGCCATGAGAAGCAGAGAGTCCTCCAGCCAGCAATCTTTGGAGATGAAGAAGGAAAATGCCTCCCGGGGAGCTTCATGAAACAGGAAGCCAGGAGAAGAAGCTAGCAGATGATGCTGGGTTTGCCACGGGCCTTTCCAGAAGAGAGAGAAACCCTGGCTGTGTTCGCCATGTGCCTTCTCACCTAGAGAGAAACCATGAACTTCATCGGCCTTCTTTCTTGAACCAAGGTATCTTTCCCTGGATGTCTTAGATTGGACATTTCTATAGAATTCTTTAAGTGGGACATTTTCTCAGCCTTAGAACTGCAAACTAGCAACTTATTAAATTCCCCTTTTTTAAAAGCCATTCCATTTCTGGTATATTGTATTCTGGCAATTAGCAAACTAAGACAGACCATGTTCGAGGTTTTAGGATTAGTGAAATGATAGGCTATGTTTCCACATATACTATTAATAGTATGTAATGTAAAATGTCATTTTATGGCATGCATTGGTTTTTGGTAATTTAGATATGTTAATTTGGAACAATAATTATTCACAGTTCCCACAAAAATCAGGTCCTCATAGTCTGTACCTCAATTTCAAATCTAATATTTATTGGATATTATTACTATCAATTTATCCTTATTCTGTAAATAATGATATTTATTTATCATATTTATTGGATTGAAAAATATGATATTTATTGTATTTTTGTTAAGTCTTATGTTATGGCATACACTGATCCTGGCCAATAACATAGTTATGTTTATAAGGATAAAGTTAAAGTATTTTCAGTCGTTTATTCTTTAAACGTACTGAGAGCCCTTACAGAGAACAGCAGTGATAAATTAATTGAATTCAAGATCAGTGGGATATCAGCAGAGTTAATCTACTATAAATTCTCATACCTGAGGAAAATTAGCCAACTAATACAAGTTGAATTAGGACACATTCTATAGCATGCTTTAAATGTGCCAAGCCCTCTTAGTTCTGAATTCTTTGCATATTTTGACACAGTGAATCTTCTAAACAACCCAGGAAGTAGGTGCTATCATTTACCTCATTAAAATGACAAAGAAGAGCAGGCCATGGTGGCTCAGCAGGTAGAGGTCTCGCCTGTCATGCTAGAGACCTGGGTTCGATTCCTGGTGTCTGTGCATGCAAAATAATAATAATAATAATAATAATAATGACAAAGAAACAGAGGCCTAGAGGGGTTCAATATCTTAGATACAGCTGGTAAGTGGCAAGGCCAAAATTTAAACCCAGGCTGCACAGGCAATGGTCTTACTGGACTTAATGTACTACCCTATCACGCTATTGACAGAACACAGGTTGGAGCCAAGAGCAAGAACTGCTGAAGAGAAAGTGCAACTGGTTAGGATACCAGTGCATGGGGAAGTTATTCCTCTCCCTCAGGTGCCCTCGGATGTCTGGCGTGGGGCGAGGAAAACAGTGGTCCAGGCTACAATCCTTCATCTCTTCTCCAATCCCTCAGGGTGTATACAAGCCATAGTCCCTCTGCATCTCAGGTTCAGAACCAAAAAGGACTGAATTAGCCAAAGAACTCATTCTCAAGATATTTGAAAATGTGCAGATAAGAGAGTCCACTGGCACCCACTACAGAGCAACGTGACAGTGGTGTCTTCTGTGATCTGTCCTGCCTGTCTCTGCACTGGCATTTCATAATTGGCCTTCAGCTTAAGAGACCTAATTTATTTAAAGGAGTTCCTTATCTGGTGTTAAAATAAAAACCCTTTTTTATTAGATGGAAGGACATGACTTGATTTTGATTTCTATCCAGGAAAGGAAAAAGCCAAGTTTCAAATTTAATTACATATTCAAGCCTGCCTATTTTTACTGACACTCCTGCAATTCTCTGGAAAGGCATAATTATAGCCTAGCATAAACACAATTAAATTTCCTCAAGAAGGACTTTTGGAACTTTTTATTACAAACTTCACTTCAGAGTGTCCAGCTGACATAAGGGCAGGGATTAGATACAGTATAATTAAGGAAGTAAAAGAGAAAACCCACAAATTAAGCACGAGTAGTTTATGTTCTTAATACTCAAGCCATGCATTTTCACTTCTAAGCCGTGTTACTGCTGATAAATATTTGGATGTAATGATAGGTGTGATGGTTAAGTTCACCTGTCGACATGACTAAATTATGGTGTCTAGTCGTTTGGTCAAGGAAGCACTAGTTTGATTGTTACTGTGAGGATGTTTCCTGGATTTAAATCACTATTCAGTAGATTGCCCATCTACAGCTTATTATCTCTATAATCACCTAAGGAAATGCCTTCGGCAATGAGATAAATCTCATCTAATCAGTTGAAAGATCTTAAAGGGAGAAGTGGTTATTTCAACAGTCAGAAAGAAAGATTTCCATCTCTATTTCAGCCAGCCAACTTATCCTGGAATTCATCAAAACCTTCAACCGAGTTTCCAACTTGTGCTCTGCCATACAGAATTTGGACTTGCCAATCTCCATGGTCACAGCAACCAATTTCTGTAATAAAGCTCATAATATTTACATACACACACACATACTCACACACACACACATATACTGTTGGTTCTGTTTTCTGGAGAACCCTAATACAGGTTTTGGTACTAAGAATGGGTCTTGAGAAAAGGACTCTTAGGGATGAGATTTCTGAGTTGGTTCTTTAACTTGATAACACTGATAGTCCATGGTGTGACTTGGCAATAGAGATGTGTGAAATATAATGTTTGGATGCTGTACTCAAATGCTTATAAGAGGTGCAGCTTTTGGGGACAGTGTATTTGATACTTTAGTGGAGTTTTCTGGAGTTAAAAGTAAAAGTGGTGGTGGCTGTTTGTTCCTAATTACGTGGGATACAGTTGTTATTAAAGAAACTGATGAGCTCAATGCTTCAAAGTCCCAATCAAGCACCATATAAATGGCAGGAAAGTTTCTGTGTGAGCCCTGCAAGAAGCACATTTCTTTTTGCCATAGACTTGAGATTTGAGAAGATCAAACTCAAGAGTCTCATTGTGAGAATGACTGAATTACAATATCAATTAAATCGCCAGCCTTGCCTGGTGTTTTCTGTTAATTTAAGGACATTCATTGGGAAGGAATGGGAGCCTAAAAACTGGCATGGGGAAATATTTGTCGATGATGATGATGTGGACATTGATACCCTAAATTCTGTTGAGCCTTTTGTCTCCTCCAGAGGAAACAGCCCTCACATCTCTGCTTGAAGAGATGTGAGGCCTGTGCAGAAAACAGATGAGTCTTGGGGAATGACAGTGGCCTATCATAAACTTAACCAGGTGGTGACTCCAATTGCAGCTGCTGTTCCAGGTGGTTTTTGCAAGAAGAAACCACAGTGGAATGCCCTGAGGTAGTTGGCTAATTCCTGTCGTGACCCACCCTCATTACTCCTCTTTGCTACAGACCTATAACCCAACAGAAGTCCCAATAGGCTCTGCAAGGTGAGGTTCAAAGTGGGACCCATAAGGAGGTATGCTACACTGCTAAAGAACTGCTACAATTTTACCAATTTATGTAGACAGACAATAGGGGAATATGTGAGGGAACGCACATTAAGGGTGTGAGATAATGGTGGAAGAACATAAAGTTGGATCCCCTAAGCAGAGAATCTGGATTCAATGTTATAGCTTGAGATGTTAGAAAGGGCTCCAACAGTATGTTTGGGTGGTTGGGTGATTCATGTACCAAAAGGTGGTCTATATTACTAACTAAGGGTGCCATGGTATAATGTAGATGAGGGGATCCAAAAACTTTGAGAGATTGGAATGTTAGAATGGATTTATCAGGAGATACTTGCTTACCCACTCCAGGAAAGTTGAAAGGACACACCTTTCACCAGAACTACTAAGAATAAATTTGTGAGAACAGTTCCATCATCCCTGAAGAGTTCACTGGTCACTCTTTTCTATAGTTCAGATATGACTGTGGGAACTGCTGTCACTGAACTTGGATCATTAAACACAACGAGGGTTATTGGATCCCATGTTGGCAAAGTCAAGCAGCAGCACTTAATCACCAAAGACAAGGTGAGTTTGTCTAATGTAATGGACAACAGACTCGAAGCTATCAGAACAGTCTGACTCACAGAGACTTAGGTGTTGACTGGTTGATCACGAGTTACCTAGATATGAAATAAATGGGCAAATTATTAAATACTTACTTGATCTATATAAATAGAATAGTTTTAACTCAATGGGAACAAAGTCTAACATGAATCGCAAAAACAGAGTCACAGACTCTCAATCACATGCTAGATTTGAATCAGTTTACAGGCCTAGAACTCCGTGAATATAGGTGAATATAAGGAAGGATGGAACCCTTTGTGGAAAGAACCTGCTACACTGCCAAATATTTATACTATTAATCTTCCTCCCCACCTTTTCCAGAGCACTCTACAGCCTTTAACTGGGGTGGCTGTGTTTTGGAGAAAAGGAAATGATCAGACATTTCTGGGATTAGACACTGGCTCCATACTGACATTAATCCTAGGAGACCCAAAATGTCACTGTAGTGTACCAGTCAGAGTTTTCATTCAGGTCCATCTCAAAGTGCATTCAATGGCTCACTGAACCCATTCTGTGGTTATGTTCCCAATTCCGGAATGCATAATAGGAATAGACATGAAATCCCCACATTGGATCCCTGACTCATGGAGTAAGGGTTATCATGGTAGGAAAGGCCAGGTGGAAGCCATGAGAACTGCTCCTACTTAGCAAAATAGCACACTAAAAAGCAGTACCACTTTCCTGGAAAGATTGCAAAGATTAGTGCCACCATTAAGGAATTGAAAGATACAGGGGTGGTGATTCCCACCACATCTCCATTCAATTTCCCTATTTGGCCTGTGCAGAAAACAAATGGGTATTGGGGAATGACCAGCAGTCTACCATAAACTTAACCAGGTGGTGAGTCCAATTGCAGCTGCTGTTCCAGATGGTATCTTTACTCGATCAAATCAACACATCCCTGGTATCTGGTATACAGCTTTTGATCTCACAAATGCTTTTTCCTTAATACCTGTTAATAAAGACTAGCAGAATCAGGTTGCTTTTGATTGGCAAAGCCAACAGCATTATCCTTTCACTGTTCTTTCTCAGTGGCAAATCAATTCTTTGGCCCTATGTCATAATCTACTCTGCAGGGACCCTGATCATCTCTCCCTTCCACAAGACTTCACACTAGTCCATTATAATAACAGCATTGGGCTTATTGGAACTAGTGAACAACAAGTAGCAACTACTCTAGACTTTATGTCAGGCATTTGCACATAAGAGGGTGGGAGATAAATCTAACAAAAAAGTTCTAGGTGCCAGGAAATAGTATATATGAGATTTGGCTCTAAGAGGCTCTGAAGGTACAAGTAAGTTACATGAGTTAGTGGCCCAAATGCCCATGGCCTCCACTGCTGCCACATTACCATCTCTTTCCTAGCTATGGCCCCATGAAGAGTATTCCATTATCTGTTGACTAAGGAAGAAAAACATTCGAGCCTGCTTTACAGACAATTCCGCATAATTTACATGTATCAACCAAAACTGAACAGCTCAGCATACAGCCTCTTCTGTGACAGCCTGAAAGGCAATGCTGGAGGGAAATCCTCCCAGTGGATAGACCTTTGAGCAGCACCTGGTTGCTCATTTTGCTTGGAAGGAGAATGACTAGAGGTGTGTTTATATACTGATTCATAGGCTGTGGCCAATGGTTTGGCTGGACAGTCACTTAAGGAACATGATTAGAAAATTAGTCAAAGCAAGATCTTGGGGAGAAGTAGGTGGACAGACTTTTCTGACTGGGTGAAAAACATGAAGAGCTTGGCATCCCATGTGAGTGCTTACCGGAGGGTGAATTCAGTAGAGGATGGTTTTAATAAACAACTGGATAAGATGACCCATTCTGTGGAAATCAGTTGGCCTCTTTCTCTAGCCACTCCTGCATTGCCCAATGGGCTCATGAACGAAGTGTCCATGGGATGGAATTCCACACACAACCACTGCTTGCTACAGCCACTTTTGAGTGTCCAATCAGTGGAGTAGTCAGATCACAACACTTATCACTTAAGTTCACTGTCTAACTGGGTACAGTTCATGGTGCCCCAAAACAATTACAGTAGTAACATCAAATAGTAACAATTACAATAGTAACATCACCACAACAGATGTAATAGTTAGTTTGAAATATTGCAGGAATTTCCAAAATGTGACACAGAGGCATGAAGTCAGTATATTTTGTTGGAAAAATGGTGCTATAGGCTTGCAATCAGATAATTTATAATACTGCTGGATGTTATGAAGATGAAATATGGTGTTGACCATAAAGAAGAGAAGTTAGAATGCCATAGGCTACACATAGCAAAAAAGCTCTGCTCAAACTGGTTTAAATAGTAATGGAAAATAGGCTGTGTGCCAGGCATGACAGGATCTGCAGTCTGAGGATATATATTCCATGGATTATATTTAACAGTCCAACTATAAAAATGTGTTACCATCAATTATAGCAAATGTACCACATCAATGCAAGGCATTAATAATAAGTATATGGGAAACCTGTACTGTATGCATGATTTTTCTGTAAACCCACAACTTATCCAACAAAAAATATTACATATGAATTTCTTCCCCCTAAAGTATGAATATTACCCAAGGACTTACATTCTCTTCTGGGGAAATGGTTAGTGAATATCTGTTTGAACAGGTGAATTATGTTAGCTGAAAGTATGACTTACTGTTTTTATTCAAAGATTAATTTTTGCATAAAGAGATGTTACGGGTATCAAGTTGACAAGGGATGGACTGTGATCGTTAAGTTCACATATCAACTTGGCTAGGTCATGTTGTACAGTTGTTTGGTGAAGAAAGCACTGGCCTGATTATTACTGTGAGAGTGTTTCATGAATATAAATCATTAGTCAGTTGTTTGTATCTATGACTGATTACAACTATAGTCCAACAAAGAATACTTTCTTCAGCCATGGAAAAAGTCTCATTCAATCTGTTGAAGGACTTAAGGGAAGAAGAGAGTTTTTCAGCAGTCAGAAAGGAGAACTTCTATCTCTACTTCAGTCAGACAACTTTTCCTAGGGATTACATCAAAATCTTTATCAGAGTTCTCAACATGTGGGCTGCCCTGTCATGTGAGCAAATTTCTATATAAATCTCATAATATGTCTGTAACCTTTCTCTATATAACCCTGACTAATATATCCCCTTTGTAAAGAGCCAGTCCATTTCTGATATATTGCATTCTGGCAGCATTAGCAAATGAAAACATGGAGGAATAATGATGAGGATAAAAAACTGGTATGAATAATTTCAAAAACAAATCACAAGAAAAAGAGAAAAAAAAAGAAATTCCCCAAAGTAATTGCTTTAATTCTCTGTTTGATATATACTTTGAAGTCTTTTCCCGATTTAATCTGCTCTTGGAATATGTTCTCCCAGTAAAAATATATACAGATAATAAATAAAAAATTCTATCCCGTTTTTCTTATTCATTTTCCTTAATGTCAGAAAACAGAATTTCAGAAACCTGCAGACATAGCTACACTGACAACAAAGACTTGTTTACCAGTTTCAGAATACATTTAGAAAATGACCATCAGAAATCTTACCTACAGACCCAAGAGCTATTTGACTCTCTTCCTTTTAGAAATGGAGTACACTGTTTGAATCTGTTATGTGCCCCAGAAAAGCCATGTAACCTCTAATCCAATCTTGTAGGGACAAACATCTTGTTGGGTGAGACTTTTGATTAGGTTGTTTCCATGGAGATGTGACCCTGTCCATCCAGGGTGGATTTAATCTGCTTATAGAAGTCTTTTAAGGGGGCTGAGCGAGTTTAGAGAAAGAAAATGACCCCAGAGAAGCAAAGAAAGGACCCACAGATACTCGGAGACAGAAAATGCCCCAGAAGATGCAAAGCTCAGTGTTGAAATCCAGAGTTTGCTCTGGAGAAGCGAAGAGAGGACTCACAGATGCTCAGAGAAAGAAAATGCCCCAGCAGAAGCCAGAAGGACCCACAGGAGCTGGAAGAGCCATTTTAGAAACCAATCCAGGAAAGAAGGGCCAGCAGACATTTTTCCATGTGCCTTCCCATGAGACAGAGAAATCCTGGACATGATCGGCCTTTCCTGAGTAAAGGTATCTGCTTGTTGATGCCTTACTTTGGATATTTTCATCGTCTTAGAACTGTAAATTTGTAACCTAATACATCCCCTTTGTAAAGAGCCAATCCATTTCTGATATATTGCATTCTGGTAGCATTAGCAAATGAAAACATGGGGGAATAATAATGAGGATAAAAAACTGCTCTAGAAATCAGAAAAAGGCTCCAGGGATTCTCTACATTTTCTACACTCCTTGAATAGGAGTCAAACGTCAAATCTCGTTTGTTTGGCTGTTAATAGCAAACTTCATTTTTGAAGTTAATTTTATTGAGATACAATTTGTAAGTATTAAACTTTTCAGTAGATAAATTACTAGTAATACACCATTTCCTGAGTTTCCAATACCCATTTTTAATACTTTATACTTAATAGGCCATCTTTAAAAATTGGTTGATTGGTCAGATGTGCTTTCTTAAGAACATCTTTGTAAGACATTTCTTTAGACATTTGAAATAGAGGAATCAAACTAGTGGTTCACCTTTTTTTTTTTGCATGGGTAGGCTCCAGGAATCAAACCCAGGTTTCTGGCATGGCAGGTGAGAATTCTGCCACCAAGCCACTACTGCATCGCCCTAGTGTTCACTTTTAACTTCATCCATGAATATATTCAGCAACCATTACAGAAGAGCATCTATTTGACATTGCTACACTCTTCAAGAATGATTCAAAGATGAGTAAGGATGGTGCCTGCTCTTCAAGGACTCAGTCACATGAGTACAAAGATGCAAGCAAATGATAAATGACTGGAAAGATACAAGAAAAGCTTCTTTGGAAGAGGCACTGTTTGAAGAGAGATTGGTTATGTTCTGGACAATCTTCTATCACTAGATTGTCCCATATTCTTAATCACTCCAGGCCTACTGGTTCCTTTTGGTCTAGCCTCCCAAACTCTTGTAACACATATATATTTCACTCTCCTTGTCTCTCCTAGTATATCAAAAGCTCTTTACTTCCTCTGGAAAACTGTATGAATAAATTATCTACAGGAGGGATAAGCAAGCATATTCTGTAAAGAGAAAAGTAGTAAATATTTTAGACTTTCTGGGCCAGGCAATCTCATTTAAACTGTTCATCTGTGCCATCTTAGTGAGAAAGGAGTCAGACAATATTTAAAGAAAGAAATAGGAGCAGAAGTTTTCCAATCAAGTGTAATTTATGAAACAGGCAGCTGGAAGGATTTGGTATGCAAGTTATAGTTTGCCAACTCTGGTCTATATCATCTATAACGATCTGTTTACCACTTCCAGTCTCCTACAATACCCCATCTCATTACTCCATCTGCACTCTAACTACCCACCAAATTATGCACCATACCATAATGTAAGCACAACTTTATGACATCTTAGTCACTAGACAATCAGTGAATGGAGTTCAGGAATCACATTTATAAGTGCTTAGAATTTGTTGAATGGATGAATAAATAAATGCATTAAGGTAACATATTAAAAGTTGAGCAAAATAGAGCCAAAGGCAATCTGATGCCCAGTGCTCACACCACCTGAATATTCTGCTTAAGTAAACGGCAAAACACAACCCCCACCAAAACCATTCCTGTCAACCTGAAAGTACAACTTGGGCTTTATCAGAGATTCTACAAATGTTTCATGCATTAAGATTATTTTCCAGATGTAATCTTGTGGAGTCATAACAGAAAAGTAACGTGGAGTTATAACAGAAAAGGTAGGATTTAACAAATGAGTATGACTCATTTCATTATATTGACTTTTCTTTCCATCTCCAGTGTCTTGGAATAGCTAGTAGGAAAAACCTAAAATTGTGGAACTGTAACCCATACCAAACTCTGAAATCAATTCTATAGCTGCTTGTTACAATGTACTTTTAAATTTTTGCTCTGTATATATGTCATATTTTTACAATAAAAACATTAAAAAACAAAATAAAAATAAATGCAACATTCATATTATCTATAATATAAAATGTAAATACATTTTTACTTACTTTGTTTTAAAAAGTTGAAGCCAAGAAAAGTTATTGGAATTAATCACCAATTAGTGTGTCACTACTTTTAGATCATTCAGTGAGGTTCACAGAAACAAAGTGTATAACTTGCAGATGAGGTACCATGGTAAAATTCATATTACGATTTTTTGAGAAAACAAATTTTTATGGTAAACTTTATAATCAAAGAATGACCTAAATGAAATTTAAACAAGTAATTGCTGTTTGAATTTTAACAAGTTATTAAAGAAAAACAATAATTTTTTCTTGACTTTTTAAGATTGAAAATCACTGCCTTTTCTTTGAATCTGAAATGCAAAGATGAAACTTTCATTTAACTTATCTTAAAGAAGTATTTTTTCTTCTTTTAGCCAAAGAATAGAAGAATAAAACAGTGTGGAAAATCACTAAAATCCAAACTAATCAAAAAGAGTTGAACTTCAAGATTAAATCCACAGAGAAAAATGGGAGAAAAATTATAAAGAAATAGCTTCTGTAGGGACTTGAATTAAGTTATATTGAATTGATTCATTATGGATATGGTTTAGTTATTGATACAATAGCTATAAATATGTACAATTGTTTTGAAAATAACATTTTTAGGTTATAATAAGTTTATGGTGGCTATTCTGTGTTTCCGAAATTTCTAGTATTCAATAAATTATGTATTATGCTAGAACAATTATTTCTCTTTTTAGAATGTAGTAAATATACACTTATTGGTTCAGGAAGTTTCATGTTAGAGGTATATGATTCACATATTATATATAGAGAAGTTCTCTAATCTAAACCATAGGCATTATAATCATGTTTAAGATTTTCATATCATTTCATTTCTTCACCTCTGTTGGCTCCCTGAAAGTCTGTCTGTCCGTCTATCTAGCTTCCTGAATTAAATTATTTAACCGTTCAATAAATATGCATTGAGCCCCAAGTGTGTAGCAGCCACTAGGAAGAATATAATGTTCCCAGTACAGGTAGGGACAAAGAGAAGGGAGTGGAGAAAGGGGTGTGTGCATGTGTGTGTGTGTGTGTGTGTGTGTCAGAGAGAGAGAGGAGGAAGGGAGGGAGGAAGGGAGAGGGAGAAGAGACAGAGAGAGAGAGAGAGAGAAAGAGAGAGACTTGGAATGGGAAGGGAAAGGAAGTAATGGAAATAAAAGGGAAGAGAAAAACACAGACCACATTTTCCCTAATGCATTAACTCAATAGAACTCCCAGCAAAATATATAAAATATCAGCTATTTTCAACCATTGGGGAAAAGACAACACAGAGCAGCGATGCCTGAATGGAATAAATAAGATAACCTCTAAGAGGGCTGTAGCTCATTCCCTGTAGAGAATTTGGAGGGCAACTGCCTAGGGTGGGAAATCCAAGCAAAACTACTTTTTTTCTTTTTTCTTGCTGAGTTGAGGAGACATGGTTCAGAGTTCTAGAGGACCAAGATGACTAGAACTGCAGGAAGGAGTTTCAGTGAAGAGGAAGCTAAACACAGAGACATCTTCAGAGACTGGCAAAGTGGTATCCTTAAATCTTTTGCCATACTTTCTGAGCATGCATTTGAGAAAGATACTGAGGTCAGGAAAGAAAAGCAACAACACAAAGAAGTAGGCAGAATAATCTCTGGGACTCAAACTAAACAAAGACTAGTTTGTTTTCCAGCCAGAAAGAGTAAAGGCTTTCTAACATGTGGAATATTAATCAGAGTCCTTAGCTGGGTATTTCCTCAATATGAAAATAGAACCTACACTAAAGGCTATTGTGATCACAATAATTTAACTCCCTCCCAAAACAAAGCTGTGTTGTATATATGGAAATACCATGGTCTTCAATCCTGATTCATTATTGTTGGGTGGGATCTTTTTGATTAAGTTGTTTCCAGGGAGATGTAGTCCACCCAAATGTGAGTGGAATCTTTTGATTAGGTGGTTTCTATGGATTTGCATGGATTCAAGGTGGGTCACTTACTGGAGTTGTTTAAGAAGGAAACATTTTGGAAAAAGCTTCAGAGCCAATACTGCAAGAGACCTTTAGAGATGCAGAAAGAAAATGCCCCTAGGAAGCTGTTTGAAACCAGAAGCCAAAGGACTAGCAGATACCAGCCACATATCTTCCCAGACTAGACTTTCTTGCATCAAGATATCTTTTACTGGATGCCTTAGTTTGGACATTTTTATGGCCTTAGAACGGTAAACTAGCAACTTAATAAATTCCCTTTATAAAAACCAACCCACCTCTGGTATATTGCATTTCTGGCAACATTAGCAAACCAAATAAAAGCCCAAAATGATTTAAATGAATACAAATAAGTCTTTTTCCTAACAATGAAAAATCAAGATTTTTGGTATTTAATTAAAAATTATCAGATATGAAAAGAAGAAAATATGAATCATAACCAGGGTAAATATCAGTTAAAAAAACAGAGCCAGAAATTTCACAGATAAGATAAAAGGTAGGCAGTGACATTAACTAGTGATTTTAAATACAATCCACGTATACAAAGAGTAGAGGAAGCACAAGCCTGATGAAGAGAGATGTGGATGATACAAAAAGCATCCAATTTGAACTCTTAATGATAAAAAATACAGTATATGAAATGAAATATATGCTAGAAGAATTCACAACAGATTGGACACTGAAAATAAAAGATTGGTGAATTTGAAGACAGGGCAACATAAATAATGAAAAAAATGAAACAGAAGAAAGACTGATTACAAACAAAACAAAACAGAATACCAGTGAATTTTGGGACAGTATCAAGAGACCTAACATAGATGTAATTGGAGTATAGAAAGCAGTGAATAAATATTTGAAGTCATATTGGCTAAAATGAAAACTATAAACCCATAGATGCAAGAAATTTAAGAAACCTCAAATCAAGAAAACATGATGAAAATATTGAGATGTTTCATAATTTTCTGAAAAGCAGTGGCTAAAATCTTTTAATGAGCCTGAAGGAAGAAAAAGACAAACTAAGAATGATGCAAGAGTTATAATCAGAAGGAATGCAAGCCAGAATTAATTGGAATGGTATCTTTAATGAATTAAAAAAAAACAAACACAAAACAAGAAAAATGTCAACTTGGGATTCCATACTCGACCAAAATATTTTCCAAAATCATTAGGAAGAATAAAGAAATTTTCCTTTGTGAAATTAATCTGAAATATTACCCTATCAATTATAATTTCATTTTCCCCTATGGTTTTAGGTGTGTTAAAGATTACAATATTATAAGTGGCAACACATAAGTTTGTCACTGATTGAACAAGAAGTTGCTATTAACCAATATTAGATTGGCATGATCTGCAAACTCTTTTCAAGTTTACATACAACTATTTTTTCACTTTTGCTTGACTGTCCCCTATTCTCTTCATGCCTCTCCCCATGAGACAAAGATGTGGATGCTTGCTGCTCAGAATTCAGGTGGCATAATTTGAAATGAAGTAACCTATTCTTAGAATAATAAAAGCTCTGTATTATTATTGTATTGTAATGAATTATTGTTTAAGATTAAATTATCATGAAAATCTGTCTCCAAGTTGATTCTTCTCTCATTAAATACATGCTTTTTAAACCTTCCAAAGAATCACATCAAATAAAACATGCAATAAATCGTTTTAAGTATAGTAAAGTTTTCTTCTGAGAAGGGAAATACTTCAGGCATAAAAACACATTTAACTTGCAAAACAAATTCACTGGGAGGAGTTAACACACAAACTCCCATGAGCACATACTTAATATAAAAGTCTCAAGAAATATGGCATTTTTAATATTTATTTTAGTTTTTTTTATTAGAGAAGTTGCAGGCTTATGGAAAAATCATGCAAAAAATACAGACTTCCCCTATCCCCCTCCTCACACAGTCTTCCCTACTATTAACAATTTGCATTAATGTGGTACCTTTGTCTCAATTGCTGAACGAATATTGTTATAATTGTACTATTAACTATAGTTCCTAGTTTATATTAGGTTTCATTTTTTGTGTTGTACAGTCCTATGATGATTTTTATACTAGTAACATATATAAACCTAAAATTTCCCCTTTAAACATTCAAATATGCAGTTCAATAGTGTTAATTATAATCACAATGCTTTGTTACCAGCACCACCACCTATTACCAAAACTTTTCCATCCGCCCAAACAGAAATTCTGCACCAACTAAGCATTAAGTCACTATTACCTACCATTCCCCAGTTCCTGATAACCCATATTCTAGCAATCAAAACAGTACAGTACTGACTCAGGGGCAGTTATATAGACCAATGGAATGCAACTGGGAGTTGGAAATCAACCCACAAATCAATGACCAATTGATTTTTGAAAAGGGTACCAAGGGTACTCAACCATGAAAGAATAGTCTCGTCAACAAATAGTGTTGGGAAAATTGAATTCCTTACATAAGAGAAGAAAGGTTTACTCCTACCTAAAGCCATATTTAAAATGAACTAAAAATGGTTCAAAAAGCAAGACTATAAAACTTCTAGAAGAAAACCTAGGGAAATATCTTTAGGATCTTGTGTTCGGCAATGGTTCTTAGAATTTATATTAAAAGCACACGCAACAAAAGAAAAAAATAGACAAATGAGACTTCATCCAAACGAAAGTCTTTTGTGCATCAAGGACTTCATCATGTAAGTCAAAAGACAATCTTTGTAATGTCAGAAAATATTTGGAAATCACATACCTGGGGGAAGGGTTTAATATCCAGAATATATAAAGAAACCCTACAGCTCAACAATAAAAACACAACTCAATTTTAAAAAGTACCAAATACTTGAATGAATGTTCTTCTGAAGAATATATACAAATGACAAAACACACACACACACACACACACACACACACACACACACACACGAAAAGATGCTCAATATCATTAGCCAAAAGCGGAATGGAAATCAAAACCATGAGATAGCCTTTTACATCCACTAGAATGGCTACCATTAAAAAAAAACAGAGAATAAGAGTTGGAAAGGATGTGGTGAAATAGAAAAACTCATTCATTTGTTAGTGGGAATGTAAAATGATACATTCCTTGTAGCAAACAATTTGGTGGTTCCTCAGAAAGTTAAAAGTAGAACTGCCATATGATCTAGCAGTTTCATTTCTAAATATATATCCAAAAGAACTGTGAGCAGGAACTGACCATTTTTCACAGTGGCACTATTCACAATTGCCAAAAACATGGAAGCAAACTGAGTATCCATAAACAGTGTTTGCAGATACACACAATGGGATTTTATTGAGCTGTAGATAAGAATGAAGTTCTGATACCTGAGACAACAGGGATTCATCTTGAAGACAGAAGGCTGTGTCTGGAGTAAAACAATCCAGACATTAAAGGACAAATACTGTATAGTCTCACTGATAAAAAATAATTAGAACAAGGAAATTCCTAGTCATATACTTGAATATTAGGTTACCAAGGGTGGGATGGGAGAAAGGAACGGGGAGATAATCTTTAATTGGTATACAATTTCTGTTTGGGATGACGGGAAAGTTTTGGTAATGGACGGTAGTGGAAGGTGGCATAACATTTTAAATGTCACTAACACTACTGCATTGTGTATTTCAATGTGGTTAAAGGGGAAAGATTGTATACATGTTATTGGAATAGAAATTTAAAAATAAAAGGCCACAAAACAAACAGAGAATCCTGACAGAACATATGGACTATAGTTAACAGTATAATTATAATAATGTTCTTTCTCCGATTGTAGCAAAGCTACCATACTAACGCAAATTGTTAATAGTAATGCAAATTGTTAATAATTCAAACTATGTGTGAAAGGAGGGGTATATGGGAACTCTGCTTTTTTTTTTTTGCATTTTTCTGTAAACATTCAACTTCTCCAATAAAAAAATACACTGCCACACATGCAGACACATACACATATATACCTACCTACATACATATTATATAACATACTCTGTGATACAAAATTTAAAAAACAAAAATTGTCATATCCTTTAGATGAGAAGACATGTTGGTCCTTTACTGCCCATAATACTTTATCCTTCAAACTCAGTTTTTAAAAATCGATAATCCTCCCCCAACTCTTGAATTTCAGTGCTTAAGTCCTAAATGATTGATTCGAAAGTAAAATAGGCTAGACTCGATGTGGCTTAACATTTTATCCATAAATGCATAGGTGACATTAGCTGGCGGATGGTGAAGGTCATCAACGCTGAATCTGTGATTGGAATTTATAAAGATTAGTGTACAAGAGGAGAAGGAGATAAAATAATACAATTTAACTCAATTGAATCAACTGCCAAATAATTGCATAAGATAGAATACGAGCAAGTTGTGCAAATCCATGATGAGGAATGACAATATATTTGGGGTTGTGACAAGAACAGATCAAGGGTATAATGAAATCAGACAACTGAATGACCCACTCAGCAAGGCACTGGAATATAAAATATACCTAAGTAACAGAGAAATCTTTGGGTCACAGTGTAATTAATAATAATAAATGCTTAAATTACAATTTATTCAATACCTAACATATGCCAGGAGTTGTATTGATACTAAAAATCTACTGCCATTAACAAAGACCATTTAAATAGCATTTAGGTAACTTCACAAATTTCAGAAGACCTTCTAGAAAACTGAGAAGTGATACATATACCTATATAAAAATCATGTATACATGAGTGTATATATATATATATATATATATATATAATTAAGAATTGGAAAAACGAATACCTAATAATTAAATTCCTTATTCTAAAATACTGAGTATTTATCCTGGGAAACAATAAAAATAGTGATGGATTCATTTTCAAGGTAGCTTAAAATAGAAAATGCAAATGACCCCTTTCCAAATTTGCCAAGTAAATCATCATAAACATTAGAAATATAGTTTAGCATAACTCTAATCAGGATTAATATATTTCCAAAATGAACTGTTTAGGCTCTACTTTGAGATTTTTACATCAGGTAAACACGCTATAACACAAAGATATTATACAATTGAATAACATTTTACAATTTTTTTTATATCCATTATGCCGCTCTACTTTTGGGGAGACTGATAGGAAAAAAACTATTATCATTTCTTAAGCGATCCATGAATATTAAAACTCAGAAATAAGTGATTTTCTGATTTAGAGACTAATTAGCTGAACTGGGGCAAAAACTCAGAACCAGTGAGTTCAGTATTTCATTATTTCTAAGATGCACAGTTTTTTACAATTTAACAGGATGAAATCAGGATGCATCTCACAATGGATGGTATGCTACTGTCATCAGCAATTTTTCTTTCTTAGTTATATTTGCAAAACTGGTATGTGGTATAGAGATATAAAAACAATGTTTAAATGCATAAATACGGTACATTTCTTACAGTGGGACAATCCTTGAATTGCTTCTTAAGTTTTTGGAAGTGTCTAACTAAATGAAGGTCAAGATGGACTCACTCTTTCCACAATGTTATTTTCATTCAGTGTCTGATGGTTTTTTAAGTGATGTCTTGGGCCAGTTTATTACAATAATTTTCTCCTAGCAACAGTATTATAAGTATACCAGGGTCTGTAGGAAAACAGAATTTCACTAGGCTGTGTGATGAAGAGTCAGGGTAAAAAATTTATATATATATATATTTAGGTTTGTTACATCACATTTTATACAACCTAAAATAATTTAACCAATATTTGTGTCCTTTCTGTCAGTAATTATGACTAAAGGAGCTCTGGGACCTTGTAATTTGCCTGATACTCTTGTTGTTGTGGGGTTCTCCAGAACACACACATTGTATTTATGGGGATGTTTCTGTCATAACTGGGGAAAATCTTCCAGGCTAGAAATAAGAAGATGAGTTTCTGCTGTTGCTGTTTTTTAGCAACAACAAATGGCAGTCAACAAAAGTCCCATGTGTTGAATCTTTAATCAGTCATGAGTCTAAAAATTTCTCTGCAAATAAAATTTACTTCTGGGTGGGCCACGGTGGCTCAGCAGGCAGAATTCTAGCCTGCCATGCCAGAGACCGGGCTTCAATTCTTAGTGCATGCCCATGCAAAAAAAAAAAAAAAAAAAAGAAAAGAAATTTACTTCTATGTTGTATTTGCAGTTTTGTGCTTGTTTTTCTTAACATTGCTTTCACAGCTAACCTTCGGCAATGAAAGTATTTTGATGTAAAAAATTACTCATTTTATTTCATAGGCTTAATCAATGAATCCCAAAAAAATCTCGTTAAAAGACAAATGTGACCCACAAAACTCCCCTTCTTAAAATATCCTAAGGGATTAACAAATCTCAAGGCCCTGCTATATCTGAAGGCTCTATATGATTGATCCCCGCTACCTCTGCACCTTCCTCTCATTCCACTTGTCCCCTCACTAACTTCTGTTTAGCCCCCTGCCTCCCTGCTGTTTTCTGAACCCACCAGGCACTCCAGCATCACAAAGCCTGGTTGCTCCTTCATCTGATAAGCTCTGTTCTCAGATACCCTCATGTCCCCTTTCCCTCTCTTACTTCAGTCCTGAATCGGACCAAACAACTGACCAAACAAGAAGTGAGACTTTCTCCAACCACCCTATGGAAAACAGGACGTTCACTGTGCCTCCGCTGCAATGGAGCTTTACATGGGCACTGGCTTTAGTGCCTAGAACAGGGTCCAGTCCACCGCAGGCGCTTAATTATTACATTACATTGATTCTTCAGTAAATATGGAATTATGACTGTGAGAACGTTGCTTCTTTCATCATCCTCTGGGTTTTTCCAAATGTAAAGTAACCAGATATATAAAAAGTCATGGCCATGGAGCAAAGATATAAGAGTGGCTTTCTTACTTCCCTAATATCCCCTGACATATAGATGATTGTCTTGCTACTCATCAATAACTTTTCTGTAGTACGTGTGGTTTAAACAGTATTTTCTTGGGAAAAGTTACACATCTCTGCGAGCATTTTCCTTAAAAGTTATGAAGAAATTTGGCTGACACTAAATACATGCCCTGTACACTATTACTTCCAGTGATTTGTATTTGATGCATCTATTTTTTTATATAGTTTGTGTAGCAATTTCAAAATGCTTTAAGGATGCGGAAAATTACCAGTAACATTAAAATTAAGAGCACTGTAGGCTTATCAGCACCTCAATTACCTTATTTATGAGTGTCTTATTAAATAAACCATTTTTAAGTTAATCAAATTTACATTTGCAGGTTTTCATTCCATGACTCACTAGCAGATTCATTGAATTCTATTACTTACTTAGAAGATACTTTATTTCCTGGTGGATTAAAACTACAAACCATTCAAAAAAATAAGAGGATGAAAAAAACACAACAATTTTGAATGTTTAACATAATGTAACTGTTATCAAACTGAGATTTTGAAAGACAGCTTTTCTGTTACTGTTCTGGAAACAAAATTCAAGAGAAACCATAACCTACATGAAGTTATCACAAAGGTTTCTTTCCTTTACAAAGAAAAATCGCTACAATGCATAACCTTAGGCAATGGGTCCTCCTTTCAGCAGACACAGGCTTCAGAAACAAAGTGTAGCAGAGTGGGTTCTCCTTTGTGTGGGCAGTAATTCCTGGTCCTCTGTTTAAATATGCAGTGGCATTTCCAATGGAGTTAATTTTCTAATTGTAAATCCAAACTTTGTCAACGGCTTGGCATGCATAATGAATTATGATTTATAATTGTTAAAAGCCATTAATTTGAAATCTGTGGGGCAAGTCTTCAGGATCTTGACTAACAAGAGACTCATTCTTTTAGAAACGATTTAAATTATACTAATTGAATTTAAGTTTACATACTGTTGGAGAAGGAAATTTGGAGCTTCAAATTTCATTTACTGCATAGGCTGTCTTTATTGTCCCCGAAAAAGCAGGGTTTTTTATACCAAGAACCCTTAAAATAATCAATGCTCATGAATAAAGTGAAGCTTCTCTTTGTTATGTGATGTTTTGAGGGGCAAATAATTATACAGTAAGATGAAGCATTTCCTAATTACTTTGAAAATTAGACACAGTTGAAAGTTTAGCCTGAGCTATTAAAGCATGTTTAAAATACATCTGAAGGTAAAAAGAAAGCTTAATTTTCTAAATTAACAATTCTTAAAATTTTTTAACCTTGTGGTTGGTGGTATTGTCAGAAACGTGTTGTGTGACAGTCTGAATTTACAACATGCTTTGGATGGTCAATATTTATATCCAGCCTTGCTAGTCACTGAAATGCTTCATTAAATGCTCATTGTTAAGAGCTGAAGCTATGCCACATGATTCTAAATAACTACTTCCTGCATCATATGAGTGGTTAATCTTGTCCGGTATCACTTCTGACTATACCAATATTTATGCCCATAGTGTTATCTATTATAGGTAGATTATGCAAGTTAAAATGGATTATTTAGTCTAGAATAGTCTCTTCAATACTGAGACAGCAATAATAATTTTACAAACCTGGCAAAGTTAATAAGAAAATATTTCAATATTTGTTACACATTCAATACAGTATTAATTCAAATAAACAGCACTCCCCTAGTTTACTCTGCAAACCTGCATATAAGAATTCATAGCAGCAAGCCTTTGGCTCAGCTGTTATGCTAATAAACTGTACAAATATAAAACCACAATACAGGGTTCTAAAAAAGAAATGATGGAAGACCATATTTCTATTAATAACTTGTTACTTCTTATGAACTGGATATTTTTTTCTTAACCTGAACTTGAACATTTAATTCCTTTCTTCCCTCCCACAAGTGACTCCGAATTAAAGGGGGGGGGGGGAGAACTCATCTGAGCAATTTATTTAGAAAATGATTCTGAAATATAATCATTTTCCACCATTGGTACTTAAATTTTGGCCCAGAAGGAGCACTTGGTCAGACACTGTCCTCCATATGGTGAAATAATGGCCCCCATTCAAGTAAGATCAGACTTCCCAAGTATAACTGGTCTATCAACCTGCTTATCTGAGACTTAAAGCATCTACTTCAATTAAAGAGATGCTGCCTTGTATGCCTAAATGTTTAATAAAGAATTAAACCTTACATCAGCTATCTCCTAGTCTTAACACCCTGCAAAGAAAACACACACACACATATATATATATTCCAAAATGTACCTTGATGTCTCTTCCACATCACTGTTAAAACTTTGGACAAATTTAAAAACTAGACCTTTTTAGCTAGCTCTCCAGACATTTCCTAAGTACTGCTTTACATTATATTTGGAACTTATTAGAGAGTCCTAGATATATCACTGCCTTCAGGTTATAAAACGAATAACCAAATGAATAATCACCATAAAGCATTGTGCTTGCTACAATAGAAGTATGCGTGTTTGTTATACAATAAACAAAGGCATGAAAATTTAACTCTCTTTGAAGTATTAAAGAAAATGTTTGTTAGGGAGAGATAGGATTTATGGGAATCTGAAAATAGAGAAGCAATTAGGAGGTTATTTCAATAGTAAGGTGAGAGATAATGAAGTATGATACTAAATCAGAATTGATAAGGTTAGAGAGAAGGGAACTGATACAGAAGTATTGTTAAGGTAGTGCTGATAAAACTTGCTCATCGCTTGGATGTAATCTGCAAAGGATATTATGGGAGGAGTGTGGAGAGGAAAGATGAGGGTGCCAAGCTTTCAGGCTCTGGAGGTCCTGGGCAATAAATGAGGTGAATGAAAATTAGCAAGAAGTAGCAGGTACAGGGTTCCATAGAGTCAGGTGTGGCACCTGATATTGGGCATATAATTGTCTAGTCTAGGGATCAGGAAAGAAGTTTAGAAGAGCAACCTACATTTTAATCCATGGGTTTGAATAGGATAAACATATAGTGAGTGCAAAGAATAGATTAACGTCAGATGCCCCCTCAAAAAGGCAAACAAGGAAGAAACGCAGCTAAAGAGAAGAGGCCGATATCATCCTCCATTAGCAGAGAAATAAAGTAACCTATTGTTAACATTCTCACACTGGATACTGGAATTACAGATGCAATTCTGTAATTTTAGGATTACAGATTAACCTATTTTCTAAAATGTTTACTGCTTATGTTGGAGTCTGGATTATTTAAGCAATGACACCTCTCTTCCAGCAATCTAAGAACAAAACAAAACAAACAAAAACCACTCTACTTAAAAAAAAAATCTGTCTTACAAAAGCTATTAGGTTTTAACTTTAATTTGGAAAGCTCATGAATGTAATTTCAAAAATTTGCACAAAAATTTTATTATGATACTAGGGTTTAGAATATTGGGCATCACTTATAAGCATTGCCCCCCCCCCCCCCATTTTAAAGAAAATAACTTTATACGTCATTTTTTAAAAAGTAAGCATTTTATACAGAGTTATATTTTCTTGCTTCAATTGTTAAAACTCTTACAATAGTTCATTTTTTTATGTTAACACAGTAAAATGATATATGACCACTGATGAGAGACTATCTTATACAAATGTTCTCAAAAGCAATTGTGAAACTGATCTCAAAAGAGAAAAAAAAAGGGTTTACACTTTTATCTATTAATTCTACTACTAGTTTATTTTAGGAAAAAGAATGTAGTGACAAAGTGTAGCTACAAAAATGTTTCTGGAAGTACGAAAAATTTTAAACAAATATCTAACAATGGTAACAAAAAATAAATCACAAGATACCTATTTTGAATCATAATTTATGATTCAACATTAAGGAAGAAAGCAAATCTATAGCATAATACCAATTTTATAAAATTTTGGTTTGTATATGTACAAAAATAATCCTGGATGTAAGTACACAAAAGTTACGGTGATAAGCAATTTTGTTTTACTCACATATTAAAAAAAAAATACCTGAAATACACATGTAATGATTTTATAAGCAGAGTTTTAAGAAATGAAAAAATACAATTAAACAATTCATTAAAAATGCAAATAAAACTAAGTGAATGCAAGAATATAGCACCTATTCACATTTCATGAGTATATGCATTCCAATATAATTAATATGCCCCAATATTGCTCATCAATAATTTAAGCAAATGATAGGAAAAAATTAAATAAATGAACGTTAGACCGCAAATGAAAGGAAATTTCATGCTGTGAATTGCCTACGTGATAATGGGAAATCTACTGAGATTCTGAATCATACTTTTCTGAAACCATTTGTTTGGTTGAAAATAGAATTCTGCTAGAGTTCACCCTTCAATGACCATTTTAACATGCCTCTCAGCTTTAGAAAACAATGGAAACCTACAAATGCCAAAGGATACAAACAGGATAATTTAGAAAGAAAAAGTAAAATTAAACCTTATCTTTTCCTGTATAATTTGCAGCTCTAAAAAGAAATTTCAAATTTGGATATTTAAAAATCACACCTTATAACTTAGTAAGTGGTAAAATTCCTACTTAGTCACACAATTATTTTAAAACTACAATCATATTATAAATACGCATCAGGATTTCTTTGAAGTTCAATATCTTGTACTCTTAAATCATATTGTAAGATCTTAAACTGGATGTTTCTTTAAAAATCTCCAAATATTTTATTCCTGTTATAAGCACTAGCATGTACAATCAGGGTGCAACTGAACATAATACAGACTGCATGTTAAGATTAAAATAATTATTTTTACTTCTAATTCCATTAACACTTACAGATACACGTAACCCACAGAAGTGAGACTATGAAAACTAATTTATATTTTTGCTCCACAAGGTATATGCCTAATAACAATTCATTTGTTTTACAGTAGTTATTTTGATGGAAGGGGCCAATATATTTGGAAATTTTTGGCACACTAAGGGCTTTTGTTATTGCTAGCATAATTAAATTCTAGATCTAGTGAATTATATTATATACAAAAGTACACCTCCTTACCAGTGGGAGTCATTTGTCCTACACAAATCTGTTATAACATTTAAATGAAATTGTTAATCAGGGACTATTTACCGCTGCACCTGCTCTTATTTGTGGCAGGAAACTGTGTAATCACTGTCAGTTCTTCCAAATCTAGACTGCGGATAACTGTTAATATAACAGAAGCATAATAAAGAGAATCTCCATCTGCTATATAACACGGGCTTTGAAGAAGGAGCAACGTGGTCCAGACGACACCAAAGAAAAGAGACCAATGAGAGGAGACCAGCTGTTTATGACACTGCCACCTATTTCACACACAGGAAACCAAATGAATTACCCCCAAGATAGTTCAGGGAGAAACTGATAACGACCCAGGTCTGAAAAAAAAAGTCTGATAAAATCAAACTATGGTGAATCCTCTTACTTTAAAGGAAGATTTTAGAATAGAAAAACAGTTGGGGATGAGACAAAAGCTCCCACAAAATTTCTCAGCAGAGTGAAATTGTAAGTTTTATCTTTAAGAAAAAAAGGCTGTGGGCTTCCATAAAGGTCAGTTTTGAATGCCTAACATGTGTATAGGATATGGCAAAACCAGTAATGAATGCCTAAAGCAAAAGTTATGTTATGGTATGAAAATTATTCAGGTATCTCATCTCAGAGTAATTTCTCCTTGCTTGAGTAAACTGATGATTTTAAAAGTTATTCCAAATAGGTTTCTATACCCATGGAATGTGGATTTATCCATTTCATGATCAAGTTCATAAGATGTAGAAAACACTGTGCTAGTGATGTGAGTTATAAAATTACATATAAGCACTGCACTCAAGCATTTCAGATTATGAATGCATTATGTTCAGGTCTTCCAATTAGTGAAAGAAAGAATTATGAGATGGAATCAAAAGATAGTCTTATTATATGTTCACCTTTTAACATAAACTTATTATGTTTATTGTCTGTGTCTCCAATCAAATGTAAGTTGCTACACTAGAAGGGCCTTTATCTTTCCATTCAGTAAAGGGATGAATCCTAGTCGGATGCATAAGCAATATCTGATGAGGAAACTCAATATTTATTGAGTGAACGAATGGTCTTGAACTGAAAAAGACAGAAGAAACAGATCCTCATGTAGCTGTTGACATTTTAAAGTAGAATGTTGGAATATTTATCTTAGCGTAAAAAGCTAAAAACTTTGAGTAAATATTTAAGAGACAAAATGGATGTAAAATATCTGTTAACTAATACCTAACAAGCTGGGAAAGAAAAAAACAAAATGCAAAGGAAACACACAAAGAAGATCCAGTTTGAACAACTGGAAGGGTTGCTTAAGTCCTTACATATAGTAACTCAATTGCCATGACCGCAAAAGATGGGCAATTTCAATGCAACCAAAATACTTATACATGCATGAGCACAAATGTCTCCTGAAAGGATGAGCTGATCACAAATATCATTGATATGAATGGCACGTACAAAAGGAATCTTTGACTCATTTAGTGAAAACACCTCTATAAGTAATAAGCAGCATGGATGTAAGCATACATATTGATCAAATTTAAGTATTTTTATCTTAAAAACAGGTCAATACACAGAGTAACGAAATAGGAACAGTGGAAAAGTAAACATTTGATTGTGAATATACATTTTTTTGGGGGGTGGTGGGACATGGTCCAGGAGTCGAACAGGGGTCTCCCGCAAGGAAGGCGAGCATTCTACTAAATTTTATTGTACTAATATAGGAGAGGTAACATTAGAAGTCCAAGTTAATATAAGAAAACAAAAGAGTTACCCTATGATGTTCCTGTAAAATTGTTTTATGAGAAAATGATCCGCAATATCCTTGTGGGTATATTTATGTTCTTGTGTTTTCTTTCTAAAAATGAATATTTTTATAAGTTGCCATAATTTATAGGTATTATAAAATATTATTAAAGTGTTTCACCCATAATTTAACAGGTTTGTTGAAAAAATAATATCTAGTCCTATTTTTAAATCTCTTGAGGATGCCAAAAATTTTTCTATTATATTCATTCAGGAATTTCTTGTGTTGAAGTAAATTTACAATGATGTCCAGACTGGAGCTATCACTGAATTTTTTAAATACCTAAATCATATAGTTAAGTTGACATTATATCAGGATAATTAATTTTTATGAATTCTTTTATTAGAGAAGTTGTGGGTTTACAGAAAAATTACACACAAAATACAGAGTTCCCGTATAACACCAGTTTTTATGACTTTCAAAAATTTAAATCATTAAGAATGATATAAATCTTAGAATAAAACCATGGACAAGAAATGATCAAATGAGCTAGGAGGGAAGCATATTTATACATATTATTTAAGAAACAGCCATGCAGAAAGGTGATTTCCTATGTACATATCTGCTAAAATGATGTGGATAAAATTATTATCAGAGAAATTTATTTTGCACACACATACACATATTCACATATACCATATAGGAAATTTATTTTAAATGATGCATTTTAAATAACAAAAAAATCTTACTGTAAGCATTCAATATACTGTTCATACATATTTTCTTCTGCTCATTACTAAGTTTCTATATAGCATAAACCAACACATTAGCTGCTTTGGGGAGAATTATATTCTGCTATCTAATACAGAGAATTTGATTTTTTAATTTATTGTCATTTGAGATACACTGATATTAATACATATCTATTTAAATATCATGTATAAGTTACTGACACCATTTCACATCCACCAAAATTCTTTGTTGTAGAGTTTAGAGTTAATAAATTACAGCGAGCATTTCATTCTTTAACCGAAAATGATCCAAGAGGGAGTTTTGCCCACTGAACGTCAATTTTCTGATCCCACAGGATATGAAGTCCCAAATGCAGAAACAAATAATTCTAATCCCTGACAGAAAGGACAGTTCCTCCCCACGCCTCCACCCCACACTCAAGAGTCACCATGAATTATTCAGAATACTTCCAGAGTTAGCCATAAAACGAAAGCATGCAATATGAAATCCTGATTCCAGTCCTGATTTTCTCTGTTGATACATTTCTGGCACAGTCGAAGTAGATTACAAACAACTAAACAGGCACAGATTTCATAGTTAGGGTTAGTTTCATATTCCCTATTTAATCTCAATTGAGGAATAATTGAAAGATCCCTTGAGTGAACATTTTAATCCGTAAAAATATCTACAATAATTTCCATTCAGTATTAATTGCACTTGCCTTACAAGAAAAATGCTTAATTCAATATTTGCACATTTTGGAGAACATAAGTTGCCAGTATACAGGCGTATGTGGTGAGGTGTTCCCTAAATACCTATTTTTAAAAGGAAAGGGGGATGACTGCCAACTGAGGAGTTGAGCTGCGAGCGGTAAACATATTATCGTAAATAACTATTTGCAAATGAAGGTCTTAAAAAGTTGTTCAATATAATGGTCATGTCATTGGTTCTTAACTTGGAGGATCTTACGAAAACTCTAACCTATGCATCATCTCAGAAAATAGCACATATGCACAAATATGCGATTTTTTTTACTTACATTTCCATGGGGCTCAAGAAGTCCTTTCCTATATTTCCAGCTTACACTCTTACTCTAGGCAGAGCAAGGCAGCATAACATGTTAAAGCTGTGCAGTGTTTCAGCCAACTTAAGACATCATTGATTATTACACAACATGATTTGAAATCTCACTAAGAAAGCAAAATGCAGCCAATTAATCCCTGACACATGTTTTCTTACTGCTTCGAGTTTTAATTTTATACTTGTTAAAAGGCTCTTTATGACAAATTTAGACACAGATTTTTATCCTAACATGTTGCTCAGTTTCCTTGACTTTCTGTGTACACTATATATATATATATAATTTTATTTAATGTCAAATCACACTGTTATCTTTTTTGAGGGTATTTTAAAGAACACTTAATTTCTTTATGTGTACTAAATTTGCTCATTGGTAGGCAATAACTATATCATGACTATTGCCCAGCTGACAGTGATTGCAAGATGCCACTGTCTCCAAAATACAGCCCAATTCATAGGTGCTAAAATGTGAGGGAAATGTGTCTTAAAATTGATGAAGTCTGACACATGGAAATAACAGGGAAGGAGAAACATAACCCATGGGGGGCATTAGCCAAAGTCAGGGCAAGAGAGAACCTTGTCCAACATCAATTCCCTTTGACCCATGGCCAAGGCTATCTCTGGGAAGCTTCTTATAAAACCATACAAATTCATTTTTCTTTCATTCTATTCTTATAAGCGTGCTCTTTGAAAGCTGACTGTGCTTTAATACGGAGAAGGAATCTATTGATCTGGAATATTACCTATTGAGAGTGTCCTTACAATTAATACTAAGTGCAAAATAATTAATGAATCTTCTGGAGGCTACTCCCATTTTTGTCCATGATAGTGGCCATGCATCAGTCTCCCAGGGTTTGAGCACCCATCGGTCCTAATAAGGGTAGGTCTCTGTGTCGTCAAAATGGAAGATCTGATTCTAGATCTCAACAGATCAGCTGGAAATTTCCATAACTCAGCCTGCACTGATTTTCACAAGGATAGGGGCAGCACCTCTTACCCTATACATCCCAGTATCTAGCAGAATGCCAGGGTCAATAAATATTAGTGAAATAAAGGAATAACTTCATTACCATTTCTGCATACAATTTCATCCAGAGTCAGTTACTTAAATGAAGGCTCTAAAACTGATTCTTCCAAATTATTCTGTTTGCATTTTATAGTCTCATTGCACAAGAATGCTAAGTTAGCGATACATTTGTTCAGTACCTTCCAGAAAACATTTTCCACTATTTTGCTTTTACAAAAAGACTTCCCAAATTTAGATTCAAAATGCAAGGTATAATGAAAATAAAAAAAAAAGAAAGTTATCTCACAGAAATGCCTATTAAACACATCAACGTGGACTGGGACAAGGAAAAAAAGAGAAGAGACCTGCAATGTCTTAAAAAACAAATTATTTGCCTTTCCTAAATAAAAACAAAGTGGCTAATGGCCAAGGAAAATTAATGTGCACAGATGGTTTTAGAGAAGGGAACAGTCAATCAGAGTTGGTTCATGTGTTAAAATATGATAACAGGAAATGACTAGAAACATGTTATAGTGGTAGTGAAGGAATTAATGATACTTTGCCATTAGAGAATGTATATAACTCGCCTATGAAGAAGTCTCTTCACAGGGCCATAACCTTAAAGAACCATGAAGATCATTAGAAGATAAATCCTTAAAGGATAACATAATTTATTATATTTATCATAGTTTTTAACAAACAGTGGAGGATATAATATGAAAAGTGCATGGAATAAGTATCAATAGCAATATTCCAGAGAATTTATCTCACATGTCCCAAAATGGCACATAAGAAGATATTTACACCAACATTTGTTATGACAGCACGGATTTAGACACAACCTGAATTTCAACAGCAAATTAAATAAGTAAATGTGGTCTATCATTTGATGACATCTTATATAGAGGTCAGGTTTAATGATCTTAACATATACCAGTATGTTGTTTTGATTATAGCGAAAGGAAAAGAGAAAGAACAGTAAAAATTTGTGTAGCATAATATAATGCAAAGCAATGCTGTATATATTGAAATTATGCACACATATCTAAGGGTACATACTAAGTTCATTATCATAGTTATTTACACAGATGATGGGAACAGGAGTGAGCCTAGAAATGAAGGGGAAGTTAAATATATACACATATATACATATATGCACATTTATGTGTGTACATCTCTATGAATATATACAAATGAAACAAAACAAATGCACTGCCACACCAATTAATAGCAATATTAATAAACTGAGAAGCATGAATAATTTAAATCTGTGCAACCAAGATTAAAAATATTAAAATCAATCCCAAAAAATTCCAATTTACCTCCTACAACAGTACCAAATGAGAGAAATTTTACAAGGCATCAGTTAATTTACGTTTCACCTTAATTCTCCAGAGAGCTCTTGTGACAATTAATAATGGTTTTATAGAAAGAGTTGATTCATGCAGTTATGTTATGGTTGCTTTTTTTCGGATTATAGAAAATTGCATTTACCTAAAAGCTTAATGGCTTCATTGTATATGGGTTGACACTGCATTACATTTGTAAAACTAAATCAGATTTTTAATATTCCTTTAATCTAAAACCCTTCCAAACTGTGTGATTTAATTAACAGATAAATAAATATAAAATATGAGAACTTTAGGGAGTAACATACTAAAGCTGTATCAGGATGAAATATGTTTACACTCAGTGTAAAGATTCTCCACTGACTGAATGAAGCTGGGAATTGTAAGCAAAAGCAGAAAAAAGCAGAGCCAGAGTCAGTTGATAGAAAGCTGTTCATTAAAGTATTTCCCTCCCTGAACTTAAAGAATGTCAGACTCTTCTTACACAACCATGGAAAAATAATTATAGAGCAAAAAGAATGCTGCTTTGCATTGTAATAAGGGGCAAAATGTTACTGTACATCAGAGGCAAAACTCCTTCTAAAAAAGACCCATTTCCAAGTTTCTCTTTTCATGGTCTTTTATTTTCAAGACTTACGGCCCTCTATACAATCTTTCCTCCACAAATCTGCCTTTGCTTTTTTTACCTTGTGAATTTGCTGTTTTGCATTGCCATGATGTCCCATTTTTTTCTTCTATGTCAGTTATTGCTCTTACACAAATTACACATGAAATTCATAGGTGTGTGTTTGACAAAAGAAGGGTATAGCCTGGAACACAATTTTAAAAGTTCAGGACATTAAAGAGAAATGCTTCTTTCCAAGTGGTTATTTGGAAAGTCATTTGGAAATCTAAAATCAACAAGTAAAATTCATAGAACATTAGCTGGAAATGAGCTCAGCACTGTCTTAGATTAAATGCGGGGAAGCAAAGATGTAGACACAAGATTATATGTGGGGACGCACAAGCTGTAGACAAACTTCTCGTTGTTCTATAATAAGATGGTACCAGAGTTCCAAATTGAGAATAGCATTTCTGCCCTTCTCCTAAGGTTAAATATTTAGAAATGGACTCATTCCACTCATTCGTTGGTGTGACCAGAAAACAGTGTGGCTAGGAGAACGAGGTATGGAGTCATACTGCTTGGGTTCAAATTCTGGCTTTCATAAAAATGACTTTTGGTAAATTTCTCAGAACTTCAGTTTCCCTTTTCTGTACATGGTGAAAATAATGATGGCTGTCTTATGGAATTGTGAGGATGGAATGAGATAATTCGTGTAAAGTTACTGGCTCAGCGACAGACACATAAGAACGTTCTTCAATGTATGACTTAACTACACATGTATTAATCTCTTCATTCAACAAATATTTGAACACCAAATCCTATGCTAAACTCTGATACACATAAGAGTAAGATGCAATACAACACTTGGGAACTGTGTAAGCCTTGTTTTCCTGGTTATGTGGTTCTTTAGTAAATTCAAAAATTAGCTCATATCTTTCTTTTCACCTGTCCCATGTACAATATTTATTGTATTCAACAAACATACCAATATATATTCCTAAAACCTGCCCGAATGGTTGAGAGCTTCTTTACCTTCTCACTGACAATTATCTCCATCTTCCCACAAGGTATACACCGAAAATTCAACCTCTTGGGTCCTATCTATTAAATTGCTTTTACCTTCAGCACTTCCAATACTAAATTCTTATTTTCCTATTCAAAAGACTGGTTGCCCCAGCTAACCTATTACCTTATGCCTCAAAAATGAGCTCTTTGTCATTGCTGACTATGAAATCCTTGATTGGTTTTGATCTTTATTGTCAATCTTTCCTCTTTCATTTCACAGTTGGAAATAGTATCTCATAGTTGGAAATTTCAAACTTATGCTTGAGCCACCCCAGACTCTTTCCTTGTTGTGGATTTCCCTGTCCTCTTACCAGTTTCCAAGCCCTTGACAATAATTCCTCAGGCTGGGCAGCTTTGCTAAGCTAGTGGAAACTTGGCTGACTCAGTCCCGGACTTTTGGGACCTTGCCTCTCATTATCTTGAATATCTTCTTTTCTGTCTAAAACAGTCAGTTCTTTTTCAACCAAAAGCAAAACAAGACCTGCTACACTTTAAAACTTGATCTTTTATCTCCACTTTCTGCCATTGTAAGGAGAGTAAATACTCCCCACTAAATATTAAATCTGCTTCTGAATATTAGCTGCATTTTAAATGCCAAAATTTTTAGATTTTTAAAAATCTTTTAGAATAAATGACTATGAAGACTAAAAGAATCCCTACCCATATAATAGCCACCTATCGTTTAAAAAAAGCATCTTTTTAGAGGTAAAGAAAGAGTTCCTTTTTCTCTGTGAACAAACATAATACTAACTCCTTTTTGAAAAGCACCAATAGTCTAGTAAAATGAGTCCCTATGTGAAATTATCCTTGCAGATCTTCCAAAAGTACAATTCTTTTCTAAATGTGCTGATCCCATTAACCACTGGTTTAGGGAAAATAAATATACATTGTAGATCACTGTATAAAGATTTTTCAGCTTCCTTAAATACCTACAGTTTAACCTTAAACTTTTGCATTTAACTAGTCACAATATTATATTGAGCATAAGGGCTAATGAAAAAATAGAGGTTTTGAATTTTATTAAAGTTGATTTCATTTCATTAAAACTGTTATGTACACAGTTTCTAATTTTAACTCATAACCTTTAATTACAGAAATTCAGCACTAGAAAATATTTCCAGAAAAGTAGCTAATTATTGTGCCAACTTATTTATGAAGTACGTTTTCTGCATTCCATTTATATATATATTTAATTTTTACCTTATGACATTGTATATGCTAGACTCTAAACAGAGTCAAATATTCTTCAGCTTCAGAAACCCACTGCCCTAAGATTTGGGGGACTGCATTGCATACTATGGCATGGGCAACCCAGAAAGCTGATGCCACGTGGCTTGCCATCCTGTGTTTCAAAGAAAATTAGACATAACGAGGGACAAATTGAATTAAGCTTCTAGAACTGGGAGAAATGTGACCAATATACATGCAGGTTTAGCTTATCCATTATGAGGTAGAAAGGTAGAGTAGGGGCAAACCAAAGGTAGAATGGTAGAGTAGGAGCAAATTGGGGCAATTCTGAAAACTTTGAAGGAGTGAATTCTCAAGCAAAAAGGAACCTGCTGCATATATATATATATATAAAAGAAGAGACAAAAGAAAATATGGGACTAAAATATAATCGACATTTAAGAAATTAAATAAGGAAAAATAAACCAATGTTATGAGAATCACCTCATGCCTTTGAGCTTTAATTTACACAAATGAAAGCAAGGTGATTCCTTCCAGCTTTAAAGTATCTGACACCAAAAGAGAATTGAATAAACAGCAACCAAATGAAATTCGAGCAGCATATATATTTCCCATTATTTTGATGGAAAAAAACCCAGAAAATAATATTCATTATTTTTAAATTTCTCATGTCGTAGCTTACACTTTCATATGTTCAATTTAAATATAATATTCCAATTTCTGCATAATTATCTATCACAGTACACAGACACAAACCAGTGTGGTACAAGCAGTAGCACAAGGCTGGTTTAGACTCCCCCCCATTACGAGTCTTTTTATTCTTCTTGTACTTGTCAAAAATAAAGCCTTTACCCTGTTTCAATCCAATATTCTTTCACCACAAGGGCACGCCCGAGCAGTGGAATGTCAATAGAGGGGGAAAAACAAAACAAAACAATGAAGCTTCTTGGTTTCATCACTTTAAATTTATTACCACGAACTCCATGGGCCCTCAGTGCTGCCTGGTAATCCTACCACATTTCTTTTGTCCAAGAACTCTCCTACTCTCCAAGACAACTATTCGACATGTTCTCCTCCCTCCTCCCACTTCCTCATCCTTTGTCACAGTCAATCATCTTGCTTCCTATTTCATTAACTGAGAAAACAGAAGTGATTGTACTAAAACATTCCTTACCACCACCAGAACTACCACCCTACTAGCCCTGGTGCTATGTTTCATGCATCACTGCCAGAATGATCTTTTGCTGCCTGTCTATGATGTGCTAGATCCCATTCTTTCTTGTTTATCTACTCACAAGTAGCTCTCTTCAATAAGCCTGCCTCTTCCTTCATTATCAGTTTTTTTCTTTTCATTGATCATTTTCATCAGCACAGAAAAAAATGTGGAAAGAGTTCCCATCTTTTTTTTTTTTTTTTTTTTTTTTTTTTTTTTTAAAGACAGAGAGAAGGAAGGAAGGATAGAAGGAAGGAAGGAAGGAAGAAAGGGAAACATTTTTAAACATTTTCTTGTTTTATTGTATTCTGTTTCTCCGTTTTTGTTACATGGGCTGGGGCCGGGAATCGAACCGAGGTCCTCCGGCATAGCAGGCAAGCACTTTGCCCGCTGAGCCACCGCGGCCCGCCAGAGTTCCCATCTTTCATAAACAAAGAACCCAACAAACCTCCCTTGAGCCACATTTGCCTCTAGCTATTTCCTGATTTTGTCCTCTCTTGAATGGCTAAACTTCCTAAAAGTTCCATTTATATTCACTCAATCTAAGTGATAACAGTTTCATTCCTTTTTAAATCATTCCAATCAGGCTGTTGCCCTCCCCATTTGTTTTAGTTTCTGAAGCACATTACCATGAAATGGGTTGGTTTAAACAATGGGAATTTATCAGCTTACAGTTTCGAGGCTGGAAAATGTTCAAATTGAGATGCCATTGAGGCAATGCTTTCTCCCCAAGACTGTGACATTCTGGAGTTGGACAAGCTACCTTGTCACATGGTAAGGCACACAGCGGTGTCTTCTGGTCTCTTCCTTTTCATTTGGGCTCTGTTTTAGTTTCTTGCTTTCTGTGGCTTCTCCCCTTCATGTCTAAATTCATTTTCTTTATAAAGGACTTCAGTAATAGAATTAATAGCCTTCCAGACTGAGGTGGGCCACACACTTTAACTGAAGAGGTCCTATTTATAATGTGTTCACAGTCATAGGAATGCATTAAATTAAATAACATTTTTCTGGGGCATATACAGCTTCAAATCACCGTAACACTCCACACAAATGTTCTTGATAGGTCACCCACCAACTACCTTCATGTAGTCAGATCCAGTAATAAATTTTCAGTCTTCATAATAATCAACCCCATAGAAGCAATGACACAGCTGATCAGTTCCTCTCTCTTGAAAGTCTCACAATTTGGCTGGTTTTGGAAACCTCACTCTCCTGGTTTTCCTTCCAATCACTGTCAACTTCTTCTTTTTCCTTTCATTTTGTTTTGGTTTACTTTCTCTTCTTCCATTTGCTGTTATAATGCTCAAGGGCTCAGCTACCTATCTGCAAAACAAAGTCGATTGTTTTGCAAAATCCTTAGGGGATCCAATCCATTCCTTCTAAATATCTCTACAGTAGAGTCTATAGATTTTAAACACTGATGACTACCAAATATATCTTTCCAGCCCTGCACCACCCCTGAATTCCAAACCGATGTACAGATATACTTGCAGATATTGTGGGTTCAATTCCATTCCATTACAATAACATGAATATCACAATAAAGTGAGTCACGTGAATTTTTTTTATTTCCCAGGACATAAAAAGTTATGTTTATACTACATACACTACTGTAGTCTGTTATGCATGCAAGAGCATGAACTCTAAAAGAACAATGTACATACCTTAATAAAAAATACTTAACTGCTAAAAAATGCTAACTATCATCTGAGCCTTCAGCGAGTCATAATCTTCTGGCTGGTGGAGGATCTTGGCTAGATTTTTATTGTTGCTGACTGATCAAGGTGGTGTTGCAGAAGGTCAAGTGTCTGTAATTTCTTAAAATAAAATTTCTTAAAATAAAATGACAATGAAGCATGTTGTCTTGGTTGACTCTTCCTTTGACAAAAGATTTATCTTTAGCATGTGATGCTTTTTGATAGCAATTTACCTACAGCAGAATTTCTTTCAAAATTAGAGTTACTCCTCTCAAACTCTGCTACTAATTTATCAACTAAGTTGGTGTAATATTTTAAATCCTTTGATGTCATTTCAACAATGTCCATAGCATCTTCACCAAGAGTAGATCCCATATTAAGAAATCACTATTTTTGCTCATCCATAAGAAGCAATTCCTCATCCTTTTACATTTTAGCATGAGATTTCACAAATTCAGTTATATCTTTAGGTTCCACTTCTAATTCTAGTTTGGTTGTATCTCTACCACATTTTCAGTTACTTCCTCCACTGTTATCAAAGTGATTCATGATGGTTGGAATCAACTTCTTCTCAACTCCTCTTAAGATTGATATTTTGACCTTCTCCCATCAATCATGAATGTTCTTAATGGCATCTAGTAATAGTGAATCCTTCCTAGAAAGTTTTCAACTGACTTTGCTCAGATCTATCAGAGGAATCACTATCTATGGTACCTATAGCCTTATGAAATATATTTCTTAAATAATAATACTTGAAAGTTGAAATTACTCCTTGATCCATGGGCTACAGAATGGATGTTGTATTAGCAATCTCATAATACATTTCCATCAGAGATCTTGAATGTCCAAGGTGCTTTGGCAATGATCATTCATATTTTGAAAGGAATCTTTTTTCTGAGAAGTAGGTCTCAACTGTGGGCTTAAAACATGCAGTAAACCTGTTGTAAACAGATGTGCTGTCATCCAGTCTTCCTTGTTTCATGTATAAAACACAGGCAAAGTAGATTCATCATAATTCTTGAGGACCTTAGGATTTTTCTTCAACTAAAAACCACCAGTTGCATTAACCCCTAACAAGAAAGTCAGCTTATCTTTGAAAGCAGACATTGCCTTCTCCTCTCACTAAGAAAGCACCCATATTCATCCAATATAAGGCTGTTTCATCTACATTGAAAATTTGTTGTGTAGTGCAGCCACCTTCATCACTTATTTTAGCTAGATCCTCTGGATGTATCAGACCTTGCTGGTTCACTTTGTACTTCTACATTATGGAGATGGCTTCTTTCCTTAAACCTTATGAACCAGCCTCTGATAACTTTGAACTTTGCTTCTGTAGCTTCTCATCTCTTTCAACCTTTATAGAATTGAAAAAAGTTTGGCTTACTCTGGATTAGGCTTCAGTTTAAGAGAATATGGTGACTGATTTGATCTTCTATCCAGACCACTAAAACTATCTCCATAACAGCAATAAGGAAGACTGCTTTGATTTCTTATCATTCATGTGTTCACTGGAGCAGCACTCTTTTTTTAATGCTATATGGTGGGGTCATATTGCATTATTTTTCCAAGTGAGTATCCTGTTACTGCAGCACTATTTGTTGAATTTTTGTTTGTTTGTTTTTGGGGAAGTGTATGGACCAGGAATCTCCTGGTCTCCTGCATGGCAGAAGAATTCTACCACTGAACTACACTTGAGCCCCCTGGAGTAGCACTTTTAATTTTCTTCAAGAACTTTTCTTTGCATTCACAACTTGGTTATATGTTTGGCACAGGAGACTTAGCCTTTGCCCTATGTTGGCCTTCAACATGCCTTTCTCACCAAGCTTAATCATTTTTAGCTTTTGATTTAAAGTGAGAGACATGCAGCTCTTCCTTTCACTTGCACACTTAGAGGTCACTGTAATGTTATTAATTGTACTAATTTCAAAATTGTTTGGTCTTTAGGAATAGGGAGGCCAGAGGAGAGGGAGAGAAAGACGGGAGTGTCCCATTAGCAGAGCAGTCAGAACACACCCGACATTTATCACCAACTTGTCTGGGTATGGTTTGTCATGGCCTAAAACAATTACAATAGCACCAAACATCACTGATCACAGATCACCATAACAGATATAACAAAGAAAAATTTTAAATATCATGAGAATTATCAAACCATGACACAGAGACACTAAGTGAGCCCGTGCTCTTGGAAAAATGGAGCCCATAGACTTGCTTGACACAGGGTTGCCACCAACCTTCAACTGGTAAACAAAACAAATAACATTACTTTTGAAGTGCCATAAAATGAAAAAAAGATTCCTGCATGGTATTTCCACATGATTAACTAACAGGCAACTTATGTTCAAAATGCAAAATTATTGATCCATACTCCCAACCCCAATCCCACTTCAGTGTGCTGCAACATAATAGCACAACACTATTTACCCAATTGCTAAAGTTAAGCACTTGTAGTTATTGATGAATTTCATATACACATATGAAGCATTTTCTTTTGGCTCTCCACTTAAATATATCAGAAATCTGACCAATTCTCACCTCCTCCATCACTACCATTCTGGAACAAGTTTCCATCATTTCTCCCCCAGACTGATACAACAGCATCTTAACTTGTGGTCAATCAACTCTTTTAAAAGCAACCAACATATTCCTTAAAGCATAAAACAGATCATGTTTTAGCACTCTTATCAAGAAACCCCATGGCTTCCATCACAATCAGAACTCAATTCAAGGTACTTTGGTGTACGGCACTCTATATGATCTGGCTTTGGCTACTTCCTCTCCTATCACACATCTCTTTACTTACTCTCTTTCAGTTCCACTGACCTCCTGTTGGTCTTTGCAAATACCAAACACACTATTTCTTAGGGCCTTTGCATTTGCTCCTCTCTTTGCCTGGTATGGTCTTATGCCAAATAGCTGCATGGCTTAATTGCAATAGGATTTCTATTGAAGCATCATGTCATCTTAGAGGCTTGCCTGGTCCATGCATTCTGATGAATAATCACCAGTATGCTCAATCTCCTTCTGCTACTTTTTCTTTATAATACTGATACTGTCTGATACTATTTATGTAAGCTCCATGGGGGGAAAAACTTTGTTCTGGTCACTATCTCCCAGAGACAAGGCAAGGGTTTGATATAATAACAGATACTCAATATAGGTTTAACATACAAATAAATGGGATGGCACTCTTTGCAGTTATAAATTAATTTATATTTCTAAAAGATTTGAAGACAGAAGCTGGGAAACAGTGTTTCCTAAATATTGCTCTTCATTCAATTGCATTAAATGGCCTTAGTAGCTATGGCCTCTTAATAACACCAAGTTTGATTGAAGAGCCACATCAAGCAAATTGGGCTTTTAGTTATTGATCTGAAAATTGAGAATGAAAAAGAAGTTTATGAATCATACCAGCTATGGAAAATTGCTAATTTAATAAGTAACTCATTAGAATTTGCCATATTGTCTCTGAAGTTTAATGAGCAGAAATTTTTCCACTAATTTTTCTGAAGCAGTTTGATACCAGGGAACTGAACTGATGCTTTAATAATAATGATGTCTCTTCTACCTTCTTCTTTGTGAGAAATTAGCCCATTATCCTCTAGCTCGTAGTCACATCTATCAGTTGTACCAGTATAAGAAATCTGAAATCATGCAATTTGCAGTGTAACTTATTGTCTAAGACAGTAAGCTGGTAATAATAGCAAAAAAATAGATAATTGTCAAAAACGCTACTAAGCACTTTAAATAATTTAATCATCTCTCTTTAACATAAGTCTTCTCATAATCATCTAAAGGGAAAGATCAAATCCTTATAGCCGTATTTCACAATGATAGCAATTTCACATATACATGTTCACTTGATAGTGAACTTTTAAAATCATGCTGCTTTTACACCTGAATTAAATCATGATAGGCTTTCTTTAAAGTCCAAAGTTCTTCTTTCCTCCAAATTTGGCCAAATTTCATAGATTCTTTAGGAAATCACCTTAGTGATGATTATAACAGAAAAAAGAATGTTTCTCAAAATCATGGACTTGGGAATCAGAAATGAATTTAATACCAGGACAGTTATTCCTTGAAGATTCAATTTCTTCATTTTTAAAATGAAAATATATATGTTATAGAGCACTGCTATGCAGTTTAACTGCATGCATTTCTATAAATATGTCTGATATAATAGGCATTTAACAAGTATTCTTTCCTACTCCACTACTCTTCTGGAAATGCTGATGCATTTATTCTGCCACTCTTTTACAAAGTATTTATTAGGTATCAACTAAATGCCAGGCATTGCAAATATGAGACTGAACAAGTCAAACTCTTCCTTCATTCAAAGACACTAAAAGAACAGGTAACTACTGTTCAGTTTTTTGTTGTTGTTCATTACTAGAACAACAACAACAAAAAAAACTCTGATTACCTTAATATTTTTGAAATGGGTATTTAGTATAAAATGATGAAATGGCTTTAAAACAACTGATTTTTGTCATGTTTAAAAGTTTAAACTTTCCTTCATTTAGAAAGCTTAAAACTGCTCAAATGGAATCAGCTCAAATGGAATACCTAAATAAGCATAAACAAGCACGCTCATTCATTCAGTAGCATTTTTTGAGACTTTGTGCTCCTAATAACAAGAACACAAACATATTCTAATGGCTTAATTCCTAGTCAATATGTGACTTTTGTGGGGGGTATGGAAGATATGCATTTTAAAATCACTTACTACAGACAAAGGATTTTTGTCTCTTTGTTAACAGAATCATGAAGAATATGTACTTTAAAGTTTAACAGTCATAATTTCTGATACTGGCTAGAACATTTAGACTGTGTGCCTTTAATAAAATTATTTTATCTCCCTGAGTTCTAGTTTCCTTATCTGTGAAAGTGAGAGGGTCTTCACTCTTAAAAGCAAATGAAAGTCGTGTTTTAAAAGCCTAACTGCCTCAGTGTGCATCCAAGAGTCACTGATATTCTGAGAATTTTTGCAATGACTACATGGAAGTCTGGGAAACTGAGGTTCTTCTGAATGTTTAATCTGACATCAGGGCAATTTTTTACACCCTCTTTTCTTTTTTAAAGTGACATCCATTGTGGCTTTCAGGTTTTATCTCTTCCCCTCCAGAATGTGAGCTTTTCAAGGACATGGGTTTTTTATAACTCTTGGAATCTCATAATTATTTGTTGATAGATGGTTTAGCATCAGAATAGAAAGAAAGAGAATAACAGTTAACAGAAATTCAATTCTTATACCAAGCACCATGTCTCCCCTTTCAAGAGCCCATTCCTCCAGAAACTAGTCTTTCCAAGACCTGGCATCTTTATAATCTATATCGAAATCTAGCTATAAATTAGAAGATTATTATTTGTCCTTAATGAACTCATAAATTGCAAATAATTACATAAGTCCACATAGCTTTGCCACTTTTAAACCAATAAGTCTAGTTCACCCTCTTTAGGTGTAATCCTCTTTAGAGGAATCAGGATATTATTTTTGTCAAGCATACAAAATCTCTGGGATGTTTATAAAAGCCACCCTTTTACTAGACAGGATCTTATTCAATTTTACTAAAGATATTCTTCAATTATGTAGAAATTAAGGATTCTATTCTTTTCCCTTCATGGCTATAGACTTATCAGTAAATCTTTAACGAGTGTGCCAGAAATTAGTTCATTTCTCATTCTTATTAACCAAAGTTGAGTAAGAGCTTAGAGCTTACCAAGCCCAGTAATTCCAAGTTAGAATGCACAGCTCCTACACTGAGCCAATTTGTACATGTTCTAAATTAGAAACTAGGTTGTAAGTAGTAGTGGTAAAAGCAAACCTACTGAAGAGCTCCTGAATAGGTAAAATAAATTATTTTTATAATAGTGATATTAATGTACTGAGAATTTCAGGCTGTTTAAAATAATCTATAGCCTTAATATCCCAATATTATAATTTTACCACCATATAACACTCATGTGCTTGTTAAAACCTGTTAATATTGAGTCTGATTAAAATTTCTTTCTAAGCGTTTAAATGTTTTCCTAATAAATTTTAAATATAATTAGAAATCCTTATCATCTAATGAAAATTTTTCAAGATTAATTACTAAGGTTTACTTTTCATTTGGCCAGATTTTTTTTTTAATAATGAGTTTTTCATTTGTCTGCATATGAATGCAGTGATTAAAGGAATGGATGATCAATATTGATAACGGAAAATGATTTAGACATAGTTGTAGAACATGTAAACAATAATTAATGCTTCAGGACTAGAAGAACAGCGAAATCGGTGCCCTAATTTCCAGTCCAGCACCTGTTACTGCTCAGTACTGCATCAGCATAAAAGACTAGAGAAGCTTATTACCATAGGGAGACTGAAAGGTGATGTAATTCACAATTTCTTTCTTCGTGATCTTTATCCTATGAAAAAGGACAAAAAGATTGCTGCTACATTTGTAATGATTTTCTCATTTCACATCAGAGGATGATTTCTAAACAGCTGAACACAACACAGGATTTACTTGGTAGCAGACTAAAATGAACAATTATTGGAAATGGTTTTGAAGAAAACCATCTATCTGGTTTGCCTCGAACCATTAAGAGCACATTCTTTGATAGCAAAGTCTCTTTCTTATTGCCATTTCACTTGAGGCAAAATCAATCACAATCTTTGTTGTGTTCAGATTCAACTTCATTTATTAACTCTAATTTAAATATGCTAGCAATAGTAGGTAGCCATTATAATAATATGAACGGAAATGGTTACGGTGTAGTGTTAAGTAGGAAAAATGCAAATATATCTACTATAATTACTGACACTCTAGGAAAAAGAGAGCTAAGAAAATGAACTGGAAGAAATTACAACACAATATCTGTTGAGTGTGTGGGATTAAAAGTACTTAAAAAACCCAAAAGTACATGTTTTCTACAATGTTGCTTGAACAGTTTTAAAATTATAAAATGGAATCATATTATAAAACAATAAAAGTATAGTATTTTAACAAAATATCAACCCATTCAACTTCTTTAAAAATAGTTACACAATTGTGAATATATTATTGATTCATGCAATAGGAATCTTTTTCTATCAGACTTTGGAATATATATTATATATAGTGAGTTCACCGTTTAATCCAACCCTACAGATATGTATTTTAAAAGCAAGCAATCTTTTCATATGTCCTCTTTGCTTTGTACCATTTGAACAATTGGTTCCCAGGCTTTAACATACAGTAATAAAATTTAAAGAGCAAATGTTTACTATTTACTATTGATTATTCTTTGTATAACTATATGTGAACTTTCTGAAAAAGGTACACAAGAACCTAACAGAAAATTTGGCATCTTATCAAGGAAACTAACAGAAAACAGACAAACTACACAGACATAATGAATGCAAGTATTTATAAATTTCAACATGTTAAAAAAAGAAGTTAGATTTCTATAATATAATAGCTTGAGGTTAATCTGGAAAAAAATAGAATAATGTCCTAGGCTATGGATTCTATAAGAGTATATATGGAATATTTTCTGATGATGCATTTATTATTCAGCTTTATAATTCTAGAATATTTTTCACATATAAACTTCAAACTCTTTACATTTGGGAACTGGTAACTAGTTATACAATAAACAGTTTGAAACTTGAATAAGTTTCTAAGAAATTTTATACCCAGAATTTTATGAATCTTGACTTGTTTTATAACTCTTTAATTGTGGCTGAAATGTCTGCTCTAATTCAACAGATCCAATGGCCAAATATTTAAGCCAAAACATGGTAAACTGCACAGAAAAGTAATAGATTGAATCCGATTCCTTTCTCTTTACAGAGTTCTTGCCAGATAATGTAACTATGTGTAACGATCTAACAGCCTCTTCACCAATTGACTTCACAGCCCTGCACCCATGGTTATGTTGATATTTTAAAAACACGAATATTATTCACTCTGCAATTTATTACAGTGACAGGAAGGAACTAAATTGGCAAGAAATTGGGGAAGGCATTCTTATATCAACAGAGCTACATTTGGAAAGTCTTTTCTTGAGATGAGTTTTTACTTATCTCACTGTCTGTCCCCACGTGACTACTAGAGTTCTTGGAGTCAAAGAAGCATTCTAAATTACCATGAGCCAAATTATTCTTGGAGTTAGCTAAAAATAGGTATCCTTATTGCCCCTATATTACATCTGCATTTGTTGATTAACTATCTGATCAATATATTATTTCTCCTTCTTTCTCAGAGATCAGGTACAAAAAAGATATCTAGAACAGATTCTCTGGCATTTATCTTAAAATTACTTGACCAGAGCAGGTTTCTGTTATCTCTTTCTTTGAAGTGCCAACATGGATATGAAGTTTTGGCAGGGCATACTCTAGAAACCTAGAGACAGAACAAATATCAAGCTTTAAGTATTTAGATGTTATTTCAACACTTTCCGCCTGTACATCATCTGGTATCCAAAAGCATATTGATTCTATTCCCAATCAGCAGCAGAGATAATCTATACCCCAACTTGATATAGCTTCTATTAAATTCTCAGATAGGAAATTTGATCTTAAAACGTTGATGACTTAAAGAAAGCATAGGTAGTCCTTCCCACCAAGTGAATTCTATAGGCCACACCTCATTATTTTTGCTTAAATAATTATAAAAACTGCATGTCATTTCTGTCCAATGCCATATCAAACGTACCATTTAATAATTCAGTGACAACCCAGTTTTTCTTGGGGGGCAAATGTAAGAAGAAAGAAGCGGAGAACTAAACCTATTGAAAACAACTCTGAAGAAGTGTCGCCCTTTACAATTATGTAGATTCCAATAGTTTTGCAAAATTACGGTCTTACTACATAAATAGGAAAGCAGAGTTAAAGCAGTAATAAAATAAATCTTTCATAATTATTTTAAAAAATCAAGTTCACAATGACATAGAAAACTATTTCATTAATACAACAGAGGTTTGTAGAAGGAGGAGGAAGACGAAGGAACAGGTGAAGGGGCAGGTAAAAGGCAAGAGGAATTAGAAAAGGAAAAGGTACTATTTGGAATTAACTGCGAAGTGACTATGCCAATGTTAGAGTAATCTGTATGGGTAGATTGGAAGATGAGTACAGTTGGGTATTATTCGACTGCCACTAACATTTATTGACAACCTACTGTGAGGAAGGAACTTTCTCGTGGATGTCTCAGGTAATCCACGTAAGATTTTATGAAGTAGGTCCTGTCCAAATTGTATGGATAGACAACTAATATTCTCTCATATTAACTACTTAAAGTCTGTATCTCTAAATAATAGAGGAACTAAGACTCAAACCAGTTCTACATACAGTATTTACTCCAGAATAAAACATAAATATGCCATACACCAGTGAGTAATTCCCCAACCTGGGGGAACTAATGAGAAATTATTGGACCCTGTCTTTGGAGTTGAACTTAGAATTCAGTGGGATGCTGACCTCCCAATCCTTGGTCTGTGTACAAGAATTAGTAATTAATCTCTTAGAATCTTTTTCACAGCTTTAATGAGTTCATAAAACTATTTTCAATTAACATAGTAATTATATGCTGTGCCATATTTTTACACTTATTATCCAGGAAGAATGTCTTATAAGAAAACACAAATAAAACATCTTAGCAATATTTAATTTCCAGCAGAAAGAGGAAATATTTTTAAACATTTAAAAATTAAGATAGCATATTTCCATGCAATTAAAATAACACTAATTACAAACAATTCTTACTCTTAAGTGTAAGATACTACTTGAACCCATCAACATAACATTGCCAAAAAAAAAAAAAAAGCAAGTTTTCAACCTTGTTGTGGATAATGGGCTGGGGTTAATAGCTGGGGTTAATAGTACAAGTAAAAATGAGACTATACTTTCACGAATTATACCTGAATATATGACACAGTTACAAGGTGTTAATAGAGTGGTATATGGGGAAAATGCTCTAATGTAAACTGGAGACTATAGTTACTAGCAATTTTTTTATATTCTTTCATCGTTTGTAACAAAGGTATCAAACAAAGCAACAATAAGGGGTTATAAGGAAATGCTGTATTCTTCATATGACTTTTCTGTAAACCTACAGCTTTTCCAATTAAAAAATAATAAATCATACTATGCCAAGTGAAAGAAATCAGACACAAAGTAGTACATATCATATGATTCTATTTATATTAAATGTGAATATAAATAAATCTACAGAGACAAATAAATTAGTGGTTACATAGGACTGGGAAAGGATAGACGAATTGAGAGGTGACTGCCAAGGGGTGTGAGGTTTTTCTCTTTGGAGTAATGAAAAATGTTCAAAAATCGGGGTGGTGGATGCACAACTCTGAATATACTAAAAGCCCTGAATTGTGTATTTTTGACGGACTGTATGGTATGTAAATATATCTCTATAAAATTGCTTTTTGAAAAAGAAAACAGCTTCTAGGTTTCTATTTTTAAAGAAGTCCTTCAGAATTCTCATTAACTCAGACTATTTTATGAACAGAAAGGCTCCATATGCATTTCATGTAGGTTAATAAATCAGTCATTAGTTACAATAATTTTAGAAGAAAGTTTCCATGAGAACAGGGACAAAGGGAGCCCTGGTCCTGAGCAAACAAAAGACATACTCAACAAGCAATTGTTGACTAAATATTAAAACATTACAAATGATGTAAAAAACATGATATGATTGTGGAAATTAATTTTCCTTAAATTCAACTTTTCCACCTTAATTTATCCCACACTTTTTATTTTGAAAAAAGGAAATATGCAAATATCACACGGCCACCCACTCCAGTGGACAAGAAAGGGACTGCCTACTGTAAATAAGATTCACCATGTGACATTAACGGTCACATGTTAACTTCATTGGCTGAACCAGTAAACTGTACACAGGAACACTAATCTATCTTATTTGGAGTATGGTGATAGGATTAGTTCACTGAAAGTTCACAGTGACCTTTCTTCCTCCAGGTATCATTAGAGCCCTTTAGGTCATTACCAAGCTGCTTGCAAAGGGGACAACTCTGCAGCATGTGACAACTCTGCACTATGCGACAACTCTGCAGCATGTAAGATTATGCAGGGCGCTAGCCTAGAGGGAACCTACCTACTTTTTTTTTGGGGGGGGGGGGGAAGGTCCAGTAATCAAACCCAGGTCTCCCGCATGTAAGGCGGTCATTCTAACCACTAAACTACCCGTGCACCCCTACGGATATTAAAAAGTACCCAGCATGGGCAAAAAGATTACAGAAAATGCCCTTTCCAGGGAAACAAAGGGTCCATAAGTGCATTACTGGGCAAACTAAGCACCTGCTGGATTCCAGCCTGCAACTATCCTCTTAACTGAGCGTCTCTGGCAGTACACACAAGGTTCAACTCTAGGGGGGTAGCCCTGAGAAGCAGTTTTGTAATTTATCTGATTAGTTCATTGTTTAGCCTATGCAGTTTTTGTTTTCGTTTTTACAACTATTCTAAATTTAGAGCCCAGCATTTCTGCTTGCAAAGTCTAATAACCATATTTAAACGTGACCTTATTTTTGCTTTTTAAATGTGAATGTTATTGAGTTCTCTACTGGGTTTCTCACAGAGCAGATATAAAAATGCCAGTTTAAAACTGTGACTTGGTTCTTTAAAAATAAGCCAATTAGGAGACTGACCAGGCCTGAGAAGACACACAACACTTTCTCATCAAGACCAGGACATCTGGGTGACAAATGTATCCATTTGCTAAACAACTGTGCAGGCCCCTAGGTGCTCATTCTTACTAAAAAATCATTAAACACGATATAATAGTTGCCAGTCTTTTTTGGAAACTTCGGGAATGTAAATTAGCTATGGTTAGAACTAATAAAATCTCTAAGAGTACCAGGGTTAATTGCAAAGTTGATCATGGATATGACAGCTAGTAATTTATAGAGGATATTAAATAAATGTCTAGGTGTACCAAAGTCACTTAACTAAAAATTCCCAAAACTTCAATATTGCAGACTGACTTAGTTTTCACATATTTTGAGTCATTGTTTAAAAGAAAATATATAACAGATTTCAGAGTTTGGTTTGGGTTCTGCAACTAATCATTGTGCTGTGCTTTGAAATGTATTGCCTTTTTTGTATATCTGTTATTTTGACAAAAAAAGTCAACTGTGAGGATTAAAAAAAATATTTATTTCTTCTAGCCTCCTATATTCTGGAGTTCCTAGAAGGAAAAACCTGACAGGATGTTATGTTAGCCCATGACAAACTCTGGAATCTGTCCTGTAACTACTTGTTGAAGAGTACTTGGAAAACTATTGCTTTTTTATTTCTTTGCTTTGTATATATGTTATACTACTGTCATGGTCAGGTTCATGTGTCAGCTTGGCCAAGTGGTGGTACCTGTTTGTTGGTTGGGCAAGTGCTGGCCTGTCTGTTGCAATGAGGACCTTTCATAGAATTAGATCATGATCACGTCAGCTGCATCCACAGCTGATTCCATTTGTAATCAGCCAAAGCAGAGTGTCTTCTGCAATGAGAGATGCTTAATCTAATCACCGGAAGCCTTTTAAGGAGGATTCAGAAGAGACAGGCTCTCTTCCTGCTTCGGCTGGCAAGCCTCTCCTGTGGAGTTTGTCCAGACCCTCCATCAGAGTCGTTGGCTTCACAGCCTGCCCTGCGGATTTTGGACTCTGCATTCCCACGGTCACATGAGACACTTTTATAAATTTTATATTTGCAAGTGTTCCCTGTTGATTCTGTTTCTTTAGAGAACCCTAACTAATATAACTATACAATAAAAAAGTTAAAATAAAAGTCAAATAAATAACAACAAAAGCATAAAGCCCATATGTCTGGGCAGATGAAACAAATTTTGGAAAACAGAATTGCATAATAAAGCATTTTAATATGAAAAAAAGAAAAAATGTATAATGTTGAACAATAGCACTACTAGTTAATTTGGAGAAGAGGTAACAGACAAAAGTAAAAAGAAAATAAATATACAATCAGAAGAGAACAGTAAATTTAGAACTCTGTACATATATAGAACAGCATGAGAACAGTAATAAAAAGAAAAAAGTGAAGAGCAGAAATAAATAAAACAGAAAATAATATAAGGCAAGAAAGAGAAAAATAAAAGCCAGGAATTACTTGGACAGTTTGAGAGCAGAATTATGAACGTAAAAAAAAATCCCCTGAATGTTTCTATATATATTTTCAAAATCGTAAATACTATGTTTAAAGTGATTTACATCATAAATTGACTATTGATACTGTTAGATTCTATTCCTTCCAAAATTGGATATACAATTGTTACATGAGGTTAGCCTCAAACTTGTGATTGCTTTATAATATATTGAAATCATAACTTAAAATAAAATTATATCATGTACATGTGGCATAGAAAACTAAATAAATCTATCTCTTCTGCTAAACTTTGTCTTTGTTTTTACAAGTTAACCCCAAATTTTCTGCTTTTCATTGAAAAATTAAAACCAAACCAATGTATATTTCTCTCTTCACACATTTTTCTAGTTCATCATCATCATCTCATTACAAGTCCTTAAATACACAAGTCATGGGGGGAAATAAACATATCTTTGATGCTTTTTCCTAAGGTTCATTTTTTCCTTCTGGCACTCTAGATGACAGAGGGAACAGATTTTATGATCATTTCACTCTGTGTTGCTCCTTTATATAGCTTTAATGCCTTTTAAACTTTTTAAGAAACCTTACTGAGCTAATGCTGTATTAACTTCAAAATGTCAATCTTACCTATGTCCAGTTATAGTCTGCCTTAATAATTCATAAACAGATTTCATCAATCATGGATTGATAAAGGACAAAAAGGCGTGAATGATGTATAACAGAATCTACATTTTGGAATAGTGATAGAGAGCAATTCCTTTCCTAGGAACTACATATTTTGTAAAGTTACCATTAAAACTGAATTAGAATAGATAGAGAGGGAATTCTAACAATTGAATTATTCACTCACTTTCTATCCCTCAGGAAAAATTATGTAGGTAAGATGACAAAGTGTAGCATGAAACATGCAATTCCATCAATCTTTTTTTTTATTTTTAATAATTAAGTCATGTAAATAATTAAAAAGAACAACTTGTAGGGGAATATATTGCTTTATTCTTATACTACAGTACAATAGCTGAACGACCTCAGTAAAACGTGTGTTTCCCTATTTTCTTGGACTTGTACATCACTTACTGGAAGATGCAGCTTTGCTTAAAATAAACAGCAAATGATGGACAGTTTGCATTTTTCAAAGAAAGAAAATTCTGAGTTTCAAAGAACTGAAGGGGAGCAGCAGGGAAGGATGAGTTGGGAAGAGAGGAGTTTTGCTCGTGGTCCCCAGAAATGACTAGTTGTCCTTGGCGCCAGCCACACGGGCATGAAATTTGTGCAGTTACACAGGGCCATGTGCTCAGAAGGACTCCAAGCTCGGTTCAGTATTTTGTTGTGACCATCTTGAAATTCTTAAATTTTTACCGGGCTTCACATTTTCATTCTGCACTGGGCTCAACAAATTATGTAGACTGTTTTGGTTGGACTTGACATCTAATCATAATCCTTCTTCAAACTCTGTGTGAGAAAGAAGGTAATTTACTAACATTCCTTGGCTCCTCAGTATCGCCATCCATAAAATGACCTACTCTAATTTCAGGGCTCCCTAAAGTCCCCTGTAACTGTGATTCTTCAAGGTTATTTTATGGACATAAAATTTGCATCCATTTTTGTTCATGCTTTGGTGTTAACAAATTCGTAAACTTACTGGTAGAATTTGCATAAATTTAAATTCCAAAAAAAGGTACTCATAGTTCTCATTTTTGAGCGTACGAAAAATAAAACATGTGAGATGGCAAATTATTTTCATGCTTTACCTAGTCTTTTTCCACACATCGCTTTTCCTACTTTTCTTTTTAATCACTTCTTGGAACTGAGGAGTTATGAGTGCCTAAGCTAAATATCATGTATACTTTTACAATTAGTATATATATATGTACATCTATTCACACACAACTGTGGTGCCTTTAAATCATGTTTAGTTCCATTTGAAAGTGAAGTTTCTAAATTATCAACCTTTGGTTGAGGAATTTCTTACTGCATGCAGGAGACAACTTCTTACTAAGGCTCCTTAAGAGGTAAGTTATAGCCTGAAATAAACAAAGACTTATCTAGAGCTTGCTACTTGGAGTATGAAGTAGGCAGGTAAAAAATCACCAAGAAAAAGAGTAATTAAAATGTATTATCTAGATTTGATTAATCATGTAATGCCCCTTTTAAATTATCCTCCCCAAATAAAGGAATTTCAATTGAGCAAATGTCCTAAGTCAACGATAATTGCAGTGGAAACTTAAAATTAATTATTCAAAACCTAAAATAATGGCTTGTGGATAGAAGCCCAGAAAAGTTCAATGAGTTATGTATGTAGCCAGGCAATTCATCAATGCTTAGAATTTACTTAGGAAATTATATAAGTTCAGAGGGATTTATTTTAATGAAAAGCTGTCCTACAAAAATTAGATTCAAATGATAGAATTGAAGATCTTCAAAGTGTTATAAACTTTAGCAGTTCTGATGCAGGCTGCTTCAACTTCAATTATGAAGCAATGGCTGGGATAATAGGGAAATGACCGATTTAATAATTCTCCCCCCCCACACAACTCTTTCTTTCTTTTTCTGCTTTCCTTTTTTTCTTACTAAATGTCTGAGCTTGATCACATTCTCATATTTATGCCAAAAAAACTCCAAGCTGGTCAATAACAAATATATAAAAGGATAAGTTACTCTGAGAAATTCAGAAAAAAATACATAACACCAATTGCAAAATTCTAAGAATATACATTCATAATTTGCTTCCCCTTTTTGTCCTTGATAAGATTCATAGGTGTACTCACAAGTAGCTATCACCGACTATAACAGGATAAAATACAACTACTGACGATAGAGCTTGACCATTATAAACATATCTTCTAGATTAAATAGTTGAAAACAGATATAATAGTGCTAATATTATTGTTAAAAATATTTTAGAGAGCCCCTTACAAATCATTAATGAATTAAGTTTCTGTTGGATTTCTATAGTGTGCAATCTGTATCAGTGTATGTTTGAAATGTCTTCTCCTTTAAGCAGGTATTGGCAAACCATGGGTCACAAGCCAAACTGGCCCTGCGCAGGTTTTTGTATACAAAGTTTTACTGCAACACAGCTTTGTTTGTTGCCTATCTCTGCTCCCATACTAAAGGAGGGTTGAATAGTTGCAAAATAGACCGTAAGGCTCCCAAAGACTAAAACCATCATCATCTGGCCTTTTGCAGAAATAAACTTGCCATCCCTTGCTTTGTAGCAAAACATCTTGAAAGAAGTATCTATATTTGCTGTACCAGTGTCTCTCGTATTTTTTCCTGAACCAAGACTGGTCACATTTTTGCTACCACTTCATTGAAGCTGCTCTTTGCAAGATCATAAATGATTTCCAAGTTCCTAAATGCAAAGATCAATTTTTACTCTTAACTTGCTGACCTGTAAGAGCAGCATTTTGCACAGCTGTGCATTTTCTCCTCGGAACAATTTTTCACTTGGTTTCCTGGACGCCAGACTTGCATGGCTTTCTTCACACCTGCTCTTCCTTAGCTTCATTTTCTAGTGATCTCTATCTCCCTAAGTTCAATTTTTAGAGAACCCCCCAAGATCAGTCCTTGAATTTTTTTAATATCAATATTCACATCTTTGGGGATTTCTTTCCATCATTTGGTTTCAAATATTATCTATTAATTGAAGAGTCACAAATGTTATAGCTCTATCTCATCTGGAGTTTGTGCCAGAATTCCAGATTCATTTATCCAGCTGCCAGGTTGACACTTGAATGAATGCCTTATAGGCAACTCAGACTTACCATGTCCAAAGACATGCTTGATTTCTGCTTTTGCCTGCAAGCCAGCTCCTTCCACAGATTTCTACCCCTCAGTAAAGGCAACTTCATTCTCCAGTTGCTCAGTCCAAAATGCATAGTGCAGCCTTGAGTGCATTCCTCATCTCTCACATCTGGTCCAGCAGTAAACCCTTTCGGCCTTTACAATAAATCCAGGATCTGTCTGCCCTCCAGCACTTCTACCTCTAACAGCCGGTTGTGAGTCACCATTAGCAATTCAGTGCAATGGCCGCATTCAACAGAGAAGTGGTAATAATGATGTTTTTGTAACTAATATCAGATAGAATAGTTACTATTCTGCTTAGTATTCTCCATATTACTAAAAGTAAAAGCTGAAGTTGTTACTACAGTCAAAATAAAAGAAAACATTCAAACCCTATAAGAAATGTTCTCTCATCCTATATCCCACCCTACGCCCTGCTCTCCTCTGCTTATCCAACTGCAGCCCTGCATGGCCTTCCAGCCCCTGCTCCTTGGAAAAGTCAGGCATGGTCACCTCTCAGGGACTTGGCACTGCTGATTCCTCTGCATAGAATTCTCTTCGCTCAGATGTTTTCATGACTCTTTCCCTTACTTCTCTCTTACTTTTTCTCATGTGTCAACTTCTCCATAAGCTTTTCTGGTCAACCTGTCTAAGATTTCAATTCTCTCTCCCACTTTATTTTATTCTTCTTTCCTTCTCTACTTTTTTCTTCTTACACTTCTAACATGTCATGCATTTCATCTATTTTATTTTTTTGTCTGTCCCCACCACTAGAATTAAATCTTACGAGGGCGGATATTTTTGTGTATTTTGTTAACCACTCTTAAATCCATCATCTGGAACCTAGCTTAATATATAGATGACACAAATGAAGATTTGTTGAAAGAATGAAAGCATTGCCCTCTTTAGGAATATGAAGAAATCGTTTTCAAAATCTTGTATATCTCTAATAAATGCCATTGTATCTTCCATACTCTTAACAAATGGAATCAAGTTGAAAGAATGGGTGTGGAACTAAAAAAGGTTATTAAAAAATATTTTATGACCGCAATTAAATATAGCAGGAATTTCCTCTACATGCTGAAATAACTTCTCTGTATGTATTTATGTATATGGTACATGCATTTATGTGTGTATTATACTTACAGTTTGTCTCACTGAAATGGGAGTACTTATGTCATTTTGACTGTTTATATATATATTGCTATTTATATATTAGATGTATTTATGTGTGTGAAGCAGGAACTACCATTTCTGATGTTTCTACAATGCTAAACACCAAACTATGATTTCATCTTTGAGTAACCTGGCTACAAATTCAATTGCATGGAGGACCAGAATTCAAATCCATGTTGCCCACACTCAAATGTCAAGCTCCTCACTGCTATGCCATTGACCATTTCTTCTGCATGTCAGTTTTGCCTGGTAGAGTCAAAGAAGAAAACCACGGTCCAAAAGAGGATCTAACCCCCAGAACGCTGGCAGTTTCTTTGCAGATATATGTCCACTTATCACTTTGCTTAAAACATTCCATTCCAAGCTGATATAATAAAGTGGGACATAGTGAATCTTTTTAGGCATATGCTCATTCTACCAGTGAGGTTTTTGAAAAAGAAAGAAGAAACAGTGAAAGAAAACAGACAGATGATCGATTGGACGGATAGACAGACAGACAGATTCCATCCCCTCTCTCTTTTCCTCCCATTTTAAAATCACTGTTGTGCAACAGCCTGCCACAGTCTCAAACCCACCTGCCCTATGGAAAGCAAAGCTAAGGATGGGATGGTGGCTGGCTGCCTGGAGCTGCGACACTGCTGATGCCTACAGCAGTCAGCATGGACAATGATGAAAACCTAAGAACCAGCCAGCAGAGGTTAAAAAATAAAAAAAAGAAAAGCTGCTTGTAATTCTAATTAAATAGGTGTTCAAAGAACTTGGCTGCAAACGTAGCTAAAAATATTAATTAATCTTCCGAGTCAACCACGATGGTTTTTTTGTTTTTTTTTTTTGCGTGGGCAGAAAATCGAACCCAGGTTCCCGCTGGTGATGATTTTTTAATTCCTTTTAAAACAAGAGATGGAACTAGAAACATAAGCCCAGGTATGCATTTTATTCAAATTTGTAAAATGAGTTAGGACAGGAAGCAAGTTCACAGAATATAAAATTTTCTTTTCTCTATATGTATGAATGCTATAAGCAGTATGTGTACGAGTATATGTAACATTTCTAATTGAAACAAACAAAAAAAACAATCCAGGGGAAAAAGGCCTTCCAAGACATTATCCTAATAACAGTTTAGTGATTCCTTCTTCTCTAGTTTTTAGAGGGTCTTTTTTTTTTTTGGATTTAAAAAGGTACACACTGCTAGAGCTTGGAGAACGTTGTTTTTAGAGGGTTTTAATAACTTTTATGACAACACACATGTTGCTGAATCCTAATTAGATAGGGAAAAAATTCTGCTTGTATTAATGGACGAATGCTTAAGAAAAATGAACAGCATATACAACAGATATTTTATTCACACTCTTGGTCTTAAAGAAAAATTGTTTGAAGTCAATGGGATCTCAAAACATATAAATTAAAGTACTATATAAAACAGGAGATTGAGGAAAATGTGCCTTGTCTTTACTAAACATTCTAAAGCTGAATGTATAGAAGACAAAGGCTTTCCAGTGTTTGACTCTAAATGTGTCCCCCTGCTCCACAGTACTTATGTCCAAGTAATTGGAAACAGTAAAGAGAAGGCAGAGTAGAATTATTTACATATTTTTGCTATTATGAAATCTTTCAGATATTAAAATTAAAAGAGGTACATATAAAGACCCATGTAGATACCATAAAACTTATAACGACTAACATTTTACTATATTTGCTCTAAATCTTTTTGATGAAATGAATATAAGAAAGCTGGAATGCATGTGTTGCCCCTCACAAAAGCCCATTTCCTTTCTTTTGTCTGAGAAGCAAATGCTATTCTGAAATTGGTTCCTATCATTTAATTACGTATTTATACCTTTACTATTTTTGTTAACATAGGTTAATCTGTATTTCAGAATTCTATCAATGGACCCATACATTATAGCATTTGTTTTATATCTTTGAGTAGGTGATATATAATGACCCAGTTCACTCATTTTATGCACAAATCAGCATGTGAATATATCATAATTTGCTTAGCCATTCCTCTACTGATGAACATGCGAGTTGTTTTCTGGTTTTCACTATAGAAATAAAAGTGAGAATGATATCTTGTTCATGATCCCTTGCATACATGCCCAAAAGTTTCTCAAGAGTAAACACCTAACTGTGGAATGTTGGGTCATAGAGTACGCACATCCTCAATTGTATGAAATATTGCCAAATTTCTCTCTGAAGTTATTGCACATGATGATTTCACAAGAATCACACATGTTCCAATTTTTCAAAATCCTGAACAACTGGTTTTGTCAAACTAGAAGGTTATCCCCAGATAAAAAATAATTACAAGTTGAGGATGAAATAAAAACTAAGATTTCTCCTACTTACACACCCCAAGTGAAAGAATTGCAACTAAATAAAAGCACTTAACAAAAAGAAAATAGTTATCAAGGAAAATAGTGAGAGGCAAGGGACATGGTGAGCACATAAACTGATAAAAATGTGAAGGAAATTTTAATACATAACTTTCTAAAGTTATTAATATTTTGGTATTGAAAAAAATGTAGAACTAAAATTTTGGATAATGATTCCAAGCGAAATAGGGAAGGATATTCTATGGAAAGTTAATGCGAGCATAGTGTTTGATTTATTATTTAAAAGGGAGATTGAGATATTGAAAAGATTTCAACTTCATTAGAATTTAATTTACAGTTAAGAACATATGTAAACATTTAAAGGTAACTGCTGTAAATTTGGAACATCTATCCAGCTTCCAAACCAGTGCAGAAAAAAAATAGAGAAATAAATATTTATTTTAATATTTTCACTACCAGTAAGAAATTAGCAGATCATATTTTAAAATTTCATATATATGGTAGGTACATGTTAGTGAAAAGAGAAATTTGTCGACTGAAAAACAAAGAAGTGGGAAAGCATATACTTCCTAAAATTGACTTAACAAAAAGTTGTTAGGCAATGTTTACACCAAAAAAGAATGATGTGAAGACTTAAAATGTAATCATGAAAAGGAGAGAGGCACTGCATTGGTTGACCAAGAAAATATAACAGTTATGTAACTACATGTCCCTAGCCACAGACTCAGGTAATCAAAAAAAGAAAAAATAATATATTCACAGTTCTAGTGGGACATTTTAACTCGCCTGGTTCAGAAATTGAGAGGTTATGCATACAAAAGATTAATAAGGGCTAGGAGACTTGAACAATAACACAACTAGCAAAACTGACTTAATATACAAACCCGCACTGATATATTTTGCATGAGGGAAGCTAACTCAGAACTCAATAATGAAAAGATGGTTAAAAAGGGGCAAATTTGAACTTTTTCATGAAAAATACACTTATGAAACGTGATACAAAGTGGAAAAGCTTATGGAAACTATAAATACCAATTACCATATAATGAAGAAGTTTTTCAGCTTTGGAACATAGGGGGTTTGTTAACCATAAAGGAAACATTTGATAAATTGGACTTCATAAAAATTAAAATGCATTGCTCATCGGAAGATACCATTGAGATTTTAAATATTTGGCTGCAGCTTGGGAGAAGACACTTCCTAAACACAAAGCAGGCAAACACCTTTTAACAAGAATATTAAAAACTCACATAAAAAAGAAAAAGATAAATGACTCAAACAATGAGGAAAATACCTGAACAGACTCTTCACCAAAGAAGAAAAACAATGGCCAATAAGCATATGGAAAAATCCTCAACATCTCTACTCATGAGGCATATAAAAATGAAAGCCACAATTAGGTTTCATTTGAATACTCACCAGAAGAGCTAAAATTAAGACAATTTCACAACACCAAACACTGGAGAAGTGTAAAAAAAGTGACAGTATCATTCATTGTGGCTGGGCTGCTGAGTGGCACACGTGCTTTGGCCAACTGTTTGACTGTGCTCTCTAAAGTTAAACATAAATCTATTTTAGGACCCAGAAATTTCACTCCTAGGTATTTCACAAGCAAAATCTTGTGAAATGTCCATGAAAAGATTTCTACATGGATGTTCATTTCAGCCTCATTCATTCTGATCCAAAACTGGAAAAAAAAAATACATAAGTCCATTCCTAGGTGAATAAGCGATTGGTAGTCTATTTATATAACAAGAGTATTAGCAGCATCAAAATGAACAAGCTACAGATATATACAAGAACATGGATGAATGTGAAAAAGATTATATTGAGTAATGGAAGCCAGATGCAAAAAATTTACTCTATGGGGTATCCATTTATATGAAGCCCATGAATGACCAAAAGTAATCTATAGTGATGAAAATCAGAAAGTCATTTCTGTAGTGGGTGGTGGTGTCTAGAAAAGAGTATGAAGGAACTTTCCGATGTGATAAATTCTATACAGGTTATGTATAATTGTCCAATCTCATCAAACTAAACACCTGGAGTCTGTTTTTATGTAAATTAACAATAAAAAGGAATGGAATTTGTCAAATGCAAAACTCAGGAGATTTATAACTGGAATAGATTTGCTCAAAAGAAAAATTTAACCCAGGAGTTAAGATTACAAATACGTAGAGCCAAAACGTTCAAAAGAAGAAAAAATAAAGACAAGAGTAAAAAATAATTAAATTAAACCAAAACAATCACCTCTTTAGTATAATCATCAAAATAGAGAATAGATATTTTAAAGACTCAAGTAGAAAGCAAAGGCCTAAGAAACTAATATAAATAATAAAAGAGGGACATTTTCATAACAATTTGATATATTGAGACTAAAACAATCCCATGTCTATAAACTTAAAAATCTCTGATAAGAAGACAGACGTATAACAAACATTGAGAAAAAGGATAAGTAAAAACAATTACCTCTATGTGTTCAGAGAGATGATAGAGAAAATTTAACAACTTTGTGGTCCATGCACTCTAATCGTTCTCAAGGAAGGCAGCTCTAAACAAAATCAAGTGCTCACAGGCCACGAGATAGAAAGAAGTTGAATTTTTTTTATAGCATTCCTCAGAATGGAAAACACATCAATTCTAAAACAACAGGATATGCTTCACACTTGAGCCACCAAAATTTTTAAAACTATTTTTATAGAAAGTATGTGAGAATATGAACATTTATTTGATCACTAGCATGTAAACCCACTGGTATGTTCATTTTATGCTAAATTGATTCCTCTGAAGTGACCTAGTTTAGTGACCTAGTTTTTATAACTTGATCACTAGGCCAATCAAGGCTTCAAGGAAGAAATTTCAGATTTAAAAATTCATATTAGGGCTGTACAGTGGTGGCTCAGTGGTAGAATTCTCGCCTGCCATGCCGGAGATCTGAGTTCGAGTCCCGGAGTCTTGCCCATGACAAAAAATATCATATTATTACCTGACACATTAACTTCCCACTAGAACTCTATATTCTCAAATGGTTTATTTTTGCACCAGAAACCAATATGAGGCATGCAGCTACTTGGGCACCTATATCACCAAATTCAAGCCTTTTTTCAAAAATTTCATTTTTAATTCAGGATCCCATTAAGTAGCCTACAGCAAGTAACAAAATGACCTCCCTGCAAAATCCTAAGCTGACACACAGATCACACACGTCTGACCAGGAGGATGAAACTTTCAGTGCTTATTCCTTACTTTGTATGATACATTTGCAAAACATGCTAAATCCTCCATTCTGGTGGAAATAAACGGGGACTCTCTAGACTTTCAGACATGTTTGGATTCTTGATCTCCATTGCTTAAAGAACACGTGATTGACAGTGTCATTGAGTGAGAGATCTGCAATGCCACAAAAAGCTTTATACCCTGTGACTGGTGTGTTTTTTCATTTCCTTAACACACTCACGTCCAATTGTTCGAGAAAAGATACAGATCTAGAGATAAACAAACAGAAAAAAACAGAGTAAAACTAGACTGATTTGTATTCTATCTCCAAATGGCAGAAACAAAGTGATGCAAAGAAAAAGTGGCATGTATACATTTGTGCATATGCTTGTATACACAGAGGTGGCTTGAGGGGACGGGGCAGGTGTGAGATTAACAAAAAATAGTAAAATTAATTAGGATATTGAAATGAAATTTCTCCTTGCAAATAATTTATTCCTTTTCCCATACTGAAATGTTTTGCTTTGCCAATGCCTCAAGCCCTGGCTAGTTACTGTGCAGATCATCACAGAGGACTCAGAGAAAGGGATCCAGGGAAAACATACTGCCCTGAAAGAATCCTAAGTATTGGGGACCCACTGACACCACGTCCTGCTGGAGGGAATAAGAACCTGGATGACAGAACCTGGGAAGAGTCACTTTACCCTCTTTTCAGATCGTTATGATACCAGGACTGTGGGCAACGTGGTCAGCACTGCTTCTCCATTACCTAGGACTTACTGAACTCCTAGGAAGGAGTTCAGTAAAAATGTGTCAGGTTGGAACTGAACAGAAAAACATTCACCAACTGTGTTTCTCATCTAGCAAAATGAATACATATTTTGTTCCTATCCAATTCAAATGCACTTATATTCTACTGTGTGTTCTTTTCTACTCTTGCTATGCTCTGTGAATGGTTCCTTTTTTCTCTTACTTCTCCAATATTACACATTCCATTTTGGTGTAGACATGACATGTTTTGTAAAAAATGCTATACTCTTTTTTCTCCCCACTTCTGCGTCATTTTGGTGTTGAGGTTCAACTCCCCACCAGATGTCTAATCTTGGTGTTGTTTTTTTTTCCTAAAATGCAGAGCCAATCTGAATATCCCTTCCTTCCTTCCATCTTTCCTTCTTCTGGATACTTTCCTTGATCTTTTTCCTCTATAAATCTAGACTATATCTGACTAATTAGTGTATTAATAATTTGCATTATTAGTGTATCAAATCTTATAATATTTCACTCTTGATACTATTAAATGTGAAATGAGACAACAAAATGGAGAAAAGTTGCTTAAGGAAAACAAGAATTAAAATGAATCTCAAGCATAAGTGAGATTCAAGAGCCTGTTCTTTAGAAGTAATATTGTTCTCATCTTAGTCTCAATTCTGGAAGACCCAACTTGCACTGTGTTTATGCGCTAACAGTGTCCAGGTATGTTCTCCAATGCCCTCCCATTCATCCTTTAAGCCCACCCTGCCTAAAGTCTTCATACTAAACAGGGAGAGATCACATATCACCAGCCCTGCTGGAGGGGCAGTGTTATCTTGAGTATAGATTCCCTGGTTCCCAAATGGCCCTCTCAGCTCCAACTTCATTCTTCTCACTCCTCTAGGTAAAGCAGCTGAGAATAAAACAAAGAAATAAAAATATATGATCGATCCCTTTTGTAAGAGATAGTAGACTGATAAGAAGGAAACTGGGTCAAATCAGTCAATTTCCCCAGCGCCCTCTGCATGGCCAGGAAGCTGGTGAAAATCACACCTGGAGTTGCCAAACACTGGAATCAGGTCAGACTCCTATTGTCATTTATTATCAGAGTAATTCTGCAAGTTACTTGTCCTCTTTGAACCTGTCTCTTCCTCTCTAACTTGGACAAAATGTGCTGGTTTGGAAGGATGTATGTCCCATAGAAAAATTCATGTTTTAATCTAAATCTCATTTCATAAAGGCAGAACAATCCCTATTCAATACTGTATGTTTGAAACTGTAATCAGATCATCTCCCTGGAGATGTGATTCAATCGAGAGTGGTTGTTAAACTGGATTAGGTGACGACATGTCTCCACCCATTTGGGTGAGTCTTGAGAAGTTTCTGGGGTCCTATAAAAGAAGAAACATTTTGGAGGATGGAAGAGATTCAGAGAGAGCAGAGCAGAATGACATAGCCACGAGAAGCAAAGTCCATCAGCCAGCAACCTTTGGAGATGGAAAATGTCTCCCAGGGAGCTTCATGAAACAGGAAGCCAGGAGAAGAAGCGAGCAGATGATGCCGAAGTGTTCTCCATGTGCCCTTCCAGATGAGAGAGAAGCCCTGACTGTGTTCCCCATGTACCTTCTCACTTAAGAGAGAAACCCTGAACTTCATTGGCCTTCTTGAACCAAGGTATATTTCCCTGGATGCATTAGATTGGACATTTCTATAGACTTGTAATTGGGACATTTTCTTGGCCTTAGAACTGTAAACTAACAACTTATTAAATTTCCCTCTTTAAAAGCCATCCGTTTCTGACATACCGCATTCCGGCAGCTAGCAAACTAGAACACAAGAGAAACAATATATTTTGTGCAAATTGTTTCATAAACAATTCACTCTAAACTGTAATTGTCTTTTTCAGAGTTCCAGCACAAAAAACTAAGCACCGTATTCTCTCTCACCCTAAGAGTCTAATACATGTCTATCAATTATAGCTTGGGTATCAAATTTCTAAAACAAATTTCTAAAATATCATCTACAGATTATGTTTCCATCAACTGCATGTTGCCTTAAATTTTAAGAAAATAATCCACCACTTTCAATTTGAAATGAATAATTATAAGCCTTGAAATTTCCTGTCAAATCATTTATTTTTTGGAGATGTTAATTCTTAACATTAGGCAATACTGATCAATCCTTTTGTAATTACAACTTCTTTACAAGCGCATTTTAAGCTCATTTATATAAATGCATGTATGCCAACATGAAAGATGGAGAATTTAAATAGTAATCATCCCTTTAAAGGGTTGTTTTATGGAGAAAAAGCAGGGTTAATATTAATTCAGTGGTAAAAGCCTGCCTACAAAACAATGAGTTAAAGTAATTTCAACGCTTTGCAACTACATTTGTTAATCACACTACCTGTGAATTTCTTATTTTTCTCCTACTTTGACTGGACACATGTCTAGATAGTGAATCAAAGTAAAGGAAAGCACATTGAAAAGGGTTTTTATCCTCTCTTATCTTTAGTCCATAAATCAGTTAATAGAGAAGCCAAACTAGTTTTCTAAACCATTGTGTTTAGCATTTATGTACCTTGAAAAGGCTTTGACATAATAACAGAAGCAGCAATCATGGAAGTTGTTACAGATCAAGAAGTCAGAGGCGAGCATTGCAGGGCCCTAGCAAAAATTTATGGAATCAAACAGCAAATGTCGAAATGCATTGTGACCGTGGCAGCTGTCCACAAAAGGGTATGATGAGGTTATATTGTGCTAGCAAGATTGAATTCTTAAGAATGTGAGTTCAGGCAGAAGATGATAGGTACAGAATACAAAGTATCTGTACAAATGAAATAAAATAATAAGAATAAACTCATGAATATTAGATGGTAACAAAATTCCAACAACAAATCAGCATATGTGAACCTCTACACCGAAAAGGGAGTTCAAAGAAATGCTACCCTAAGAAAATTTATGTGCATTTGAAACTTTTACATGAAAGGACATCTTTTTAGGTCTTTCAAGGGGAATAATAATAGTCTGCCCTACCACAGGGAACTTCATATTGTTGCCGGATTTCATAAATATTTACCCAATTTTTTTTTCTATATATCTCACAAAGGGTTAGGCTATTCATTGAAGGAGCAATCACTACTACTTAAACTGACAAGCCAAGAAAAGAGACTATTATATAAACATGTTATGTCTACTCCACCACACTCTCCAAATACCCTCTCCCATAACATAAACTGCCCTGATATATATGCTATCTAATAAGAAAAACTTTCTTCTTATTTTCAACGGTAATAAGTAGTTCCTCTCAAGCTACAATATCTTCTCATCATTCACTGTTACGTCAAAAATTAAGTAATTACTTAAATTTCTCTCATTTAACTTGACTTGGTATCTGAATGACAATTCTGGTTTCATCAAATATTTGATTTAAACTAGCCTATTATGTATATGGGAAAAGGAGTATCAACTTTAGAGGGGTAAGACCCAATGAATAGGTTAGTTTATCCAAATAAGCATTAGGTATAGGATATTTAAAGACTGGAGATAAAGTTTTTCTGTCCTAAAGGAACTCATAAAAATGAGTAGGGCAGTGTGCTGGTTTGAAGCTGTCATGTATCCCAGAAAAGGTCATGTTCTTTTGATCCATTCCTGTGGGGGCAAACCTACTGGGGATAGGACCATTTAGAAGATTTCAACTGAGATGTGACCCACCCCATTCAAGAGGGATCTTAATTCCCTCACTGGAGTCCTTTACAAGAGGATAAAGCATCCACATAAAAACTTAGAGAAAAACCCTGGAGAAGCTAAGGGAGGACACACAGAAGCTCAGAAAGGAAGCTAGTGGAACCAGAAGCTGAAAGCAATGGAACCTGGGAGCAAAGGACCAGTAGAAGCCAGCCATGTGCCTTCCCAAGTGACAGCAGTGTCCTGGAGACCAGCAGCCTATCTTCTGAGTCCAGGTCTTATTCTTTTGGTGCCTTGAGTTGGACACTTTGAGTTGTAAATTAGCATATCCCTACTGTAAAAACCAACAAGTTTCTAGCATAGTGCATTCCAGCAGCTTTCGCAAACCCAAACAGGCAGACAAACAGATGATCCATTTATTCTAGGGCTATCTCCAGGTATATACACAAGGCCTAATACAGGGCTTGGCCCATAGTAGATGGTCCAAAATTGTGCTGCATCATTGAATAGTAGCACTATAAATATATCAGTGTAGCATGCAGTGGAAGCAAAAATTTTGGAAAATTTTACTTTGTCTATGTAGTTAGAGAGACCTGAAAAGTTGATGGTAATCAGTCTGAGTTTGAGTTTATCAGATGGAGGCAAAAAGAATCAGGAAAGTAATTCCAGCCTGAATAAGCAGCATGAGTAAAGGCACCAAGGCATGTGTGAAAATACACCATCTACTGCAAAGAATTTTGATAGCTATAGACTAATACAGAGCTAGAAAGAAATTAGTAAAATGAGATGAGATGAGATGTGAAGAATATCACAAATTGCTGTCGAACTTGATGTTTATAGGTGGAGGACCAGTCTACTGAAATGAAATGGATCCCTGTTAGCAAATTTTATTCTTAGGTATTTAACTCATCTGTATTAGAGTATTTAGTTTGTGCAAGGGTATCCTTGAGTTAAAGCTTTTAATTTTTTCCATAACATTTATGCATATTAATCACTTAAGTCACTTAACTAAAGTTTGTTTAATTGAATGAACTAAAGCTTCGCTTTTGACCCAGTCCTTGGTAACTTATCTTATAGATACCTCCAATAACACAGATATCAAACTGGAACCAGCATGCACACTCTTTATAATCTCATTAACCTCTCTCTCTAACCCCCAACCACCAAACACACACACACACACACACACACATTTCCAAAGCAATAATGCAATTCTCCAAAACAAAATCATAAGAGTAATTCTACATGCTCCAGCAGTTTCCCCTTATCAATTCATCCACTACATTCCATCATTTCTGTCCTTATCTCTTCTCTTTGCTCAAGCCCCACTCTCCTAAATGAGGACCTCATTTCGTTCTGGACCCCTTTCTGGTTTCCTAACATCCAGTTTCAATCTTTTCTAATCCAGCCTCTTATTGTCTCTTTAAAAACAAAGCTGATGATATCATATACTGAGCTAAAAGTCTTCACTGCTTCTCTATTGCCTGCAAAAGGAAATTCCAACTCCTTGGCATGTAATGCAACATGAGGCAGCTGCTGCCTCTCTCTAAACTTCATTCACCATCATCGCTTACATATATACTTTCTCCATTTATATCAAACTTATTTCAACTCCTGAAGCAGGCACTCTCTTTCTTGCCACTGCAACTTTTTTGATTACCTCAGCCAGGAAATCTGCTTTTACACCTCATTCTTCTGTAGAATTCAAGTGTCTGCTTCACAATGAATATTTTCCTTATTATGCCAAGAAAACGGAGTTGTGCATTCATTCTTTTATTAGCAATATGTTTGTACTATATCACTATTATAGAATGTACTCTACTGTATTAAACGGTTTGCATTTCTGTTTCTCCCAACAGACTGAATTCTTTGATATAAGAGATTTGTCCCTAATCCCATTAGGGAGGGATATATATATTTGTGTCAGTGGCATATGTTTTAGCACCATTCTGCTACTTACTAACAATGGAATCCTACTACCCATGGAATAAAATACTAACTATGGAATACAGCATTTAACCTTTCTTAATTTCTGTTTCCTCATTTGCAATATGGGGACAAAAAATATTTACCTTATAAATTCCCTTCAAATAGTTTGTCAAATTTTAAGCCTTGTTTATTGTATTCTACAGTAAATTAAATTAAACACAGCATCTTGCCTCAAATCCTTCCAAAAGCAGACTAACGATAGATGCAAACTGAATGAAAGGCATTTTTCTTTGATGATAGCGGGTTTCTCAGAATCTGAAACTGTTATTCAATAGAGGTATAGAGTCATGTTAGTTTGCATAAAGTTGTTTCTAGGGTTATAACAAAAGCCAAAAACTCAAAATCATTTACTTTCAATTGGAAGCAAGCAGATGTGAGTCCTTTCGGTAGAAGCCCAGTTAAGTTGTACATTTTCCATTTTCACTGGCTACCTGAGTCTCCTGCTTCCACTCAGCCATCCCCCAACAGTTGACATCCATTTTATGTTTCCTGAATCAGGTAGTGTTCTGAATATTTGATCTATGTTTTATGTTTTACATTTGCTCTTAAAAACCTACCTATGAGCTACAATTTCATAGAAACTGAGGAAGAGAATGGTTAGTAACTAGCCCAGGTTTACACAGTAGTAAGTGGAGAAGTATTGACTCCAAAATCCATGCTATTTACCACCACACAGTATTGCCATTGGGTTGATCTTACCTTTTAGATTAAAGCTCTGGAATGAATTTCTTCAGGATGACTCCCTTTCATTGCAAAAGTCTCTCCGTATCTTCATCATTATTTCTTATCTTCTATCTTCTTTCCGAGAAAGAGGGATCCTACCTCACTGACAATATTAGTATGCTGGGCTACAATTGTATGCTTTGATATCTTCCTATTCACCAGATTTTCATGGTTCCCATATTCTCTCCTAGCATGTGATCTAAACTACTCTCAAAGATTCTCTTTGCCATTCCACTTACTATCGAATTTTCCTTAAAAATAAATACATAAATAAATAATTAAGTGACAACAGCTACTCAACTGCCCGAACTGAAATATATATTTTTCTTTTTGTCAGCGGACCTCAGATCATTTAACTAATAGCCCTTTTCTCAGTCAATCCTCATTAGGAGCAGTGTCCCAAATGTATAAAACTTCTGCCTTTTCTTCTGTGATACACCACCCTCTTTCTCTTAACTTTCTGACGGTTCCCTGAGACTTTACATGACTTTCTAAAAGAACACTTTTGGTTTAATTGATTGAAAATATTTCATGCATTAAGATTCCTTCCATGGAGAGCCACTGGGAAAGGAGTGGGGGTTTTCCAAGGAAAAACAACAGAAACAAAAGTTGGTGGTTAAAGCGTTTTCTAAAGAAGATGCCCCCTTAATTAAAGAGTATTTTGTGTGAATGTCTGTTTTTACGAGTCAGAAAATGCAAGTTGGAGGGGGTTAATTGCAGACCATATGCTTGATTGAATTGCTTTGCCTAATGGAGATAAGGCATCTCACCAGGTGGACAATCTCTGGGAGGAATAACTAAGAGATGGAAACTGCAACCAACCCACTACAACCACAAATATCGGTGGCTAAAAGGTTGACAAGGGGACTTGGAGAACATAAACGCATTGTGAGGACTTCCACATTTGTTAGCTGTGGAAAACAGAAAGGACCCCAACTTCATCTGTTTCCCTGAAAGATCTGCAATGGCTATATGTTGTTCAATATTGCCTTCGTGTGAGCGGATTCTTTAGAGAAATCCAAAGAGGTGGGTGCTAAGCTCTCCACATATGTTGGAAATAGAAGTTAAGTATTAGGAGGATGAGGGATCACCAAATATATGAGGAGCATAGTATCTTCAAGAGAGAACTTATGAGGGGTGTGTATGTGTGCAAAAAAAAAAAAAAGAATACATAAAAACTAGCGATTTCTAGTAAATTGCACAACTGTTTATTAAAATATTAACTGAACTTTTTCAGACTCAGTAACTTCTTTACATGGGAATAAAAGACTGTAGTGCAATAATTATCTGGAGAACTGATACGATTTTAACACACCTTTTGACTATACACACACATGCACACATGCTCCCTCTCTCTCAACAGAGTTTATGGTTAGGATTGTGATTTGTGATGGCTTGCAGAAGATTATGTCCTTAAATCCAGTGCATTATTGTGGGTAGAAATCTATTGTGGGATGGAGCTTTTGATTAGGTTATTTCAGTTGAGGCATGTCCAAGGTAGGTCTTAATCCTCTTACTGGAGCCCTTTTTAAAAGGATAAAATTCAGAGAGAAAAAGACACAGCAAAAAAAGACACAGAAACAGAGAGGAAGCCACTAAAGAAAGACGTTGAAAGCGACGACGCCCAGAGGAGACAGGAAAGCCCAGTCGACGCTGCCATGTGCCTTGCTGTCTGACAGGAGTCCAGGTATCAGCTGGAGGATGCCTAAATGTGGATATTTTCATGACCCCATCATCATAAGCTTATAAACTAATATATTTCCCTTGTTAAAAGCTAGCCCATTTCAGGTGTCCTGCATTTCAGCAGCTTGAACAAACTAAAACAAGTATCCAGACTGCCATTTAGAACCACAGACATTATATATTTCTATTTTTGTGTTTCTATAGTGAACTCAAAAATTACTGAACTGTTAGATATTATATACCATAGAACTATGGTAATAAACTATTGAGGGACTCTCTAAAACAGTTTTCATATAAGTGTTTCTTTTTTCAGTATCGGTTTTCCTTTTAGAAAACTATTCTATTTCTGTACAGCCATGAATAAAATCCATAAAGATGATAGTGAAGATATTACTTATAATTAATGTTCTTACTAACCAAGCCTCTCAGTGCAAAAAGGAGTGAACATAGCATGATGTAAATGCTATGAATATTTCAAAAGGAATACTTATCATATTAGGTTATTAGAGGGTGCCATTTTATCCGGTAATCGTGCTGTTGCAATTTGACATTTAATTTTACTATAGTGTAACATTTATCCACCAGGGAAAAGAAGAGACATACCTAAGCTCACATATAATAAAAAGCCTATGCATGTATGGAAGTACTCTCCTTGTGTCCTTTACAAGCATATCCATAGGCCCCATTTTAAAGTAAACACTTTCTCCTCTGTCAGAAGGGTGAAATTAGCAGTTTAAACAATGGAAGTGCATTTAATAAAAAGGAAAAGTAATTACAGCGATCAAGAATTACACAATTTCTATGCATTAATTGCAGCCTCCTTATCTTTGATTTTAAGTCATTGACTTTAAATCCTCTCCTGAAAGATCTATAAAGTCATCCCAAATCTCTGATTTGGGAATAATAAATACTTACATTTTACCCAAGACAGCTGGAATTCTCCAAGTTGCTACATCCAAGTAAGTTTCCTTAAGTGATCTGACATTGGCTTGGACTGCAGTAGGTGCACCAACTAGCAGACTCACCAATGGGTAGGCGTGTGTGCGCTTTTTCCCCTCCCATTCCCTTTATAACATCATCCTTGAGCCCCAAAGTCTTACTTTACAGACTACCAAAAGAGCCAAGACTTTTTTTTTTAATCAGGACCCTGTGGATGGCTCATAAACAGACATTTGGTATGTTGGCAAAATATTGTACGATGAGTGTCCACTAATGATGTCCCATTGTTTTTAAATCTCTTTCTCAGTGTGGAGCTGCACTAATTGAGAGCTGATATAGGCACAACTCGGGTTCCTGAGGTGCTACACAGCTAATATTAGTCAACTCTTTGCCTTCTCAGTTGTTCTGGGATTACTGGAGCGCTTACTCCATACTTTGGGTCATATGGGGAATAAAATTATATATTTCATTTGCACATTATCTCCAAGTTTGCTCGGAGTTGATCTGAGGACATTCTCAATAGAAATTTTTGAATTATCTTTGCAGACATTAACAGGTAGCATGAGGGATTATACCGAGCCATGGATCCACTTACATTCTAAATATGTTTCTTTTGCAAGTAATCTTCAAGTAACATGTACACTTTTGGATGAAGCGTGACAACTATTAATATCAAATCATATATTGCCCAACAGTAAAAGTCTGTCATAAAAAAAAATAATTAGCAGCTTTAAGGAAGTACTCATGATTTCATTCTTAAAAAATTTAACTCTTAAAATAATCCTCTGAGTTACTATTACTGTTCTCATTAAACAGATGATGAAGCAAAGGTTGTGTCAGTCAATTATAGTAAAAGCAAAATAGAAATTAAAAACCAATTCTTGTATAATTCTGAAATTGTGTGTATAACCATTATCTGGCATTTGTTCAATTGTTTTCATGTCCTTCAGGGAGAAGTGAGGATGTGTTCCCTGAGTCACTCCCTCCCTTTCCTCTGACTCACATTATATTTTGCAAAATAACCAGTGATATATATATATATATACACACAACATCCTTGCGGCCACATTAACCAAGAAATAACCAACTGGTTTAATTGTAAATATTTGCATTTACTGTAGAATCTTACAAGGAAGGCATTTGAAGCCTCTTGTGCATATCTTCCTATCTACTCTTTCTCTCTTCTAAGTATAGGATATTAAAATTACTTTATATTTTATCAATTAAATTTTTCCAAATAGTGTTAAGCTTTTTAGCTTCTCCATAATATAACACTTTATTGGCAATAACTGACATTTACTTTAAAAACATTAGCATTTTGTTATATAAGAGAACTGCTAAATGTATAATCTAGAAAAATTATATTTAGTTGAATAAATGAGTTTTTTAATATTACCAACAAGGTGTGGCAATAAACCATGTTTGCACCATTTGTGCAAAGATATAAAAAAATAAATATTTTTCCTAAATTTAATTGTCCTTTCTGATGTGCTTTTGAAAAAGCAAGGTGATCTCTGAACACCATGAATCATTAAATAAATTCAAAGCATTGTAAGAGATGATTTAATTATGTTGCTAAAGCTTACTTATATGATATTAAAAGTAGAAAAATATCTTCTTCTCCTTTAAAAAGTGGATATCTAGAAAATCTCTTTCCTTAAGCTGTTCCAACTCCTATATAATCTTAATATTTCAAAATTCAATTGAGTTAAATATTCTCATCTGTCTAGTCTAAGATACACAGAATATATAAGGCATAACTATTTATTGATCTCTGATTGCAACAGTATTAAAATCATAACTGGAGTAGTACTGCATTAAGAGGGAATAACTAGATTTAAACTTTATAAATATTCATATATTCAGGAGAAGAAACGTGGGCCTAAAGTTTATACACCACACAAAAAATCCAAACATGCAATTCAAATAAACCATCTGGAGTTGGCCTGATGATCCATCTGTGGGGATATTTAAGCACTGACAGCACAGGTGAACAGTCACAATAAATCTCTTGAATTAAAATATGCAGTGCATATGCATACACACACACACATCCCTCAGTTATTAACATTAGTTTTGCAAAATTACTAACTTCAGAACTCAACAATGACTTAGTCTGTTTGTACAAGCTGACTTTTACAATTCTTGCCTAGGTGAATAAAGAGGAAAACTTAAGTACCTATGATATCCATTTAGTGAATGAGGACAATCTGAGAAAAATAAGGGATCCCCATGTTTACAATTTTGGAAATGGAGGAGAATGAAGGATAGGCAAGTTGAATTATCTCTTTAATTAACGTGAACCACCACTTTAATAATGCATTGCCTAATACACACACACACACACACACACACTTTGATTCATTCTTAGTAAAAATTATAGTCTATACTTTTCAAGGTACTTACTGAGGGTGAAGACATCACTGGTATAAATACAGCTGAGAATGCAAAATCCTAGTGAAGGAAGCATCAAATGATCATCTCGATTGATGCTGGAAAAGCGTTTGACAAATTCAAGACCCTTTTCTGATAAAAACATTTCTGAAGGTAGGAATCAAAGGTAACATCCTCAACATGATAAAAGGCATATTTGAAAAACCCATAGCCAGCATTGTTCTCAATAGTGAGAGGCTGAAAGCTTTCCCCCTAAGGTCTGAACAAGGCAAGGATGCCCTCTGTCACAACTATTATTTAACATTGTAATAGAAGTTCTAGCGAGAGCAATCAGGCAGGAAAAATAAATAAAAGCATCTGAATTGGAAAGGAAGAAGTAAACCTTTCATTATTTGCAGATGACATGATTTTATACTTGGAAAATCCTGAGAAATCCACAACAAAGTTACTAGAGCTAATAAACAAACTCAGCAAGGAGGCAGGTTATAAAATTAATGTGCAAAAATCAGTAACATTTCTATATACAAGCAATGCCCCAACCGAGGAGTCAGTTAAGGAAAAAAATCAACTCAAAATAGCAACTAAAAGAATCAAGTCTCTAAAAATGAATTTAATTAGGAATGTAAAGGACTTGTACACAGAAAAGTACATAACATTGCTAAAAGAAATCAAAGAAGATCTAAATTGGTGGAAACACATTCCATGCTCATGAAGAGGAAAGTAAATGTAGTTAAGATGCCAATTCTACCCCAATTAGTCTACAGATTCAATGCAATACCAATCAAACTTCCAACAACCTACTTTGAAAAGCTAGTTACCAAATTCATCTGGAAGGGAAAGAGACCCCAGATAGCTAAAAGCATCCTAAAGAAGAACAAAGTGGGAGGATTACTACTCCCTGATTTAAAAAATTATTATAAAGACACAGTGGTCAAAACAGCCTGGTACTGGCACAAAAACACAAGTATTGACCAATGGAATTGAATCAAGAGTGCATAAATAGACCACCAAATCTATGGTCAATGGATCTCTGACAAATTCCCCAAATCAACTGAACTGGGACAAAATAGTCTTTTCAATAAATGGGCATGGGAGAGAACTGGATATCAATAACCAGAGGAATGAAATAACACCCTTATCTTACACCCTATATAAAAATTAACTCAAATTGGACCGAACACCTAAATATAAGAACCAGTACCATAAAGCTCCTTGATGAAAATGTATGGAAACATCAAGACCTAGTAATAGGAGGTAGCTTCCTAAACTTTCACCCAAAGAACCAGCAACAGAAGAAAAAATATAAAATTGGGAACTCCTCAAAATCAAATGCTTTTATGACTCAAAAGACTATGACAAAAAGGTGAAGAGGCAGCCAATTCAACGGGAGAAAATATTTAGAACTCACACATCAGATAAAGGTTTGATATCCTGCATACATAAAGAAATCATACAACTCAACAACAAAAGAACAAACAACCCAATTATAAAGTGAACTAAACATATGAATAAACATTTTTCTGAAGAACAAATACAGATGGTTCAAAACCATATGAAGAGATACTCATTCTCATTAGCTATAAAGGAAATGAAGATCAAGACTTCAAAGAGATACCACCTCACACATATAAGAATGGCTGCTATTAAACAGGAAACTACAAATGATGGAACGGACATGGAGAAATTGGGACACTTATGCATTGCTGGTGGGAATGTATAATGATACAGCCACTATGGAAGACAGTTTGGCGATTCCTCAGAAAACTAAATATCAAGTTGCTTTATGAGCTGGAAGTACCACTGTTCGGTATATACACAGAAGAGCTAAAAGCAGTGACACAGAGACTTGCAAACTGATGCCCATAGCAACAGTAGCCACCAAAAGATGGAAGCAGCCAAGTGCCCATCAACAGATGAGTGGATAAACAAAATGTGGTATATATATATGATGGAATATTATGCAGCAATAAGAGGAAATGGTGTTCTGAACCACATGACAAGATGGATGAGCCTTGAGGACATAATGCTGAGTGAACAAGCCATACACAAAAGGGTAGATGCTGTATGATTCCTCCCTTATGATCATGGTAAAGGTGAAATCAGAGGCTTATAATACAGAGTATAGGGGACCTAGAGATACACAGAAGCTTGAGATGGGTGAACAGTTTGCTAATGAAGATGAATACAATTGTAAAGGGGATAGGTAGAAGTGAAGGTGGTTCACTAGTGGGTCTATAAGTAATATCATCATATTGAAGTTGAACAGAGGTTGTATAAACTTATGTGTCCCACCAATTAACTACTACAAATATAAATTAGTTCTTGTATGAACTACTGCGAAGGTATGAGTCTAGTATAGAGAGCATATAATTGTGGGATTTAGGGAGAAAAATGCTATTGCATGCCCTGGGTTACATTTAACAGGAAAATATCAATAGTACCACAGCAATACCAGGGGTACATAATGGGGGAGAACAAGAGTTAGAGTAAGGTTTGGGTTTTCTATTTGAAAATTCTATTTGAGGGTGTGGTTATTGGCTATCTCTCTCTTGGGAACAATGAAATTATCTAAAATGGAAAGTGTTGGTGGACTGTTGGCTTTGGACAGTATACATGAGGCCCAGTAGATGGAGGTGGCTGAAAGATGCACTGACTGAGAAGTGGATTGGCAAACAATGGTATAAACCTATGATCAAACATGGTGCTGTCACAAAAAGGAACAAAGCTGTGAGGCACGCAACGATGTGAATGAAACTGTGGGACATTTGGTGAGGCAAAATAAGCCAGAAACAAAAGAGCAAACATTGTATGATCTCATTTAGAAAATCCTTCTAAGAAAACTGGGGCCTAGACTGTAAGGTCTTATAGGAGTAACATTGAGTCTGGAGTAGTAATAGCTATTTCTGGATTTTGAGGCGCTGTTTTATATATGTGGTATTTGGAGATAAGAATGAAGCCAAATCAGGTCAGGATTAAGGTAACTCAGAATACAGGGGTAAGGAAGACATTGTCTGTGTTTTAGAGCTTCACCTACTCTTTGAGACCAAAGGAAGAAAGTTTTATTGTGTCCAGAACCCAAATTTTCTGTAGTACATAATCTAACTTAACCTGTGTGGATAGATCATTTAAACAATTCAAACACAAGGAGCCCAGAATAAGAATGAGAGCATTTAATCCTGTATAACTTAAGATAATACCTGGATACAACCCAGAGCATATCAAGTAAATAATCAAAAAGCATTAGCAAAGTTCTTGGAGGGCTGGGAGAAAAATTATGGAACTATTAAACTCTATCACTGGGGAAAACATGGATACTGTGCCAAACATTAGGGACACCCAAATCACTAAGCCAAGCTGTTGATCTTGAGGCTTGCTCTTGTGAAGCTTTTGTATGTAGCCGAGAAGCTTAGCTTACCTTTAGGTATGCCTAAGAGTCACCTCCAGAGGACCTCTTCTGTTGCTCAGATGTGGCTTCAGTCGCTCTAAGCCCAACTCTGCAAGTAAAACCATTGCCCTCCCTCCTATATGGGACCTGACATCCAGGGATGAAAGTCTCCCCAGTGGCGTGGAAGAAAAATCCCAGGAATGAGCCTGGCCCTGGCACAGTGGGATTAACAATACCATCCTGATAAAAGGGGGGGAAAGAAGTATAACAAATAAAGTATCAGTGGCTGATAGAGTTCAGATGGAATTGAGAGGCTACACTGGTGGCCACTCTTTTGTATGCTTCAATTGGACATTGCTACCTGTATAACTTGCCAACCCCCAACCAAAAACCATTCCTGCCAATCCTAAAGAATAGCGAGGGCATTACAGAAAATTCTACAAAGGTTCCATGCACTAGAGTAACCTTCTAAAGTCTACAACCTCCAGCTGGGTCCCTGGAGCAGATAAATCCTGAAATGCAGAGGGATTGGCCTTTCCAGAATATCAACTAGTTCCAGTCCCCCATCCCATATTATCAACAGCCTCTTCCAACGTGAAAAAGTTAGAATGGGCATAGCCCAAATACCCCTAAAGAGTGAAAGAAAGATCTGAGGTGATGGTGGAGTTATACAAAGGAGGCTGGGTTTAACAAATGAATATGATTGCTGGATCATTATACTGATATTTATTTTAGCCTCCAGTACCTTAGAGCAGCTAGAAATAAAAACCTAAAATTGCAGAATTGTAAACCATACCAAACTCTGAAATCTGCTCTACAACTAATTGTTGTAATATACTTTGAAATGTATTGCTTTTATGAATATTTGTTATTTGAAGAGAAGGAGAGTATAATAGAGAAGACAGAGTTTTACAAATGATAATGACTGCTAAATCATTACATTGATATCTTTGTTGGTCTCCAATGTCTTAGAGCAGCTAGAAGACAGAGCGAAAAATCATGGAAATGTAATCCATACCAAACTTTAAAATGTGTTTCACAACTATTTGTTAAAATGTACTTGGAAATTGAATGCTTTCTTTTATATACGTTGTATTTCACAATTAAAAAAATATATTAAAAAAGAAAAAAATCCCTAGGTGAGCCATTATCTTTATCTTAGAAAGATAAGGTAGGAGTTTAGGAAACATTTACATTTCAGTTAATTAACTAAAAATGTAAATTAGATTTATATTTATTCTACCTTGTCATCACAAGTTTGAGTTTCTACCTAAATCTGCTTCCGCACAAAGATAAATATTTAGTTTTAACAATTGTTTTCCAACTGACTAATAACCTAAAACTTTGAGATTATGGATGCTTTTAATAGGTAAGTGCATTTGCTAGAACGTTTGCATCAGGAGAGTCTAAATTTGCTCAGTAAACTGCTGACCATGATTTTACCAATCTACTTAACATTAACTCAAATATTATAAAAAGAGTTTGTGTGTGGATTTTTCTTGGAGTTAGGAAAGTAGTTAGTACCAATCCTTCTTCTTTAAAGTATATTTTTCTAAATAAAATAAATTAATTATTACTCATTTGTAAATTTTAATACAAAACCCACAATCTCATTCCTTCATACTCTATAGAAGATATCTTATTTATAGAGTATCAAGTATTAGTTGAAAAAGTCTCATTCACCATAATTCAGCATTATCTTATTACTGAACTAACATGAAAGATAACACAACTATTTTAGGTTTTATTTATAATTATCCATATTTTTAATGCTTCTCAGAATTTATGTTTTGCAGAGCTTTAAATCCTTAAAGGAATATTCTTTTAGCATGAAACAATTTTTCAAGCATTTTTTTGAGTAGGGCACAGTATAAGAATTAGTTTTATTTTCCCAGTTCATGATTTGATAATACGCAGCAAATTTGTAAGTTGTTTTTGCTCTTTGTTTTGTGAAGTTAATTGTAAAGTGTGAGAAAGAAAATATACAACTTCACTTCAGAATCTATATATAGATGTACGTCATATTTATACTATGATGCAATAAAATTGGCCATGGTTTAGGAGAAGAGAGAAGATTCCTTTTTATTTATCCACACTCTCACCAAAATGCATTCAGCCATAACTTGGACAAATCTTACGATTATTTTTCCTTTTTGCAAAAAGTAAAAGCTACAGAACAAAGCACCTTGAGAAGGGTTTAAAAGGAGAAAACAAAGTTATCTTGTTTGATTTAAGAACTACGAGAATAGGAAGTAATTATAAGATGAAATTCAATAACAGATTAAATCCAGCACAGTCCCCTAGGTGCGGTATTTGGAGATTGGGAAAGACAGCTTTTCTTTGTCTGTTGTTTCCTAATCCTTCTTCTAGCAAATTTGTGCCTCTTGAATTCTCTCCTACAGGTTTTACATGCCCAGAGAACAGGCTGAGCCCATAGTCACAGGCTGCTGAATAGCCACAGGCTTAGACTTTGGCAAGGGCTTCATCATTTTTAGTCTCCTCAAAAAGAAAATAAAAAGCAATTCTCAAAAGTCACCGTGGGGAGAACAGAGAATGGGACGGAACATCAATAAAGAGAGGCAATGTTCTCTTGCAGAGTAAGTCTACAGAGCTATGAGCACTACAAAATCTTTTCTGCACTGTTTTTTATGAAGATGCTGAATGTGCCTATAGTAATCTAAAGAGTGCAGCTGCTTTGTCTATTTGGGTGTTCAGGTTGACAGACCAAAATACATATCTGCCCAGACCCCAGCTGCATTTTCTTTTCGTGGGACTTGGTCTGCCAGGATAATTTTCACACAGGGGAATTCATCAACAATCCAAGTTTACCCCATGCCCCTCCCAAATGCCTAGCTCCTAAAGGAGTACCCAGATTTATTTAGGAAGAAAACTGGTATCTCTGCAGAAGGCCTATAGATAGAGAATACAATGAGTAGAACACTGGGTCTGCATAGAGGTATGACCCATTTGTGTCCATTGATAAGAGCAAGACTTCAATTTGAGTTGTTCATTCAGGGAAGACCTACTGGTAATGTTTGAAGAGTGGCTGAATAAAGGGAAACTGACTTTTCTTCCCTGGGAAAAGAATGTTCAATGAGACCTTATTGCTAAAGAAATAACTCTCATTCACATCTTAATTTAATACGTCAATTATGTACCAGCCTAGTAAGCACCAGTTGGAAAGAGTGAAGAGAAGCTACAGAAAGGACCTCTTTGGACATGACTATTTTCTCCATCTGATTTTTCTTTTTTATGATAGCATTTAACATATTATATTGAGAAACGGGGCCCATATCTGCCATTCCCTCTAAACTAAAATAACCTTAAAGGCAGCTTTTCTTTGTCACCATTGTCCCCCCAACATCTAGTTCCAGAATGATGATTTCCAGAATGGATTCTGGGTCTGCATTTATTGAATGGATGATTTCATCCATGCTCTCTCACCCTCTCATTCCATTTCTCTCCCTGATCTTAAGGTTCAGTTTCACTACTTACCATTTGCTGTGTTTGCCACACTGCTCCGTTTCATTCTGATGATTTTGGCACTGCTTTGGGTTGCATGTGTTTAAACAGGGAACACATTTATGAGACCCTTTCCCACAGGCTGTGAAATGCAAAGAGCATGGTGGCCACTGCTCGGGCCTCAGTGGGTCAATTTAGATCTTCGAGAGGGTTCCACCTGTAGCATAGATACTGAGTCTGTCACTAGAAGCCTGTGCAGGTTCTGCCAAGATCAAACTTTGTTCCTTGTGTGTTGCATGCCAAAGAGTGGACAGCAAGCCAAACTTCAGCCTCTAAGGGATGTGAAAATAGGAACAGAGGTCTAAGAAGCAGTGGCCTCAAGCCAGGGGTTGAGAAAGTGGAGCAATCTGTTCCCACTGTAGTTTCCTGGACATTGACAAAGCTAAGTAGGGAATCTACTATCTTATCTTTACATAACAAGGATTGGTCTTCCAAACATGAAGAAGTCTGAAAGCTTCTTCAGAAAATAATACAACCAGATATTTTGTTTTGGTTTTTAATATTTCATGCTTGATTTTCTTTTTTTATCAGCTTCAGTGATATCCTACAGTCACAATTCTGACATAAACCAAATAGCATTACTCTTCTCCAATTTTCTGCTGTACAAATAAAAGAAAAAAATACACAATAAAAATTATGTATTTAGAAACTGCCACAATTTTATCTCTGTCACAATTTTTCATAAGTATCTGTTCTATAAGTGCATTGATAGAGCAAAAAAAACACCGAAAAGCTACCAATACAATAGCAGTGAAATGTACTGAGACATTAAAATTTAGAGATTAAAAAAGTAATGGTAGTTAACTTTCAATGGAATTTAAAATAGCTTTTGATTCTCATTTTTGCTTGCTCTTCAGGAATTTTTTGTACACATTCTTAAAGTTCTAATTGAGTATGTAGGTTTTTCAATTTTCCTGAAAAATACATTTTAATTATGCCAAACTTCCATGTGAAAATAAAATCAGAAATAACTGAATAGGTTTAACCAATAATAGACAATTCTAATATTGCATCTAGTTGTCAGTAACAATACAAATTTTCAGTATTAAATTGAAGTTTAATATCTGAGTTAAATGAGACAAAAAGATCAATATTTATATTCATATTCGCTTTCACTCTCTCTTCTCCCTCTAGCTTTCTCATCTGTATATATTTTATGTGTACCTATAAATAGGATAACCAAAATAGGAATATGAAATATGAGAACACTTTTAGCATTAAGAATAGATATTTTTTATACAGTAAGGGAAATGGATATTATGCTCGCTAAAGTCACAATATCACAAAATTTATCACCATTATATGGTGAATCCTAAATAAAAGCCTCTAAATATAAACTATTCAAACTTTAAAAAGTACATTGCTTTGTTGTACATAATAAACAATAACTTAAAAAAAGATCTTTTGAAATGAAGATAGACATCTCCACAGATAATGTTCTCAATATAAGTGTCTTTGAGATATTTGAGACACTGATTGATTCCAATGTTCAGCTGAGTTTTCATTAGGGAAATCTACTGGGAATAAGTTCAAAGCCTTGAGGGACTCATATATGATAAAATTGATTCACTATATGGCCAAGTCACTTTCCTGGAACAAATTATACACCTAGTTTGATGCTCGTTTTCATTCGTTGGTATATGTCGGGGATGGAACTATGCCCCCCCTGCCCCCCGCCAACAAAAAGGCATATTCAGTTCCCAAACCCTGGTCCTGTGTGTGTGACTAGGAACTCTGAAGATGCTATTAGTTATAGCGTGCCCAAACTGAATGGGCGGATGGGGGCTTTAATCCAATATGATCGAAGTCCTTAAAATCAAAGGAAATTAGACACAGAGGAGAAAGCACGAGAAGCTCAAAGCCAAACCAGAAAGGAGATGTCATTACAGGTGCCAGAAAAAGCCAAGAAATCCCAAACATAGCCAGCCCCAGAATGCCACAGTCTTCAGGGACAAAGCACTATTATTGCTGATGCCTCGATTTGGGACTTCTAGCCTCAAAACCACCAGCCAATAAATTCCTCTTGTTTATGCCAACCCATTGTATGGTGTTGGTTTCAGTCACCAGAAAATTAATGTGATATTTCTTGTATCAGTGAAGTTTTAATAAGTGTAAAGTCATAGATCTTGATGTTTCATGTGGTTTTTAATTTATTTTGGGTATTTTCTTTCAGATAAAGGTACTCCACCCTTCCCCTACCCCCCCACCCCCACCCCAATGGTGACTGAGACACCATGTTAGAACCTTATTGCCTTGATACCGTTCGGAGGTGCTTAGCACCATGGTGGAAACCTGAACCACACCCCGAGAATGTCTGGACTTGGAACCAGAGAGCACATCTAGCCAAACTCAGCACAGTGGGAGAAACTTTAAGATTCTAAAGCTATTGCTGACTATTGTGGGTTGAATTGAGTCTTCCAAAAAGAACACTCAAGTCATAACTTTCAGTCCTGCGAATGCAACCTTATTTGGAAATATTCTTTGAAGGTGTTGTCAATAAAGATGAGGCCAAACAGGGTTGGGTGAACCCTAATATGACATGACTGGTGTCCTCATAAAAAGCGGAGACTTGGAAACAGACATGCACAGGTGAGAAGGCCAGGTGATGGCTGAGGCAGTGAGTGGTGCCCAAGGATTGCCATCGAACCAACAGGAGCCATGGAGGAGCAAGGATGGACCATCCTCTATTGATTCCAGATCTCTAGGCTCCAGAACTGTGAGACAATACCTTCCTGTTGCTCTAAGCACTCCAGTTTGTGGGACTCTGTCATGGCAGCCCTAGAAAACCAAAACAGTGGCTATAGTCACATGTTCTGCTACTGAGGACTGCAAGAACACAGGTGACAAAGGTGATGTCCAGAAAGAAGCAAAAACAAACAAATAAAAAACCAAACAAAAAAGGATGTAAATAAATCCATATACCTTCCCATTTCATCAGTACTAATTTTTTAAACATGTAGAGGTTTTGTGACAAGCAAAAAGAAATATCCCATTTTGAAATGTTTTTGAATCAGTATATTTATTATAAAATGTCTCCCCCCAAATATTAAAGCTATGTGGTGCAGTGAGGGGGAAGGGAGAAGGGGGGAAAGGGTACATGGAATTTTTTGATGCTCTAGTATTAGAATCTGTTTGAAAAGCTAAAGGCAATGGCACAGAGTTCAAGAACTTTGGATCCCAAACAGTATGTTCTTTCTGGCATGTAAGAAATACATCAATTTCTTGGCCATATGAGATGCCTCCCATATGGCCAAGGTTCATGAATCGTGAGTGTCACATATATTAAGCTCGTGTAATCTATCACTGCATTAAATTCTTTAAAGATTGCTCTGTGTTGAATTGTGTACCTTAAAAAGATAGGTTGAAGTCGTCATCCCCAGTACTTTAGAATGTGACTTTCTTTGAAATTGGGGTCATTGCAGATGGAACTGGTTAAAATGAGGTCACACTGGACTAGGGAGGCTCCTAATCCAACCTCACTGGAATCCTCATAGGGAGAGGAGAAGAAGCAGACAGGCGTGAGAAGAGAGAACATCATTGTGACAAAGGAAGCAGACATTGAAATGCTGCAGATGCAAGCCAAGAAACAGCAAGGATTGCTGGTAAAGCACCAGAAGCTCAGAAGACAGAAGGAAGGATTCTCCCTTAGAGGTTTCAGATGGAGCATGGTTCTACCAACACCTTGATGCTGGACTCTTGGCTTCCAGAACAGAAATAATACACTTCTCGCTTTAAGCTACCCACTTGTTACTGCAGCTGTAGGAGACTAATACACATGCATTATTTCATTAGTCCCCAAGACAACTCTGTGAGAGAGTAATAACTATTCTTCTTTGTACATTGGAGGAATTATCATTTCACGTGGAAGAGCTAGAGTCAGAAACAGACCATGAAGTCAAGGCCTAAAGTTTTAACTATTATAATGTCTCAAAATTCTTTATCCAGTGGGGCAGAATGGCATCACGGATTGGCCAGCAAAACAGATACGGAGTTTCACGGTGACTCCTACTCTTTATGCCAAAAATATAAAAGGAGCTTTAAATGCCAGAACAAGAGTTTTGGCTCAATTTTGTCCCATGCTTCTTAACTGTGATATCATAAGGACTCGCTTAAGAAAATATGACTCAGACTTTAATACTGCCCCAGAAAAGCATTAGAATGTTTATGCATGTTCTTTATCTACAAATCTATAAAAGAACTATCCAAAAGATCATTAGTGATATCTAGAGAATGGGCAAGGGATGCTTGTTTCTGACATGAAACCAACCATGAATAAGAAATCTAGACAAAATTAAGTGACTACATTTTAAGTAATGTATAACTCCAGGATTAAAATAGATTATTATAGCTCTTATTTATTTAGCATTTATGATGTAGCTGGTACTGGGTTATGATTCTGACATGCTTCATGTAATGCAATCTTCAAAGCAGTTTCATGTAGGTTATACTTCCTATTTGACAAATGACTTAATGGAAGCTGGGGTAGGTTAAAAAATTTTCCTGAGTTCCAGTAAACATGCATATTCAACATTTTAAACAAAAAAGCAAAACCTTTTGGTAGGATTTTATACACAGTAATTGACTTGTTTTCATCCCATTTCTCTCCACTGTATTCTAATACTTTGGCTTATTAAATGATTTAATCTTGCATTTATAATGTCAAATTATATTCAATATGCCAACAAAGTTACAGCCTAAAAAACTTGGATCATGCTTATAGTTACAAAATAAGCAAGCGAAAACTATCCTGATTTATTATTATGTGATTTACTTTATCATGCAATTGGTGATCTTAGAAACAAGATACACCATGCTGTGATCAGATCAGCCAGCCACATGGCTCTTGGCCCAGTTTCCCAGGCAGTGAATGTTTAATGAGGAAAATTATCCAATGCTATTATATATTTCTCATACTAATTTTGTTTTCAAAAGATGGAAGTTTCAGAGAAAACAAATGCTTTAGCCAATTATAAAAAAAATATAAGGAAGCCATAAAGTATAATGAAACTTCTACCACTCTAACTTTCAATATACTGTTAAACACCAAGGGAAAGTCACTTTTTCAGTTGCTGACAGAAATACTCTTAAACCACTACAACAGGATCTAAGAAGGAGCCTTCTAGGGTTGTGGGGTGGAGGGTAGGGTGGGGAGTTGGGAGTGATTTTTAATCAAAGCCCCTCAGGTATAAAATTCAGTCTCCCTGCCAGCCGAGAACTTCCACAGTAAAAGTGTTTCCTTTGGAATTCAGTTCTGTGTTACTGCATTACTGAATATTTGGGGATTTTTGTCACTGATGGTGATCTATTGTGAAAAGGATTTTAAAAGCCATGCCCACATGCTGATAATTTACTGACTAAATTACTCACCCATGTCTCCTAGAATTGTTATCATAGCAAAGAAATACCAGGACAAAACAACGCATACAAAACAAAAGTAGTTTTTTTAAAAAAATCAGAGACAGGATTTAGAATCAAGGAACTAACCTTTTTAATTTGTTGGCCCAAAGTCTGTGATTCTGCCATCATTGGAAGGAATAATTTTTAGATATTAACTACACAGAATTTTAGGGTTGAATCTTCAAGATAAGCAAACAATGACAAGCTGAATGAAGAATGTCAAGTACAAAATTTCTGATTTATTGTTTAATCAATTATATTTTTGATACTTAAATATGATGGGTGTTTATCAGGACTCAAAGTGTTTGTAAAAACGGAGGTCAAGGGAGGGCGATGGTGGCGCAGTGCCTGCCATGCTAGAGACCTGGGTTCGATTCCCAGTGCCTGCTCGTGTGAAAAACAACACCAACAAAAAAAACCCAAGGAGGTCAAGACACAAAAGACATGAAAAATTAAATTGGTAGAATGACCAGATGAAGATGAAGAATTTTACGATTGTTTACTAGTATCAACAACTGCAATGGCTACTCTGAGTGCCTACTGTAGGAACCGACGGGCTTACAGCCTTCTAAAGTGTATAATATACAGTACATACATATATTAAACATGTTGACAGCACTAGTTTCACATCTTGGGGAGAGAAGGGTAAGCAGAGGTAAGGTAAAATAAGTCAATAAGATTGCTTTCCTGCTCCTTATCCAGGGACTCAGGACCCAAGCAGTGATGCCTCTGGGCTCAGTTGGAAAAAAAAGCAGTTTTTAATATTGTGATGGTATCAAAAATATCTGCATATTAAAATATGCAAATATATTTCCTTTAATAGTAAGAGAGACTACAAGAAAATGCCATTCAGAAGCCAGGCAGGTATAAGCAACTGAAGAATGTTTATTTTGCCAGAGCCAACAGGATCTTCCTCAGATTTCTGCCACAGGAGGTGAGAAAGATCAGGGCTTTCTCTGTAGGTAACTCAGGAGAGAACCGTCATTTTTTCTCTCTTTGACTATCACCGACGATCTGATACTCATTTCCTACAATTACAGACTGCCTCAAAATACGGGGATCTCAGTCATATTACAGTTTTAACAAAAACCTTTAAAACACATTATATGTGAAAGAAGACAAGCTATTCAGCAGTGCTTTGATGCAGTATGAGCAAACCTTCATCAGATATAAACTAGACTATTTAAGGCACTGTAAAAGATGATATCTCAGGGCATACACCTTTAATCAAGTTAGCTACATTTATCCAAATTGAGAAAAATCTCTTGCATACAAAGTAAAATATCTTTGCAAAATGCATATTACTGTAAGTGCCTATTCAAGTTCATGATTTGGTATCTAAATTCTCCTTTTCTTCTTCACTCCCCTCTGCCTGAATAGAACAGATTATGTCTAATTGAAAACTGCAGACAGAAAGCAGTCAGGCTGACACGGTTGATGTCAGGTGTTTCTATTGAAGCATCATTATAGACTAAATTAAAATAACATTCCTTTACCAAATATGAAATCTGCAGCCGTTATCAAATGTACATTTCTGCCTTTTAAATTGGATGTAAAAGTAAGAAAAATTACAGATTTTAAGGTCTCTTTCTTTGGTGTGAGCTAAAGTAGACATGTTCCCATTCACTGTTCTTATCTTTTAATATCTTATTTGAAATTATGAACAAAGTTTGAGCAGATCCCTGATACAGATCTCTGGCTATTTACTGAATTAACAAATGGCTTGTGTTCCTCTAGAAGTTAGAGTCAGTGGTTTTGCAATGCAGTAAATCACACCTAAAAGAATGCAAGTCCTAGAAGGTGTCATTCAAAATAACCATTTATCCATTCTACTCAAGAATGAGATTTAGAGAATTTTTTGCACCTGATGTCTTTTTATCTTCCTTATGGTGAAAAGTAGAACCAACTGTTTAATACATTTTGAGCACAATGATAATAACATAATAAAGGCCACAGTGAACACTGTAGTGTAATGGACATAAAAATCCCACATAACATTTACAAATCACATATACTATGATCTAGAATGCCTTGTTTCTCCTAATTACTGAGATGGAGAGTATAGTGGAAAACTGTTTCCCAATTCCCTCCCCATCCTTTTCCATGTAATAGCAGTCATGCCAGTTTGGGAACGTCTGACTCGAGATGTCCTGATAATAAAGACTGGTTCTAAAGTGGGCCACACATTTAAAACCTTAGGGAATTTTAGGACACCCTGGGACTATTGTCTATATTTTGCTACAATGAGAGGAGTTAAAGTGTAGAAAAATTCCTGACCCTCTTAACCTCTTCTGTTTTTGTTTTTTATTCCGTAACAGATAGTACATTCAGTTATTACTTTCATGGCTTATTATTTTCATTCCTCCACTGATTACGGTTTGACCTTCATAAGAAGAGGTGTGTGCATTGAGCCTTCCCTCTCCCCACTGCCCGCAACACACACACCCAAAAAAAAAAGATATTCAAGTCCTAACTCATGGACACCTGGGTATGACCTTATTTGGAAATAGTGTCTTTGAAGAGGTGATTAGTTGAGATGAAGCAAACCAGATTAGTGTGGGCCCCAATCCAATTCGACTGGTATCTTTTTAACAACAAACTTGGACACACAGACCCCATGTGAGAGGGAGGCTACATGATAGTTGGAGGAAATAGAGACTGGAGTGATATAACTACTTCTAGAAGCCAAGGACATCCAGTGATTGTTGGCAAACACCAGAAACTAAAGAAGCAAGGAAGGATTCTCCCCTACAGATTTCAGATGGAGCAGAGCCCTATTTATACCTCAGTTTCAGACATTTAGCCTCCAGAACCGTGAGACAATAAATTTCTGTTGTTTTAAACCATCCAGTGTGTGGCACTTTGTATAGTTGCCCTTGCAAAATAGGATAGATTTCTTTGTTAACTCTACAGACATATTACATGACTCTAGAACAATGCCTGGCCTGTAATAGCTGCTCAGTAAACATTTATAGACAGACTTGCTGAACAATAGTTTTTGAGCTATTTTTCTGTTATTGCAGAATAAATAACAGCTGTATTTGAAAAACTTGCACTTGTGAATGTTAATGATATAGCAGACCTTCAGAGTTTTAATGTTTTAAAGCCTTATTCATAATATTTATTCGACACATTTATGAATACTTATCTCCTATAAGTTTTTAATCTTGTCTTACTTGTATCAACTACTGATCTATTTTTTTTGTCTGTCTTTGAATGGATTCAGTATAATAGAATTCAAACTGAACTGATTAAAAAGAACAACTTTATCTTGCTGTTTGTTTGTGGCCATGGTTTTGTTGATCTCCATTGGATATTGATTTTCACATTAAACTGTATTTTCTGTTTGTTGTTACTGATAACATTAATAAACAAACTGACTTAAAGGGATGAAAATCCAAATGAACAATTAAGTAGCTCTACTAATTGGCTTTTTTAAGTGTCAGCTGCTTTATTCATAAACTAAGGAACTCTCACTTGTCTCATCAGAAAATGCAAAGGAATGGTACTTTTATAATTGCCTATGACAGGGTTCTTTTAATAAGCTCTTAGAAACAATTTTTAAGCCTTCAATTTCTGTGAGTAATGATCCTTGATAAGCTTTATTCATGCATAAGTGAAATGAACATGCTGGAAAACGTATACAAAGAGATAACTCAGTATTGACTGAGAGTCATATAAACTTCTCTATCTGGTCCATGATCTCTGTTGATATATATCATCTCTAATAAATGCTGTGCCAAGTGCCCTGACTGCTCATGACTGTAATGGATGCTTTACAAATAAAATTGCAGATGCAGCCTGTGTCCTCTACAGACTCTCATGTAAAACAGGCCCTCTGCAATGTACAGGACACTGGTAACAGAGCAACAAGGAAATGGAAAAAACATTTGGTGCCAATTCAGGAAAATTCCACCTTAGTGCATTAAGACAAGGCTCAAGATAAATGCATGTGTATACAGCTCAAAGGAAATATCACAATTATTACAAAATGTTACTATGAAAGGTTAAAAAATGGCAGACCTAGACGTTCAGGAGATTCTCATGATCAGATTTCAGAAATGGTTAAAACTTGGGGATCCAGCAGCGTGGAGAGAGACACACAGAGTGGACTAGATTGTGACAGGCATATTAAGAATTCATTAGTAACTGTTTCAGTGGAGGAATTAATTTTCAGAGGCCCTCCATGTACTACTTACACTTTACTTTTCCTATAGCACTCTGCCCACACTTCTACTGCTAAACTGTTTAAACCGTACCATCACACTGTGTTTGGATTTCTTCCTCCTGCACTAGAATATAAGTTCCTCATGGGTACAGGTTACATGTCTAATTCATTTTCTTTATTCTCAGAGCTTACCTAACTCTGTGTCTATATACACTAAGTGACCAACAAATGTTGATGGAAGGAAATATCCTTTGAATTAAAAAAAATAAACTTATTGACTGAAATGAGTGAAGACACAGCTAATATATTTTTTCCAAAACTCAGGAGATGTGCCTGGGATTTTCTGATGTTAATATTATTACATGGATTCTCATAAATAATGAAAAACTAACTGTAAAAAGGGCCACACTGACACCTCCAGAGATTGGGGAAAAGATGGAATTATTCAACTTTCCCACATGGGGAATTTCTGATATTCTCTCAGTCATTAGGGACTCCCAATTTAAAAATCCAGGCCCTCAAACTTGAGGCTTGCTTTTATGAAATATATTTCTGCAATGGCGAAGCTAGACCTGCCTATAATTATGCCCAAGAGTCACCCCCAGAGAACCACTTTTGTTGCTCAGATGTGGCCTTTCTCTCTAAGCTAATTCTGCAAATAACCTCACTACCGTCCCCGCTACATGGGACCTGACCTCAGGGTTGAGCCTGGACTTGGCAATATGGGATTGAGAATGATCAAAAGAGGGAAAAGACATGGAATAAAATAAAGTTTCAGTGCCTAAGAGATTTTAAATACAGCCAAGAGGTCATTCTGGAGGTTACTCTTATGCAAGCTTCAGCCAGATATTGCAGATTGCCACAGTATGCCAAGCCCCCACCAACAGTATTCCTGAAAACCCTAAGGGATGCCCTGAGCTCTAAGTCTCTATGAAAGTTATTCTAATAAGTTTATTTTCTCAGAAACTTAAGGCCTCCAGATTGATTCTAGTCCAGATAAGTCCTAAAACCCAGAGGTACCAGAGTCTCCAAGAACGTCAACCAGTTTTATTCTTCGACATCAGAAGGTCAACATTCCTTTCCAGAATAAAGAGTCAAAATGATCTTTGCCCTGATGTTCCTGAAGATTGAGAGAAACATCAAATGAAAGAAAGGAGGTGTTACCGAGAAGTTAGGATTTAACAAATGACTATCAACTCACAATAGAGATATTTCTTTTTGGAGTCTGGTGGTTTAGAATAGACAGCAGGAAATACCTGAAGTTGCTAAACTGTATTCCAGTAGCTTTGATCATTGATAATGTTTGTATAACTATACTGAAAAAATTAAAAAGTCAGTTGCCCATGTCTGTATGGCTCTACATCTGGATGTTCGTTTTGTGCCACAATATTAAAAAAAAAGTTTATATGTATATTTTACATTACACTGTCAATACTGCACTGTCTTAATTAACTTACCTCTATACTATATCTTAAAATGGGGCAGAATGCAATAATAATCATCACTATAAGGGAGGGGTAAGGGTTATGGGATGTTTGGGGCTTTTCTTTTTATTTCTCTTTCCAGAGTAATGCATAATGTTCTAAAAATGATCATGTTGATGAATACACAACTATGTGACGATATTATGAACCACTGATTGTATACTTTAGATGGATTATATGGTGTGCAAAGATAGCTCAATAAGAACACATAAAAATTAAAAAAAGAATACATTAAAATTTAAAAAATAGAATCATACTGAGTGGAACACTACAACAAAATCGAAAAACAAATGTTGTTATTTCAAATGCATGAAATTACAAAATATTTGCTTTATTTGTTTGAGGTAATATTGAAATTACTTCTGTAAACCTCTACATGTCCCAACCATATTTAAGTCTCTCCTGTTGTACTTCCCCACCATCCCATTTGTTATGTGTTCTTTATTTTAAGCTATAGCTCTATTTTGCCAGGTGCCACCATTTTTAAGGCTCACATCAGGGCTGCCTGGCTTTCTGAAGTGGGGGTCCCAAGGGACCCAGTACAACTCTCCCTTTACCCTCTCCACCTAAAGCGGCTATAGTTCCATTGAATATAAACCCAGACAGGAGTCTAGAATCTTGCAATGTAAATACTTCTTCAAATCTGAACAGCCATTGACTGTTCCATAAAATGAAGGAAGAAATAAATTGCACGGTCACTTTTGAATACAGGGTAACGTGATAGAAAGAAGGAAGAATGCTTGGTTTCATATCAATACAGAAGAGCCTCATCAAAGAACTTTCCTTCAAAATGCCATCAGAGTCTAAAAATAAGGTTATTTTGCTCATAGACCTTATGACTCCGAACAAGTATTCACAGATTGGACTGCATTGTTTCACAAAAATGTGCCTATATGTTTTTTAACTTTTTTTTATTGTATAATATAACATATGTGCAAAGCAAAGAAAGAAAAACGCTATAGTTTTCAAAGCACTCTTCAACAATTAGTTACAGGACACATCGCAGAGTTTGTTAACTTTTTTTTTATTGTATAATATAACATATGTGCAAAGCAAAGAAAGAAAAACGCCATAGTTTTCAAAGCACTCTTCAACAAGTAGTTACAGGACACCACACAATCCTCTCAGGTTTTTCCCTCTAGCTGCTCCAGAATATAGGAGGCTAGAAGGGATAAGTAAAAAAATGTGCCTGTATTTTTATGATCAACTGAATGATAACTAAGATGGAAACAGCAATTCAGTATGCAACAATACTCTAAACTCACTTATTGAAATTGCTTTAAATTTGTTAAACACTTGCATTTTAATCCTCCCAGTAACTCGACGATACATACTAGGATGTTCTGCCACTCACTCATGGTACTTGCAAGCAGGGTTTGACATAATCTATTCCTGTGATCCTTTAATCTCCTACCACTCTTCCCCACACACTGGCATCTTGCTGTGATCAGGCCCGTAAATTGCCCTTCAGGAGGCAAGAGTAAGTTTCATCCATCGCTAAATCCACGTTGAGTAGATTTTGTTCCTCCCTGGCTTCTACTTGCTTGTGTTTGTGAACATTTTATTCTGTTTCCTTAGTTCTAGTTGCCATGATAGACGTCAGATACATGGCCTCGTGCTCGGCAGGGAAGACACGGGTGTAAGCACTAATTTTGGTATCCTACACACAGTATCCCTAATGTTATATTGGAACAGACTAGACTTACTAAATTTGTTGTGTGAACACATATTTACTTTTTCTGTCACCCCCGTTCTAGTTTGCTAGCTGCTGGAATGCAGTATAGCAGAAATGGAATGGCTTTTAAAAAGGGGAATTTAATAAGTTGCAAGCTTATAGTTTTTAGGCTGTAAAAATGCCCCAGTGAAGGCAAGTCTATAGAAGTGTCTGTTCTAAGGTATCCATGGAAAGATACCTTGGTTTAAGAAGGCCAGTGAAGTTCAGGGTTTCTCTCTCAGCTGAAGGGACATGGTGAACATGACAGCTTCTGGTTTCCTTTCCAGGCCTCTTGCTTCATGAAGCTCCCCGGGGGCCTTTTCCTTCTTCAGCTCCAAATGTCACTGGCTGGTGGACTCTGTGCTTCTCTCATTATTCTGACAACCCTACTCTATTGCTCTCCCATCATTGTCCTAATTCTACCTCATACCCCTTGTTCTCCCATCCTTCTCAAAAAGAACTCCCTCCAAATGTCTCCTCTTTTATAGGATTCCAGGAAACTACTCAAGACCCGTGTAGAATGGGTGGATTCATGTCTCCATCGAGTCAAGTGTAATACCCACATTTGGTTGAGTCACATCTCCATGGAGATAACCTCATCAAGTTTCCAACCTATCGCACTGAATAGGGACTAGAAGAAATTGTTGGTCTCACAAGATTGATCAGGATTAAAATATGGCTTTTCTAGGGCACAGAATTCCTTTCAAACCAGCACACACACACCCCTTGTACTTGTAAATATATAATAAGTTACATTTTCATGTGTCAGAGAAAAATAAAGGGGGATAAGGGATTTTAAGGGGATTTGGAGCTTTGGCGAGGGAAGAGGTGTTTATCACATCATGTAGGGTGATCAGAGGAAGCTCTGCTGATGAATTTCTGCAGAGTCCTGAAGGAAATAAGAGAGTGGGGCACATGGGTTCCAGGTAAGAGTGCTTCGGGTACAAGAATAACATGCACGCAGTTATGTCAAACAGGAGCTCAGCATGTTTAGAAAAAAAGAGATAAGGTTGAGAATGTTGTACAGTTCAGAGAAGAAGGATTTAAGAGTATATAGGACCAGCTTGTGCATTTCATACCATAGTTATGGAAATCATAGCACACAGCACTGTACAAATTAATTCATATGCACTTTATGTATAAATATATTTGACACAATATGTGTAGATAACATCGTGCTCATTTACAGTAGCCTCTTTAAAGTCTGTTTACATGATTGTTTATTGTAGCTATAGTTTTACTGACACAGCTGATAAGGTACAATGGTGTGTGTTTCTCTCCCTGTGCATATAAGATGGGCAAGCTATTCAGAATATATGTATATATATATAGTAGTTCACTTGGATGACAAAAGCCAGTGTGCAGGCCATGTGCTAGTGTCTTATATGAAATTCTCCCTGGACAATCTACACAAATCAACCCTCTTGGCGCTTTGTCTCCTGAATTCTTTGTAGTCCTGAAGGACTGGACCCCTATATTCTAGAAATTCATTTATTCCCAGCTCAGTTGCTAACGCTGAAATTCCTTTTTTTCAGCAATGTCAGCTTCTTGTCTGTGCAATTTAAAATGTCACCGATTCTTCCTTCCCTTCCCATAAATTCCTAATGTAGGACAATTGCTATTAGGGACAGAAGTCACAGACCAATACTCTCAACCGGTGCCCGATTAGAAGGTTAATCAGTCCTGAAAAATCTGGGACACTAATTAAGGTGTGAAAATCCATATTAAAAGTTCAGTGCTTTGGATCCTGTGCCATGCTGCATGTTACATTCTGCCTAACACAGTAAAAATATGTTTGGTGTAGTCAAATAATAGTCTAAATAACTAAGGCTGAAATCAAATATTTTTCTCATTTCTTAGGAAGTTTTTTTTTTAAGTTTTTATTTATAGTAGAATACAATTAATATTAAAGCAAAATAAGGCATACTCCAACAGGGAATATCATGCTGTTAGAATGCAATATATTTATATGAACTGACAACCAAGAGGCTGTGGAGAAAAAGTATATGTAATCCCATTTATAAACAAAATACATAAACCTAACTATATTTGTGGGTGTGTATGATTCCATATGTTGATGAATAGTAAATGTCCTGGAAGCATTCATACCAGGCTGCAAAGAATTATCTCCTGGAAGAGGAGTTGAGTGGAGTGAAGGTGAACTTCCATTTTTACTCAATTTTTTTTTTCTGAATTGTTTGAACCTTTATAACATAATAAAAAATAAACTGAGAAAATATTCTATTTTGCTTTTATTACTCAGCTTGAGGTTGTTTTCTCAAGCTTTGATGCTAAGAACTTCATTTTCTTTCATAATTAGGCTTACTTTTTTTTTTTAGTTTTTAAATTTTTATTTAGTCTTACAATTTAACTACGAGAAACTTGATACTTTAGTAACAGTTTTGGAAGGAAAGTTTGCACCACAAAATAGCAAACCATCTTTAACTCAAAGTCCATACTGGGCTTTCCCACCTAACATCAAGTCAACAGCCTCTAATGATTTCTTGCTTAGCTGAGCTATTAACATTCTTGGAAAGTCTATTACAGGACTTGATTACCTTGTGTATCAAAGTGACAGATCTGCAGGCGTTATGACAGGATTTCAGCTCACACGCACCCATGGCCAATTAATCCCTTTTGATTCGGGCCTGAGGTAGCCAGTCGTGACAGCTTTGAAAGAGTGTCAGCTCTCCTTGATAAAGGACACCACAGCATTTAAACTCACTTTAGGAAGCATCTGCAAAGGCGCCTTAAACACAGCTGCTCCAGGGTCATCTTAAGGAACAAAGTGGTTATAAGAACTCGACTCTGGTATGAATTCCCTTCTCATATCAATACTAGAAAAGGTAAACATTTTTCTAAGAAAGTCATTAGTGAATGAGTGGTATTTTAAAACTTGAGCAACTGATTCTGAAGTGTATTCTGAATGCACAATGAAACTACTTTGATTGCCCTATGCCAAGCACAGCTACTCTCAAATTGAGAATTTGTCTGAGCTGCTATCAGAGACACCACAAAATGGGTTGGCTTAAACAATGGGACTTCATTGGCTCATGGTTTTGAGGCTAGGAGAAGTCCAAAATCTAGATATCAGCAAGACTTGCTTTCTACCTGAAGACTCTAGTTTTCCATCACATCCTGTAATCTCTCCTTTCTCTTCTGCTTCCCGCGAACAGCCTGCTTCTGGCTTCTCCTTGGGGCTCTTTCTTTATAAAGCCCCAGATCATCTGGATTAAGACCAACCTTAGTTCAGCTGGCCCCACCTTAACTAAAAGCAACATCTTCCTAAGGTCTTATTTACAATGGGTTCACACCCAAAGGAGTCAGGATTGAGAGGAACACTGTTTTTTCTGAGGGACATAACTCAGTCAACCTCAGGTGAGTTCCACTGATGGTGTTTCAAGGTTCCATACCCGGCTATGCAAATGAACACTTTTTATGTTCTTATGCCCAGAAAAAATGATATTGTCTGTGACTTAATTTCACTGAATAACCAAAACACAATGAGGAAAAGTAATACCTGCAGATTCAGTTATACCCAGTAAGTTAATGATGGTGGAATTCATTAGATAAAACTGTTTAATAAATAATTTATGGATATTGTTAGTTTGCAGTATGATAGAAGAACAACTGTTTGATGAGGATGGAGGGATTTAAATTGTGGTTAACTGGTGCAAAACATGAAAATATCCAACCTCATTTTTAAACAAAGGGAAAAACATGTATCATCAAATCCATTCATCTGCTTTCATTAGAGATACAATGAAGTTTAAATATCATTAACACTTTTTTTTTAAATCTTTGTTTTATAACAAAAAATGCATGTGACCCTCATTTAACTTTGATAGAATACAACTGGCAACATATTTTTAGTTTAAAGGTAAAAGTCACCTCTGGACTAATTCAAATTTCAATAAAATCCCTACAAGATTTCTCATATGCTGTGGGAAAAATGGATAGAATACTAGTTAGATAACCTCTAAAATATATGCATCCAACTAATAGTTATTGAGTGCCATTACCTTATAGGAATCATTGCTAGGTTGCAATATTTGGAATATACACTAAAGAAAAAAAAGGTATTTTGTTTATCTGAAGTTCAAATATTATCAGTGTCCTGTGTTTTTATTTGCCAAATCTGGAAACTTGAATCATCTCAGAATGGTAGATATTCACGGCATATTTTTAGGGAATTTGTGTTCAAAGTTTTCTTAAGATTTTAGATGTCAACTGTAAGTCAGAAAAGGTGGGAGGAGAATGGTAAAGATAAGTGTCAAGAAGATCCAAGCATTAATATAAAGCTATTATTTTCACAGAGTAATGCCCTAATCATCACTTTTTATCTATCTGTGGAATTAGTATAATTAAAGATAATTATTCTGTCACAGTGCTTTCATAGTCTTCACTAATTCAAATGTATAATTGCATGAATTTTGGTCATCTGGAAAAGGGGGATTTAATAATCTACAAATTATAACTCTAAGAAAGCAAACGTACATAAAAAGTATATGTGCGATATCCTCAGATTTTATATGAAATATCACATTAATATTTAAAATATTGCTGATTTGCTCACTAAAGACACAAATAGTTACTAAAGTTTAGAATTTAAACTTTATTTTGCTTGCAAATAAATCAGCCCTCCCTGTTCTAGTTTGCTAGCTGCTGGAATGCAATATACCAGAAACCAAATGGCTTTTAAAAAGGGGAATTTAATAAGTTGCTAGTTTATAGTTCCAAGGCCAAGAAAATGTCCCAATTAAAACAAGTCTACAGAAATGTCTAATCTAAGGCACCCAGGGAGAGATACCTTGGTTCAAGAAGGCCTATGAAGTTCAGGGTTTCTCTCTCAAGTGAGAAAGACACATGGTGAACACAGTCAGAGCTTCTCTCTCAGCTGGAAAGGCCCATGGTGAACATGGCGTCAGCTGCTAGCTTTCTCTCCTGGCCTCATGTTTCATGAAGCTCCCAGGGAAGCATTTTCCTTCTTCATCTCTAAAGGTCGCTGACTGATGGACTCTTTGTTTCATGGTGCTGCAGCATTCTCTGCTCTCTCCAAATCCCTTCTTTTCTTCAAAATGTTTCCTCTTTTTATAGGATTCCAATAAACTAGTCAAGACTCAGCCAAATGGGTGGAGACATGTCTCCACCTAATCCATTTTAACAATCACTCTTGATCACTCAAGATCAGGTCATGATCACATCAAGATCACATCAGATGTGACTCCCTAAGTCACATCTCCAGGGAGATGATCTAATTACAGTTTCAAATATACAGTGCTGAATAGGGATTAGAAAAAACAGTTGCCTTTACAAAATTGGATTAGGATTAAAACATGGCTTTTCTAGGGTACATACATCCTTTCAAACCAGCACACTCCCAAAACACCCAAAGGATGCTATTATGCCCTGCTTTGATCTACTTGTAGACACAAACTCATGCATGCATGCTAGATGTTTCCAATCAGACATATTTATAACTCAATATAGCTAGAATATCTATTAATAGGTTGGCCTGAAGAGACTATCTTTCCAGCTGCATAGAGCCAAAACTGCACCAGTTTAGCCAACCTGTGATAGGAGTTGCAAGCCAACACATTTTTCAGTAGACTCAAATACATAATGCAAAGTTTTCTCAGGTGAAAGCTGATGATGTGCATGAATGCCAGATAGATATGTCACAATGACAAAACTCTAAAAACCCTTGCTTTTCAGCATGAAAGAGTTCTATCTATTAATGACAGAGATTTTAGAGAGATTTTACATACTGAATATCATGTTATTTTAATAGTTGAAAACACCTCAGGTTGAATCCTGGAACTGAAACTTACTACCTATGGGTTTGGAGTGGTGAATATGTCGCAATGAACCTTGTTTTCCTCAACTATAAATTAGACACATGGTCGCCAATCCCACCATATATATGATATAAATATATGTGGCTCTCCCCTTGGTTTTACACACATCATAAGTAATTATTTCTTAGTGATATTTCATTTTCAAACCCTGAAGAAATGGTAGTGTAAAATGGAAAGTGTTAGAAGGCAATTCTCTATGAATCTTTCAATTCTGTACATGTTAAGCACTGATGGTGACATCCTTTCCTCTGTCTTATCTTTTCAGTGATGTCTGTACAGCAAACAACCTTGGAACATAGAGATGGTGTCTCCTTTTGGGGTAGAATTCTTGCTGTTTAGCATAATAAAGATAATGTTTCCCTTTGGAGCAAAGGTTGCTTGCAAACTCTTATAAAAGATTGGGTTTCCTAAGCTCAGGTTGCTTAGCTGTGATGCAAATCCATTGTTGGCACAGTACGTACCTGGACCCACTACTGTATTAACCCTGGGGGGCTGGGGAGACAAGGAGAATGTATGTGAGCATAAGTCATGCCACCTGCCATATGTGAGTAATAAAACACCTTGCCTATGACCCAGGACTTTTGATCTTTTTAAGCATGTATGAAACTGCGGGCAAGACTAATTTATAAATTGCAAGCAAAGCAAAATCTCAGAGCATCCACCATTCTTGGCAGGAGACTCATAACCACAATTTGAACATGGTGGTAGAAAATTTTTTCAGAGCTTATTAATGCTTTCCAAGAGATTTTAGACCTTCACAGCAATAGTAATTTTTAAGTTAACAGAAATAATTTAAAATAAAGTCTTTAGAGGTTGGGCTGTTTAATTTCCTCTTTGAGTCTTTATTACATAGCATCAAAAAGCTCCACCTCACCTGTAAATCATTTTGCATTGAAACTGCAATTTCTTGTTTACAAATTAGTGCTATACAACATAATAGAACATAAGCTGCATGTGGGAAGGAAGTCTGCTGTGTTCCCTACTGAATTCCCAGGTTCTGTAGCAGTGCTGGGTGCATATTAGGCACATTACAAATATTTGTTGATAAAGAGTAAATTAGAGCCAGTATAGTAGCATATCACCACCAGCTGTTCTTAATTATTGTCCAAGAATAAAGTCAATTTTTCTGCATGGCTTAATTTCTGAAACTAATTATCATAATATCTTCAATCAGATCACAGGTACATTACATATTTAAAACTAGTAAATTTGAAATAATTTTCTCATTTTAAAAAGAACTGTAGCTAAAAAATTGGATTGTGCAGAAAACGGTAAATATTACAGAGAAGACCAGTAGGAAATGTAACCATCCGTCACTGCTAAGCAGCAATTTGATTTGGGCAAGTCCTTTGACTTCACTGAGACTCAGTTTCCTCATGCGTAAAATGGAAATAACAATTCCATCTTGCTGTGAGGGAAAGGAGCTAATGCATACAAAATAATTAGCACAGTGACAGGTACCTATAAGCACCGAATGAATTGGGGGGACAGTTCATAAAATCTAAGAGTTATAATTCCAAATAAGTAAAATCAGATTCTATAATTAGCTGTTAGTCTCAAGACAAACCTAAAACATGAAAAAATAGGCAGTGCTTTCCTACACCTATCACTTAACAGCTAAGTTTTTTGTCTGCGTTGGAAGCTTCATTCTGCTGATTTGCTAGGCAAATAGGTATTTGATATATTTTGATCCACTTTTAAAATAATAGAGTACGTGTATTGGAAAATTACTAGGCTCTGCACAGGCTACCTCTGTCTTCAAAAGAGCAATGGTGAGGCACATAGAGAGATCATGGGGTTCAGATTTAGATAATTTTAAGTTTAAATACTGTCTTTGCTATTATTTGCTGTGTGACCCTATAAAATTTGCTGAACATCTCTGAATATAAGGGTTCTCAAAGCAGGAAAAGTATCTATGCTGCCACTTAGCATGTTGATCAAATAAAATCATATATCTCAAGTATAATGTGTCAAAAACAATAACCACAGTCAGTTTAAAAAGTTATTTAAGTTAGATACTGATGTTTCTTAAGTTCTTAAAAATGTGATTCATATTTCTGGTATATTCAGATACTGGTTAAAGTATCTATAGTCAGATACCAGTTAAAGTGGTCTCTGAGATTGCTTTGCTTTCAGCTTCCTAGAAAAACTCTGGGTTTCAGCCTTCCAGAAACAGCTAATGCTATTACAAGCTTACACGAAACTATTCACTGCAAACTTTGCACCAAAAAAAAAAAAAAAAAAAGAAAGAAAAAAATTTTAGCATCTTTCCAATAGCAATGACAAAGACCATTCTCCAGATACCTGAAATCAGCCACAGAGACCCCAAATCGCTCATAAACACTCATTTATAAGCACAAATGAATCCATTATCTTCTTCTTCCCAGGCCTTCCCGATAACCTTCAGCTCTGCTCCCTACAACTGCTATTATCTCAGCAGCTCTCGGTGTTCCAGGTAGCTAAGTACTTGATGTTCCGTAGCATTTTCAATTAATCAGCAGAGTGTTGTGGACCAGACAACTTTGCAAAAGAATCCCCAAACTCTAAATTATGCTCACCAAATACGTAAGTAGAGAACACGTTAGAGTTCCTTGGAGATGTGCTAAAACCACAGAGCAGTTAGGAAGAAAATCCAGCGATGGCTTAGTTGCTACCCTACCAGAAGTGGGCGTTAAACCATGGAAGGAAAGAGTTAGCTAAGTTAATTCCATATAGTCCTAGCTCTAGGTGGCCTCTGCAAAAAGTCTTAAACTATACTGAAACTATTTTGTATACTATAAATGAGTAAATACACTGATAGTTGGGCCCTAAGGGTTTCGCTTTGGGAGAGAAAAAGATACATGCCATGGGGATGGTAAGGAAGAACTCTGTGATGGTGGATTTGAATTGCAGTAATCAGCATGATACAAAAGCATTTCTTCACAACGCAGAAGTTCTTTGAAGAAGGTAAAGGTGTCCTCTTTGCACTCTAGCACTGTTGGTTAAAGGACCTTGAGAAAAATGACATCTTCATAGCAATGAGTGTTGCTGGAACCTGCATATTAGTGTCTAAATATTATACTCTATCATGTTTCCTTGGAGAAATGGCTGATTCCAGGTCTCAGCAGGGAAAGTATAAGAACCCTTGGATCAGTCAGAAAACAAAGAAATGCTCACAGACACATCAAAAAAGGACACAGGAACAACTGGGAGGGTTTTCCACCAGCTAAACTTGAGGTATTTTTTAAAAAGTATTTCTTTTCAGAAAAAAATATCAGTAATGATTATGGAATGACAGAACTTTAAAACTTACTCTTTTGGAAGCCTCTACGTCAGATGAGGACCACAATGTGTGCTTTAAGAGTATTGAAAAGGATTACTTCTTAATTGCCAAGGAAAATGCTTATCTTCAGAATGAGGAAATCTAATGATCAGTACGTTCACCAAGTGATCACACAAAGCTCCATCAATAATGGAATAAACTGACAGAATGTCACCAAAAGTACTGTAAAAAGAAGAGTAAACCATCCCCCATAAGGATTTCTTGCCAATAACACTACCTATGCAATATTTTTGCCCAAATGTTTAGTACGTATATGAATCTACACAAGGAAACCATAATCAATACCCAGTGTGAATTAACTTATAGAGCAAATGGCTTGGACTCATAAAAGGTCAATGTTTAGGAAAAGCAAGCATGGAGTGAGGGGGCCTGTTACTGCTGTAGAATAAAGGATACTAAAGACAGAAAAAACAAAAACAAATATGATCCTGGACCAACCAAGAAAAATTGGGAAGAATTGCAAAAAATTGAAAATGGCTTTGCAAAATCCCAGGTATGTATTAACTGTCCCAAGTTCACAACTTGTGCACTGCCCCAAATCTCATAGTTTCTGACATGTTCCTAAGAGTCAACCTTCCCTGCTGTCCCAGTAATTGTACCCATAACTTATTTTAGAGACCAGGAATCAATACCCCTACACCTTCCCCAGTTACAAAATAGAACCACAACATCCCAGAGGCATTGAAAAAGGATGTAACTCTTTTAATAAATTCTTTTTTTTTCCTGGCATGGACAGGCACTGGAAATCAAACCCAAGACTCTAGCATGGCAGGTGAGAATTCTGCCACTGAGCCAACATTGCCACCACTATATCGCCCTAATAACTTCTTTTTATGACTGGAATATAAGATAAGGAGACTTCAGTTTTCCATCTCAAAAATTACATTTGAAATTTTTGAGAGGGCAAGTTTCAGTATATGAAATTATTTATAATATATAAAAGATTTCCTCATATGCTGAAGAGATGAGGCCTAGATAAAATTATATTTTGGAGACCTCAAATATAATTTAATTCTATTGCTCTGAAGCTAAGTAAATTCTACCTTTTATCCATTCATATACAAGTGCACACTGTTTCCTGGCAGAGACTCCCACAGAATGGAGAGGCAGATAAGTAGAATGAATATATTACCCTCCATATATCATACACGGAAGAATGCTGTGCAACAATAAAATACCAGATACACATAAAACTATTAAGCAGGAGACATAAAATTACTATTATCTAAAAGCCTCAGAGAAACAAGTGCATCCTATGGCAGCACAAAAGCTAACAGAAATGACAACAGAAAGTATAGTGATCAGTCACCAAAAGCTTTGGCTCAGACACAGTTTAAATACTGCCTGTCCAGAGCATGGTTTATGAAAAGGTAAAAGCAAGGTATAAATTAAAAAAAGACATATAAAGGAAGCTGTGTTAAATCTTGGAGACGACAGGATGAGAGGGACATGACCATCATCATATTCACTAATTATTTCTTGACCAACTTTTGGATACAATATTCATAAACTTTTTAAAAAATCCTTTAAAGACAGAAAAATAAAAATGATAGTAAGGTTTATTGGTGGTACAGTTTTACAAAGTTATATATAATTCTGAAGGAATGAATCTCAAAAGAATATGTTCATTTGATCACACATTGTGTCTTTTTCTAAATGATGAACATCTTAAGTTGGAACTGTATCTTCAAATTTTTAGCCCAGCATCTGTCCTGATTTGCAAGAATTCAACTGTTTTTTTTTTTTAAATAAAGAAAATAATGAGTTAGCCAATGTTAATTGGATTTTCATTAAGCTCAAATTGGTTTCATATCAGAGAACATTTTATAAAGAAGCATAATAAAAATATTTTGAGAAGAATATCATTTCTTTCAGGCAGTAACTCTGAAAATCCTCTGTGCTTAATAGGACAAAGATACATAATTATATGAATTCTATCATGTGCTGGGCTTTTTTTCTAAGCATAGAAAAAAATGCTTAGCTTCCCTTCACAATATTTTGCCATCTCCCATCCACATATTGAGACTATTTCCCTAGCCCTTGAATCCGGGCTAGGATTTGACTTCCTTTGTCCAAGGAGATGTGGCAGAAGGGATGCTGCACAAATTCTACTATGCCCCACGGCCGAATTTCCCCTCTTGAAATTCCCCAGTATAGAAGCACAGACTAGTTTTGTTTATTACATACCCACAGTTCCCAAATGAAGAGTAGAAAATAAGGAGGCTAAAATGTACCCATCTTTGTTCAGCAATCTAGAGAGTGGTTTTAGTTGACCCAGGAAAACAAAAGCCGTCATTAGTTGGGGATTAACGTCACACATTTTCTCAATTTAAAAATCACATCTCAGCAATTTGACTCCAGCATTTGGGGGGAAAGAAAAAGAATATCTCGTAAGTGGTTTAAGTGTTATGGTGCTGTCTCTCAAATTATGGCTATTTTCTCAGTAGAATAAACCTTTTTGTACTAATAGCATGGATTTCAAAATGATGCAAGATGAAAGAAGTTTCAGGCTTGTGGCTAGGTGCTATGGGTAAAGCTCTGGACATTTAAAAAGTTTTCTCTCCAGTGTTCAATAACTGAGGGGACCCCTCTGGGGTACGCAGGTGTATTGTAGAAGTGGAAGGAAGGGAAGGGAAGGTGACTGATTCGGGTTGTAATGAGCTACCCACTTGCAGTGAAAATACAGGGGCAGATTTGGGATTTATCTGCCTCTGTATTTTCTAGCAGAGATTTTTTAGCAGCATCCTCTTCCTGAATCAACTTTGTCACTCAATGTTTATACAAAAGTCACATTTAAATGGAACTTCTGGTGTCAGCAAGTGGCCCTGGCACATCTCACAGCCACAGGCTGGTTCGGAGGCACCCGTGGAAGTCTGTCCCGTGCAAGTCTGTGCAAAGCAGGGTTTCAGCCACTAATGACTCCTTAATGGGGAGGATTTTAGCTTATTCATATTTTAATTCTGCCTCACAACCAGAACAGAGTTCTGCATTTAGTACACCTTCCGTTGCTATTTGATCAGCAAATGGGTGAACAAGAAAAAGTTAAAAGAACATAATTGTGACAAAATCCTCATCTGCAGAATCCCAAATGCAAGTGCAATATGCAGAATGGAGTGTTTTGTTGTTTACGATTTTTTTTTAATATGTTGAGAAAATAAGAGTTTAGTCCAGTGGACAGGTACTTATTAATCTTTGTCAAAAAGAACAGGACGAAAAAGAGGGAGACGGTATGTTATTTTTAGTAATACCAACCTACACATTATAACAATTCATGGCATATGTGTGATAGTTCTGATTTTATAAAGCCTTTTGACACGTGATTTCTAATGTTCTATAAATGACAATACTGAATAAAAAAAAAAAAAGCAGCCGTGTTCTTAATGATTGAGCTATTCCACGGAATTTCCTTAGAGACTTATTGAAGTGCAGTGCTTTTTTTTTTTTCCTACTGGTTGTGTTACTATTTAGTGCCCTATGGTAATTATTACTGAAATAGTTCCTCCTTTTCTTTGCTTACCTTGGCAACAGGGAATGACTTAAGCACCATGGAGAACAGAAAGCACAAACAATGTTTTAAATATCTATTTAAAAAAATATTTCTCCCAATCTGAGATATTAGTTATTTCAGGAGACATCAGGAAAATAGTGGAATCATAGCTGCCAGTTATGATAATGTGCTTCGTCAGCAATATCCAGCATCCCCTGTCATCAGGGTCCAGAACCAAACTGCAGCTGGTCATCTGCCACTGAACACAAATCCTCCTCACATCAAGAGATGTCTGGGAGCCATTTGCTTTTATTGGACTGTGGTATCACAGAATATTCAGGGAAGGTGGAGGGGGACAGGGTGATACTGACCCCAGCTCTCACGGAAAATGAGCCTGCAGTCGTCTGTTATAACTGTTTTCTGTAGTACCAGTGCGTCAATTACTGGCGGATTTCATTCAACAGATAGGACAGAGCCCAAATCGGATCAGAGGACTAACTGAAAGAAGAATAATGACTCTTAAATCTTGCCCATCATTTTAGACACAGGTGTAGATACCGGCTGATTCTTTTTTTTTTTTTTTTTTAACTTGGATGGGACCTAGGAGACAGGCCCCTCTGTGTACACACCAATCACCTGGCAGGTGGAAACAAGGCAGTAAGGAAATAATGAAGATAAACCCATCAAATAAAAGAAAAATCCTAATAAAGAGCAAAGTAGCGCAGAAAAATCTTTAGGGAGCAAAGGAAAAACAGACAGAGAAAGACATGCTGATAAGAGAATGACAATGATGAGACTAAAAAAGATAATGAATATAATAACGAATGTCCCTTTGCATATTTCCCCAAGGAATTCACAAGGGACTCACAGATGAAAAACGTATTGCAGAAAAAAATTTATCATCTGGGAAGCAGTAATAAGAAAAGCATAGCTAATGCTGGACAATATGACAGGGAGAAAGGAAGCACTTTTTTTTTTTTAAGTAGAAAACTAACTTGGATTGTTAAGTTTAAAAGAAGAATCTGCTTTTATCAGTGTTTAAAGAAGGAAGGACTGGCTCATTAAAACAGTCCCATAGCTTCCAATTCCAACTGGAAAAATAAAAAGCCATTCTTTCCATGACATGCAATGAATTAGTCCCTAAAGAGAGGAAACAGTAACCACCCTGAACTACCTGTGGCTTCCTGAAAACACCATGCTCCTTCATGCTTTCAGAGATTTCTGCTTGTTCACGTACTTCCTCCCAAAATTCTTGCAGTAAATAACTACTCTCTAGACTAGGGGTCAGAAGACCTTTTCTGGTGGGGGCCAGGTAGTAAATCTTGAGACTTCACAGGCCTGTGGGTTCCCATCACAACTACTCAACTTCCTTACTTACAGCAAGAGAGCAGCTAGAACAGATACATAAACAAATGACTGTGGTCCTATCCAAACAAAACTTCATAGACATTGAAAGTTGAATGTCACATACTTTCATGTGTCACAAAGTACTATTTTGTTTTTTTCTAACAACCATCCTGAAATCTGAAAAACATCCTTAAACAGTAGGCAGTACACAAATAGGTGTGTGCCAGTTTGAAAGGATGATGTGCCCTAGAAAAGCCGTGTTTTCATCCTGATCCACCTCGTGCAGGGAGCCATTTCTTTCAATCCCTATCCAGCACTGTAGGGTGGACGCTTGATTAGATTATCTCCACAGAGGTGTGACTCACCCAACTGTGGGTATTACCCTTTGATTAGAGGGAGATGTGACTCCACCCATTCCAGGTGAGCCGTGGTTAGTTTACTGGAATCCTTTCAGAGGAAACATTTTGGAAAGAGACACAGAACCTACATAGCCAGAAACCTTTGGAGATGAAGGAAGAAAACTCCCCCTGGGTAGGGGGGAGCTTCATGAAACAAGAAGCCTGGAGAGAGAACCAGTGGGCACTGCCATGTCCGCCATGTGCCTTTTCAGTTGAGAGAGACCCTGAATGTCATCACCCTTCTTGAGCCAAAGTATCTTTCTCTGGATGCCTTAAAGTGTACATTTCTGTAGTCTTGCCCTAATTTGGACATTTTCATGGCCTTAGAACTGAACATGTGCAACTTAATAAATTCCCCTTTTTAAAAGCCATTCCTATTTTCTGGTATGTCGCATTCTGGCAGCTAGCAAACTGGAACAGGGTGCAAGCTAGATTTGGCCTTGCCAATACTTGATCCAAACAGATATCATTTCTTTGTGAAGTTAACCCTAATCTAATTTTGGCCAGGCACTTCTTGCTTTCTTTCATAATATATAGTATATTGTTATTGTTTCTATTCCTTGTCTGCATGTCTATAATCTTCCAAACTAAATACCTTGAAAACATCTACCACTCCAGATGTGTAGCAGTTAAGAATGTAGATGCTGGAATCAGGCTTTCCAGGTTTGAATCCCACTTCCAGCACTAACTGTACATATGGCCTTTGAAAAGCCATTTAAACTCTCTCTGCCTTTTTTTCATTTGTCAAAAACGAAATGAAGAAAATAGTCCACACCTATCACAGAACTGTTTTGAAGCATACATTGCAAAAGAAAATTATATAGTTCATAATGCTAAAGCATTATAAAGCTAGACTTAATAAGCATTCTAATAAATTGTAATGGCAAGTAAGAACCCTTTGGGAATTATGCTAGGCAAGCATTTATCTTCATTTTTCTAATATAGAACCTGTTACATCAATGGTACTCAGATATGCGTGGTATGAATGGATGAATTTTATTTAAATGTTCTCCATTCTTTCCCTGAGAGCCAGTAAACATTTTGGCAATAGAGATAACTAGGCACAGAAACATAAAAATATATTATAAATAACTGTTTTCCACATATGGATGGTATTTTTATGCATTTATACTTTGTAAGAGCACAATCGTTCATCCTGAGCACAAATGCCCATTACTCATTCATTCATTGGAAGATTTAATTGAACATGTATTCTGTGCCAGGAAGTATTGTTATACTAAAGAATAAGACCTGGTGTAATCCCCCCCAGAAGTTCATAGTTCTGAGTCTGAGACAAACTTACGAACCAATGATACCAATAAAATACAAAAAGTGCCATATGCAACGTAGAAGGAAATGGATATGTAGGGATCAAGAGCAATTATCAGAAAAGGATTTCTCAAAAATCAATAAGCAGATAATTGAATCAAGTCTTGAAGAATACGCAGAATTTGCTGGGCTGACAGATGGACAGATGTAGTTTCGAAGATGAGAATCAGCTTTTACAGGTGCACAAGTACACACAATATCTTGCCTTAAAAAAATAAAGAAAGCTGTCAGGGAGTGGGCAAGATGAAACTAGGTGGGAAGTTAGAGGTTTCAATCAAGGAATGTATGACATGGCACAATAAGGACATTGGACATTATTTTGCTGGCAATTAGAAGTCTTAAGAGGGTCTTTATGGAGAAGAGAATTAAGCACCCAGTGGGGAGGAGCCAGTGCCAAGGGAGAGAAGACGGAGACAACTAAATCACAAAGCAGGGGTGAACTTTGAAAAGAAGGAGTAAAATATTTTCCTCTCAGCCTAATAAAATTTGGGGGGAGACCCAAGCAACACCCCCCCGCCCCCGAAAAAAAAAAAAGATGAGAAAAGGAGGAAGATAACTAAATTAATGGAAGAGAGGGAAGAAAGTTAATAAAATTCTGTTAAATTTATGATCATAGGGCATCCTAAAACAGATACACCTTGCATCATTTAGATACAATGTAGCTTACACACATGACAGAGCAAATGCAATCTACCTTCCATTTCATACTGATTTATTATTTTTGAATTAACTTTAATCACAAATGTATTTTAATGTCAATTAAAAAAAGAGCACACACTTTAAAACCAGACACTAGACCTTGAGAAACTATGACTTGCACAAGCTGTAACTTGTGAGACTCAGTTTCCTATGAAATAGGCATTATATTTAATTACCTCTCCTATAAAATGAAGGTTCTACTTGCTTTATAGAACTATTATAAGAATCAAGTGAGGTGGTATCTAGAAAACATTTTCTATAGTGCCTTTCATGGAATAGATTCTTAGCTCCTGCCATTCTCTCTATTTCCCAGCTATGGGAGCCACAAAATAAAGATGCAGTATGGTGTGTACTTAACAGGGAGCCTGTAATCATGTTGGGGTGAGAAGCTTTAAACATAAAACTGAACAATTTGGCAGAGCCTACAGTGTGAATGTTTATAGAATAAATCTTGATATTGAATATTATTTGCAAAGGACATAATTCTAAGTTAAAAGTCACAGTAACAAGAATCCGTGAAGTTTATGTGTTGTTTTCTGACATGCATACTGAAAAGAAATGCAGTAAATATTAATGTCCAATACTCATTTGTGGCATTACCGATTGCTTTCATTTTTCTCTTTACATGTTTGATATGCATGTTTACATGTTTTTACACATTGGTTAAAAAGTTTTACAGAAAATGAATATTTGCCTATATTATTTTATCCAGTGTCATTAAAAATAAACAAACATATGATCCCGATATTTCAAGGAACATGATGGATTTCTCAATATACCCTAAATCCATCCACATTTCCCCTTGCAAGTTTTCAAACATAACATTGACTTCTATTTGCCTTCTGTGCCCTGCCATGGAAAAAAAAAAGGGAAAACAACAAAATTCCTTTGTTTTATGCTCTCGGGTCCACTATCAAGATTAATGATACGGTCAAACAACCAGATGGAAAAAGCTAAGCCAAATTTCAAACCCTCGTGGCTGCCTCCTTCCTTTCATTGTGGGGACAGAGTGTGCATTCTTCTTAGAAATAAACTGAGACTTTAAAGTGTGTTCCCTTCAACTTTAATACGCAAGTTTTCAGTACAGATAACATTTGCACACCAATGTTTATAGCAGCGTTATTTACAATTGCAAAGAGATGGAAACAGCCAAAATGTCCATCAACATAAGAATGGCTAAATAAACTGTGGTATATACATACGATGGAATATTATGCAGCTTTAAGACAAGATAAACTTATGAAGCATGTAATAACATGGATGGACCTACAGAACATTATGCTGAGTGAGTCCAGCCAAGAACTAAAGGACAAATACTGTATGGTCCCACTGATGTGAACGGACATTCGAGAATAAACTTGGAATATGTCATTGGTAACAGAGTCCAGCAGGAGGTAGAAACAGGGTAAGATAATGGGTAATTGGAGCTGAAGAGATACAGACTGTGCAACAGGACTAGATACAAAATCTCAAAAATGGACAGCACAATACTACCTAATTGTAAAGTAATCATGTTAAAACACTGAATGAAGCTGCATCTGAGCTATTAAAAAAAAAAGTACACATACAAAAATAAATAAATAACATACAACTCTAAAAAAAAAAAAAACAATAATAAAAATAACATTACTTCTAGCCTTCTGCATTTTTTGCCAACAGTGCAACGCATCCTTTCAGCCCTGAGCAAAAGGAGAAAAGCACTAAGTGATATACAAAGTTCGCAAGACTGATAAAGGGGGCTGGGGGAGTTCTCCTGTGTCCAAGTCAGCAGAGCCCCTTACACAAGGAAGGAGGAGAACCCGCCATGCTCCATTGCCTCGATTTTTCTAAAACTAGAACCAAGACAAGAAAGCAAGTGGAAAGAGGGTGGTGGAAATGTTTAGAGAAGGTGGGGCTTTAAGGATAATTTTAAATCAAATAATTTTAAATTTTAAATAAGTGACAGAATTAATTGAAATGACAACGTGAAGGTTGTTCTTACTCTTTCCTAGATCCTTGCCTAAATGTTGGCAAGGTTAGGTATTCTGGTCTTGGTGAACGTGTCATTTTCCCAGTAGCCTGGAGAGATGAGGATAAGAATATTCATATCAAGCGGTCTGCAAAATGAACATATTTTGCAGGTTAACATAAAGAGACAGATCAGTTCTTTTGTAAGCTGAAATATTTTGCTTTTTTGGTGTTTTTGTTTAATTTTAGTTTCTGTTTTTTTTTTTTTTCTTTTTTACACAAACTGGAAAGGAAAAATCACTTGTTTCTAATCATTGATACTGAATGCTGGCACAAAAGTGTAGAATTTCCTTATATTTCAGAATAATGTCTATACAGCTGATCAAAGTCAAAACTTTATCATTTCTTTCATATATCCTTGTTATGTTATTTTTAGCATAACAATAGTAGTAAAGAAACTGAAGTATGCAAAAGTTAATAGATGGTGGTATAGGAGAAGAATTATTATTTAATAGAATTTTTAATGTGGGGAATTAAGGCCTATCTTATGTTTGTTAGTTTAACTGTCCAAGAAAATAATTAAAGTAAAAATGACTATATGTTTCATTTTTCTCAGTCAGTATCTCAAAAGAAATATAACTCTTAAGTTTTGGTATTAAAGATTTTCTCCAAATAATGGTACCATTTAGAAATATGGGACTGAATTTTAAAATATTTAAGAAATTTTAGCGTTTATGGTATAAGCAATTTAAACTATTTTTAAAAGTTTAGGACAAATGCTAAAGGATGTTATTCTAGTTTGTTAGCTGCCAGAATGCAACACACCAGAGATGGATTGGCTAAAGGGATTTTTCATTAGTTCTTCAGAGGAAAGGCAGTTAACTTTCAACTGAGGTTCTTTCTTAAGTGGAAGGCACAGGGTGATCTCTGCTGGCCTTCTCTCCAGGCCTCTGGGTTCCAGCAACTTTCCCCGGGGTGACTTCTTTCTGCATCTCCAAAGGCCTGGGCTGAGCTGCGAGTGCTGAGATGAGGAAGGCTGAGCTGCTTGAGTTGTGCTAAGTTGCGCTCTCTCATTTAAGCACCAGCCAATTAAGTCAAGCATCATTAATTTTAGCAGGCCCGCCTCCTAGCCGACTGCAGATGTAATCAGCAACAGATGAGGTTCACGTACCATTGGCTCATGTCCACAGCAACAGAACTAGGTGCCTTCACCTGGCCAAGGTGACAACTGAATCTAACTACCACAGATGCACATATGAAACAGGTTATAATTTATACAACCAAGCTGCCCTAAGAACTTCCAGACCATTTCACAAAAACTTTCACCACTAAAACACGGTTTAGAATGAGAAAATAAATGTCCTATAATTCAGAAGCCACAATATATAATAATGCTATAATTAATGATTTGATAAACTGACAATATTAATGACACTTACTATTAAACAGAAAGTGTGGTCACAAAAGAATGCATTGAAATGTCCTGCATGACTCATGGAAAAATAAAAAGTGTTTTGATTATGAATGACAGAAGCCAACAATTTATCACATCTTAATTTAAGATCATTAGACATCCTTTCCTTAATATCTTTAATAGCCTTTTTTCCCTTTTCTAATCAGAGAAACAATCAAGCATCTTGTGTTACATTTAATTTTCATGTATGTTTAATCTTCTTTATTCTGAAATGCTTCTTCACCCTTTAAATAATTACACTGGGCTACATAATACAAGTGAATGTTCATGTACACAGGAAATAGGCACTAAGCATATAGATGGCATGATGGCTGCAACTTACTCTCAAATGATTCAGAAAACAGATGAAAAACAAAAGTGTGTGTAAGAGAGAAAAAGTGAGAGAAAAAGTGAGAAAGAAAAAGCAAGAAAGAAAAAGTGAGAAAGAAAGAAAGAGAGAGAGTGATTAAGCCAATGGGGCAGAATGTTAACTCTAAGTGAAGGATATACAGAAGTTCTTTTGTACTCAATTTACAACATTTCTTAATTTTGACTGATTTCAAAATAAAAACTTAAAATGAAACAAGAAAAAAATGCAAATCTTTAAAAATCACATTAGATGCTCAAGTTTCTTAGGGCTTTCAGGAATACAGAATTAAAGTTGAGAAACTATCAACCCCCAAATTTAGATTCTAGGACAAGATTTCTTAATAATAGTCACTGGAAGACCTGGATAGGTTTCATTGAATCCATGAACTCCTTAAGATCATGTGCATAAGATTGTGAGTGAACGTTTTTCTGAGATGACACTTTTTATCAGGCGATCAGAGATCTTTTGGCCCAAAAACTTGGGAATCCCTGCATTAACCTTGCTTATCGAAAGACACCTTAAAGAACAGAAAAGACCAAATACAGATTGCGAGAATATATTTGAAAACATATGTAAATGACAAAAGACTATTACCAAGAATATGTAACACATATCTGTGAATAAGAAAATAAAATCCAATTTTTTTTAATGGGCAAAAGACATTAAGATATTTCAAAAAAGAGGAAACACATATGGCCAATAAACTTCTGAATAAATGTCCCACATAATTTGTAATGAGCTAAGTGCAGATCAAGCCCACAATGGGGTACCACTTGTGCACATCAGATGGGCCCAGAGAAGGACAGTTGACAATACCAAGTGTTGAGAGTATATGGATTAACAGGATGTGTTACAATGCTGGAAGTGTAAATTGTAAAACCACTTTTGAAAATGCATTAGCATATCTTACAAAGTTAAACAGTCATTCTCTTCTAGATCCAGCAATCATATTCCTAGGCAAATATCCAAGAGAAATTATTGCACACATATATGAGGAGGCACATACAAATCAATCCATATGAACTGCTCACAGAGACACAAAAAACTGGATATAATTCAAGTACCAATTTTCAACTGTAATAACCAGCTTCCAAGGAGGCTTCCAGGGATCTCTGCCTCCTGGTATTCACCCTCTTGTGTGATCCCCTCACACAGTGAATCAGAGCCACCAAAATGACCAATAAAATGTGGCAGAAGCAATGGTATGTGGTTTCCAAAACTAAGAAAGTAAAGACATTGTCACTTCTGCTTTGGTCTCTCAGAGAATGTACCCTGAAAGAAATTACCTGCCACGTAGTGAGAGCACTGGGGCCTCCCCATTCAGACCCTGTATGAAGAGGAATCAGTTTCCCAGCACCAACTTGTCAAACAAGAAAGTGAGCCAGTTTGGAAGTGGATCTTCCAATTCGTCAATTTTCAGGCAATTCCCAACCAGCTGCCCTCTGACTCTTAAATCCATGAGCATCCCTGAGCCATGCTTTTCAACCGTGTAGCTTCTGAATTCTTGATCCACAGAAACAGAGGCCAAGAGATAATAAATGATTGTTTAAAAGCATTATGTTTTAGAATGACTTGTTAAGCAGAGAAAAATAACCAATATAAAATACGTTATGGCAAATTTTATAAAATTCAAAGCCAACTAAAAAATATATCATTCAACATGCATACATAGCCTATACAATTCTGTTTTAAAAGCAATGGAATGACTCCGCTGATAGGGAAGCTGAGAGGTAGCAGCCCCTCCGGAGCACAGCATGGTGGTTCCACAGGAGGCTAAGGGTGGGTTTTCTATACGATCCTGCTACTCTCTTGCTAGGCATCTACCTGGAGGAACTGGGAGTGGGGACACAAATGGATATTTGCACACTGATGTTTATGGAGGCAGTGTTAGCAATTGGCAATGGATGGAGATTGCCTAAGGGTACAAAGACTGAGGGAAGGAAGTGGGAACTGTGGTGTGTATATATATAACTAACTACGTAAGGACTGCAAGAAGGAACCAAGTGGGCAGGCCACGGTGGCTCAGCAGGCAAGAATGCTCACCTGCCATGGCAGAGGACCCAGGTTCGATTCCCGGTGCCTGCCCATGTTAAAAAAAAAAAAAGAAGGAACAAAGTTGTGAGCTATGCAGCTAGGTGAAGGATAGTTGTTGAAAGATCTGGCAGAAACACAAAGGGAAGTAGTATTATGCCCCACTCATATGAAGTAACTATAATGTAAAACCTCGGAGAATTGAAAGCTAGAGTATGGGTTATCAGGTTAGGACCTATTGTAAAGGGTCCTAGATTAAAAGCTCTTACAGCATTCACATTACTCAGGAGTCCTAACTGATATTTCTAAATTCTGAGATACTGAGCTGTTCATACATAACCCGGTTGCTCCCTGAAACTTTGGGGATTTATGTGCACCTGAGGCTCAGAGTTAGAGCTCTGAAGGTATGAAAGTCAGCAGCTCCCCATACAGTAACTTTTAAAGAAAAAGTCAAAAAAGTGATCAGACTTCGACTAGAGATATGAATGAAGATGGTCTGGACAGGACTAAGATAAATCAGAATACAGGGTAAAGGATGATATAGTCTATATTTCAAAACAAACTTCTATGTGAGACCAAAGGAAGCAATGCTAATTTGGTGCAAAAATTACATTTTGGATAGCACATTACCTAAGTTAACTTATATGGTCAGTTTAGTTGAATATCATAAATACACAGTATCTTGAATAGGGCGTGAGATCTGGTTGGTTTGTATAGGTTAGTGGATGCCCCAATATATCCCAGAGTAATTTGGGGAGTGAATGAAAAAGCATTTCCAAAGTCCCCTTGGGGAACTGGGGAGAAAGTAGGAAATATTCCATTTTCCCATTTGGGAAATTCCTGATATTTTCACAAGCAGTGGAGACAACCAATTCAATAGGCTGAGTTCTCAAGCTTGGGGTTTGTCCCTATGAAACTGATTCCAACAAAGGAGAAGCTAAGTCTACTTATAGTTATGCCTAAGAGGCACCCCCAAAGAACCTCTGTTGTTGCTCAGATGTGCTTTTCTCTCTAAGCCAACTTGGCAGGTGAAATTACTGCCTTCACTCCCTATTTGGGACATGCTTCCCAGGGGTGAAAATCTCCCTGGCAATATGGGACAGGACCCCTGGGATGAGCTGGGACCCAACATCATAGGATTGAAAAAGCCTTCTTTACCAAAAGGGGGAGGAGAGAAATGAGAAAAAAATAAAATGTCAGTGGCTGAGAGATTTCAAACAGCATCAAGTGGTTATCCTGGAGGTTATTCTTATGCATTATATAGATATGCCTTTTTAGTTTATGGTGTATTAGAGTGTCTGGGAGCAAATGCCTGAAACTATTGAGCTGTGTTCCAGTAGCCTTGATTCTTGAAGATGCCTGTATAACAATATACCTTTTACAATATGACATGTGATTGTGAAAACCTTGTGTCTGATGCTCCTTTTGTCTAGGGTATGGAAAGATGAGTAAAAAAAAAAAAAAAGGATAAAAATAAATAAATAATCGTGGAGGTGGTGCTAAAGGGTAAAAAATTGAATAGATGGAAATACTAGTGGTCAATGAAAGGGAAGGGGTAAGAAGTATGGGATGCATGAGTTCTTTCTTTCTTCCTTTTATTTCTTTTTCTGGAGTAATGCAAATGTTCTAAAAATGATCATGGTGATGAATACACAACTATGTGATGATCTTGTGAACCATTGAGTGTATACCATGTATGGACTGCACGTACGTGAACACTTCTCAATAAAAAGATTTAAAGAAAAAAAAAGCAATGGAATAAGCCAGACAGAATTAGGGATAGTGTTTACCTTAGTGAGGGAAGAAAAAGAGAATAGTAGAGGAAGATAGAGGAAGTGGAAAGTTATTAGCAATATGCCAATGCTTCAACTGGGTAGATTTTTCGCAGGCGATCATGAAATTAGTGACATTTTAATTTAGTTTAATTTTAAAAGGGCATTATTCTAGTTTGCTAGCTGCTGGAATGCAATATACCAGAAATGGAATGGCTTTTTAAAAAGGGAATTTAAGTCACTAGTTTACGGTTCTAAAGTGTGAAAATGTCCCAATTAAAGTAAGACTATATAAATGTCCAATCTAAGGCATCCAGGGAAAGACACCTTGGTTCAAGAAGGCCGATGGCATTCAGGGTTTCTCTCTCAAATGGAAAGACACATGGTGAACAAGGTGACCTCTGCTAGCTTTCTCTCCAGGCTTCTTGTTTCATGAAGCTCCCCCAGGGGCATTTTCCTACTTCATCTCCAAAAGTCTCTGGCTATGTGGGCTGTCTCCAAAGTGCTTCCTTTTTTAAAGGAAGTAAACTAATCAAACCCACTTAGAATGGGTGGAGTCACATCTCCCTCTAATAAAAGGTTAATATCCCAAATTGGGTGAGTCACACCTCTGTGGAGATAACCTAATCAAGTTTCCAACCTAAAATACTGAATAAGGATTAAAATAAATGGCTACTTCCATGTAATGGATCACGATTAAAACATGGCTTTTCTAGGGTACATAATCCTTTCAAACCAACACAGGCATACATTGATCAAGATTGCAGTGTTTCCCGATCCAGGGAGAATGATTAGCTGAAGTCTGTAGCTCTAAGTTTCATTGAAAGTTTTAAGAAATGTGGAAGGAGAGGAAGGATCATTGCTTTCGAGCCAGAATGCCTTCCCAAACTCTGTAAAATATAACCATTAGAAGTTGACTGTTCAAATAGGTATAATGAACATGGGATAAAGAGAACGCCTTAGTTTTCCCTAAGATAAAAATAAAACCATTTGATACTGAGAGAATTTGGTATGATACATTGAGCATCTATTGTTCACCCTTCTCTGGTGTCTATCAGGTCTAGAAACAGAGAATAGATCATCTTTCCAATGAAGAATTACCCTGTTCATCAGGAAGGGGCATGGGGTTGAAAGGACAGGAAGAAGAGTAAGATTCACCTTTAGAAGACAGCATTAAGTATCAGAGAGTCTCAAGATCAACCTGGAAGAAGGGACTAGAGCAACCACAGAATTCAAGTCAGATTTAAGATTTTTTAAAAATCACTGATTATGGCAGAGGAAGACTGTTGTTTTTTTTTGCATTTTTTGAAAATGTGTAACATCAACTTTACTGTCCTAATATTTCATTCACTCTGCTTATTGAAATTAGTAGCATATTTTAAAAAATTGTAAGTCACATTTGATAGTTTGAATTCAGTAAGAACTGAAGAATTTAAATAACGCTCTGGAAAAGAAAGGTTCAGAAAAAAACAGCCAGTTCTGGTAAAGAAAACTAGCAGGCAATTTTTTTACTTAACAAAGAGAATTAGGGAAAATAGGGCATAATCTTTAAACTAAGAAGTGAAGCAATTGCTGTAAAGCAGCAGATTTTCTAATTATTCTGTAAATATTTAGTATGGACCTAAATTAGTACTTGGCACATGTGATCAAGATATTGTTATATGAGAAAGATAACTTATTGAATCCACTGTCCTTCCTTCCACAATGTTATTTTCCAAAAAAACAAAAACAGAATACTATATTCCTTTTCTAGTAACTGTGTATTGATAATAACTGTTTGGGTTATATTTATTCATTGCTTTTTGGTGTGCGTGTGTGTGTTTATATATATGTATATATATAAACATATATATATATATATATATATATATATATATATATATATATATATAAAAAATGACTAGTTGATATAAACTTGACTAGCTCCTGGGAGATTTGGAGAACAAGCTTTAATGTCACTCTGACACCTTCAGCAAATAACTTCACTCATCTGGGCTGAATTCCCTTATGTATAAAAGAGTTTGGTTTAGATAATATCTGAGAATCTTGTCAAAAAAACAATTTTGTGATTGATGAGCTATGCAAATATTTATTACTTCATTGATATAAGACAATATGTTGGAAAATTGAGCAAAAGTTGAACAGTTTAATGAAGAATATCAGATTTCATGAAGTTTTTGTTGTTTGTGAAAAATACAAATTTTGCCACACATGCCTCTATAAATGTGCTAAAACATAATGTGTATCTCTGGGATCTCACACTCTTTCACTCTCTCTCTCTCTTTCCTTTTTTCCCCCCAAGTATCCCTCTAAGGTCTAATGTCTCTTTCCTTCACAATTCAGAACTCAAACTCCAAAAAAAAAAAAACATACATTCCACAAATTTGTCATAACATGTCGCAGAAAGAGACAAAGGAATTAACCATCTGTTTCCACCTAAATGGGACTCATTCCAGCACTGACAGTCTGCCATAAACAAGAATAAAGAATGCCATTGTGACCCAGATCAAGAAAAGATAATGACTTTTGGATGGATGACTGGGAGGGGTTATAAAGGAAAATTATTAGCAGATGTAATAACAATGAACAGAAAGAAGACAACCTTCACTTCAAGGTAACTGCCCCTAAATCCTGCCCTATATTTGCTAGTTTTATAGTGAACTAAATAGACTATATTACTCTGACACAGGTAAATTGCAGGACTGAGTTTCTATGCCACTGATCAAGCCATCCATTTGAATCAATAGCCAAAAGGTATTGACTAGCCTTGATAGGAGATAAGAAGTTAGTATGTATGAGAGATGGGGAGAGGAAGGGAGAGGGAGAGGCAGGGAGAGAGAGGGAGAGAGAGGGAGAGAGAGGGAGGGAGAGGGAGAGAGGGAGAGGAGAGGGAGGGAGGGATAGGAGAGAGGGAGAGGAGAGAGAGAGGGGGAGAGGAGAGGGAGAGAGGGAGAGGAGAGGGAGGGAGGGAGAGGAGAGGGAGAGAGGGAGAGGAGAGGGAGAGAGGGAGAGGAGAGGGAGAGAGGGAGAGGAGAGGGAGAGAGGGAGAGGGGAGGAAGAGAGGGAGGGAGGAAGGGAGAGGAAGAGAGAGGGAGAGGAAGAGAGAGGGAGAGGGAGGGAGAGGGAGAGAGAGGGAGAGGGAGAGAGAGAAAAGAGAACTAAAAAAATTAAATGACAACAACATGGTACTATGTTATTTTCCTCAGATAATGACAACTCTGATTCCTGCTAGTTTCCTTTGTGAGCTAAAAGCGATTTTTTATGTTACTGCATTTTTCTAATTCAGTGACTAAATCTCAGTAACTGAGTTTAGGTTGTTTTTTTTCCCCTTCTTTCTAGGATAATAAAGTCATCTATCATTTCAAAGTAAGTGGTATTTGAGAGGTTGGTTTTCTTTTTCAAAATCCCTATGTAATTCAGAATTCCAACATTTTATTCAGAAATCATTGTTTGCTTCATAGGGATGAGAAATATATACATCACAGCTCAAACAAAGTTATGGGAGTTTATTTTTAAATTTAGGTTTTAATATATTGGATTAAAGAATTATTCTATTTTTCCATTTTATTGGTCAATTCCACACCTGGGAGCTTTAAAATAATTCTCCCTTGTACGTTTTGTAGGCATTTTTGTAATAATGTAATAATTTATGATCATATGTATCAGGAAAAAAAAATAAAAAGCTCATCTACACCAGGCTTTTTGTCACATTTCAAAAGTGGTTTCAGATTTTGAGTTAAACAGCTCTGGAGGCATCCACAGCCCCATACTAGAGCTAGCAGCACTACTATTAAGAAGAGTTACCTTGAGATTTGGCATATGAAATTCTTTAGACAAAAAATGTAAATCTTGCTCTAGAGAGAGAACTACCTGTTTTTCTTTTGGGTTAAAGAGTTTGTGATTCAACTTGTTGAGATACTATCACACACGTGGGCAGGTGCCCCTGCAGTTAGCTTATGATGAGCGGTGGCTGGATTAGCCCACGTGGCAGTTGGCTTGGCTACTAAGTGGTTTCCTGTAGCAAATCTAATTCACACAGGTAAATGATCTCCCTGTATAACTTGGGACAATCTGAAATTTGTCATTCCCTGTGGTTATCTATTTGAAACCGTTTACCTAGCAGAAGTTTTGGGACTTGGTCAAAACCGTAACTCCCAAGCCCTACCTCTAATTTTTAGTTTACAATGAAAAAACTGCTTGGCTTAAGGCAAGCATTGTGTATTTAAATAAAGCTGCACAGAAGTCAACAGCCTTTGCGGTTCACAGCAAGCCAGAAGAGTATTATATGCATTATTACTTTGCAGCTTTGATCCAACCTTCAGAAATCCCCATGAAGCAATAGCAATAGGTTCCAATGAGCAGTCCCGAACTGTGAGCACATGACAAGCAAAGACCTTTTCTGGATTTGGTCTTTTAAGAATTCGGCAAAATTAAACCCATGGTCTGCTTTGCATTATAATGATGCAGAAGGGTTACGTAAATCAATTCTAGCCACACCAATGAAATGCAAAGCACAGATTTAAGCTCATTATTTTGTGAAAGAAAACTGTAATGATAGAATGTAATAATGCTGCAATCCACTTGGAAAAAATAAATAAAACAGTCTAGCGCCACGCTCAGCAAAGTTTCAGTAGTATAATAAAAAAAGTGACCAATAAAGACAAAGGAAACTGCATTAAAGCCAGGATTTCATAGATTCTATTTTTTTGCACCTGTAATCTTAAAAACAGCAACTACGCATATATAGAATCAGCATATTTTGTTTAGAATTTAATCTTACACTCTCCATGAAACGTTAGCATTTGGATGGTTTTAAATATATATTTTCTAAATTTTAAGATGGCTTCAGAGTCTTTATAGTCATACCAGTCAATACCTTAAAAAAAAAGCAATCCCTCATTTGATTCCACCATACCCCACTCTGGCTATCTGCTTTAAGTCTCATCAGTTGTCTACTCAGCCTTTCCAATTGAGCTTCTACTCTCTCCATTTTGCTGAATAAGCTTCACGTTACAAAATCCAAAACTCAATTTTTGTCTCCATTTTACTTGGCTTCTCAGTATCTTTCAGCTGAGTTTATAGCCTTTCCCTCCTAAAGCACCTCCCCTTCTGGCTTCCAGGTTTTCCTCCTCTATGAGTACTTCTCCATTCCCCTTGCTTGCTTTTCATTCTCTTCTGTATCTCTAAAGGTTGAAGTTCCTTTGGCTTTGCTCTCAGGCCCTCTCTCCTTCACTTGGCCCATTCCCTAGGTGATCTCAAGAAGGCTTCCGGTATGCTGATGATATTCAAATCCTTAAACAACCCAATGTATATAGCAAATTCCTACAAAGACCTAAGAAATAGGAGGTGGCAGCTCCAGGAACCTCAGGATTGTATGAAAGCTATTTGAGAAGCAGTTAGATGACTAGATACCTGCAACTCTCTGACCTGTTGACTACCTCCATTCATGCTGGATCGAGTCCAGAGATTTTAGATTTGGAGAAGGTAACATAGAGGTTCTTCAGACTGGGAGACATGGGGTACCATATCAAAACATGAAAAATAAAGTATATTTGCTTCTGAAACACATGATTCTGAAAACTTCAGCCTGCTTCTCCCACTTGGCTTCAAGAACTGTGCCAGCCAAACTTCATTCTCCAGAAAAAGACTGGAATACTCTAATTTCGGGAATTTGAACAGCTCAAGAAGAAGAACCTGAAGGTACAAAATCCAGACGGCCTACCTAAATCATCTTCAGGAAAGTGCAAAATCAATCTGCAACTCACATAATTCAAGTTTCTCATCAGTTTTTGAGTCTTTCATTCAATCATAACTAAACAATGCAAAACTAACATTAAAGGAAAATCTCTAACATGGAAGATAAAGAACAGTCATACAAGCATAACAAAAGAAAACAATAATAGAAAACCTAGGGGGCAACAGAGAATATGCAGGGAAACAAACAAAAACAAAAATCCTATCGTGAAAATCAAATGGGAGATGGGGAGAATGAGAGTACACTGCAGGATACTAAAAAAGAAAAAGCTAAAAGAACTACTGGAAATCAAAAATACGTTACCAAAAATGAAAACTCAATAGAGGGAAAGCAGCTGCATTGAGAAAGTTTCCCAATACATAATAAATACCTCCAAATAAATGGAAAATTAACAAAAAAAAGTCAGAAAGTTAGGGGACCAATCTAGAAGGTCTAGCTTACAGTTTAAAAAAAAATTCTAAAAAGAGAATTGTAAAAATTAGGAGAATGTCCGTCATCAAAATATTTTACTATCTTGTTTCCCAAGAACAAAAGCTATGAGATCCAAACTGAAAGTTGTCTACCAAATTTCCATCACAGAGGGTGAAAAACAAACTCACAGTAAGAATTTTCAGAACATTGGGGATGAGGAGAATACCATAAAAATATCATAGAGAAGTAAGATTGCTTACATCTAAAACTTTATAAGTGACAGTAGCTTCAGATTTCCCAACAGTACACTAAAAGCTAGCCAATTAAAAGGACCTTAAAAACCCTAAAGAAGTATTTAACAAAAATACCATATTTAGATAAACTATCAACTATTCAATGTTGAATAGCATTTTCAGACACCTTTCAGATGCTCTCTGTCAAGAAGCTGATGGAGGATTTGGCTTACAAATGAATGAATGAACCAAGAATAGGAGATCCAACATAGAAGAATCTCAAAATCAGGATGGGTGATTGAATGTTTAGTCAAAAATATTGGGTACCGGGATTTCATAGGTAAGACACATATTTCTTAAAGATTTTGTTAACATAATGCATGTAAATGGAGGTATGGCAATTAAGACATTCATTTTACAAAGTGATTTAAAGACTGGCAAACATTTTGCTCAAATACAGCATAAAGTATTTAAAGACAAAAGCCAACCAAGAAATGATATTTACATTTTAAATAGGTGCCTGCTCCATGTCAGTCCCCTAGTGGTAGTACTTGGCTAACAAGTAGCAGTGGACTAAACATTGTTTGATGAATTAAAAACGTCAGTCCATTTATTCTTGTACCAAAACAATTTAAAATAGTACTTGGGGACAGTACCAGTTTGAAAGTATTAGGTACCCCAGAAAAGCCATGTTTTACTCCTGATTCAATCTCGTGGGGGTAGTCATTTCTTTTAATCTTGATTCAATATTGTAGGTTGGAACTTTTGGATTAGATTATATCCATAGAGATGTGGCACACCCAATTGTGGGTATAACCTTTGACAAGATGAAGATGTGACTCCACCTATTCCAGGTGGGTCTTGATTACTTTACTGCAATCCTTTAAAAGAGGGAACATTTTGGAGAGAAACAGAAATGACAGAGCCTACAGAAACTTCAGAGCAGAGCTAATACAGATGTCAACACTTGCAGAACAGAGACACAGAAGTTTGGAGATCCTTGGGGCCCAGCAGACGTGGCCATGAAATGTTAAGCAAGCCAGAACCTGGAGAGAGCCAAGGGAAGCCAAGAGATGAAAGCCAGCCCTGGAGAAGCAAAGTGAGGAAACCCCATAGGGACAGAGACTGAAAGCAACAGAACCCAGGAGCAAAGGACTAATAGATGCCAGCCATGTGACAGGCCAGCTGACAGAGGTGTTCCTGACCCATCGGCCATCCTTGAATTAAGGTATCTTTTCCTGGACACCTTTGTTTGGACAATTTTATAGGCTTAGAACTGTAAACTTGAACCTTATTAAAGTCCCCTTTTTAAAAGCCTTTCTAATTCTGGTATATCGCATACCGGCAGCTTGGAAATTAACACAGGATCTTAACAGATGATCTTTAATAACACCTCTAAACTTCAAAATTTTTCTATTCAAGTTACATTGTTTTTAGTAAAAAGTTTGATGTATTTTGTAAATATAAAACCTCCAAAATCAAGACTGGCATTAAGAAAAGATGATGCAGAAGAGTTGATTTTTTTAGGTGGTCTCATTTCCTTTCATGTCTGATAAGGATTCAATTTGCTGCTTGTAACAGAGGCCCAACTCCCTCTTTTGTGAAATAAAAAATACCGAGTTAACCAGCCCAGCTCAGGCACAGTGACATTGCAGAATCATTAGGGACTCAAGAGCCTTCCATCTTTGACCAAATCCCTAAACTTGACCAAATTCTCAAGGTCAAATTTGGCTTGAGGTATCTGCTGACCATCCAGCCGCCACCACCACCACATTCTAGGTGGAGGAAAAATGAGGGAAGAGCAAAAATGGTGGAACTGCCAGTTGACTCAGTGCCTTTGAACCTGCCTTCTCTGAAATTTCACGCAACAATATGCTCACTTCTCATTGGCCTAAACTTAGTTACATGACCACACCCAGACCTGGTGAGTGTAGGCTTCTAGAAAAGAGAGGAAATAGAAGTTGAGTATGCAACTAGCAGTCTCTTTGCTACACTCTTTCATTCTCATTCTTTTTCTTTTTGCTCAGACACTTCAGATTGTTTCTAATATCTTAGTATTAGGTCCTATCCTGACATTCCTCCACAATGGTGTTATAAAGCCTATATTTTCCACAGTTCACATGCCTTTTCCTATCTGATGAAAGCTTGTATCATTTCTTCCGGTGTGATTTCAGTTAGTGATTAGAAAGAACTTGGGACCAATTCATGTACCTAAGATGTTAAAGAAGAACAGTGAATTACTATCACTGAGGACTTGGATATTGAGGTATTTCTCTAACACAACAGCACAAATCTGTTTGGGTGGAGAAACAGGTGCTGTGGTGATCGGAGAAGACAGCTGAGGCATACGGTTACTTAATGATCTCCAGGTCATCCTTCAAGAATAATTCCTGATAACTCCATGCAGTTCTACCATATTAGACAGGCTGATAAGTTAAATAACCAGATGTATTTGTATAGAAAAAAAAAGATGTATTTTTGTATTCAGAAATCTTTAAAGAGGAAGAAGTAGATAACTGGGATCACAATTTTATTTATAGGCTTGGCATTCCAGAGTTGTGTGCCCTAACCTATAAGAAACACTCTTCAGAATTGAATCACATTGTTGAGTTAGCATTTTAGATTTTCATTACATAAACTTTACATCCCCCTCCAACAGTTTTCTTCATAAACACATTATAAACTTTGGATAATGATTAAAAATAGATGATGCTATCATATGTTTACAAAATATCAGGTACTTGAACTGTTCACACCAAAACGACATTAAATATGTCTCATTCTGGTGGATATGTCTAAATTATTCTGTATGTAACATGTTTTACTCTATACCTCAGACACAGCAAAAAAAGAGTAAAGGCAAAGAATAATCCTGGCCCATATGTTTATGGGTGGCAAATAAAAGGAAAGGGACATTTTTCTGCTTTATTTCACTACTACTATGAGTTTAACTCATTTCTCTGTTCAACATTAATGAATTTTAAATACCAAGGCAGAGTGTTGGGTTCATTCATAAGACAAACCAGCAAATAAAAAACAACTTCAACAAAACAAAAAGATAATGAACATGGCTCTGTGCACCAAGAGAAAGAACAAAAGATATCCAAATATAAGTCCATTTTTGGGGGTGTGGTGGGGGGTGGGTAACTAGGATTCTAATTATGAATGCCTCTGAATGACACTGAATGACCTTAATATTAAAAGGTAGAGAAGAAAAGTGGTCTTCCCTAGCACTCAGCCATATGCCCCAAGATCTACAAATACCCTATAAGGGAGAACTTACATGGTCACAGGTGTGTGTGTGTGCGTGCACGTGCATGTACAAGCACATAGGTTCAGTGTATTAAAAGAGAGATGATAGAAATTTGGTGTCTTGACAATTACATTGGTGAATACGTACTTACCCCAGTGGTATATCTTTGATTATTAGAATAAAGATTCTTATTTATTAAGGAAACATTGAATCATTTTATTTGAGCAAAAAATTCTATGATGTGTAATGCAATGAAAACTATGACCTATTTTAGGATCTTTACAAAGAAAATGACACATTCTGTTGGTTGACCTTAAGCACTAAATACTAAATAATGCCACAATAGTTTTTCTATTGAGTGAAATTCTTAAACACTTAAATGTAAAAGTTCAGATAAACAGTGGTGGCTTTCATCTCTTGTTTTAGAGCAGAGAAAAGATGCTAAAAGGAATAACCAAGACAAGAATGCACAGATCAAGGAGTCCCCATAGAGGACTGCCATAGACAAACGTCACCCGTTTATATTTAGAGGTGGGGAAGCAGAGAGAGGCTAAAAGGTAGAGAATTATCAATAAAAGGTTCAAAATGATGTGGTCAGCAAATTAAAAACTGAAATGATTCAGTGACAAAAAAAATCTGAATGTTCCGAGAAAAGGGGAGAGAACATTGAATTTTTAAACAAAAAACAAATAGGAGGAAGCTTATGAGGGCTGACCAAAACACAGGGAAACCTGCAAGCTGCATATCCAAGAGAAGGAACTTAGAGCAGAGAACAAATCCTAACTGGAGCACGGGGAAAACAGTCCAAATAGTAGAGGAAGCACGGCAGGGTCAAGTTTGAGAATATAGAGAAAAAATAATGAGAAAATAATAACAGAATAGAGCATCAGAAAAAATCAACCCCCTCGAGAAGAAAAGATGTTGGGACTGATGCGCTGACAGACATACCTTAGTCAGGTGACTGGAGATCTTGAATTAAATTCCACCTCTGACATAAGCATTCTGGAAAGGCAGGAGGAAGCCTCCAGGACAACCAGTTGCCCACTGGGGTCCGCCTTCATAAGACAACTTTAAAAAGGCAAATGTCTAATTTAATCCCATCAGGTGCATTTAGAAGGTGCTACTCAGCGAATGGATCACTAAGGTGTAGTGCCACAATTATGATTGAAAGGAAAAAATTAACAGGCAGTCTTGATGAAAGAAGGACTATTGTCACCTGTTTAGAGAGGGCTAGTGTTTTAGTGATACATCATTCTTTTATGCAACAGTTCTCAAAAAATAATTTCAACAGGAATGCCTTACAGATGTCCACACTCAGGAGATACCCCATGGATGCATCTAAATTTTAAGAGCTTCCTTAAATTGGTGATGAAAAAAACAGCTCAAAAATTCAAAATTGCCATTTCATGAAGATCATGATACTTGCAGGGGCCTTTTCTATAAACAAGATAGGCTACATTAGATATCTATCTATCATCAATTCTATCTTTCTCTTTTCCTTCCACAAAAGGGAAGAACAAAACATTGAACCTTGGAATTAGCATGTGTTAGAATGTTTTAGCACTTGGTATAACTTTTAGAGGTTTCTTGTATAACATAGAAAATATGATGAGATGCTTATTTTTAGGAAGTTTAAAATAATTACCCTTGAAAGAATAAACTGGTTAGAAACATAAAATGTGAATGACAAAAGCTCATAATTAATATAAAATATGTCCTGCCCAAAGTGAAATATACAATTATAATGTACTAACACCAAATGACTCTTTAATGTTAAACACGTTAAGAAGAAGATGCAAAATAATTGTGTTGTGCCAAGACACAAAGTCACCTGAAGACATATCTGGGAGGATAGTTTGTCCACAAAGAGGAAACTGTGCTAATAAAAACTACCAGTTTCCTTTTTTAACGGAAATAACATTTCCCAATAGTTTGCCGGGTGCCATCAAATAAAAACATCATTTTGAAATAAAGCAGAGCAGAGCAAAATATAAATAAGACACCCAGTTCAATGCAGCTTCAAGTGACCAGCTTTAATGTTATCAAAAAACTCAGACAGCTAAAATTTAAATCTGAAGGAGGAAATGCACATCAAACTAAGTGATTGCAGCACAGGAGGCAGAATCACACATTATCAGGAGAAATTTCCCCCACCCCCACCCTGTGTTGGAGCCAGATATAGTCAACTTGGAAGAGCCATTTGGACACAGCTTTCCGCCATTTCCCATTCAGTGACTTCTGATTGGTAACGAGTTCAGCTGTGCAAAGAATTTTACTACCACAGCAACCAGTAAATACCACCAATCTGAGCTTTGTGTGTTTTTTTTTGTTTGTTTGGGTGGGGAGGGTAGAGAGCCCATTGTTAAGATTTACCCAAATGCTACTGACTAAAATAATTCAAAATATCTTTTACATTATTTTCTGCATAATGTAGAGAATTAAACCTCTTTAAAATTTGTCATTGCTTCCTTTCATTTGGAGCAATTTAAAAAGGAATATGGGCATTTTACAATTTGGTAAGTAAGTAAATTTAGCATAAATTTCTTATTGCCTCCCCCATAAATTTCTAGATTAGCTTAATTGGCAGTGCCTTTAAATAGCAAGCCAAGCTGTTTAAAAAGTTTTTAAAAATTGTAAGAATCTGGATTTCCTGTAACTGGGGCAGAATAAAGAAATAAATTGAAATCTAACATAAGACTTTTTCTGTCAAGCATAATCTTAGATTCAAATTTTTGGTGTTCATTAAAACAAGTTTACAGTCTCAGTATAATGTGTTTATAATAAAGACATGTTCTGAATAAAGAAATGGTACAAACAAATTCTCTATTATATAGTATAAACTTCTAAAATGCATTTCCATAAAATTTACATATGCCTATATATTAACATATTTGTCATAAATATGTCTATATATAAACATAACAAATCATACTGAACATTTCATCTGAACGATAAAGTTATAAAGCTAATAGTTGGAAAACATAATCTAATCCAATTTCTTTGCCTACAATTTTTTTTTTTCACAAAACCTAGAGACAAATGAAGGGACCTGTTTACTATATACATCCTCACTGTAGAGACAGTGTCTTTTTTCTCTCTGAACCACACTCAAGCTGTGTACTTCATACCTTTTATGGCAGAAGGTTAGAAGAGGGGAAACTTTTGCTTGAATAAATATTTTTTCACATAAATTGCATAGAAAAGGTTAGGGGAAATCTAGTGAAATAGCCCATTGTCTCCTCTTCCCCGGATCCAGCAAAAGCCCTTTTGACTCACATCCTATGATCAAGAGGAAGTAGTGACAGATGTAAGAAACTACACATGAAGCTATTTACCTGAATCATTTTCCAATCAGATAAAACAAACTTGGAAAATAAGTGTTTTCAGAAGAACTATAAAGATATCAGTGTGTCTTAATGGTATAGTAGCATTTGATTTAAGTAATTGCAACTATTTTATATTTCCATTCATCAAATGGCCAAGACTTGACTTAAACCTGTATATATATTCAAATACTGGTATAGTTTCTTATTGTTTTTAATTTACTTCATCCTGGAAAGGATTTGAGGTGGATACACTTTTTCTAAGTTATGTACTCTTAGGTTAATGGTTTGACTTTTCTGGAGCTGTAGTCCACATTTGTCCAATGAAAGTGGCAATATGCATTTTGGGACTGGTTATGAGGAAGAGTTGACAAGGGTTATAGGGTCAGAGGGCTAAAAAGGGACCAGGTTTACAGACAAGGCTCAAAAAATATTAGTTTTCTTAGAACCAAAAAGTCCGGAAGCAACTTACCACAGTTTTGGTGAGAAAAAAAGTTTACTTTTAGAACGTAAATGGTTTCTGTGACACTGATTCACCTTTAACTTTAAACTTGTATTACGAGAATGCAGGCTCTACCCTGATACAATTAATGGGAATATAAACAATTGACAATAAATTTCTAATTCAAATAAACGTGTGCTCATTGTTCCACAACTATTGCAGTTGCTTCAGACCTTTTGAAAATATTATTGTGTAGTTGCTTGTCAGCAAGGTGAAAAAATAGTCTGGAATATGACCCGATGGAATGACTCAGGAAAGCATTTCATTTGAATTTTCAAGTCTGCTCAAGGCTCAGTTCATTTGAAATCTTCCTGTAATTTGAGAGAGTTAGTATCTTGTTTTGATAATGTCATAACCTAAATGGCTTCCAAATACCATAATATATACAGCACAAAAGTACATATAAAGAGCTGAAATACTATATGATTCATGGGCATTACAATTAATGAATAACTAGGACGATTCTGGAGACAATTAGATAGTCTAAATGACTGTTCTGCACTTACTCTCCTATATGTCTTGTAGGAGATTTAACTTAGCAGTATTTTTACAGCTATTGCTGTGAGTCTCATTTAGTTAATGTATGAGCCTCCACAATTATCAGGCATGCTTACTGAACTTTGAAAAGAGCATCACATGCGAACTCTCCAACGCTACCACTCAGAAAATGCTTCCTTTGAGGATATTCCCTAATGTCCTTAAGTAATATACCAGACCTACATATTATATAACCCAAGAAATGACTTCCCAAGGCCCTGAATGCTATGTCTCAGTAAATCTGAAGAAAGCCTGAAATAAATTGGACTAATTGAAATGAAGTGCTCTTAAAGTAACAATACAGAAAGCCTGGAGGGTTTGGTTGGCTGTAGCGAACTGGTGCACTGCAGATATTGAGAGAGTGCTATACCAGCTATCTGATACCTATAAGATTTCAAACATGAGCAAGGTTTGTTTTTAATATATAAAATCTTCCATTACTCTGAGATTTTGAAGACTTACCAGCCAACAGGAAGAATTTCCCCTCCTCATATCTATTGTAGTCATTTGAATTTCATTATTCTTATATAATCGCTATGTTAAGAGTTATGCTCTCAAGGAAAAACAATTCTGAATCTTAATTCATCCTTACTTCAGTGAGAGTGCAAGGAAAATGGGATGTGTTTTATGTACGATGTTAGAAAGGAAAGATAGGTATTAGCACAGGAAGATAGAGATGCATCCTTAAAAGTCAGATGTGGGCATCCAGAAATTTTTAATTGCACAGTGCTTCTTTGTTTGGGGGAAAATATATCTTTATTTTGTTTGCCAGTGAAGTCAAATAAGGTGGAGTAAAAGGAAAGTCTAGCATTACAATTAAAAGGCTTTGGACTGAAAAGGCCTGTCCCCAAATCTCAGCTCCATGAAGTACTAACATAAATCCTTTCAATTGATTGTGTCACCATTACACCACCTGTGAACACAAGATAATATTAATGCATAGAGGTATAGTGAAGCATAATTAGATAACAACTGTAGAACCCCTATCACAGCGTCTAGTACTTAAGAGACTTTTTTTGTGAGAGGCACGTGTTAACCTTAAACGGTTTCAAAGACAGAATATGGGAAAGATTATTTCACTGTGAGACGGAAATACTTAACTCGTGGAGCTGAGAGTGTGAAAAAACTGGTGTTAACATCTTCTGTCTCAGAACAAAGAAGACACGTTTGCTTTATTTTTAAGACTCTAAGTGGATCTTTTAGTTTCTCCACCTCCTCCCAGGAGGAATCTGAAGGGAGGGAAGTAGTAGAGGCTTCAGCTCTTGAACAAGACGTCCTGTTTGTGTTTCCCCACAGCGTGGGAAGGAAATAGCACATGGAAGGACAGGGATTTAGAGAGCTCAGGCCTTGCCTGCACAGAGAGGGGGGAGGGAGAGGATCAGAAGTGCTTGACTAATCTGTAGCAAGAGAAAAACCATGCAAGAGGGCCCCTGGGGGGCCCCCAGACGTGCCCCAGGAACAGAAGATAAGGGCCAACTCCATACAGCAGCGTCTTGTAGCCAAAGTAGCAACAGTAAATATAGATTGTTGACCTAATACCTACTGTGTTATGTAGTCCTACTTAAGATTCCAGTAAGAGTCCAAAGGACAGCGGGCACCAGCTGGGATCATACTTCTTGCCAGTTCAGGAAGTGGAAGAGAGATTTTTTGGCTCATCCTTTCATCTCACTTACAGCTACTACACCTACATAGCACAGCATCCTGAATATTTAGGGGGCAACAGGAGGACACGTGTTCCCTGAGAATAAAGAACGCAGGCTCTGAAAAGAGAATGAAGGGAAAAGTTTGAGGTAGGGGAGGTCTGACAGCTCTTATCCAAAACACCTCACTTCACCATGTTGCCCAAAATAAGTGTGTAGCTCTATAACAAATCTCACCACGCCCTAGTAGAGATCAGTTAAGGTTTTGCTTCCTCTTCATTTGAACAAGATATAATGACTATAAGAACAGCAGTGTTGTTGTTTTTCTGTTTTCTTGTATTTCTTTTTTTTTGCCAAACCCTAGTACTTCCATGCAGAAAGCAATTTGCAAATACAATGCATTAGGATTACTCATAATTTTACTAGATAAATATACTTTTTTTATCCTAATATTTATTGTTTTTGTAAAATGGCTACAAAACTTGTTTACTTCCTCACCTTCCCCCGTTCTTTTCGATGCATCTGATGTGTGGTAATTCATACTTTATTAATTGGAGCAATTTGTTCCAATATGGCATCCTGTCAAAACTCAGTTGTGTTTATGCTTTAATTACTCAGGGTATATTAAGACAGTGCTTGATATCTTTGTAGATTGCTGGCATTTTTCCATAGAAGCTTTCACTTATTGAAGTAATTTATACCTCAGTTTTCTATTTTTAGCCTATTTTGGAAGCAAACAAAAGAAATTGAAAAGCAAAAATAAATTCGATAACTGTGATGCTTTTAGTGGAAAATAATTTTAAAAGCTTAAACAAGTCATTACTTTCCAATTCTTCAAACAAATTTTAAGATTCTGCATGTGGATCATAGCTACCCACTGTAAAACAAAGAGATAGGATGAGATGTATTCAGAGATTGGGGGGATGAAATGAGAACAGAACCTTTGTGAAGAAATATCCCTTCTGGCAATGGAACTAACAGGAATAAAATACTCTGGACTGTTCAGAAACTGTCTGCACCCATACCAACAGTTTGTGCTTAAATGTCACAGCAACACTGGCCTCCAATAAGGCACTGCTCAGTGCTTACATTTATTGCTAGCATCACAACAGGATAATAGGAATTGGAGATATCTTCCTATTCAAGCCTTCCCGTCATCCTGAAGGTAGAAGTAAGGACAAAGGATTTCATTGTGGGGTGGGGGTGGGGTGCTTCTAGCCAGTTGAGGAAATTACAAATGAGCAAGCCTTACATTTGATGGCACCATGATCATGTGATATTTTCTTCTGATATCCTGGGAGAAGACTGGTGTTACATGTAAAAGCACACAGGAGACTTCTAAGACCTCACTTGGCAATGCATGCAAAAGACTTCGCTACCAAAGGAAAGAACATTATCCACTTAATACATTTGGCTCTGGTCCACCTCTCTAACTGTTCAATAAAGAGGTTAGTCACAGGTAATGTAAATTTTTTCTAGTAGCCACATTAAAAAAAAAAATGAGATCGAAGTAATATATTTTAATCGAATAGGTCAAAATATTACCATTCCAAAATGCAGTCAACATTTTAAAGTAGATATTTTACATCTTTTTTTCATACTAAATCTTGAAGATCTTGTGTGAATTTTATACTTTCAGTACATCTTACTTCAGAAGAGTGACATGTCAAATGCTCAGGAGCTACCTGTTGCTAATAGATACTGGATGGTACAGCACAGCTCTATAACCCACTTCAGTACCATTGCTTCTAAGGTCCAGTGAGGTGAGAATACATCGTTAACCTGCACTTCATTTAAAAAAAAAACAAACTTTTAAATGCTGACAATTAGTGAAGCATGTTTGTTATAAGTATCTGAGATAGGCATTTACTGATTAGTCAGAAAGTATGGTGATTTATCAATTCTTTTTCGCATGTAGGCCTGTGGCAAACCATGGTGGGTGATGCAGCAATAGTAACCGAAATCACAAGTAATTCCCATTTTTTTTTTTTGCAGGCACCAGGAATCGAATCCGGGTCTCTGTCATGGCAGGCAAGAACTCCACCACTGAGCCACTGTGGCCCGCCTGTATTCCCAACTTTTAACTTACTAAAACAGTTATTGAAGAAAATATGATATCATATGCTGCTTTGAATTTTTCTGACAACTTGCTTTGTTTGGGGATAAGTACATATAAAAGGTACACTGGAATATAAGCAAGTATCTGCAAGTAACATTGAAAATTTGGAGCGCTTTATTATCAATGAGTGAAGTTCAGTTATTTTATAAGCTCAATATATTTTCTCCATTTAAAAAATCTTGGTTTTTGGAGTAACAGTGCATTGATAATTACCATAAACAATTTGATCAGATGTATGCAACTTGTATTTGGTGAATAGCCACCTGAAGTAAGTCTTCAGAATTGTATCATCTTTAATTTGGTATGCTTTTCAATCAGTGATAATATATCTTATTGAATGCTCTTCCATATACTTCTCATGATTATTTCATCCAATCTCTACAGAAACAATTTAGAATATCAGTTTAGTTTGCTAGGCTGTTGAAAGCAGATACATATCAAAGGGGTTGGCTTAATGGGAATCTATTAACTAACTGTTTCACGGCTGAGCAAAAAAAAAAAAAAGATATTCAAATCAAGGCGATCCTTCTTTCCCCAAAGACCAGCTGGCAGGGATCCTTGAGTCCTCTAGGCCACATGGCAAATGACCTGTAGACATCTGCTGGTCTCACCTGGGTTTCCTTGCTTTCAGCTTCTTGCTTTTGCAGCTCCTGCTCTTTCTGTCTGAATTTCATATTCTTACAAAGGATTCTAGTAATAGGATTTAAACCCATTCTGAATGAGGTGGGCCCCAACTTTAACTTAATTAATCTCATCAAAACAGCCTACTTACAATGGGTTTAGAACCACAGGAACAGATTTCTTTTAAGAACATGCTTTTCTGGGGTATGCAGGGTTTCAACCACCACAAAAATCATCCCAGTTTTACCTGTTAGGAAACTGAGGCATAAACGATCAAGTAAATTCTCCGCGCTTCTAAATAAAGGAATCAGGATTTACCTGACAATTTGACGCTACACCCACAATTCCTTATCTCTCTTCTACACTGCTGCGGAGTTTGAAGCTGTCAGGTACCCCAGAAAAGGCCATGTTCTTTTAATCCACTCCCATGGGTACAGACCTGTTGTGAACAGGACCTGCAGGTTAGATTGTTTCAATTGAGATGTGACCTGCCCTATTCAAGGTGGGTCTTAATCCCTTCACTGGCATCCTTTACATGAGGATAAAGGGTGCGCAGAAAAAGCCCAGAGACCTCAGAGAAGCTAAGAGATAAGAACACACCCACAGAAGCTGAGAGAAGAAGTCACTGAAGCCAGAGCTGGAAGCAGGGAGACCTGGGAGGGAAGGACCAGCAGATGTCGCCATGTGTCTGGACATGTGACAGAGGTGTCCGGATTGCCAGCAGCCTTTCTTCAGAGAACATATCAACCTCCTGATGTCTTAATGTGGACATATCCATGGCCTTAGAATTGTGAACTTGCAAGCTAATACATTCCCGTTGTTAAAAGCCAGTCCATTTCTGGTACACTGCATTTCATCAGCTTTGCCAAACCAAAACACCTGCCAAGCTACTTAAGCTTTCTGTCCTCGATTCATGACCCATTGTTCTTTAAATTAAAAATCGATGCCAAAAATAAGATACAGTCTTGATAATTTCCATGGAAGCTGATGATGTGCAGCTGACTGATAAACTGTAGAACTGGAAGGATTTTCTTCTCCCTTAAAGGTCTTTTCCACTTCACCCTTTTTGCCTAAGTCTTGTTCAACCTTTAAGACTCTCCTCCTTGTAGCCTTACCCAAACTTCCAATCTGAGCACCAATGTTTAATTATTTACCACTTTCTACTAAAAATGTTTTAACGTATTTTTTTTCTTGACCACTTTTTACTCAGATTGTTTAACAGTTCTAGATAATAAATTCATCTAATGCAGGGATTACCAAACTAGTGCAGCTGTTGAGCCAAATCTGGCCCACCATCTGTTTTCATAAACAAAGTTTTATTGGAGCACATTCACAACCGCTACATATATATGGTCTGTGGCTACTCCAAGAGCAGACCTATGTAAAAGTCTTATTTGACTCCTAAGCAGAGTTAAGTAGTTACAATAGTGATTGCATGGCCCACAGAGCCTGAACTATTTACTTTTTGGACCTTCACAGAAAATGAACTCTGCTCTAACACAATGACATGGTAAATTATTTTGTCTTTCAGCTACATGAGTTATGTTACTATACATGCAAATATGCATGCCCATTTTCACAAACATACACACATGCATGCTCATACATGCACACAAATGAGTTACATTACTATAGATGCAAATATGCATGTCCATTTTCATAAACATACACACGTGCATGTTCATACATACACACAAGTACTATTGGCATATTTTTAACCTGAATATTGGCATATTTTTAACCAATAGAAAAGTTCAAATATTTATCTTTAAACAGTAAATATCTTTGTACAAGAAATTAAGGTTAACATAAATGCTCAAAGAATGCCACATCTTGTGAGAATATTCACTTATGTTTAAGCTAGGTTTTTCATTAAAGATTTTATCAACTGTAATACATATTTCATTATTTCCTGCCTCCTACTTGGTACTTTTTCTTAAATTCTTGTTTTGGATGCTTATTTTTCAGGTCTTTTATTCTCATAAGTTTTACCTAGTAAAAATTAGGTAAAAGGTCAAGAAATTTCTTACGATACGTCTATGAATATCGTATTTTTAAAGTTGGATTTCATTAGCAAACATTGAATTAAAAATATTTCTTGGTTCGTTTACATGGTTATCTTTGATCCTTGCATACACCCCTTTTATCTAATTATTTGGTTAGCACACTACCTAGAAATACATTAATATGAATGTAGGTATTTAATATCCAAACCTGTCTTATTATAGTTATCTTTCATTACCATAATATATTTAATTTTATATCTCCAAATTGTATTTTTGTCATAGAAATGTTCTATGACACCAATTTGTTGATAGTTGTCAATTTTTTGAGCCTAAAACCTAGTCAATTTTTGCAAACAGCTAATTAGAGTTTAAGAAGACTGAACCATTATTCTCTTTTTCCTTTCTTCCCCTCCCTCTCTTGCAGAGTTCTAAATATAGCTACTAAAACAATATGAATTTTGTTAGTCAAATCTCTTCTACCATTGCTATTTTAATAGTCACAGATAACTTGTGATAGTTGATATATTTTTATTGCACTATTTGCTAATAAATGAGAACAATGTATATATTTCAGAGAAGACAATGCTATTATTTATTTTTTCATATCTCAGTGATTTGTGGCTGCAAAAGAATGTGCTGATTCACATGCCATTATTTCTAGTGGGCCATGCTGCAAATCAGCCAGTAACACTTGAAATCAATGGATATTTGATCACTGAAACTCCGAAGGCAGGCAGGTTCTTTCAGTATTCAATTATATTAAAGGGAAAAATGATTTGTTTTAACTTTAAGAAAACCATTTATACTGTGATATAAAAAAGCTAAGAACCATTATCAGGGCATGCTGGACCAAAGAAAGAAATCTAAATGAGCATTTGCATTATTTTAAGTGAGAGAGGGGAAGAACAGAAATTGCTCTTGGACGGAATCAGGAGACCTTTGTAAAAGTCTTATTTGACTCCTAAGTAATTAGGGGACAGTGGGGACATCACTTAGCCCCTATTGGCCTGTTTCCTCGCTTATAAGGGAGTTCATTGTATAGTTGCTTAACAATGTAGCTACTTAGGTATTTCTATAGCTCAAACACCTTTCTGTTTTTTCAAATTGGAAAAGCACAAGTGTCCATGACTAGCGGTGGGAATGATTATGGCCAACTGAAAGATTAGAAAGTGTGGATACGAAGGTCAAAAAAGCTTCTCAAATTACATTATGGCATGATCTGTGGGTGTTCCATTTTAGATATTTGAGTATAGGTGGTCCTCTGCTCTATTATATAGGACTATATTATTTCACCATTAGCTAAGGCGGGAGGGCACTGGAACTATGCCTGTACATGCAGGCAATCACAGCAAGCTGGCTTGTGTATTCCCTGTTGCTCATGACAGACTCCTATAAAAGCCCTTGACACACACACACACACACACACACACACACACACACACACACACACACACACACACACACACACACACACACCTTGGGGAGCTCACCTCTGGAATGTAGTACTGCAAGGTGCAAGAGACTTCAGGGAGCAGACAGACTTGGGCTTAGATTTGAGGGTTACCACTTTCCAGTCATGTATATGTTCTTAGGGCAAGATATTACACTGCACAAAAGTCTCACCTGAGAAAATAGCTTCATTACATACATAATGAAAAGTCTTAATCCCTGTTTAATAACTGTTTAAGAATAGTAGCCAATTGTTATTAGATTTTATTAAGGATTATGGATCATTAATTATAGGTGCTTATAATTCAACAGCAGAAACACAATATCCAAAAGAAAAACTATAATTAAAAATGATAATTCCAATTATGTTGAGATAACATGACCTCTTGTGAAACTATTGAGCTGAATAATTTCTCTTTCAAAGGTATTTGAAAGTATCATGCCATTGATTCTTTTGCCTAGAAGTAGCAGTCAGGTCCCAGACTATTTTTAGAAGTACTTTCTTGTGATATTTGAATAAATAGATGGATTTGCCATTAAAAAATGATGTGGTTGGGCGGTGCAATGGTGGCTCAGTGGCAGAATTCTCTCCTGCCATGTTGGAGAACCGGGTTCGATTCCTGAAGGCTGCCCGTGCTAAAAAAAAAAAGCCAGAGGAAAGATTACGTGGTGGACCACGAATTCTAAATATCCTTTTGGAGACTGCTCTCAGACTGAACTCCAATGTAAATACTTACCCTAAAAATTCATTCAACAACACGCTTGGATTAACACAACATTCCATAATACCCAGGTAGTCTACACCAGGATGGTGATTGCCCATAAATGTGGTTGTGAACAAATGCATTCCATCACTTATCTAGGTGTTGGGTAGCATTATTTTTTAACAAAGGGATAAAAGTTTCCCCCCCTATGTAATTTTAGATTTTAATTCAGGAAAAGTTAATATATATGCTAAGATATATATATATATATATATAATAATTTTATTTTAAAAGTTTTAGAAATAGAAGGGGACATGAATGGGAAGCTGGGATTCTGGAAACATTCTCACTTGGTCTGGTACTGAAGTACATGGCTGTGCTCACTTTGTACAAATGCATTTATAATTTGTATACTTTCCTATGCATATTATGCTCAACAAAAAGTTACAGTGAAAATTATAGGCAAAACAATTCGTTGTGTCTGTTCTTTCCATTTCTCAAATACAAAGATTCTCCTAAACATCTCACCTAAAAAGTAGTTCCTTTTGAACATCTAAAATCTCAAAATTAAAGGAAAATCATCCTTTGGATATTTAATTCTATTGTACAACAATTCAAATGCTGAATTTTTATGTTTTCTTTATTCTTTTCCTTAAATAGCTTCACTACTTATTTTCATTATATTCCTATACTGAAATGCATAATCTCTTTCAAGCTGTTTAATACCTAGAAACCTGGAAGAAATGAAAATGGGAGTTGTCAAGTATATAATAGCCTCTTTATGAAAACACATTTTTTTCTATTAGAGCAAATTGCATTTTAAGCTTTAGGTTTTGAAAAGTCAATATATATCAAAAAAAAAAAAAATCAGTGTATCCATGGTTATATTTAGATTTTCCCAAAGCATACATGATCCTACATCAATCTTCTTTAAATAAAAATGAAGTCATCTGATTTTAGGCAGAGATTATAAATCCCAGTACCTATAGATAGAGAGTCACATATGCATAAAATTTTTGCAGGTCGGATGAAATCCAGCAGTGAAGATTGTGGTCAACCTGAGAGGGTAAGCTCATCTAAAGGTGTTCAAATTCATATTTTATTAAAACACCAAAAGGGCTAACCAAGACAAATCTTCACCTGCATCTCTTGTGCAAGGTGCCTATTTATGACATGGTTTAGTGAATGTTTCTGACCAACTACAACTGGCATAGGTATAGGAAACATGAAGTTGAAATAACTGGGCACTTCCATGAATGACAGCTGCTGACTCAACTCCCCACCCTTGCCAAGGCTTATCTGACTTGACATTTTAGTACATGATTTGATTTGAAAAGGAGAGTAACCTCAATATGTCATGTTTTCAGTCTATCTTCAGTTAATATCAATCAACTGATTGAATAATTCATTAATATGAATTAACTGAAAAAGATGAACATTTATAGGTGTAGCAGAAGGAGGAGGTTCATTCAAGCAGTTGCATTCCATTCTTCTTGAATAAGGAGAAGAACAAAAAGGGGCTGAAGAAGTGGAGTAGACTTCAAAGAAGAAAGGTGAATAGGAGTCTTTAGCCTAGGAAAAAGGAAAAGTCAATGGCACTTGGGATGATGCAGAACAGATACATTAAATTAATCAACTGAAATGAGTGGATTCTCATGATATCTACAGAGAAATTTAAAAGTCAGTACTTTGCAAAAAAAAAAGAAGGAAGGTTCAGAAATTACTTTTATAGGCTCAACCTAAATGATACTGTGAAGTTTACTTTAAGGATGAGCCCAGCCTTATTCAATAACTCTAAGAATTGCATCATTTTTGCAAATAAGACAAATGAAAGAAAGTACCATGGCACCTGCAGTAAGCTGAAAATAAAAGTTGAAAAAAGCTTTAGGATTCCTTGTGACACATGATTCTTAATATATTATTATAAATAACTATTGGTATTTTGTGATTGATTTGCTACAGAGCAACTGTGTCCTTCCTTAAAGAAATGCTTGATGGCAATAAAGAAATAATCTTTACCTAAATAAGAGATTCCTTGGGTTTTATGTTAGAGAGATTTGAGATTAACCATTTCATTCATTTCACTTTTTCCTTTACAAATGTGATTTTGGCTACTCCTATTGTGTCAGTCAGGATAGGCTAGATAGTACAGTACTAACAAATGAATCCCTAAGCCCAACAAAGGTTGATATTTCTGTTCATGTTATATGTTCATCATGGATTGACCAAGATGTCTCCTCCACATATTTGTTCAGGGATTCAGTCAAGAGAGTTCCCATTTTGAAAGAACTTATTACTCGCAGAAAAAGGAAGAGATAGACTGGAGATTATTGCATGGTCCTTTGACCTTCTCATCTGAAAGTGAAGTGTATCATATCTGCTACTTCATTGGCCCAAGTTTGCCATTTGACCCCACCTAATTGTAAAAGAGCTCAGAAACATAAGGAAGAAAATGGAATATTTGGAGAGCACGACTTCCTCAGTAATGTGGATAAACGGTGGCCAAGAGTCCTGGATTCTGATTTTATCTTTGCCAATCACAATCATAAGAGATTTTGAGCAAGTCATTCCTTAATCCTATCATTTGCAAAAGGAGGCCTCTCTGGTTTGTTTGTTCTGCTTTTAGCAATATCTTCAGAGAAACCACAATATTTAGACAAATAGAAGTAGACTCTCCTCTTTAACACCCCTCTCCAATCATCTTCTGTTCTGTGGCATATGAGGCAACTTTGTAGATGACTCCCTCAACACTTTTTCAAAACTAATGTAAGTATAACGACTCAAAATTTCCTTTATTCCTCAGTTATATTATAATTCCTAATTAAAAAAAAATAAGTTTGCTCAAGAGATTTGCCAAACAATGGGCCTTCCTTAGAGCTTTGCAACATTTTTCCTTGAATGGGTTTCAGATGTGGAAATGTTTGTCCTAACAGTACTTTGGAAGCTGGTTGCAGCCTGGGGCAGCTGAAACCTTCAGGACAGTCATCACAAAAGCTTAGCTGACCCCTCCTTTTACTCCAGGGTTCCAATTAAGTACTACTATTTCTCTGTGGCTTATATATGAAAAAGTGGGTACAGATTTGAGCCAAATAATGACCTATGTATTTTGTTATATATCTAATTTAATATAGTTATCATAAATCTAATTTAACATAGTTCCAAACTACATAACTGGTTTCCCCCCCACTCACTTGGAACTAGACTGTCTTTTGGAATTCAAGACATTGTGTCTGCAGGTTATCACATTTCCCTGTGGTTTTTACAGCTTCTCTCCAAGTTTGACATAAGCAGTATGATCTGCCTTTCCAGATCATTAATGAGGATGCTAAATAAGGCTGGGCCCAAGACCAAACCTTGAGGCACCCCACTAGATACCTGTTCTAATTTGATATCCCACCATTTATCATTACTTATGTTTGCTGTTCTTTAGCCAACATGTGCTTGGCCTAACAACAGAATCACAGTGATTCCAGGTAAAGCTGGCTGTGTAAATGTATTTACATTTCTGGGACCAAAAGCCAATGAGTCTCTGTCTAGTCAGGGGTTTATATGTCAGTTGAAGAAAATTATTTTCAGTTGAAACACTACTCACCAAGTTTCAAAAATATATAACTTGTAATAAGAATCACAGAATAAAATGGTTACCTAATTCTTTCTGTAGGTCAGTGATTGAAATTAAATTTCCAGCAAATTGCCACATAAGAACTCAAAATTGTCTGACACGTGTTGACCCAAAGCAAAGCAGCTGAAACCATCACCACTTGTGTTGGTGAATCTCTTCTTCCACTCTATCATGATTACTGCCATCAAGTTCCATCCATTCATCCCTCCCACCTTTTTCACTGCTTCCTACCCCTAAATCCCCTCCCTGACTTCTGCCTCACCATCAGCTGATGGCTGAAAAATAGGCCTTCAAACTCAAAAGGGTCTACTGCACTTCTTGAAATAATTTTCTAAAAACAATAAGTGAATTTGTGGGCATAAGTATGCATTTGATACACACTGTGCAACTGGATTGTAAAAACTGAGAAATGGATAGCACAATACTACCTGATGGTAGCACAACAATATAAGCGCACTGAATGAAGCTGAACTGTGAGTATGGTTGAGGGAGAAGGGCTGGAGGCATGTATGAAACCACAAGGAAAGATAAAGGATAAAGACTAAGACAGTATAACTTAGAAATGCCTAGAGTGGACAAGGATGGTGATTAAGTGTACAAATATAAAAATGTTTTTGCATGAAGGAGTACAAATGAATGTCAACATTGCAAGGGGATGAAAATGGATGGTATATAGGAAAAAGTACAATCAGTGCAAGCTAGGGTCTACAGTCAACAGTAACATTGTAATATGCTTCCACTGAATGTAACAAAGGCATTATGCCAAAACTAAATGTCAACAAGTAGGGGACATGGGGGTGGGATATGGCTTCTACATGGAAGAAAAGGAAATCTCTTCATATAGATTATGGGGGCAAAGGCATGCCTATTTACTGAGGTAGGATTGTATGATGTGTGAATAAAATTGGTTAAAAATGCACAGAGAGATACAAGTACTAGAGTAAATGTGGAGAAAGAGATATCTATTCACTGTTGGTCGAGAATTCAAGAGGTGCAGTCCCTTCAGAGAGTTGTGTGAAGATACCACAGGAGGGTAGGGGTGGGGCTGCCATATGATCTTGTAACCCTGTTGCTAGGAATATACCTAGAGGAATTGAGATGGGGATATAAATGGACACCAGTGGACATTTGCACACTGGTGTTTATGGAGGCAGTGTTCCCAATCTGCAATGGATGGAAGTGGCCTAAGGGTACAAGGCCTGAGAAATGGAAAGGGGAACTCTGGTATTTATATACAATGGACTACTGAGTGGCCACAAGAAGGAATGAAGTTGTTAGGCAGGCAGCTAAGTGAGTGAAACTTAAGGACAGTATCTTTAATGGAACGTCAGAAATAAAAGGACAAATACTATTATGCCTCACTCATATGGATTAACTATAATATACAAACTCAGAGAATCGAAGTTGAAAGCATGGGTTATCAAGTTGGGGCCTATTGTAAAGGTTCCTAGACTGTAAACTCTTACAGCAGTCACATATATTTCAGCGTTGTAACTGATATTTCTAAATTCTTAGATACTGAGCTATTTGTACCTCAGAAGTTTCCCTGAAACTTCAGGTATTTATGTAACACGTGAGACTCAGAACACTGAAGCTATGAAAATCAGCATTATGCCATTTGGCATCTGTTTAAAAAGCTGAAATAGTGATCAGACTTCCTCTAGAGATATGAATGAAGCTTACCTGGATAGGGCTAAGGTAAATCAAATATTGAATAAAAGATGCTATGGCCCATATTTTCAAACTTCAACCTCTGTGCAAGGTCAAAGGGATAGATATTTATTTGGTTCAAAAATTATATTTTTGGTAGCTTATTATCTAATAAAACTTGTATGGTCAGTTGACTTGAATACCATAATTACAATGGAATCTTGAATAGGGCATGAGATCTTGTGGGTTTGTGCAGGTTATCCCAGAGTAATTTGGGCAGAAAATGAAAAAGTATTTAAAAAGTCCCCTTGGGGGACTGGGGAGAAAGGAGAACATATTGAACTTCCCCACCTGGGGAATTCCTGATGCTCTTAAAAGCTGTGGGGAAAACCAATTCATAGGCTAAACCTTCAATTTTGGGCCTTGCCCCTATAAAGCTAATTTCTACAAAGGAGAGGCTAAGCCTACTCATAATTGTGCCTGGAGAGCCTCTTTGGCTGCTCAGATGTGGCCTCTCTAAGCCAACTTGGCATGACTTGCCCCCTACGTGGGACATGACTCTCAGGGTATAAATCTCCCTCGGACTCCTGGGGATGAGGCAGGACCCAGCCTCATGGGAATGAGAAAGCCTTGGCCAAAAGGGGAAGAGACAAACAAGACAAAATAAAGTCTCAGTGGCTGAGAGATTTCAAACAGAGTTGGGAGGTTATCTTGAAGGTTATTCTTATGCAGTATGTAGATATCCCTTTTTAGTTTAAGGTGCATTGGAATGACTAAAGGGATGTCCCTGAAACTGTTAAATTGGGTTCCAGTAGCCTTGATTCTTGAAGAAGAAAATGTAACTATATAGCTTTTACAACGCGGCTATGGGATTGTAAAAACCTTATGTCTGATGCTCCTTTTATCCAGGGTATAGACAGATGAGTTAAAAAAAAGGGGAGGGGGATAAAAACTAAATAAATAACAGGGAGATAAAGGGTAAAAATTGTGGAGATTGAAATATTGTGGGTCAGTTCAGGGGAGGTGTAAGGGATATGGGATGTATGAGTTGTTTTTTTTTTTAATTTCTTTTTCTGAAGTGATGCAAATGTTCTAAAAATGATCATGGTGAAGACCGCACCACTATATGATGAGATAGCGAGTCACTGAGTATAATATGGTAGGATTGTACTAGTGTTTATATTTCTCACTAAAAATATTTTAAAATAATAATAAAACATCTATTTGAGACAAGTTTTAACTCTATAGTCTTGAGAAGGTTCCTTATCTTTTGAAATTCAGCATTCACATCTGTAAGATAATGGGGAAAAATGCCCTGTGTCACAGGATTATTGGGGTAACATTTTAAGATGGCACCCTTGTTCAATCCTCAATACTCTACCTGAAAATGGATGTTTTGTTACATTTTGCTTCCTTTTCCCCATCTTTATTTGGGGGGAAGGGTGGAGGTGGGTTGCATGGGCCAGGAATTGAACCTGGGTCTCCCACATGGCAGGTGAGCATTCTACAACTGAACCACTCGTGCAAACCCACAATTATCTTTCTTAATGACAAATCTGATTGTTATTTACTGCTCAAATATTTTATGCATACCATTTTCAGGGAAAATAATATCTACTGTCCAGAACGGTATCTAGTCTGAATATACTTGTCTAGCTTGAGATAGAAATGTCCTTCCCTACTTACAGAAGTTTCATTAACCTTGCATTCTTGCTTTAAGAATTTAGAATTATTTTTTTATTGAAAAATAATCTTTCCTTCAATTTTCAAAACTCTAAGGGGAAAGTTTGAGGTCTTTGGCATCACTGTCTCTCTGAGCATCCATTCATCTATTCAAAAAATAGGTATGCACTTCTACAATTTCCCAAACACTATGTCAGAAATAAAGCAGATTGTCCCTGCAATCATGCAGCTTACTTTCTGGTCAGGACAGAGAAAATAAACTGTAAATGTGTGTCAAGGCACCCATGAGAGCCAAGTGTTATAAAGATACAGTGAGCGGTCAGGAAAGCTTCTATGAACAGGTGATGTTTGAACAAAGACCAGAATTAAGTGAACAAATGAGCCGTGCAGAGGTCTGGTAAGAGAAAAGCGCTCTGTGCAAAGAACATATTAAATAAAATACCCTGAGGAGGGGACACTCTTAGAGTTTAAGGAATAGTAGGTTAATGAGGCATGGAAGATCCATCCCAAGATTCTTGCTCTACCTTCCAGAGCATAGAATTGTTTCTGGGAATCAGTCACCCATCCAGAAACTACATTTCCTAGCCTTGCTAGGTGTGTCCACATGGCTAGTTCTTGAAGTTAAAATGTACACAAAACTAATATAACACTTATAAGAAAGTGGTTAAGAAAGAGATACGCCTGCTCTACTCTCTCTTCCACTGTTTAGATATAGACAGTAGGGATTGGTGCCAGAGCATTACACTTATTAATAGAGTCCATGTAGATGGGACACAGCGAATAATGGGATGGGGTGGGAGAAGACTCAAAAACTCCAGGAAACAAGTAGACCAAAGAGGACCATATAGATCAGGTGAGAATTTTGTGTGTTAGTCTTAATGTGAAAAAAAAGATTTTTGGAGTTAAGGAAAAGAATGAAAGTGTTGTATTTAGTTTCAAAAGAATAAGCCTGGAGAGAATACACTGTCAAACCACTGGGGGAATGTTCAGTTCCAGCAGACCGAAAAGATGAGTGCACTAATTTGAGAACTGATGGCAGCTTAGACTAGAATAATGATGAAGAGGGTGTAGAGAAGTGGTATTTTTTTGGTTATGCTGAAATGGTTATTTTGGTGTGGGTGTGGGTAGGGGTTTGGGGGAGGGAGTGAGGAAGGGGGAAAGACAGAGAAAGAGGAACGGTGGAAAGGGAGAGAAATGTCCACGATGGCTCTGCATGAGTAACTGAGTAAACAGAGGTACTGTTTACTGAGACCATGCACTCTGGTAGAGGAGCCATTTGTGGGGCAGGAAATACAAGGCAATAGATGACATCTACATTTAGAAGCCTAATGGCAAGTAGGCAGTTGGATTTGCAAGTCTGGGGTTCACGAAAGAGGGTAACACTAGACGTAAATTTGAGAGTTACTGTATCCATGTATGTATGGCCATAGAACTTCATTGTTTTTTGAGAATTCCCATTCATTAGTATTATATAGTATAATAAACACTTTTCTTATGCTTTACCTCCATGTTATGAGGAATGCCCCTACCCAGAGACAACCTGTTTTCCATCCTTCTTAAGACTTTGTTTCTCAACTTCCATTTAAATTTTTGAGATATCCCAGTATCATTTCAATAGTTAACCTTTAAGTTCTCATTTTGGTATCCATTATTTGTTAAACAGGTCATGAGTAAGACTATAGTATGTATCTATTCACATGTTTAATATTTCATCTATTTCTTGTATTCAACCACTTGGCAAGGGATAAATACATGTGCAGCATCAGTTATTGGACAGATCAGGTGGAAGAGATTCTTAGAGTATAGTTTATATTCATTAAAGTTTCACATTAGCAGTTACCTAGAAGTCATAAGAGTTTAGGTACAGTTCGAAATCCAGGATTTTTTCTGACTTCAATGAAAACCTTAGATTTTGTGGCATAACCATATATACCAAGATAAATAGCATGTTACCGGCAATGCTTTATTTTGCCAATTCACCCTCTCTTCATTCCATTCTCTAGTACTAGAGTGAGCTATCAATCTTACACCCCTCTCCAAACCAACAGTGTAGAAAAGAAACAGCCTCTGTCAGCCACTTGTAGAGATAGAGTTCATGGAACTAATCCATCTCTGTCATTCCCTTTTATAAAGGCATGTAACAAGAAAATAAGAAACATGAATGCATTTAAACACATTGATTGCATAACACTGCAGACTAGAATATATTTCTAACAACACAAACATAGAAACAGTTAATATTGTTCCTCCTACTTCACAATGATTCTTTTATATAGTTATATAAAATAGGCATCACAAAGGCTTCATAATCTCTGATATTGTCAGTTTCCCCTTCAGTCAAATCAGGGACATTTTCATCTATTTTGTACAGTTTCATGTTCCTTCAGAACCAACATAATCATTCAGAAGCACTCTCAAAACTGACATGTACCCTGTAGCCCTTTGTCTACTTCTCACAATGTTGTTTGACATCTTCACAAAGGTTTCTCAGTCGCGTTTTCCAATGAACTATTTTCCACCCTGAGACTCTTCTTTATCATCTTAGTCTGCCATCTTTTTTTGATAGCTGCCCTGCTTATCTGCATTTGTCACCAAAACCAATCACGTAGCAACATGGAACAGTATATATGGGAAAAGTTGCTTTCAAGTCTATGGTTAATGTCATGGATCCTATCAGTACTTGTCTTCCTCCTATCCCAGGGCTCAGGGCTGCTAACTCACCAGGGGAGCTCTGGCTACTTTAGGGAGGGATAGACTCAAGCCCTAGACAATGCTTAAAGGAAGATGTTCCTTGCCCCTCCCTCCGTTCCACCCACTCCCACTGAATTACTGTCAAGCAATCTGCCATGGGTGAGGGAGAGCTCCCAAAGCAAAGGGCATCATGCTGTGAATCCGTGGATTTTTCACATCAAAGGATTTGTGTGTTGTATACTGCAGTAGCAATGCAGAGGAACCAAACAACCCCCTCAGCCCTGCACTGCTGACATTTAGTAAAGATTTGAATTAATGAAACACATCATCACAAACAGGAGAGCCTTAAGTGAAGTAGCTGTCCAATAAAAGTATGTTAATATGATTTGAATACCATTATCTGCTTGAAAGGGCAAGAAAGACTATTTGTGCTGAAAGGATTTTATACAGGGGAGATATGAGTATTGATCAAATGATCAGTGAAGTCTCCGTGGTAACTGTTATAATTTAAGGGGCAGGTGCTAGAAAAAGCAATATTAAAATTCAGAACATACATACTTCTCAATATGAGACATTAAAGACCTTATTTAATGTGAATTAATCATGTTTCAGTGGTAGTTGTATTTTAAGAAAAAAAATTATCGATGCTGTTATAGGCAGGAAAAAGAAACATGGCATATGGTGCTTTATCAAATTCTAGAAAATACTATTTTGGATGTTGCCCATTAAAATTCTTCAATCAGGTGATGGTGGCTAATGGAGAAGGTGTTCATAATCAAAGCAACCCATCTCTTTTCTCTAAGATGAGCTTGTCTCCTGCTCTAGGAGCCATCTTCTGGCTACTTACACATAGAGCATGATGTATAAATTGAGGAGACCCAAATTGCATTATCTTGTTAGAACTGTTCATAAACAAATTAAATTTCACAGAACTTAGTTTTATCTATAGAAGAAAGGATCTGACTAGAAAATATCTTAAATCTGTTTTTATATCATGAGATGCTAAAAATATCGGATTTGTGATGTCACACTTGTGCTCTTCCTTTGGAAGAAACATCTCAACTCCTATAAATAATGACTATTTGGGGCATCTACTATATTTCAGGTACTATATCAAGGATGTCATCTTAACCATCCCATCATTTCTATAAAATGGGTCTTATTGCTTCCATCTTATAGTGAAGATCTTAATCGTCCCATCATTTCTATAAAATTGGTCTTATTGTTTCCATCTTATAGTGAAGAAACTGTATCAGGAGTATTTACACTTGGCCTAAAATCTTACAGCAAGAAAATGGAGAAATGAACCCTTTCTAACACCATAGGAATAGGGTATTAGAAGAAGAAAATCAAGTTACAAAATTCTGATCTTTCAGTTCAAATAGTGTATGCCTGAAACACCAATCTTAAAAGATAGTAAAGATTGAAACATAGAACATTTAGTCTATCAAATGCAAATTAAGGAACTATGCGGTCAGTTCAGTGTCTTCTGCTGCATCTACAAGAATGAGCTCAAAAGAAGCTTACACGGTAACCTAATGAAATAAACAAATAACCAGTTTTACAATTCTACTGTATAGAATTTCATTTATTGGATTTTTCCTTTGCATTTGGGGAATGCTATAATGGGAGATATTCTTGGGTCACATTTATCACATTTAAAGAACTAAGTTCTATTCTTCCTGAGAATACTACTTTCTGCATCACAATGCGATTGGTCAGTAGGCAAGTTTGTTATTAGTGCATGAAATTTAATAGGCTAGAACTATTTTAGATAACTTTTCTTTCCCTTGGAAATTTATCAGATAAAGATGAATATTTTCATTTTTAAATTAAATAAGTCCTTAGAATTTTAGTTTGTCAATGGCTGCCTTATATTGTGAGTGCTAATTAAAAGGGACGAGCCCATGAAAGATGGATTTACTGGCAGAAAACACAAGTAATGCATTATCTAAAATTGTCAAAAAAAATCAAAGAATATTATGAGATCTCAGAAATAGTTTTATCCAAAGTTCTCATTTTACCAGTGAGAAGACTGCAGACTAGAAAATCTTTACTAAAAGTCAGTTGGATAATGGTAGGGGGAAGACTAGTGCTGAGTACTCTTGTATTGTTTTGATTTCTATATTAGGTTCCATAATCCAGGCCTGATCATATTTGTGTGTGTGTGAGTGTGTGTGTGTGCAGATTTCATTCTTATTTATCTAATATGTATTGCACATTCACTCTGTGTCAGGCCTGATAAGGTAAAACAGACAAGGTGCCTCCTTCCATGTTTTTACCAATAAACATGTAATTACATCTTAGGATAAGTATGTGAAGAGACTGGAGTCACAAAAGAACAAATGGACATAACGGATGGGAAGGGGGTAGGAAAATTTTTCCTGAGTTGTTGATACCTAAGCTGTGATGTGAAGGGAAAGTACAAGAAAATGAATCAGAAAAGGAATGAAGAGCTTCCCCCACAAAGGACAAAATATTAAAAAAGGCCACAAGGAAGGAGAGAAGACTTTCAAAGAGAAAGGAAAGTCTACTACGCCAGGACACAGAAAGCACTGGACATGGAAGGAAGTGGAGTACCAGGTTGGATTACAACATTCTGTGCTGATAAACCTAAGGACTTTTGTTTATGTCTTACTGCAAAGAGAAATGACAAACTTTTGAAATGCTTTAATCCTAAGAAGTAATATGCTCAAATCTGCATTTTGAAAGATTGGTTTGGTTCAACTTCTACAGCTGATTTGAAGAGACCTAGACTACATAAATGAAGACACTTTAATGTAGACATTTATAATAGTGCAGGTTAATTCTGATGGCAGTTAGAAGAGGCACGTGCCAGTAGAGTTGGAGAAGAGTAGATGGAGAAAAATAGGTACTTTGGAATTAAGCTGGAGCCATGCATTTTTGCATCTGCCAATAGGAGTTATTTTCTTCCAAGCTATCTGGCTACAGATTTTCTACGGACATAGATGTTTGCAACAGGAAAAGGAGTTATTCCTTTAAAAAAAGAGGAAAGGGTGGATTTAAAACATGGCTTGTAAGTACATGCTCAATTTTTAAGATATTATCTTTATTACATCACTTATAATACAGTAAGTATTTCCCAGAAACTACCTGATTAGAATTTTATATATCTGGTTAGTGAAAATGACCTAATAGCAATGAATGTAACTTGTGTAGTGTCTGGCATATGATAAAGTACTTAATAAATATCCATTCACCATTGTCTATCCATTTGCTCTTAGTAGAAAACATGAAAATAAATCTTGTTTCTTTTTGCATAAGAATGAAAATTACTTTAGTTAGAATATTAAAAAGAAATACTAAATGCATCTGTTTCAGGTAGAGACAGAAATATGTATATATATGTATATGTATGTATATATATATATGCATATACCTGTATATAGCACATCAAAATACACTTTCTGATTCTGGAAAACAATTCACAAACATATCTTAAAGAGATGAATGAATATGGCATTAAGAAACTCTTCAAAGAATTTCAGAAATATCCATGTAGCACTTTAGCTCATTAGTTCTCATATTGCCTTTCTACCTTTAAGCCTAATTTAAAAATCAACAATGAAATAGAACACATGAAATCTGGAGATTTCACCATCCTAAACATTTACACACCTAATCACAGAACTTCAAAATGCATGAAGCAAAAACTGACCGTACTACATGAAGAAATCAACAGATCCACAATCACAAAGATTTCAGTATGACTCTTTTAATGGTTGATAGAATAAGGAGACAGAAAATCAATCAATATGTAGAAGAGTAGAACAATATTATCCACTAACTTGCCCAGTTCACATTTTCAGAATGATCTCCCTGACAATAGCACAATATATATTATCTTCAGTATACTGCAAGAAGATATAAAAAAAGTATTTTAACTCAATGAAAATAGACACTAGATATCAGAACTTGGTAGGTGATGCTAAAGTAACACATTGGGAAAAGTTGTATTACTAATATCCTTTGTTGGAAAAGAAGAAAGGTCACAAATGAATGACATCGGTTTTCATCTAAGATACAAGAAAAGAAAAGCTAATTATACCCCAAGTAAGCAGAAGATACAAAACACAGTGAAAAAAAAAATCAATGAAATAGAAAACTGAAAAATTTTTAAAAGGATCTTAAAGACAAATTAACATACTCCCAGCCAGACTGATCAGGAACTAGAAGATATTATACAAATATCAATATTGGAAATGAAAAAAGTCATCACTACAGATTCTACAGATATTAAATTTTAAGAGTATTAGATGAATAATATCATTCCGATGAATTTGACAACCTAGAAGAAATGGACAGATTTTTTTTTTTTTAACATGCACTACCAAAAATTTCTTCAGAAAACTTAAATAAGCTGTATGTTTATTTTTAAACTGAAATTGTGGTTAAAAATATTCCATTTGGCTTCACCAGTGAATTCTATCCAACATTTAATGAAGAAATAATACCAATTCTCTGCAAAATCTCTCATAATATTGAAGAGGCAGTATTACTTCCCATTTCATTTATGAGGCCAATATTACTCCGATTCCCAAATCAGATAAAGAAGATATTGCAATAAAAGAAGAATGCAGACCAATATCCCACATGAGCCCAGATATAAAACTCAAATCCAACAATATATAAGAAGGATAATATGACATGACCAAGTAGGGTCCTTTCATTAAGGCTTTTAGATCTAAATGTAAATCCTAAACCTATAAAAATTGTATAAGAAAGCTTAAGACCAAACTTCATGAAACAGTTATTTGGCAAAGGATAATACCAAAAGCACCATATGGGGGAAAAAAAGGATAAGTAAATTAGTCCTCAAAATTTAAAACATCTGTGCTCTTTGAAAGATAAGAGAATGAAAGGACAAGACACAGAATGGGAGAGAATTGCTGCAGATCATGTATCAGATAAAGATTTATACCAATATATATAAAGAACTCTCAAAATTCAATAGGGAGAAAACAAACCACACAATTAAGAGTGGGTTACAATATTTGCACAATGACCAAAGAAGGTATACTGATGACAATTAAGCAAAAGGAGAGATCCTCCATCATTAGTCATTAGGGAAAAGCAATTTTAAATCATACTGAGATATTACTACATACTAACTGGAATATCTAAGATAATAAATACTGTTCATAGCAACCTGTAGCTAAGATGTGGAGAAACTGGACCTCTTGTATACTGGTGAGAATGTAAAATGGTAAACCCACTTTGAAAACAGTTTGTCAGTGTCTTATGTTAATATACCCCTATCATGATCTAATCGTTCAATACATATACTTCACCATGAGAAACTGAAATCATGGCAATAAAGAAATTCATACTAATTTTCAGAAAAGCTTTATCTGTAATAGCCCAAAACTGGAAAAAGCCAAAATGTATATAGACAGGTAGTTAGCTATATCATAGCATATTCATACAGTAGAATATTATTCATCAATAAAAAAAAGAATGAACCATTGATATATACTACCACATGGATGAATCTCAAAATCAGGCTAAAAGAAGTCAGACAGTAAAGAGTGTATGTATAGTATGATTTCAATTATATAAAAGTCTAAAAAATGCTAATTAATCTATAGTGACAGGAAACAGATCAGTGGTCTCCAAGGATATAGATGACAAAGAGGCAGAAAAGTGATTATAGAGGAGCACAAGGAATTTTCGGGACTTTAGATTTGACTATCTTTGTTTGTTTGTTTGCATGGGCAGGCACCGGGAATCAAACCCCAGTCTCTGGCATGGCAGGCGAGAACTCTGCCTGCCGAGCCACCATGGCCCTCCCAGACTTTACTATCTTGATAGCGGTGACAATTTCATAGATGTTGTGGTGCCTAGCAGTCAGGAACACAAGGAAAACATGTTCTTCATCTTAATCCATTCCTACGGGTAAGGAGGATGCTGTGAGGAAGTTACTCCAGTTCTTAACTTAGGGAAAAGCAATTTTAAATTGAGAGAGAGGAGAGAAGAGACTGCCACGTATGTTGCCCAGTGACAGAAAAGCTAAGGAACCTCAAAGATTGTCAGTCAACCAGAACGTACCAAATCTGGAGCGGAAAAAAGCCTTCTTGCCTCAGAAACCATCAGTCAATAAATTCCTATTGTTGCGCCAATCCATTGTATCATATTTGTTTTAGCAGCCAGTAAAGTAAAATAGATTTATACTTGCTTCATAACTGAATCAAGCTATACACTTCCAATGTATGCAGCTTACTATATGTTATTTATACCTCGAGCTGTTAGGAACAAAACAAGAGGCTCAAATTGGAAATGATATAGCTCCCAATAACTGCCTAGGACAGAAACATGTTTAAACTAAGCATATAAAATAGGAAAGCATCTCCATATTTTTCCTTTATTTCAAGACACCTTAAGAAAGGAAGTTGAACACATTAACATAGGACGTTAAAGGTTTTTCTAGATCCTTCCAAACAGAAGGTACTCTTCTCAATGGCTATCAAACAGTTCTGTTTTGAATGTGCCAACTGGTATACCCATTTGCATAAAAGTCTTTTTTTTTTAGGGTAATATATAACCCTGTTTGGAGGGACGATCTATTTGCAACATCTTTACAGAGCTAGATCCCTGATGTTTGCTTAACTTCAGATAATTTTACACTATTGCTAAATTTTATTACATAATCAATGTAAGTTTTTCATTCAGTTATACACTCAATAACAATTTTCTGAACACCCAAAATTGACCAGGTGCTGTGCTGGGTCCTGAGGTTACATAATGACAGCAACATGATTGTCTCCAAAGAGTCAGAGTCTTTTAGAGCAGACAGAAGCATAAATAACTAACGTTTTCAGTTGGTGAGATTATACATATACTTTAGAATTTAAAAGACAGAATGGTGAAAAACAAAAGGAATGAGTTAGTTCTGATTTTGGAAATGATTGAGAGCTGATATTGAGAAGAAGTATGTTTCAGGAAAGGCTTCATGGAATAAGAACCACATGAGCTGAATTGTGAAGGTGAGTAGGAGTTGGTAAGGCAAGCAAATAGGAGAAAAATGATAAATGAAAGACATGAGCATGCTTCAGGTACTAGGACTAAAATAAATGTTAGAGGTAAGAATTCATAAGGGCTGATATGTAATATGCCATTGCTATGAAGTCTAGCCTTAATCCTGAAGCTAGAGGAAAGCTTTTAAGAATTTATGCAACACATTTATAGGATTACATCTGTATAAGGAGAAATTAAGGCATTGTTATTTTAACCTTGACTTCTCACCTTGACTTCTTGCATTCTAACACCTCCTATGAAAACAAACATGTTTTATTCAAATATTTCTTTCAAAGTATTGATTTATTGGTGTCTTTGACGCCCAAATACCGTCAATCATGCTATTGTCTTATAAAAATATACTCCCAACTGAAGATATGCCCTTAATATTTTACATAGGAAATATTCTTTAATATTTTTACAATTTAGCAGTAATCCTTGTATACAATGTTTTTCACTTGTATCTGTCTTCTGTATTGTTATTTCAGTCTGATCTAGACAGTCTGGGTTTCAGAAAGAACTCTTTCTTGGGAAACTATGTTGGCAGAAAAGGAAATTGAACATCTTCTCTGATTTCATGACTTTTCTGCCCCTCCACCCAAGAATAAAAGCAGCATTTTGCACAGGACAGCCAGCTTTATTAAAGGAAAACGATTATACCTGTAGTCCTTGAAAATACACAGAAGAGATCTATTTGACGTAGAAAAGTTTTAGAAACGTCTTTGACATTTTTTTGTTACAGAAGTAAACTTCAGCGATCTAGTTGTCTCCTGAGGTTAAAGAATCCTTGATCTCTGTTTTTTTGTTAGAGCTCTGTTGATCCATGAATTTCCATGATCAAATTTTTAAGACAGCGCATATCTTAAAACTTCCTATACCAAGTCATCATAGGAAATCAGATAGAAACTCAACTTCAATATTTCTCAGTAGTATACAATAACATTTCTAAATATTTGGAACATGTACAGGATAGCCTTAAGCTTCAAGCTAAGAAGCATTTGGAACATTGAAACATTGCAGCCGGGCAAAATTGAGTCTTTGTATTTGTAAATAGTTGATAGGATGTAAAATGTTCAAAGCTATTTCCCATTGGTATTTGCACATGGAAGACTCTAATTTTTTGAAAGAGTAGAAAAGTGGTAAACCGTATATTTGGGTAAAAATGCAATCAGAATAGAAACATGGTTCAACAAAATTGCTACTGGGCACACATAGTCCTGTAGAAACACCTTGCCAAGAATATTCTAGAATTAGCTACTATTCATATTAACAGAACATTCTATTGACATTTTCTTTCTTAATACCAGATGCCTATAATCTGCTCTACAAACATTTTGCCTTTTGCATTTCTTTTCATATTTAAGTTCTGGCAACTGTAGCATGTATAGTTATATTACATTGGGGCAGGACCAAATTTAGAAAAAATTGTAAAGTATAAGAAAATTCTTTGGCTCACCTCCTACCTCTGGTGCTGCTTCATGTATTAGTAGCATTTCTCTCTATCAGTCATCTCTGGGTTCCTGTGATGTTGTTACCCGATTCTCTTTCACTAAACCCCATTGAGCTGTTAGATCCTAAAAACATGTTAATATTTCCATGGGGCCTTTGTTTTCTTAATAATGGGATGTGCTGTTGAAAATTCGAGTCCACCCAGGGACCCAGCAATTCGAGTCCACCCAGGGACGCCAAAAAAACACAAAAAAACAAAAAAAAAAGAAAAGCCCAGCAATGTGCCACTCATAAGGGCTGTCACGCCATCAGCCTGGAAAATGCATAGTAGTGTCTTCCAATCATGAACCTGCCCATTCATGAGTTAAATCAGCAGTCATGTTTGAAGGGAAGTAAAAATGAAAGCATGCATACATAAACTTAAGGTATTTGCAGTTTGAACGAACTCCTATATGTAATCTCAAGTGTTGCTTGCTCTTTACTGGTATAAAGAGCTTTACAGATTTTAAAGAGAAAGTGCTATATCACTGACAATTCTATTTTATGAGGAAGAGAGGCTTCCAAATACAGGTTCGACATTGAACTTTTCATCTCACCTGAAGCAGGCCGGCCACTCCAGTCCACCAAAGGCAGTCCCCCCTGGGACCTACGCTGGATGGACACCCACGGTCTCATGAGGTTAATGGCTAGGACACTTGCTCTTTCTGACCAGGCAGTGCTGTGGCTGATTAATATCCACCCAAAGCCACAATCACCTTCTGATCTGAGGAGCAGGTGACGTGGAGATTCTGAAGTGTCTTGGTCAGTTATGCAGACATATCAAACAGTACACAGAGCAGGTTAAAAAAAAAAATCAGTCAAAGTGGTTTGCTTTGCCTTTTAAGAACTGAACCTACATAGATCCATCATCAATCACTGGCAGCTCCTGGCATGACAATACTGATAAATTAGTATTACATGGGTACCAAATAGCAGCTATTTTCCTTCCTGATAAAAAGATTGGGAAAGGAGAGAGGAAGGGAGGAAAAATAGACAAGGTTATTCTAGCTATCTGTGAAAATTTACTTTCTTCATTCTTTGTTCAGTGAACACTCTTGCCAAGCCAGACCAATTTATTCACAATATCCAATGCTTTTCAGTTACTACAGCGTATCCTAAGCCTTCCTTCCTCCTTGCCAATACAAATCACACTACTTTGTAAACATCTTTCAAGACTGATATCACATGTCAAAGATTGTAAAATGGACAACTACAGAGCACGCAATCACCCCAGGGTCCCTGTGATGCCTCTGACAATTGCACACATGCTGTCTTAACTGACAGTGTCTCTTCTAACAGAGTCACAAAAATGTAACTTTAAAATATTGTTAGTTTCCTCTGTGTTTAGGTTACTTCCTTAACTACTTTCCAATCTCCTTAAACACAGGAGCTTTTGCCTTGTGTTTGTTGGGCTTTTAAGAAAGAGTTATTATTTACAAAAACTGTAGGAAAAAATGTCTCGCTCTACTGCTCCGCTCAAAATGCACAAAACAGAAAGTTAATTTGTGTTACATGAAATAATTTAATGCATGAGAATTAAAAATAATTACAGTTTTAGACCCCAAGTTGTTCCACAAAGGATTTAATCAGTAGGAAGATGTAATACTATATACATTTGTTTTTGCAACACTTAGAATAAAATAGCAAGAAAATATTAGTGGGAGTCTAAAACGAGTATATTAAATTCAATAGTCTTGTCCTAATAAGAAAGCAGCTGTTCTCACTGTTTTCCAAAAGTTTTCCAATATGTCATGATTATGATCGATCTGAAGTATCTTTTTAAAACGTAGGTCTCTATTGTTACTCAAAAGAAAAGAAGGAGTTATGGTTTTTTGTTTGTTTTCTAATACTTTTGCTGGATCTTCTCAGGAAAATCAGCATGAATTTTATTCACCTTTGCCATTTTTTCAAATGTTGGTTAATTTCTTTTTTTCCGTTAATTAATAAAAAAAAAAAAAAAGAGTAGAGAACGAATAGGTCACCCAAAATCAGACTCCCTAGCTTGGCAAAGAAGTCTTTCAGGGGGTGGCCCTGTCTTATCTCCTCCATGCCTGCCATCACAGGCACCACCCCACTATTCCCACAGCTATGTGGCATGTTCACAGACAGATGCCTGCAGGTACCGACTGGGTCCCCTCTCCTGAGAAACCCCTCTACGTTATCTTGCTAATTCTCATTCCTTTTGGACCCAGCTTTGACGCAACTTCTAAGGAGTATCCATTCTTGATTTCCCTGGCTTGGCTATGAAGTGCTATACTTTTGTGCTCCTATTACACTGAGTGAAAAAAAAGTTAAGATGGAAATATTCACAGTCAATTCTAACAGCCCATTTCCTGGTTTGCTTCCTCACCAGGGGATAATCATCTGAGGGAGAGATTTGTGTTCATGTCTGCCTCCCATACTCAACACGGCCTGACATATGGTTGATGTTCAATATATATTTTTACCAAAGGACTGACTGAAAAGGCATAGCTCTGCTGAGTGGATCTAAGAGAAATTTTTCTCTCTTTTCATAAGGAAAAAAAAAGTGTATAACACTGGGCTCTTCCTACAAAATTTAGTAAGCAAGACACTGAAAGATCCAGTCATGAATCTTAGAGGCGACAAAAGCAGTAGGACTCACTGGAGATTCAAGGAACCTTAGAAAGCTTAGAGTATGGGTGCCTCTTGTAGGAAGCAGCTTTCACTGCCAGAGCTGTGGATGCAGAAATAACTAGTTCTATCCTAAGGGACTCAAGGAAGACAAATGCAACTTTAGCTGACACTTACTGAGCACTTTAATGTTGACTCATATTAATTTCTTTATGTATTATCTCATTTAATTTCAACAATCCAATTATTCCAGTTTTACAGATAGAAGTAAATCTGTGAAAAGAAAGTTCTCAGACAATATAGTACTGGGTGTAAATCTAAGCTTTGTTAAGATTTTATTGCAAAGAAAAAGGTTGGCACAGGCCAATGCAGAGTCAGTCTTAGCCTTCACTTTTAGAAGGAATACTACTGCTAATATTATCCACTTCAAAAAGGTAGCATTAAACTTAAGAGAATGACCTAAACATTAGATAGGCATTTCTTAGACTAGATATAAAAAGAAAATATCAAAAAAGAGAATGCCTTTTGTTGGGTTCACTGTTGACTGGTAGGTAGGAGAGGTGAGTAAGGTGTCTCCTAGATCAAGCCTTAATACCCATAAAGGTCATCCAAGCATTGCTTTAAGTATTTCCTTTGAAATGTTTATTCCTTTACCAATTAGTGATTTAGATCCTTCAAAGCAGTCCTGTCCCAGACCAGGTTTGGGGAAAGTAATCTCTGTCAATGGTGCGATGGGCTAGTCAACTTGTCCAAGTTTACATAGTGGGTAGGTGACTTTCTCAGTGTGGTCTTTTGGCTTATAGTATTCAAAATCATAATACCTGCTCCCTACCATCCACTCTCTCTCTATAACACTCTATAAGGTTATATTTCTCCATAACACTCAACTTCCTGTAGTCTATTTAACCTACTTATGAATTGCAGTTATTGTCTGTCTCTTCCCATTAGACCTTGATCTATTTGAGGGCAGTCAGGGATTTTTGTCTGGTTTGTTCATTGCCATCCCAGTGCCAAAACTAGTTCCTGGCACATGGTAGTTTCTCAATGAATACATGTCAAAGACGGAAGGAAGGAAAAAGGGAAGGAGGAAAAGGAAGGAGGGAAAGAACAAAAGAGAAGAGAAATGCAGACAATTTAGAAGATACCTTGGTACATTCTTGGTGTCTACATTTAATTATTAGATTAATATTTGATTCATATGTATTTTTTAATATTTAAACTTTTCTATGCATATTTATATTATGGATAGAGGCCAGAGGGTTTCAAATGCAGCTAGGAAGATGGTATTATTTATTTGATATTACTTATACTGCCCAGTATCTTAACAGAGAAGTTAGAATTCATGGGATGATTATGATTACTGAATTATAAAGATATTCCTTTAGATTGCTGGCATATTGGAGTAGACAGAGGGAAATACTTGAAATCTCTGACCAGTAATCTAGCTACCCTGATATCTAATAATAGCTTTTATCCTGTGGCCTTGTGATTATAAGCCTGTGACAAACCTTCACTTGTACCTATTTATCCTGGCTTTTTCCTTCAAAGTCTTGTGATCCCTGGAGATAGCCCCTAATGCTTATTAATGAAGGGTCATGGGTCAGCTCAGAACTCACTCACTCCAAGCCCACCTTTATCTTGATAACAGAAACTAGATTTAACCAAAATGGACCCACCTGACCCATGTAGTAGCTTAGAATTTAACCTATAGCGACCTATGCCTCCTTGGAATAAAAATCAGACCCATCATATTAAGGCTGCCATTTTGTTACATAAGTTCTGTGACTAAGCACATAATCAATCTGTTATGCTCCATAATTAGATTGCCTCTAATTACATCATCTGGAGCCACTGTGCTCATTGTTTTAAAACCTGCCCATCTCTTCGTACTATAAAACTATTAGAATTACTGCAGTTTGGGGAGACAGAATTTTAGGCCATAGGCCATCTGACCTGCTTTGCTCCTAGCAATAAACTCCTTCTCTCTTTCAAACCCTGGTGTTTCAGGAATTGGTCATTGAGCTCATTGGGCAAGAATCCATTGCCTTTGTCTGGTAACAAAGCCGAGTTACTTTGGAAGCTCATGAAAGGTTTCAGTAACAGAATTGTTACACTTGCAAGCTCATTGTGAGTTGAAAGGTTTTTTGGACTCTGAATTCCCTATTTCCCATTATTTTACAAGGGCATAGGATGCACTTCTCTGCTAATTGAAGGACTGATCGTCAGACTCAACTGGCGTATTTCCAACTGCTCTCAGCATTTCCCTGTCTCCCAACCCCAGAGCCCACCACACATGCTGGAAAGATTTAGCAGAATCCTATCATCTTGATTTCCAAAACAAAAGCCCAGAAGGGGGGCTGTTTTAAGGCAACTACAGCTTTTGAACTATATGAAGCAAACTTCCCTTTTTTGGGGTGGGTGGGGAATGTCTAGTAGAGATACATAGAAACACAAATGAATGTCTCAGTAAATATTTTTGCCTCACCTACTTTTCTGGTTCCCAGAATCAACCATCTGCTCAAATTTCCAGCCTGATTACATTTTAGAGAAGGATCAGATTATTTGGGGGCTTAAGAGTTTTATTCATATATTTATTTATTTTTCTCTTGCCCTTTGAATACCTTGCTCTCAACAGACTTGCTTTTCAGAGTATGCTATCTGAGACTTATGTGCAGGGTGACTTTATACACTGTTCCATCCTGGTTTAAGCTTGGTATCCCCATGTACAAGCAGCACCCCAACTTCTTTTAGGCAGTTCAGCTTAAGCTTATAACTTGACTGGAAGGCCAACTCCTGTCTTCATCTGAAGACATTCCTGCTAGCCACCCAGTGGTTTTCAAGCCAGCTGTAAGAAGTTATCAAAAATAGTGAAAGGAAGCATATGGTCTGATGATATATTATTGCAAAGGCCTACAGAGGTACGGGCCTTAGGAATTTTTTCCCAGAAACAGTTCTTTTTGGTTTTTCATGAGCTTGAAGGCAGAACATGTCCAATAACATAATAGTAATGTCAAATTCCAAAAGCAGCCTTGCAATAGCTTTTGCCTGCATATAATTCACTTGATAAGAGTTCTAAGGCTTTCATTTCTCATGAGTCACACTGTTGATGATTTGAGATTAGGCCACAAAAGAAACACAACTTTTCACCAAGGGCTGCCCTGCATTTTGCAAGACATTTGCCAGTGATAAGCAATGCTATAATACAGTCATGACAGTTCAATTCCTGTTTGAGGCACCTAATTGCTCCAACATTTTTACTCACTGCGTTTGAATCTATGACTAGTACTTTTAACTTAATGAGCACAAAATATTGTAAAATTTAAATTAAGGGTAGGATTAAGGATGCTGGTTGGGGTCAGGATAGAAGTTCATTTCTTAACACACTTCTTGTAGAATTTAGACTTTAGTTAAGAGAGGATGTTAGGGACTAAGAAACTGCCAAATTACAATGCAGTGAAAATAAATAGAATTACCATGCTGACATATCAGTAATACTCACTGTCCCTACACTGCAACTAAAGAAGTTCCAGGGGAGATTTTGGTAAGGACATGCCAGTGCTGTTTATCAACCTCCAAAGTTAGAGCTTCAGGTGAAGAAGCAATTTGATGAAGAAGAAATGTGCATGGATAATAAACACAAAATGTGTTCAACCCCATCTAGTACTCAAACATTGCAAATTAACGCATATAGACATTTTTACCTTATCAATTTGGTGAAGTTTTAAAACAGATGTATTACCTACTGTTGGTGAGGAATTGGGCTGTCATGCTCTGCTAATGAGAATGTAAATTAATAGAGCCTTTCTGGAGAGATATTTGACAATATTAAAGCCCTCCCCAAAATGAAATGCCTGTGAAATCTTTGACGTCAGTTTCTACTAATTGTTCCTATGGAAGATAATCAAAAAATTCAATCAGAATCACTGAGTATATGTTCCAGGCATAAGTTTGTCTAAAAGTTCCCTGGGTGATTCAATAATAGCCAGATTTGGTTACCACAGGTTTACACACAATTTTTTATTTTTTACACATTAAACACAATAACAATAAGCTTTTTTTTAAGTTACTAGAAATAGTAAATGGATTTAACAGTGTTGCAGGATACAAAAGTCAAAATACAAAAATCAACTGCATTTTTATACACAAGCAAAACAGTTGAAGACTAAAATAAAAAGTAATACAATTTACCATAGAATTTTTAGAAAGTACAATATACTAAGGGATAGATTTAAAGAAAAATCACTAAGATCTCAATAGTAAACTTTCAGAAATATTGCTGAGAGAAAATGAAGACCTCAATAAACAAAAAGATAGACTGAATTCATGAATTAGAAGACTCAGTATTATTAAAATGACAACTCTGTCCAAATTGATAGGGCCAGTGCAATTCAACAAAATTGCTGCAGCCTATTTTGTTTTAAAAAAAAAAGTTGATAAACTGATTCTAAAATTTATGTGGAAATGGAAAAAAAAACCTACAATAACCAAAACGATGTTAAAAAGGGAGAACAAAGTTGGAGGATTAATACTATCTAATTTCAAGATTTATTATAAAGCCATAACAATCATGACAGTATTGTCTCAAGACAGTGGTAAAAAGATAAATAGCTTCTATAAAAGAATACAGAATAAACAAATTCACACATATAAAGAACAAAGGATTTCAGCAAGGGCATCAAAATATTCAACAAAAAAAGTCTTTTCAACAAATGATGCTGGACAAATGAATACTCATATAAAAAAAGACCATGATCCTTATTCTTAATACCATATAAAAATTAATCTGAGATGGATTAGAAACTAATGGAAACCTAAAACCATAAAATTTAGTAAGCCAAGTTTTATTAAAGAAGACAAAAAGTGTTCATTATAAAAGATAAAAAATAATGAATTGAACCTCATTAAAATCTAAAACTTTCACTCAGCAGAAAAACAGGTTAATAAAATAAAAAACAAGCCATAAACTGGGAGAAAATATTTGTAAAACATATGAAGGCAGATTTTTAAAAATACCTACAATTCACTAAGATTAACAACATGATTTTAATGGTCAAAAGACTTGAACAAGACCTTCATAAAAGATGATATATGAATGACCGATAATCACATGAAAAAGAGACAGACATAATTAGTCATTAGGGAAATACAAATTAAGATCACATCAGGTACCACATACTTTTACTAAAATGACTAAAATTTTAAAAACTGACAATACCAAATGCTGGCAAGGATGTGGAACAACTGGAACCCTCATACTTTACTGATGGGACTGTAAAATGATGTAAATGTTTTAGAAATATATTTGGCAATTTCATAAAATGTTTAAATATGTCTAAGAAAAATAAACACATCCACAAAAACCTTGTATAAGAATATTCATAGCTGTTTTATTCACAACAGCCAAAAACCAGAAACAGCCTAGGTATCAACAGATGAACGGATAATTAAACTGTGATATACTGGAATACTACTCGTCAATAAAAATAAATGAACTAACACCTGCAATGACATAGATGAATTTCAAATATTATGCTGAAAAAAAAACAGCTAGACCCAAAAGAGTATATATTGTATGATCATTTCTTCTCAGGTAGGCCAATTTATGTGAGAAGCTTCCAAATGCTTCCTTCATTCTTGACAGTACTGGTTCAAGCATTCAGACACTGGAATGGAGGATAACTCAGTAGGTTTTGATTAGTGAATGGAGGCGAGGTTGCAAAGAGAAACTTGAGAATGCTACACTGAGCTTTTACTTAGCTCTTGAACTCTAAGATGGTTCTTGATACTTGAAGGCACCCATTTCCTGTCCTCAGAGCCATCTCAAGATGAGAGAACTCTGAATATAAAATATGATCTAAGTGGGAAGCAGGAGCCTGGGTGGCAGAGTAGCTCTGAAAAAACTTGGCAGCTGAAATGAGAGCCAGAGATATAAAACAAACAAACAAAAAACCTACATATTTTTCCTTATAATAAAAGATCCTTAAAAAAAAAAAATTAAAATGCAGAAATGATGTAATCCCGTTTTCCTAAAGATACTATTAACTGTTTGATGTATTTTCTTCCAGACATTCCTTATACCATCAAGTTTTGTGTCTGCCTTCCTGACTAAACCACAGTTCTTTGAAGGCTGGAACTGTGCCTTGGAGTTGCCGGGATTGAGCTCTACTAAATCATCCTGACAGAATGCACTGAGCAGTGGTAGAGGGAGGGTGGCAGGTGGTCCCAGGAAGCCCACCGAGCCTCTGCCTCCCACCCTGGACAGTCATTTGCCCCACTCCATGCAGTGCTGCTCAGGGCCTGTGCTGGGTCGGCTGCTTTGCCATGACTGGCAGGTCCTCGTCAGTGTCCAGCCAGGGGGCGGGGGCTGTCAGGGGCAGGTGGGGTCCCAGCCACAGTGCTTTCTGGGACGTGAGCCACCAGGCTCCCTATACAGATACTTAATAGTCATTATATTCTTTAAGTGATTAAAGGAAAACTACACCTCGTTATTTTTGAAAGTATGCAGAAATATGCACATACATAGAGACAGAATATATTCAGGTGTTAGCACCTATGTAGCGAGATTACAGACAAGGGAATTATTGGTGAGTTACTTTTCTTTTGTATAAATTGTGTTTTCTAAGTTTTATATAACGGATATACATTGCTTTTAAAAGAATGATTTTTACAAGATGAAAATTAAAGTATCTATTAGTTTTAGAATAATATTTCATAGGACCCTAAGCTTTGAGAACCTCAGAATCACCTGAAGGGTGATTAAAAACTGCAGAATCTTTTGCCCTATTCCAAATTTACAAACCTGAATCTCTTGGGAGAGATGAAGCCCAAAAACATATTTTGAACAAAATTATGTGCTCAGGTGCAGAAAATAGTTTGCAAACACTGTAGTCTGCAATAGGTGATTTACATTTATTAGAATACCTGTTAAATTGATAACATTTTTAACATAATCTCAAACTTCTGATCTCAGAAACCTGTTTATATTCTTAAAATTGAGGACTCTAAAGAGCTCTTGTTTATGTATATTTGACATGTAGTGTGTCAGAAAAAGAAGAGAAAACTGAGTTGTTTAAAATATTGATTTGTTTTAAAAAGTTATGCCATAAACAACATCTCATGAAAAATTTTTTTAAATAAACGAGGTATTGTTCTACAATTTTACTAACTTCTGTCATTTCTGCCTTAATAGAAGTTGTTGTTTCATATTTGCTTCTGCTTTCAGCCTGTTGTCATATGTTGCTTTGAAGTATGTGAAAAAACCCAGACTCACAGAGACATATAGTTGGGAAAAATAAATGTTTTGACAGCCTTTTCACATAATTTTGGATTTTCTTCTTTTACACTACAACAAAACTCAACAAGTGGTAGTTTCTTAAAGGTTAGTTGCAATGTGGAATCTGAAACCTATCAATAAACTTTTCAACCTGTTACATTAAAAACATTGGTGGGGACTTCTGACTGTGGAATAGAATAGGCTGAGTTCATCCCAGCTCCGTGGAACAATGAGAGAAGGACAGAAAAATGACTAAGACTCCAATTCCAGAGTGTGAATGACCACAGAGGGTCTTTTACATTATAAGGAGGTCCTAGACTCCAATTCCAGAGTGTGACTGACCACAGAGGGTCTTTTACATTATATAGGGAGGTCCTGGATGAAAAAGTGGAGAAATTGGGATGTAGAGAATGCAGTGAGTCTGGTTGATCGCAATCCCACTGGGGACAAGTAGCAGTGCTCAGGAAATCATGGGTTCTGAAGGACTGGAATGCTCCTGTATTCCAGCCTATCCCTGCAGCTGGCTTGGGAGATCTGATGCAGCTCTGCAGCTGGGAATTCCCGTGGGGGTACCTGGCAGTCAGCAAACTTGCTTGCTTTGCACACAGAGACCATTTAGCCAGTGCAAAGTGCCTTTTCTCCACCCCTGAGATAGGCTACTACTATGAGTGCCTATTTTTTTTTGGCAGAGACTGGGGGCACTCCCCTGGGATAAGGGGAGATGCAGAGTAGAGCAGGTCTGACAATTCGCCAGGAAAAGTGACTTGTTGGGACATGATATTGCTCCCCTTACCCACAGGGTCACAGAGACCTCAGGCATGCGTGGATGGAAAGGAGAGGCCAATGAAGCCAGCCGAACTGTGTGCTCTGACCAGCTGGCAGATGTTTCCAGATTGGCTGTGAACAGAGGCAGCTGAAATATCTAGTCCCACAGCCCAAGGTCATCCCATGTGGAAGCCTGGGACATTCAGACCCGTTGGTCACATAAGCAGAGTCTCTGCCGAGATGCACACTTCCTATTCCCCAGCCCTAGCATTGGTGGCCTTCTGCATGCACTGAGACCAGCAGTCCTGGCTGCAATTGTACCAGGTCTCCATTCCACACCGTTGGCCACTGCAATTGAGGAGAGGTGGGTCTGAGGGTAAGAGGTATGTCAGGAGCGCCATTTGCTGAGAAGAGGTAGAAAATGTAGTCTGGCAAACTGCATATCTGTCTAGCTTTTATCAGATTCTCAAGTAGCACTGTATCCATTCCATGAGATCCAGGCCTTGGTTTGGCAGACAATTGCTGGGACACTAAGTACAAAATGGGACAACAAAAACTCAAGCAAATCAAAACCTTAGACCAGTGACGGAAAGCAACTGGCAAATACCCTTATCAAGATAATCAAATGCCCCAAAGGCAACCGAAAATTCTAAAGCACATTAAGAGTCAGGCAAGTATGGCCCACCCAAATGACCAAATTAAAACACCAGAGAGGATACAGAATTTAGAACTAATCAAAGATGTCCATAATGACAAAAAGATATCAAGAAGACACTGGAAGAGCATGAAGAGTTTAAAAGAATAATAGAAAAATAGCAGAGCTCAGAGAAGAAAGATACTTTAGACCAAATTAAAATATATATACTAGAGACATACAATAGCAGATTTGAAAAGACAGGAGAAAGAATAAGTAGGCTAGAAGAAAGAACAATTGAATTCAAGTCCACAAAAGAACAAATGGCAAGGAAGATGGGAAAAATGGAAGAGGATTTCAGGGAAATGATGGACAACACAAAACATGTAAATATAAGAACCATCAGTGCCCCAGAAGGAAAAGAGAAGAGTAAAGGGCTAGGAAGGTTAGTTGAAGAAATAATGGAGGAAATTCCTCAATCCTTAAAAAGCACATAAATGGGCAAATCAAAGAGACCCAATAAACCCCAAATTTGATAAATCCAAATAGGCTTACTCCAAGACACATACTAATCAGACTGTTAAATGTTGAAAAGAAGCAAAAAGTCTCTAAAGCAGCAAGAGAAAAGCAAATTACTGCATTCAAGGGAAACCATATAAGACTGAATTTGGACTACTCAACAGGCACCCTGGAGGCAAGAAAGCAGTGGTATGATATATTTAAGATCCTGAAAGAGAAAAACGTCCACCCAAGATTTCTTAATCCAGCAAAGCTGTCCTTCAAAATTGAAGAAAGAAAATAAAATCTTCATAAATAAATGAAGGTTGAGAGAATTTATTAACAAGATACCTGCCTTACAAGAAATACTACAGGAAGTTCTGTTGGCTGAACAAAAGAAAGGAGAGAGAGTTCTGGAGGAGGGTACATAATTGAAGAGCATCAGTAAGGGCTACTTAAAGGCTAAAAAGAGAAAGAGGAAAATCAATATATAGATGTGACAAATAAAAACTAAAGGATAAGCTTATAGTCTCAAGAAATGCCTTTACAGTAATAACTTTGAATGTCCAAGGATTAAACTCACCAATTAAAATGACACAGATTGGAGGGGGGGTGATGCAAGGGTATTTCAGTAGCAGAATTCTAGCCTACCATGAGGGAGACCCAGGTTCGATTCCCAGTCCATGTACTTCCCCCCAAAAAACAAAAAAAAAAAAAAAAAATTCAACAAATGGTGCTGTAATAACAGGATACTCACATGGAAAAATAATGAAATGTGATACAGCATACAAAAAAAGATTGGCAGAATGGATTGAAAAATATGATCTATATGGTTCTTACAAGAGATTCATCTTTGATCAAAGGATAGAAGTAGATTGAAAGTGAAAGGATGGAAAAAGATGTTCTATGAAAGCTATAATCAAAAGGAAACAAGAATAACTATACTAATATCAGATAAAATAGATTTTAAATGTAAAGATGTCATAAGAAACAAGGAAGGACACTACATATTAATACAAGGGACAATTCACCAAAAAAGCCAATCATAAATGTTTATGCTCCCAATCAAGGACCTCCAAAGTACATGAGGCAGACATTGGCAAATCTGAAGGGAGCAGTAGACATTTCAACAATAGAAGTGGGAGACTTCAATACACCACTCTTCTCTATAGATAGAAAAACCAGACAGAGGATCAACAAGGAAATAGAGAGGTTAAACAATATGATAAATGAATTAGGCCTAACAGACTCAGATTGCTACACCCCAAAACATAAGGATATACATTATTCTCTAGTGTTAATCTCCAAGATAGATCATATGCTGGGGCACAAAACAGATCTCTATAAATTTAAAAATATTGAAATTATTAAAAGCACTTTCTCAATCACAACAGAATGAATCTGGATATGAATAACCACCAAGGACAATGACATTCACAAATACATGGAGACTAAATAGCACACACTTAAACAACCAGTGGGTCAAAGAAGAAATTACTAGAGAAATCAGTAGTCATCTGGAGATGAATGTAAATTTGAGAATACAATATATCAAAACTAATGGGATGCAGCAAAGGCTGTGCTAAGAGGTAAATTTATTGCCCTAAATGCCTATTAAAAACACATAAAAAGGGCGGGCCGCGGTGGCTCAGCGGGCAAAGTGCTTGCCTGCTATGCCGGAGGACCTCGGTTCGATTCCCGGCCCCAGCCCATGTAACGAAAACGGAGAAACAAAATACAGTAAAACAAGAAAATGTTTAAAAGATGTTTCCCTTTCTTCCTCTCTTCCTTCCTTCTATCCTTCCTTCCTTCTCTCTGTCTTTCCTTTAAAAAAAAAAAAAAACACATAAAAAAAGAGCAAAAATTGAGGACTTAACTGCTCATCTGGAGGAACTTGAGAAAGAACAGCAAACTAACCCCAAAATAAATAGAAGAGAAATAACCAAGATTAAAGCAGAGTTAAATGAATGGGAGGACAAAAGAACAATAGAAAGAATAAAACTAAAAGTTGGTTCTTTGAGAAAATCAATAATATTCTTAATGCCTAAAAGCTGCTTCCAGGAAACTTCTTTTGCTGCTCAGAGGTAGCCTCTCTCTTTTTCTAAACCCAACTCTGCAGAAAAACAATTATGCTCCCCAGCTAAGTGGGACATGATGTTCAGGGCTGAAAGTCTCCCTGACAATGTAGGACAAGAGTCCCAGGAATGAGCCTGACCCTGGCATTGTGGGATCAACAGTGTCATCTGGACCAAAAGGGGGAAAAGAAATGTAACAAAATAAGGTATCAGTGTTCGAAAGAGTTCACACAGAATCGAAAGGCTATTCTGGAAGCTACTCTTATGCAAGCTTCAGCTAGATATTGCTAATTGCTGATTGGGAGAAGGTTCAAAGGAGAAAAAGGAACTGTAACACAGAATGATAGGCTTTAACAAATGAGTATGACTGTTGAATAATTACACTGATATTTCTTTCAGCTTCCAGTGTCTTGGAATAGCTAGAAGGGAAAACTTGAAATTGTGGAATGGTCAACCCATACCAAACTTTGAAATCTGTTCTATAGCTACCTGCTAAAAAGTCTTTTGAAAGCATTATCTATTGGTCATTTGGAAAATAAAGGCCACTGAGTTGAACCAGTTTCCTAAATGGTGACAGTTCATTACAATATCATAATACCACTTTGTTATTATCCATCTTATCAAAAATATCAAGGAATTAGGAAGCTGCCAAACTCATGATGGTGGGTAGTTATTTTGCAAAATCCTAATTTTCTCATGAAATATCAAAGTTTATCATTGGCAACAAATACTGTCAGCAGTTTTCCCCAAAACAACTTACTCTGCCCATTTTTAAGAAAATGTCAGCCAAATATTCAAGTCTTAACAACACTGTCAGTTTTTTTTTGTTTTTTTTTTTTGCATGGGCAGGCACCGGGAATCAAACCCAGGTCTCTGGCATGGCAGGCAAGAACTCTGCCTGCGGAGTCACCGTGGCTCACCCTTTGTCAATTCTTTTAATAAAAAATGGTATTCCATGAGAAAAAGCTATTTTAGTTCACAACACAACCACAAGTGTTTTTCCTCAAGACGGTCATTTTGCTTTGTTATGCAAATATACTTTGTGTACATTCATTCTTTTTTTTTTTTTAACATGGATTAGAAGGTGCTTACTTAAGGGTCAAGATTCAATGAAAGTAATTGTCACTACTTTTATCAAGGAAATCCTGAAGTGGGAATGTGTGGCATTAAATAGCACAATGATCACTAGAACATTTGGGGGCCAGTTCTCTTGGTTCACATTAAGGTGTCAGCAGGTTATACCTACATTGCTTTTGCACTATTAGTGATGATGTAGGCACAATAAAAAAGAAAATAGTATCTTATTATAGAAATAATTTTAAGTTGGAAGAAACCTGACAGACACCCCCTGAGGTCTGCAGATAACACTTCCAGAAGGCCTGCCCTGAACACTGACAAGATTAGACAGATGTTCTCTATCAGTCCATCAAAATAATGATCTCTCCCCACTAATGTGTCCTAACACTTTTGCTCCCAGCAGTTCAGTTCTGCCTATCCAGTGTCCCCTGGGTAAATTTCCAAATCTATATTTGGGTGTGGTACCTGTTTCCACTACTCCTTAAATTGGTAAAATATTATATAAGATGGTGAAATATACGAGTGCATAAGAAAGCAACTTGATACTGGAATCTAATCTCCATGAACTTTTACTACTATATCCCCAACAACTCAAGCAGTAGCTAGCACATGGACACTTAGTAAAGGTCAGAATAATTGACTTTGTTGTTTCTATGAAAACTATGTTGAATGCTCTGTATGCCTCCATGATTTTAGAGTCAAATTACGTGCTAGCAAAATTAAAAGACAAGAAAAAAACTGATAGAAATCTAGGAGTCAGACTTCTGACTGCTTTATATTCATAGTATACTTTAAAGAAACCAGAAACTGAAAGTTCTGTGGTTGTCATATATGTATAAAAGTTAAGAAGAAATTACTTTTTCACTGACAAAAAGTAAAATAAAAGCTCTACCTGAAAGTCTGTTTTCTTTCCCATTTGTTGCTGATCCACTTCATCTGATGATACTCAAATGCCATCTCAATATATATTCCAGAAATTCTACAAAACTTTAAATTTGTCCTACTCAGAGGCAAGTTGTTGTTAGCGACATTTCACCTTTCTGATGCATCGCTACCATCTAGTGTCAAGAAATGGTAACTGCAGGTTTTACCCCACAAACAATGGACAACCATTGACCTTGGCATTTTGTTTCTTACAAAAAAAAAAAAAAGGTCCTGGTAGTGCGCAGAGGCCATTCCGGAAGTTACTCTTATGCAGGCTTCAGCCAGGTATTACAAATTGCCACAGTATGCCAAGCTCCAACCAACAGTATTCCTGAAAACCCTAAAGAAAGCATAGGCCTCTACTGAAGACTCTATAGACATCTACTTATTAAGTTTATCTGTCAGAAACTTAAAACCTCCTGAGTGTTCATATGCCAGATAAGGCCTGAAACTTAGAGATATCAGTCTCTTCCAGAACATCAACAAGTTACATCCCTCTACCCCATAATGTTGACACCCCTTTTCAACATGAACTTAGAATGGTCATTGTGCAAATATTCCTGAAGACTGAGATAATTATCAAATGAGAGGGAGGAGTTATAACAGAGAAATTAGGATTTAACAAAGGATTTACGACTGCTGAATCATTATATAGATAGTTTCTAATGTATTAGGACAGCCAGAAGGAAATACCTGAAATTGTGGAACTGTAACCCATATAATACTTTGAAATGTGCTCTATAATTACTTGTTAAACTGTACTTTGAAACTTATCACTTTTCTGATATATTTCACAATTTTAAAAATGTTTTTATAAAGCTTAAAAAATAAAGACCCCTGTGTACCATTAAAAAAAGAGGTACAGAAGTAAAAAGGGAATGCTGCTTGTACTTCCTTTTACAGAAGTGTCTATTCTAATGATAGCATTTTGAGATTTGACACAAATCTATGTTTACATTATTATTTTAGTTTGCTGATACTGCCTGTTCTAGTTTGCTAGCTGCTGGAATGCAATATACTAGAAATGGAACGGCTTTTAAAAAGGGGGATTTAATAAGTTGCTAGTTTACAGTTCTAAGGCTGAGAAAATATTCCAATAAAAACAAGACTATAGAAATGTCCAATTTAAGGCATCCAGGGAAAGAGACCTTGGTTCAAGAAGGCCAGTGAAGTTCAGGGGTTCTTTCTCAAGTGGAAGGGCACATGGCTAACACAGTCAGGGTTTCTCTCTCATCTGGAGGGGTACATGGTGAACACGGTGTCATCTGCTAGCTTCTTCTCCCGGCTTCCTGTTTCATGAAGCTCCCCAGGAGGCATTTTTCTTCTTCATCTGCAAAGGACGCTGGCTGGTGGACTCTGCTTCTCATGGCTATGTCAATCTGCTCTCTCTGAATCTCTCATCCTCCAAAACGTTTCCTCTTTTATAGGACTCCAATAAACCAACCAAAACCCACCCAAATGGGTGGAGACATGTCATCATCTAATCCAGTTCAACCACCGCTCTTGACTAAATCACATCATCGAGGGAGATGATCTGATTACAGTTTCAAACATACAGTATTGAATAGGGATTATGCTACCTTTATGAAATGGGATTTTGATTAAAACATGGGGGGCATACTTCCTTTCAAACCAGCACACTGCCAGAATGCAATATACCAGAAATGTAATGGCTTTTATAAAGGGAATTTATTGTTACAAGTTTACAGTTCTAAGTCCTTAAAAGTTTTCAAATTAAAGCATCCAGAGAAAGATATCCTGACTCCAAAGAAAGGCCACATCTGCCACGTGGGAAGATACATGGCTGACATCTGAGGTCCTTGCTCCCAGTTCATTGCACCCAGCTTCTAATTCTCATGGCTTTCTCTCTAAGCATCTGTGAGCATTCACTTAACTTCTCCAGGTTTCATCTCTTAGCATCTCTCAAGGCCAGAGATTTCTTCTCTCCTGGCTTCTATGTTCAAACGGCTCTCAGAATCTTCTGCCTCTCCTGATGTCTGGTCTCTTTACTCTGTGTCAGCTCTTTTAAGGATTTCAGTAAACTAATTAAGACCCACCCTGAATGGGCAGAGTCACATTTCCATCTAATCAAAAGGCCACACCCACAATTGGGTGTGTCACATCTCCATGGAAACAACCTAACCAAGAGGCCCCACCCTACAATATTGGATCAGGATTAAAATAACATGGCTGCTCCACAAGAGTGGATTAGGATTAAAAAAACATGGCTATTCTGGGGTACATAACAGTTTTAAACCAGCACCGCTATCCATACTATCTACTTTTAAAAATTATGGTCCTGGTCCTATCCTCTTTTAGCATTTGTCTTTTCAGAATGCAGAATCACTTTGTAACCCTTTTCTATATATTTGTTCTTTAGTATTAGGAAAATGGGGACCATGACAAAATTGAACTAATTTGTACATTTTGGCTAAAACTATTGAGTACAAAATCCTAAGGGAAGACAATAGAAAAGTTTGATCCTTCCACTACTGTTTCATAATGCGGCATAGAACAACTACATATATATTTTTGAGATTTATGTAGCAAAGTGAATGTAAACTACATCAAATGGTATTTGCTGGACATGGTGCTTCCAGAAGGGAAAAGACAGGTAGCCATACGTCTGCACAACTAATAAGATTTAAATGGACCCAACCAAGACTTCCCTGTTTGAAAGGACCTCCTCTTCCAGTCTCAGGACCTCCTCCTCCAGTCTCAGAAACAACTTAATCAAGAGCTCCCACCCTACTTTTACTTCTAGTAAAATTCCACCACTAGAAGTAATTTTATATTTAAAATGCTCATGTTCATTTATAGGAGATCTCTGCTGAAATGTGCATTCTTGAAGATGTACCAACTCAGCAATTTTCAGTTCTTAACTTCTAACATAGTCAACTTATTTCCAAAAAACAGCACTAATTAAAACAATGAGACTCAGACCAAGAAGACATTCATTTAGGCTGTAGCATTGAAAGCAGGCTTATTAGGGTAGAACCCTGGGCAGCTTGGGGTCAGGAGGCAGAAGGGAGGAGACAAGGAGAGCCAAGGAAGAAGTGCAGTAAGTAGAAAGATGACTGCATTGCTATGCGTCCCCAATAGATTCTGATTTAGCAGTCTGGTCTTCCCGTACAAATTCAATTATGTGAAATACTAAAATGTTTGAGAGTACAATATCCTTAAATTAGTTACATCTACAGACATCATTAAAAAGTATGTGGTCATCTTCTTTAGCTATAACGGAAATGCAACTCAAAACTACAATGAGATATCACCTCAAATCTATAAAAATAGCTGCCATTAAACAAATAGGAAACCACAAACACTGGAGAGAATGTAGAGAAATTGGAACACTTATTCATTGCTGGTGGGAATATATAATGGCTGAATAATGCCACTATGGAAGACAATTTGGTGATTCCTTAGAAAACTAAATATCTAATTGCCCTATGACTCACCAATTCTACTACTCAGTATATATCCAGAAGATCTGAAACAGTGACACGGACAGATATTTGCACTCTGATATTCACAGTGGCATTACTCACAATTGCCAAAGGACAGAAACAATGCCAGTATTCATTGGCAGATGAGTGGATAAACAAAATGTGGTATATACATACGATGGAATGTTATGCCATGAATTCTTGAAGCATATGACAACATGGATGAACCTTGAGGACATGATGGTGAGTGAAATAAGCCAGACACCAAAGGATAAATATGGTATGATTTCACTAATACGAACCCCCTAGAAAATGTTAAACATTACAATGTAGAATACAGGGATAGAAAGAAGCTAGAAAAAGGGGAATGGATGCACAGACTTGTTAATGAAATTGAACTTAAATGAATTGGAATGGATAGAGGTAACAGAAGTTCATTAGTGTGATTATAATAGTGCTATATTGAAGGTGAATATGATTCAAAGCCATGTATCTCGCTGATTAGCACTAGAAATATAAGTCCTTACATGAACTACCTCAAAGGTATGACACTTGTACAAAGAGTTAAACATAGAGGGGTGTATGGTAAAAACTGCTTATTGCATGCTATGGACTACATTTAACAGGAATACCTCACTAGCACCACACCAATACTAGGGGCTAATAATGGGGAGGGTGGCAGATAAGAGTTACGAGGAGTTCTGGGTTCTCTTGGGTGAGGGGGGTTATCTTTCATTTTTCTCTTTGGAGCAATGAAAATTGTCTAAAATTGAGAGTGATGATGATTGTGCAATTACCTTAGATACTGTGAGACACAGAGTATTTATTTTGGATAGAATACATGTCATGTGAATATATTTCCACAAAATCTGCAGATTCAAAATAAATGAATAAACAGGAACAAAAAAAAAGTAGTATGGTTTAACCTGCTTCTAAAGGAGGTGATTGGATTTAGCTGAGTTAACAATGTTAAAATGTAATGATGCAATTAAAGATTGGTCACTCGATAGTGCATGTGCCACACATCCTTCAGAGACTGGCTGCATTCAGATAAGAGTCATCTCTACAACCAGTTAGCTGGGTAATCTCCCAAATCCCAAGACCTGAGACTGAGGAAGGTTGAGGAAAGAACAAACATTGGGGCTCCCCATCCTTTAGGACGTCCAGCATCAAGGACGTATGACCAACGTGGTCACCCAGGGTCCTATACACAGAAGTGCCCTTGCCTTAATGCTCTGCTATTGATACCTTAATTCATAATGTTATCATTGAAATTGAGTTTTGTAGGTGAAATCCATGGGACAATGGGGCACGAGCATAGGAGGTAAGAGCAGTAGAGTATCTGCTGGGTCTTGCTTCCCCATTCAGATCCATCCTTTGCAATGGGCCATGAGCATAAAATTCCAGTGGATGCACAGCTCATGGAAATTCTCTACAACTAACAGATCACAGTTTCTATTCAAGTTAGAACTTGCTTTGAACAAGGAAAGAAGGCAATGGCAGTCTAAGAAACACGAATGACCAAGGAACACTATCATAGCCATTCTTATTTGTGTTAACTTTCCTGAATTAGCCAACCAACCACTTATACTTAAAGAGAAAACATAGAAGGAAATGGAAAGATAGGGCACCACACAGTTCCTTTTCCTTTCAGTCTTTCTCATTTATCAGCAAGTTGAGAGTAGAGCTTGTTGATAGAGTGTAGGCGTATCAAAAAGTGGAATATTCAGTGGAGTTAGTTTTGTAGCTTTTTCCTTTTCTGGAAATAAGAAGATATATATACATATAAGGTATGAAATACAGATTGTCTAATTTCAGTGAACTCACATATATGTTAAGTGCTCTTATATTTTCACTTAAAACTGGCATTGCACAAAAAAAAATGAATGGCAAATTCATGGTAATAAATTTTCATTTTCCTTTACTTAATAACATTAAATTGCAAATAAAAATATGACAAGTTGAGAGTCTAGAGAATAAAAGAAAGTGTTTTATGTTTTAGAAATGTTAATAGAATATTTTTTTCCTCTTTTTAAACAAATGGCTCTGCAATTTCATTTTGCACTGGACCCCACAATGTATGTTCTTTATGCTTGCTGCGGTGCTGCCAAACTTATCAGAATAAGTGAGATATTCCTTGGATAATGGTAGGTTATCAATATCATCCCTTCTTTGGGGAGCACTATAATCCTTTGTTCCCTGACTTAGGGAACCCCTTCCTCTCCAAAGCAAGTAAAACATTTACTTTTGTTTACTTATACTCAGAATGTTTGTTCTCTCTTTAAAGACACATTTAGAGGAGGAAAAAAGCCAGCTTAGTTTTCCCTTTGGAAATAAGAATTTAATATTTAACCAGAAAAATGTGAATACAATTTTCCTGTAGTAAAATATTCCATAGAGTTAGTGCTACCATTAAGTCCTAGGAGACATGGCAAAGATCTGAAGATGTCCTGATGGTTTCAGGCCACAGAACATCATTTAAGTGGTTTCCTATTGTTAAAACTCAACACCAAGACTCTGAGAATCTGAGGCATCCTTGGAGATCACTTTATTCTGAGTACACCCTCCATGTTTCCCCATGCTTTGTGGGACCTTCATCTAGACAGGCAGTACAACAGCCACCTGGTTTTACAGTGGTATGCAGAGTCTAAGTGCAGCTGTTGTGCCAACAGTGACAATGCAAAACATGACTAATGCATTTAGTCACCATGGGCATAGGTGATGTTTTCGTCAGGATGGTGACAGCAAGGAACACATTTTTATTTAAAGTATGTCAGAAATAAGACTAAATTGCAGAGTCAGTTCATTTCATGAAACAAAATGATCAATCGTGAATCATATTGTGTTTTTTATGAAAACAATGGATATATGCAGAAGTGTTTCATAAACACTCTTTTCTGTTTGGTCTCAACATAAGATGACCTGTGCAGAAATACAATGATTACAAGAAATAAAGTAGTGATTACAATGAAAAAAGAAAATGTCCTTTCTCTTCTCATTGTCTACTGTTAAGAACAGGACATGTATGAAGAGAGAAACCTCCTTTTCTCACTAGGCATTATTCTCTTAGCCAGAATCTCAGAAGCCACCCTAAGGAAATAATCTGTAACCCTTCAAAATGAGTACAGTGCTGCTCTTGAGGAACAGCTGTGAGTCGATTCTCACAGATAAGCAGTTATAGAAACCACTGAATTCTAAATAGTGAGGCTTTTGTCTGGCTTACTCAAAATACGCAACTGAGTAAGAGAGAAGGTAAAATTCACCCTGCTGGTTTTATCAAATAGAAATATTTTTACTGTTTTAAAGAATTGGATCAGGAAAAGCAATAGTCTGAGGAAATGCTCCTCTATTAAGTGAATTCTAAGCCTAGATTTGTTTTTCTTTGATTATTTTAAGGGCTAATGTGGCTAAAGATGCTGGGAACTGCTCAAGAATAGAGTTACTACACTTCAGTGGCATGGCTAAGTAGATGGACGAAGCCACATGATTAGGGACCTGGAAATACACGAATTTACCCAGGGGGTAGGGGAGCACTTTACATTGTCAATGGTAGTTGTGACAGGAGATTGTTTCTTTAAAAAATTCACTCCCTGAGTTGAAGAAATGAGTGGCATTGTGTTCAGTACAATATACGTTCAGTGATATTCCAGAAACTACAAATTACTCATAGAAAGACTAAAAGGTTTGAGACTTGACCTTCTCTTTGAACCAATTCCCACATCAAAATATTTCCCTGTAGTACAAAGGTTCTAAATTGTTACTTCAAAATATTCTTGAACTTCATGATCTAGAAGGTAAGGGGTAAACATCTTTGGATCTTCAAAAATGATTTGACATTTTAATATGTTCAGAATATCCTCAATCTCCATTACCTCCTTGTATTTATACCTTTACCATTTTTACCCTATTTTACCATTTGTATTTTTAAAAATCTATACCACCCAGTCCTAGTGTTTTGTACCTCCCCCAAAACTTGAAAGTAAACAATATACTAAACAGAGTATCAGCTCACATTTTTTTTAAAGCAAGACTTAGGCTTTTGTCTTTGAAAACCAGACAGAATTTTAATCAAATATCATCAAAGATCTATTCACATGTCTACTGGCATCTAGCATACAATCTCACATCCGGAAATAACTCCTTTGGAACAGACAAATCTCCAATTGCACTTGAATCTACTGCCTAGATGAGGGATATTGATAAACAAATCAAAAGTAATCATAAATAGACTAAATTGCTCATCTGTACTTTTTAGTTAGAGTCAGAGAAAGAATGAGAACGGGTGATGATATTCTATCCTGATTAAGATGAAGACTTCTCAACTCTGAAACTCAATAAAAATTAATAAAACCACGTGAATGCTTTTTGTAATTCTGTTCTTATTTCCTCAGTGGGAAGAAAATTTCAGAGAGAAAGTCAGGACAACAAGAAACAAGTGATTAAAATTACTAATAGGTTATGCCTAAGAGTCACCCCCAGAGAGCCTCTTGTTATTCAGATGTGGCCTCTCTCTCTAAGCCAACTCTGCAGGGGAGCTTACTGTCCCCCTATCGCCTCCCCCCACACACATGTGACATGACTTCCAAGGTGTAAGTCTCCCCGGCAACATGGGACATGAATCCAGGGTATGAGCCTGGCCCTGGCATTGTGGGAGTGAGACTCCCTTCTTGATCAAAACGGGGAAAAGAATGAAACAAAACAAAATTTCAGCAGCCGAGAGATTTCAAATAGAATCAAAAGGTCATTCTGGAGGTTATTCTTATGCAGTATATTGATATCCCTTTTTGGATTTTGCTGTATTGGAGTAGCTAGAGGGAAATATCTGAAACCGCTGAACTATAATCCAGTAGCCTTGATTCTTGAAGATGATTAAATACCTATAGGGCTTTTAATATGTGACCGTGTGATTGTGAAAACCTTGTGATTGACAGTCTGTTTACCCAGTGTATGGACAGATGAGTAAAATAAATAAAGGCAATAAATAAATTAATGGTGGGGAATGGAGGGTAGGAGATGTTTTGGGTTTTTTTTTACTTTAATTTTCATTCTTACTTTTTTTGGAGTAATGAAAATGTTTAAAAATTTGATTGTGTTGATGAATGCACATTCACATGATGATGATACTATGAATGACTGCATACTTTGGATGGATTATATGGTATGTGAATATATCTCAATGAAATTTGCATTAAAAACACACCTCAGCTTGGAAAAAAACTTACTCAGAGGCAGTGGATTGGTTTAGAGGTTCAGAATAAAACAATATATTTATAATTAAGTAGTTTTAAAAAATCACAACTCTTGACTGAAAAGTTCTCTACTACTCATTTTAGAACTATCGCAGTAAAAAAAAAAAAAGAAAAGAAATAAAAGGGGTGCTTTAAGAAAAGAGCAGAAACACAATTGATAAATACAGAATATAATGAAGTCTCCCCTGCTCTGCTCTGTTTCCTGGCATATGACCTTGCCAGTCATCCTTTGATCAAGACTAGAGAACAAAGGTATTTCTTTGTCTAGTCCACAGTCCTCAACTACTTGGCCTGCAAGTCTTGCAAGTCCCCACAGAACCTTTCAAATCTCTTCTGTTTTCAATGCTGGCACCACAGTTCACGACTTCACTCGCCTTAAGGTGGACCTTTACGAACTATTATGTCTAGTTTCTCTGCTTCTACTTTCGTGCATATGTATCACTCATTCTCTCCCTTTCTCCCTCACCTCAAATTCACCCTGTCCTCTTTGGCAAGTTTTTGTGTCAGAGAAACCAAAATGTAATCACATTATTCAATTATTGAAAACCTTTAGTGGTTCCTGCTACCTATAAAGTAAAACCCAGTCTCCTTAGCATTACACCCAAGTCCTTTATCACCTGACGCTAAGCTACCCTATGATGCCTGCACCTCCCTCACCTCAGCCCCTAGACTCCACATCAAGGTCTCTCCTGCCCCTTACTCCCATATCCCACTCTGCTCAAGCTCTCAAAATAGACCCCCTGTTTCATAACGGTCCTTGTGGAGCAAGTTGCTACAAGACGCACCACGGGAACACAAGTTTAGGCACCACGGAGCCATTCAGCAAGTGACCCTGATTACTTACATTGCACAGAGGGTCCTAGAAAGCAGGGGAATAGATCCCATCTTGGCCAGATCCTGGGGAGGCCAAACGCTGAAGCCAGGGTCCACAGCTCTGTACCGCCTGCTTAGCATCAGAGATGAGAGACACCTGATCTGCCCAAGTGGTTGGCTTTGTATACAGCCCAGGTGGGAGGGGCCCGCCAATGAACAAAGAGCATTCATCAAGCAACGCCTATGCCCTGGGAAGCAGCTGGAGCTCTTTAAGAGTTAACGCCCCCGGGACTGCCTTTAGTTTCTTGCTAAAATGAAACACTGAATACCTGCATACAAAAGATCAAGAGAAGAAAAGGAACAGGATAGTGAGGTCTGGGAGCTGGCCACTGAGTGTGCCTGAGACTTCCCCAGTCCTGTCATTTTTTCTTTTTTTAATGCTGTGTGGTGGGGGTCATATTTCATCCATTTTCCATGTGAGTATCCTGCATTGCACCACCATTTGCTGAAAAACAATTTTTTGGTGGGGGGATGGGGGTGCATGGACCAGGAATTGAAATAGTCTCCTGCATAGCAAGCGAGAATTCCACCACCAAACTACCCTTGCCCCCCAGTCCTGTCATTTTTTAATGCTTTATTTCTTCTTTCTAGAAGCCCTCCTCTACCACCCTTTCATGATGTCTAGCATAAAAAACAAGTATTTCTCCTCTTAAAGTTAATTGCCTCTACTTAATCTATGCCTCACTTTACTTCTCATGCCATACTTATTTAAATAATTGATTGCGGGATGTTGGGTAGGACTAATAGGAACTGGGAATTATAAATCTAGCTGGGAAAAAATGTTGGAAAGACAAAAAGAATAAAAGGAGAAATAAAGATAAGAACAACAAAAGGAGCACAATAAGCTCCTGTGACCCACCCCATCTCTGTGCTCTTTGGGTGACAAAGAGTTGGTTGAGGCCACCTGAAGAGTGTGTGTGAAGGGAAGGAGTAGATCTGTCTGATACACACATTCTTTATTCTTTGACTGCAGGCACACGCGTCACTCATCTTTGTCACCTCAGAGGCCTAATCCAGAGCCTCGCAGGCAGTGGGCTTCAGGGGGTGTTTGTTGAGTTGAATTATATAAGGGATCAGGCCAAAATATCTGCATGAAGACACTATCTAAACCAGGCAGTTAAAAAACAGATACAGGAAAAACATCTAAAAGGAGCTGTGAGACCTGAATCCTGAGCCTTTCTCCCTACTGTACTAAGGGAGCCAGCCAGCTAATTAAAGAAATCCTCTGGTGAAACTCTCATAAAGGGAAGAATTCTTTGGCAAAGCAAATAATCAACCTTTAATTTATCAAGTACTTATGGAGTGAGGTGCTTACAGTATTACTGAATGGCACTTTGGGGACCCCTTATCATTAATTTGCCTCAGTAAGCATCTAACTCTGAAGGAATCACTAGGTTCTGGAGAAAACTGGGTTGTAGTTGATTTAAGCTGTTAATTTTGATCTTTTATAGATGAATATTAATAAGGCTATATTTGCTTTCCTACTTAAGCCAAAAAAGCATAAAGCAGACAAGTGAATCTCCACAGGTAACATTCTAATATAAAATTTCTTCTGTTTCAGTCAGAAAATGATGAAATGGTCCCTATGATTAAAAGGAAGGGTCTATTGCATTATTTATGCAGCTTCAATTAGGAGCAAGATTTTGGTACCTTCTCAATCTAAATAATGATAATTTTAAAACAGCCTTTGCTGAGAAGTTTGTTATTATTGTAAAAATAATTCTTCTCCCAGGAGCCTGTCAACTAAACTGGATAAATCAAGATTACTCTGTAGGGAAAGCTGAAGCTTTGATTTTTATTATTATTATTTTTTATTTTTTTATTAACGGAAAGAAAGAAAAAAGAAAATAAATAAAAATAAAAAAGAAATTAACACAACACTAGTAATGAACAAGCTGAGGGGGAAATCAAGAAACGAATCCCATTTACAATCGCAACTAAAAGAATAAAATACCTAGGAATAAATTTAACCAAAGAGACAAAAAACCTATATAAATAAAACTACAAAAAGCTGCTAAAAGAAATCACAGAAGACCTAAATAGATGGAAGGGCATACCGTGTTCATGGATTGGAAGACTAAATATAATTAAGATGTCAATCCTACCTAAACTGATCTACAGATTCAATGCAATACCAATCAGAATCCCAACAACTTATTTTTCAGAATTGAAGCTTTGATTTTACTTTAAGTGATTTATTATCAACATCATTCAAAAACATTTGAGAATGGCAATTATTACTTTGGTACTATAAATTTAAGAAAGAAAAGGGAAGTGTTCGTGTGTGGTTGTTTTTTTTTTTTTCTCTCTTAAGGGACTTAAATTTTTCAAATTTCACCAAAATGCCCTAGATTTCTCAAAATGTCAGCTCCAGAGTATCTGTATATGAGAGGTTTAGGGACAACCTGCCTGGGATAGAACGAGGCAGAAAAGGCTGTCCTAAAGTTGGAGTTACTTAGCAAGCATAGTCGTTTTTATCTTGATTACGTGTACATGTGGGGTATTTTGGTAGAAGTAATTGAAATTATGGAGAGGCCAAAATATCCCCAAATAATTTCTTTGTTTCAATCTAGTTTTCCAGTGTCTAAACCAATCCCCACCAGAAATGTGTTTTGTTTTGTTTTTCTTTCATTTCTCTCCTCCCACCTCCCTCTCCTTTTCTTCTCCTTTCCCTTCTTCCCTCCATTCTTCCTTTTTACCTTCTTTTTCCTTTGTTTCTTTTTTTCCTTTCTTTCTTTCTCTCCTTCCCCCTTTCTCTCTCTCTTCCTTTTTCTTCAAGGAAAAAACAATCAATATATTTCTAAAAACCTGTATAATGAACTGCATGGTTTTAAGAAAACACAATAGTTGAAAAGCCTGAAGATCTTTATAAAGTGAATTATATAGAACATCATATATTTGCATGTGTGCCGACTGCCCTAGCATCATCTCTCTATTTTATCATTTCAGCTTCAAGAGTGTGTCAAGCTGTTTCATACCTCCATGTCTCTGCACTTGTCACTTTTGTTACTGGAGTTCATATTCTCAGACAGCATTTTTACTGAAATCCACTCTGTGAAGAACAGTGATAGGTCCTGGGAATACAGCAGCAAACCACACACTCACAGTTGTTGTCTAAATGGTGTTCTTCTCCCTGAGCAAACTCCACTCATATCTTGCTTCTTCTGCATTCTTTCTTCTGTGACATGTTCCCTGACCATATAGCCAAGGCTTGTCAGTCCTTTCATACAGCCTGTGTTAAAATATAGCTTTAACACAGCTCCGTTATAGTGCTGACCAAGAATGCTTTAATAGGGTCACTTATCTATATGGAGCCTTTATGAAACAATGTACTTGCTGCATCTCTTTCAGTTTTGCATTGTTGGTACAGTAATGCAAAAATGAAAACAATGAAAAAAAATTGGGCAGTGAATGAATGAATTAATGAATGGACAGAATGACTGAATCAAATAATTTTCTGGAGCAAGTGTGTTGCACTTCAGTCTGCATATAATTTACATGTATTAATTAAAACCTTTACAAAGTCCAAGTTGATATGAAAGAAACAATTGATACAGGATTTTAAAATGAGAAGTTACAATGATGTATTCGCTTTTGTGACTATGTCCTCTTATAATTTTTGTAACAAACCTCAAAATTCCTCAGTTTTGCTACCTAAAGTATAAGAATTATGATACTCCTTTTCTATTGTTCTCCCAGATAATTGCAATTATTACTTTGTGCTGACTGTATATGCAGGCATTTTTATTACAAAGGTGATTACTATTAATATCTAGAGTGGTTGAGCTCTTCAGAAGAAATATGCTATTTAATTGGAAATTTGTAAAGTTAATAGAATCAGCATCTTTTATGAAAGCTGAAAAGTTAGCCTTGGGGAAAGAAGTCTCCTAGTTCTTTATGAAAGGAAATACAGTTTAAGAAAAAAGAAATGTGTAGGCAGTTCTTTAGACCATTCAATGTCTGTATAAAGGCATCAGATCTCAATATAACCCCAAGGTACCACAGAACCTGCTCAGGCTGGATCTTCAAGTAGTTGACTTTCTTGTCCTAGGGTTATGTGACTACTCTAGAATAGGTTATTGATTTATTGATTAAATTGGAAGTTCCTTGGCTCCTTGTTTATGACTATACTATTTTATTGACCTTCTTATTTACCACTTCCCAGCCCACTGACTTGACCACAATATGTTCTCAATAAATATTAGTCAATTACATTTGAGTTTTTCTTTACTCCTGAAAGAAACCTGCATAAACTTCACAGATTGTGGGCATTAGAATGAAACAGATGTCAAATGTTGAACATGATAGCTATCTGCAAATATTTGACAAATTTATTTTACTATGTATGGTTCCAGAGAACAAAAAATCATAAGTTAAAGAGAGTATGACCTGAGTTAATTTCAATAAAAATTATTTTAATAATAGCAGTTGCCTAATAATAGAATGGATGGCACATAAGGAAGGAGGCTTCCCAATGGAAGACATGGTCAAGCAGAATGCCAAGAAGGTAGTTCTGTAAGGTAGTGAAGGACCAGCTTTGGTTGGAAATCTGAGCTAGAAGGCCCTGAAATCATATGAGATAATAATTGTTCTTTAAATGCTTGAAAAGAGAGAGGGGCATTGATGACTATATTCAATGCATTTTATTGATTTATCTACTTATAAATTATAATTATCTTAGAATGATCAATTTTTATAGTCTATACATGCTTACAATGCTATTGATTTTTGGATTGTCTCTGGACAACTTCCGAGACTCAAGTCCATCAGTTCAGGACTGACCATTACCTATTTCAGAAGTGAACATCACTTTCCTAGGAAGGTGGGAATGCTGGAATGTTGGAAAATCTCCTTAAATTGTTAAGACATAGATGTTCATTTAAGATCAATGGGAGTCATTAGAGGACTGAGCATCTTGGGAGTTAAAACCCCTGGATAAGATCATGGATAAATTCATAAACCTTACCCAGCAGAACAGAATTTCTACTATCAACCAAGGCTTGAGCCCAGTTCCCAGCCAGGATAAAGATGAGAGCAGATCAGTCTTCACTGGCATTCCATGAGGACCCCCAGGTCCTTCAACTCATGGTGATCTGTCTCTATTCAGATACCATTTGAAGAACCACTATTTTTTTTTTTAATACTCATTAGCCAGATGCAAACCTAATTGGGAAAAGCAGTTTATAAAATTGGAAAGTATATATCAGGAGAGTGTTTCCTCTAAAATCATCTGGCCACTCTCTTTTTCTCAGCCTTCTTCATGGAAGTGATAGAAAATTATAGCTTTTGGAAAGAAAGATATGGAATACAGAATATGAAATCTGTCCATGATTTGCTGTAGTTATAAGATTTAGCAACATTATAGGGAAAAAAATCATTATACCAAATGCTAAAAGCTATAATGAAAAAATCATTATACCAAAAGAAAAAAGTATGGTTTACTTTTGGAGTCTCTGAAAAGATTAAAGTACAGTGAATGTAGGCACAAGCGTTCAACTGAAACTACTACTCAGCATTTTGAGCACTTCTGACTTCGTTTTTCATTGAAATGAAAGATGTCCCGTGTAAAGTGACTTTCTAGTTCTCCCTGGAAATACTTCATGCATTTCGATGTCTTTGAAGAGAAAATGGTTTTGTTATAGTCAATATGACTGTCTTGTTACATTGTTTCATTAGACATAATGATTTACCTTGGCAAGTTTCAAAGTCAATTGTCCAGAGCTTCTGTGCTAAATGGGACTTAGTTCATAAATGTTACCTGGCTTTTTCTACCAGCATACCCTTGTAGACTATTTTTAATTAAATTTTATGAAGGGAATTTGTTACTAAAGATAAATCCTTTATTCATCAACTAGTGTTTAAAAACCAGCAAAAAACTTGGTTTAAATTTGACAAAATTTTATTAAAACAGAGATAGTAAGCTTTTTTTTAAAATTTTGTATTTCACATACCCGCTTCCCAAAACGCAGGTTGTCTTCTGAATCAAATCCAGATTCAGTCTCTAAGCTGCTTTTGGTAGACTGGATATAGTGAATTTAAAGTGGCAGCCTGGTGATTATTACCTTCAGTGATATATCTGGACCTCAGTATTGTTCTCTAAGATCAGAATCAAATGAGGCTAAAAGTAAAAGAAGCCAATCTGTTGTTAGGCAAAATTCTAGAATGGCACCCAAGATTCCTGCTACCTAGAGTACACACACCTCCTAGTAATTTAATCAAGCACTGATCTAGGTGCTGCTTGCTGTGAAGGAATTTTGCAGATATAATTAAGGTTCCAAATAAAGGCTTTCAGAAAAGGAGAATACGGTGGTAAACCTGATGTAATCTGAGGAGCCCACCCTTTAAAGGGACTGGGCTCCTCCTAGAGAGATTCAAAGCAAGCAAAAGAGGGATTAAGCCGGTGAGAGATTTCTTTTTTCTGATTTTGGAGTTGGAAGAGGCAAGGAACCAAAGTGGCAGAAGGGAGCTGAGAGCTGCCCACAACTGACAGTCAGCAAGACAACAGGGCACTCATTCCAACAACTGCAGGGAACTAATTTCTGCCAACAACCTGAATGACTTGGAAGAGCACCCCGAGCTACAGATGAGAGTGCATCCTACCAACACGTTGATTTTGGCTATGCAAAATCCTAAACAGGGAATGTAGGCATTCTATATCTGGATTTTTGACCTATGGAACTGTCGGCTGATAATTCAGGTACTGCTTTAAGCTGCTAAATCTGTGGTATTTGTGCAGCAATAGGAAAATAACACATTTATGTTTAGTTAAATAGGCAAATGAAACTCCTGGAACTATACTAAGACTTATATAAGAATAAAGAATTGTTTAAAATATAATACTTGTCCCCTACTGCTCATAACAAACATCTCAATCTATCCACCAATTCAGGGCCAGTAGATATAAAATAAGAGGATGTGAAAGAGTAGCTAGCAATAAAATCTTGAGTAAGACATTTAACCATTCTAGGTGGTAGTTTCTTTATCTGTAGAATGAGAGGCTAAGATTGGGTAATCTCTGAGGTTCTTTCTAGTTCAAAGCATCTAAAATTTAAGTATGAACCAGCTATGATACAGTGCAAGACTATGATTTCAACTGAGGCAAAAAAAAAAAAAAATCTGGTTGGGAATTTAAAAAGAAGTTTTGAGAATTAGATGATAAGGAATTTTGCAAAGCTTCTGTATAATCCTGTGGATCTAAAAGGCTGTGTACATGCCTTGTAAAGACCTGTAAAACGAAAAGGCAGAAGTTGTTCAGCTCAGATTGGTTTGAGGCCCTGGGCAAGCAGGAAAGGTAAGGCTGTGTAGGAACTACCTGAAGTTTGCAGGTATGCCTTCTCAAACAGATCCCTTTGTCAAGGTTGGAAGACATACAGGCAAGACATTTAAGGAGATCCTCTGACCACTGATTGGTGATTACTAAATTCTATTAACCCAGTCGTGCCCCCTACAAAACTAGGCTTAAAATTAAAAAAAAAAAAATATTCCTTAAAAAACTAGAAGAAAATTCAGTGGTCTCACACTGCAGAGAATATAGAAACTATTGAAGTACTGTAGGAAAGACAATAGCAAATAAGCAGTAACAAGAAAAACAAAAACAAACAAACAAAAATCCCAGCAACATAAAACCTTGAGACAATGGATTTTAAAAATGACCCAACTACAAAGAGACACACTTTAGATTCAAAGACACAAATAAGTCGAAAGTAAAAGAATGGAAAATGATATACATACTAGCAATAGTCAAAAGAGAGATCGAGTGGCTATACTAAAATCAGAAAAGTAGACTTTAAGACAAAATATGTTACTCAAGACAAAGAATGATATTTTACAATGCTAACATGCTCAATTTATCAGTGAGAAGTTAAAATTATAAACATAAGCTCCTAACAACAGAGCTCCCAAATAATACACTATACAACAACAGTAGTTGGCGACTTCAATCACTTTCAATGATGGACAGAACAACTAGGCAGATCAACAAGGGAAGAGAAGGCTTGAGCAACACTATAAACCAACTATAACCACCATCTATAGACCACTCCACTCAACAACTGAAAAATATGCATTATTCTCAAGTACACATGGGACATTCTCTGGCATAAACCTAAGGTAGGTCATAAAGCAAACCATTAAAAACTTAAACGGATTGGAATTATGCAAAGTATGCTCCCTGAACACATGGAATTAAATTAGAAATAAACAACAAAAGAAAATTCTAAAAATTCACAAATATGTGAAATAAAACGCCACACCTCTAAATAATCATTTGGTTAAAAAGAAATCACAAGGGAAATTATGAAATGCATTAAGATGAATGGAAGCAAAATCACAGTACATCAAAACTTATGGCATATAGCTAAAGCGTGCATAGAAGGGAATTAAAGGCTGTAAGTGCCTAAATTTAAAAAAAAAACAGAATCTCAGATTTGCCACCAAACTTTCACCTTAAGAAACTAGAAAATAACAGCTAAGGAGGCACAAAGAAAGCAGCAGGGAGAGTATAGCAAAGATTAAAATAGAAAGAAATGAAAATTGAGAATAGTAAACAACAGGGAAAAAATCAACAAACTCTAAAGTTGCCCTTTGACAAAATCAGTGAAATTGGCAAAACTTCAGCTCAACTGACCAAGAGAAACTACTAAAATCAGGAATAAAATGGCATTGCTATTAACTTTAGAGAAATAAAAAGGATAATAATAATAGACTATTAACAACTACATGCTAACAAATTAGATGATATTTAACATGAAAAAAATTCCTAGAAAGGAATATACTGAATCTATTTCTCTCTATATATATATTGAAATATATATATAATATATATTTTATATATATATAATGATTCATGCATATATATAAAAAATGATTCATGAATAGATAATGTGAATACACGTATGATAAAAGATTGAATTAGTATTAAAATAAAACTTTCAACAAAGAAAATCCCTGGCCCAGATGACTTCACAGCTGAATTCTACCAAACATTTAAAATGTATACCAATACTTCAAAAACTCTTTTTAAAAAACAGGAGTAGACCAGAGAAATCCTGAAATGCAGAGGGACCAGCCTTTCCAGAAGATCAACTAGTTCCATCCCCCATCCCATATTATCAACTGCCCCTTCCAACATGAAAAAGTTAGAATGGCCATAGCCCAAATACCCCTAAAGAGTGGGAGAAAGATCAAAGTTACTGGTGGAGTTATACAGAGAAGGTAGGATTTAACAAATGAGTATGAGTGTTGAATCATTATATTGATATTTATTTTAGTCTCCAGTACCTTAGAGCAGCTAGAAATTTAAAACCTAAAATTGTGGAATTATAATCCATACCAAACTCTGAAATCTATTCTACAACTAATTGTTGCAATGTACTTTGAAATTTATTGCTTTTTTTTGTATATATGTTATTTTTCACAAAAAAAAAGAAAAAAAGAAGGAAGTATAACAGAAAAAATAGGATTTAACAAATGGTTCAACTGCTGAATCATTATACTGATATTTCTTTTGTCTTCAGTGTCTTGGAGCAGCTAGAAAAATAAATGAAAAATCGTGGAACTAATAACCCAAACCAAACTTTAAAATCTGTTCTATAACTACTTGTTAAAATGTACTTGGAAATTTATTGCTTTTTTGTATATATGTTTGTCATGGTTAGGGACAGGTGTCAACTTGGCCAAGTTGTGGTACCTGTTCATCTGATTGGGCAAGCGCTGGCCTGTCTGTTGCAATGAGGACATTTCATAGGATTAGGTCATGATCACGTCAGCTACATCCACAGCTGATTCCATTTGTAATCAGCCAAAGAGGAGTGTCTTCTGCAATTAGTGATGCTAAATCCAATCATGGGAAGCCTTTTAAGGAGGACTCAGAGGAGACAGGTTCCATTCCTGCTTTGGCTGGTGAGCCTCTCCTGTGGAGTTCATCCAGGCCATCCATTGGAGTCATCGACTTCGCAGCCTGCCCTGTGGATTTTGGACTCTGCGTTCTATGGTCACGTGAGACACTTTCATAAATTTTATATTTGCAAGTGTTCCCTGTTGATTCTGTTTCTCTAGAGAACCCTAACTAATACAATGTTATACTTCACAATTAAAAAAAGCATTAAAAAACAAAACAGGAGAGTGAACAATTCTCAACTATTTTATGAAACTGGTATTGCCCTGATAACTAAACTGGACAAAGACATTACAAGAAAATTAAACAACATAAATATCTAGGCATAAAGATGTTCAATAAAATATTAGCAAACAAAATCCAACAACATACATAAAGGATTATACACCCTGCTCAGGTGGGATTTATTCTAGGAATACAAGATTGTTTTAACATCTGAAAAATCAGTGTAATATAACAAACTAATAGACTAAATTATAAAAAATACAAAATTAAACATTGAACAAACTAGCAACACTAAGAAATTTCTTCAACCTAATAAGGGATATCTAGGAAAAACTTATAGCTAGTATCGTATGGAATATTTATACCCTAAACTCAAGAACACAACAATGATGTTGCTTGTAACCACATCTATTAAAAATTGTTCTGAAAGTTCTAACCAAGACAATTTGGCCAGAAAAAAAGAAAGTCATGCTAATTGGAAAAGAAGAAAAACTAATTTTATTTGCCAGTGGCCTGGTCTTATATATAGATAATTCTAAGTAATGCACTGAAATCTCTTAGAGCCAATAAACACATTCAACAATATTTCAGGATATAAGCTCAATATACAAACATTCTATTTTATTTCTATGTACTAGCAATGAGCAATCCAAAAGTGAAATTAAGAAAACAATCTCCTTTATAATAGCAGCAGTTAGAATAAAATACCTGGGAGTAAATTTACAAAAGAATTGCACAAGGTTTGTGCACTTAAAATGAAAGAACATTGTGGAAAAAAATAAAGAAGATCTAAATGAAAGGCATTGCATCCCAAGATCATGAATCGAAAATTTAACAATTCCCAAACTGATCTACAGATTTAACACAAGCTCTATCAATATCCCAGCTTTTGCTTTGTTTTTGGAAGAAACTGACAAACAGATCCTAAAATTCATATAGAAATGCAAGTGACTCAGACAAAATTTTCTTTTAAAAAACAAACTCAGAGGACTCACATTTCCAATTTCAAAACATACTTCAATTATAGAAATCAAGACAGCATAGTTCTTGCATTACGATAGACAAATAAGACCAACAGAATAGAATTGAGCATCTAGAAATAAACCCACATGTTCATCGTCAATTGATATTTAACAAGGGTCCAAGAAAAGATCTATAGCGAATGAAGAGTCATTTCAACAAATGTTGCTGGGAAAAAAAGGGATATTCACAGGTGTTCTAGTTTGCTAGCTGCCGGAATGCAACATACCAGAGACAGATTGGCTTTTAATAAAAGGGGATTTATTTCATTAGTTCTTCAGAGGAAAGGCAGCTAACTTTCATCTAAGGTTCTTTCTTACGTGGGAAGGCTCAGGGTGATCTCTGCTGGCCTTCTCTCCAGGCCTCTGGGTTCCAAAAACTTTCCCCAGGGTATTTTCTTTCTGCATCTCCAAAGACCTGGGCTGAGCTGCGAGTGCTGAGATGAGGTATGCCGAGCTGCTTGGCCAGTGCTACACTGAGCTCTCTCATTTAAGCACCAGCCAATTAAGTCAAATGTCATTCATTGCAGCAGGCACACCTCCTAGCCGACTGCAGATGTAATCAGCAACAGATGAGGTTTACATACCATTGGCTCATGTCCACAGCAACAGAACTAGGTGCCTTCACCTGGCCAAGTTGACAACTGAATCTAACTACCCCATGTCCACCCCTTGTCAGCTTGGCAACTACACACATTACCTTAAACAATATTAAGGTGCAAAAAATTCTCTTCTGGCTGTGGACCTGTGAATCATGGTGCCACATGTGAGGATTTGGTTAAATGTGGAACCAGCCAGCCATTTCAGAGAAAGCCAAGATGGGATATGGAGTTATCCAGGAAGGATTTGTGGAAACTCCTTATATCTGATGGGCATCATCCAAGCTACTGCATAGAAAGTCAATGAAAGTGTTGTAGGACCTGTGTAAACAGAGCCGCTGCCAGTCTGGATTGAGGGGTTCAGAGAAAGGACACATTGGAGGAAAAAAAGCTTCCGAGGTAAAATCGTGGAGACTCGGAGGTCTGAAGTCAAGAAGCCTCGGGCCAGGAGAGCAGACCCACCAAGCCTGTGAAGAGGGTGAGTTTGGCCCAAAGGCAGAGGATGGGCCTTCTACCTCCTTGCAGTGGAAGAGTCATGCCGCCTCAGGCCTTGGAGAGGGTGAAGCACATTCCTTGGGTTTGGGGAGAGCCCTGGCTGCCACCACATGGAGGGGTTGAGCATGTGCCCTGAAGATGGCAGAGAGCCCAGGTGTGGCCCTGATGTTTGGAGAGGGCAGAGCCGAGAAAAAGGTGGTCTCCCCAGTGTTCCCCAAGGTTGCATTCGGAGAGAGGCAGGCCTCTGCGTAAACCTTTGGAAAGGGTGGGACTGCCGCTTTCTAATACCCCGAAGATGAGTGACTCTCAGACTTTGAAATCTAATGGATTTTGCCCTGTGGGTTTTCGAAACTGTATGGGTCCAGTGACCCCTGTGTTCCTTCCTCCCTCTGGAAATGGGTATATGTATCCTATGAATGTTTCTCCTTTGTGTGTTGGCAGCAAATAACTTGTTTTGAATTTTTATAGGTTCAGAGACAGAGGATAATTGTACCTTAGAACAGACTATATCTGTAACTAACTTTGATAGGAGTTTGTACATTTCTAACTTTGTATTTCATGTGTATTGCTATTGAAATGGTTTAAGGATTTCTGATATTGTTATGAAATTAATGTATTTTGTATATGGAAAACATGTCTTTTTTAGGGTCCAGAGGGTGGAATGAGCTGGTTTGAAAGGATGTATGTCCCCTAGAAAAGCAATGTTTTAATCTAAATCCCATTTCGTAAAGGCAGAATAATCCCTATTCAATACTGTATGTTTGAAACTGTAATCAGATCATCTCCCTGGATGATGTGATTTAATCAGCAATGGTTGTTATGCTGGATTAAGTGACAACATGTCTCCACCCATTTGGGTGGGTCTTGATAAGTTTCTGGAGTCCTATAAAAGAGGAAACATTTTGGAGAAAGGAGATTCAGAGAGAGTAGAGAATGCTGCAGCACCACAAAGCAGAGAGTCCACGAACCAGCGACCTTTGGAGATGAAGAAGGAAAATGCATCCCGGGGTGCTTCATGAAATCAGAAGCCAGGAGAGAAAACTAGCAAATGACACCATGTTTGCCATGTGCCCTACAGCTGAGAGAGAAGTCCTGACTGTGTTTGCCATGTGGCTTCTCACTTGAGAGAGAGACCCTGAACTTCATAGGCCTTCTTGAATCAAGGTATCTGTTCCTGGATGCCTTTGATTGGACATTTCTATATACGTGCTTTAATTGGCACATTTTCTCGGCCTTAGAACCATCAACTAGCAACTTATTAAATTCCCCTTTTTAAAAGCCATTCTGTTTCTGGTATGTTGCATTCCGGCAGCTAGCAAACTAGAACAACAGGTAAAATAATAAATCTGAATCCCTACCTCACATCATATGTAAAACTTAATTCAAAATGGATCATATATCCAAAAACGTAAGAGCAAAAACTATAAAACTTTGAGAAGAAAACAGAGGAATAAATTTTTGTGACATTAAGCTAGGTGATGGTTTCTTAGACATGACACCAAAAGCATAAGCAAAAGAGAAAATCTTTTTAAATAGATGAATTAAACTTTAATTTTTTTTAAATTTAAAAATTGGGGATATCAAAAGACACTACCAAGAAAGTGAAAGGACAACATACAGAATGGAAGAAAATATTTGCATATCATATATACAGTAAAGGACTTGTATCTAGCATATATATAGAACTCTTAAAACTCAACAATAGGGCAGGGAATGATGGCTCAGTGGCAGAGTTTCTTCTGCCATGCCAGAGACCTGGGCTCGATTCCCGGTGTCTGCCCATGTAAAAAAAACAAAAACAAACAAACAAAAAAACTCAACAATAAAAAGATGAAGATGACAAACCCAATTTAAAAATGGGCAAAGAATTTGAATTGGCATTTCTTCAAAGAAGATATACAGTCAATAAAAACCATGAAAGGATCAATAGGCATTAGGGAAATGCAAATCAAAATACAGTGAAATTCCACTTCACACCTTCTTGTATCACTGATATCAAATCAACAAACAATAAGTATTAGTGGAGAAATTAGAGAATTGATGGTAAGAATATAAAGTGGTGTAGCCTCTGTAAAATGGTTTGGCAGTTCTTGAAAATGCTAGTATACAGTTATCATGTGACCCCCAAATTCCACCTCTAGGTATGTAGATACCTCCAAAGGAACTGAAAACATATGTCTACACAAAATGTGCACACAACTTCACTGGAGCATTATTCACAACCAAAAAGTACAAACAACCTAAATGCCCATCAACTGATTAATGGATACACAAAAAATGCTATATTCATAGAATGGACTATTAGCCATAAAAAAGGAATGAAGCATTGATACATGCTCCAACATGGATGAACCCTGAATTTGAGGAAATACAAATTTACAAAAGGTAAATAAGAAGAGTTAGCAGGTGGTATTCATTAATTTCCACTTGTTTCTCAGGCCACCTCCCCAACAGAGATCTGCCATAGATAGTTTACCAAGCTGAGAGCACCGGACAGACTCTGTGGATGTTTCTTTGAGACCAGATATAAGACAGTAAGCCTACCGTGTCAGAGAGTCTTTGTTTATATATATATTTGTTTATTTAGGATGAAGTCTTGGCTGGCATTACAAAGAAAGTGAGTTTAAAGAATGATAGACTGGTTATGCTTTAATGTGTCTAAAATGTATTAGCAAAAATACGAACATGATTTAAACACTCATTTTATTAACTACCAAATGGTTTCTTAGTCCTGATAATTGGTTGTGTGTTATTTCCCACCTGGCATGTTATGTGGATCCCCATCATGCATTACATGTTTTGAATGAATTTCTTGCATTTATTATCTACACATAGGTTTCTCTTTAAAATAATAGAGGTAAGATGCATATAATAATTTTCTATCACACTTATCAGTAAGAACTCTCCCTTTAGCTGTCAAACATAGATGTACATCTCTTTTAACTAAGCCGGATGGGTTCTCAATTGAAGCTTCCAAGGCTTTCATTTTGTTACATAAAATACATAGGTACACTTTAATATGGAATAAATAAGGAAAAACTGATAATTCTGGTAAATTGCAATGGTTCAAATAAATCACTTTGTGTCTTTCTGTTATTATTACACTTATGTTCTTTTTTTTAACAATATAAAGGTGGAACCGTGGACTTTGTTTAATCAATACTGTAAAAGAATGGGCTGCGTTGAGACTGAATATTTTCTTATCAAAATCTCTTTAAAAAAAAAAGGGTAAGAATCACTTTTTTTTCCCAAACGAATGGCTTGGATGCTCAGTGTTCTAAGTAAAAGGGTGTAAACTGAAATGTAGCACCCTCTTCATTCAAGAGTCACTGAGAAGTAGTAACTTTCAAGTATTTAGGAAGCAGACACAGCCTTTTACTTGTAAGTTCAAGGAAGACAGTCCTCTCTACATTTTTCTTCCTCTTTTCCTTTTCCTTTTTCTTTTAACCGAATATCAAAAGGCAAAAATAGATGCTTACTGTTCAGACTCTTTTCTAAGAGCTTTCTAGCTTAAGAATCCGCCATAATTTAGTCAAATGCCGTTTATGACTTTCCCACATTTTGTAGATATTCTTATTCAAGCTAAAATATAATTAACAACTGTAACAAAAAAAGATTTGAGTTGTTTGAGAAAAAGAGAAGGTACATATGTTCTATTACCTAGAGGGGAAAAATAAGACACGCAAAGGTTCTGATATAACTTGCCCTTGGCCTATATACACTGAGGTCTGATTGGCTGAGAGTGAGATGCAGTGGCCTCCAGGCAGTACTGAAGTTGAATGTTAATACTTTCCAAAATGATGCAGCAGTTTTAGGAGAGGCTGTTCACTTAAGAAACGTATGCATATGGAAAGGCTTTCAGAGCTGCTTATGTTGAGCTCTATAAGAGGAACAGAGCAAACAAAGTCTATAATGAGAACGATTCCCACGGAGTCTAAGAGGCAAGCACTAAATAAAGAATGGCAAAGGGAATGAAACACAAATCACCCCAGCTTAAGGAGAAAATAGCAATAATGAGAAAAGGAGTGTATTTTCTACTTCAGTAGAAGGGAAAACAGTTTCAAGGGACAGTCAGACTGCTGATATGAATACATTGTGAAAGCAGCACTCTGCAAAGCCAGCTGAAGTCTTAGAGTTGTTTTATGTCTTTTCATAAAAGACAGTAGGCTAGGTTTTGAAATGACTCATACCTGTATAAAGAAGTTAAGGTATTTCACGGCTAAAAGTGATTGCAATCTTTAAAAACTAAATCATAGAATTAGGAACAATGAATAATGGAGATCATGGTTAAAAGATATATAACTGGCCAAACTCTTTCAAATTCTAAAACTGACACACACTCTTGGAAACCTTTCCTCACTCAGCCCATTGCTTTGGTTTAAGAGTTTCTTAAGTATCACATACTGTTATCCCATATGCATCAATATGGGATGCATATATTGCTGCTTTAGCTGCTTCAGTTTATTGGTGGTGGTCTCAGGAAAATGTTTTTTGTTTTTCATTTCCTTAGAATGTTCCCTGTACTGGGTTGAATAGTGTCCCTCCAAAATTCATTTCTACCTGAAACTTCAGAATATCAGAATGTGGCCTTATTTGAAAATAGGGATATTTAAAAATGTAATTGGTTAAGGATCTCAAGGTGAAATTATACTGGAATTAAGTCTAATGACTGGTGTGTTTGTAAGAAGGAAAAGAAGATGTGTTCACAGAGAGACGCATAGACAGAGAAGAGACAGGAAACACAGAGAAGAAGGCCATGTAAAGATGGAAGCACAGACTGTAAATACACTACCACAAGCCAAGGAACAGCAGAGGTTTTTAGAAGTTGGATTGGGCAAGGAAGAATCTCCCATAGAGGTTTTGGAGCATGGCTCTACAGACATCTCAGTTTCTGATTTCTGGCCTTCAGAATGGTGAGAGAATAAATTTCCGTTCAGTATTTTGTGATAAGTTGTTATGGCAACCCTAGGAAACATACACAATCCCAAAGGACCCTGCATATTGCACGCATGGGGTAGCCCTCTCTTGCTATCCATCATTTAGATTCTTACTTATGTTTGTGGCTGTACTAATATAGATTCCAAAAACTGCATTGTACTCAGTTAATCATTAATTTCCTCTTGTATCGTACCCTAATTAGCAATTTGGGAATATAGAGAATTTAGGTAAAAGCACAAAATATGGAGGCAGAATACTGGTCCAGATTCAATTATTTGCTAAGTGTGTGACCTTGACATAGCACTTAACCACTCTGAACCTCAGTTTCCTCGTTCATCTAATGAAAATAACAAAGCCTCCAACTTACTTCACTTAAGGAAACTACAGTTTTATTGTCACTCTTACTGTGCACATATCATTTAATACTAATTTAAATAATAACCATGTTTAATGGGCCTCAGGTACATTTAAATGGATTAATCATAATCATTATTTAATGGCATTCTATCATTTCAATTAGTACATATAGCCTCTTTTAACTGTATTTAATTCAAGTAGAACTTACTTTTTATCCCCTTTATTTCCATCCCCAATCCTACTTCCTTCTCCTCCACAGACACTGTCACAAGCTGAGTTTTCCAGGAAGCAGACTCTGAGATAGAGTTGAATGGGCAGGATATTTATCAGGGAGTATCTCCATGGAAAGGAGAAAGAAGTAGATTTGGGCAGAGGGAGAAGTCCAGCTCTGACGTAACCATCACCAGCCTCAGTCAACCTCAACAAGAGTTCTAGAGTTAGCAATGGCGCATCAGAGTTGTCCTGCATTGGCCAAAGTTACCAGGATAGTGTCATTGGATGTTAGATCTTGGGTGATCCTAAAGGGACTGACAGCTGAAGGCTTTCTGGTGACAACATTCTCAGCAGCTGGAGCCAGCAACAAGTCTTTTTTTTTTGTATGCTAAATGGTAAGGTCACATTTCCTTATTTTTCTGTGTCAGTATCCCAGTATTGAAGCACCACTTGTTGAATTTTTATTTGTTTTGCTTGTTTGCTTCTTTTTGGGGAATTGCATGGACCAGGAATTGAATCTGGGTCCCCTGCATGGCAGACGAGAATTCTACCACTGAGCTACCCTTGTACCCCTAACAAGTCCTTTTTTGAAGGGACATCTTGGCTGAGCATCACAGTATCCACCATGGGGTCCAACTTTTATGTACTTAATTATATAAAGGAATTGTGTTGTACATTTTGTTCTTCATTTTCTATTTTATTTTCACAGCATGCTGGTCAGATTTATTCACGCTGACAGCTGTAGGTCTGGGCAATATTAAATTCTCTTCCATGTTTCCTCCTATGCTATTAAGTGAATATTGTTGGCACTGAACCAGTAGACACAATCCCAAAATATTTATCATGTTGCATAGAAGAGATGCTATTAAAAAAAAAAAAGCTAGACTGTTTCACAGACACTGGACAGATTCTTGAACCCAATGAACCAATCGGTCAGAACTTCAATGCTGCCACTCCAGTTTATTTTGTGTATTGCCAACTATCTATATTTCATCATTCTCTACGCCCCACTGTTTCATGGTGGGATGTGGCTCCTAACACAAATCCTTCCAATACCCTCTCAGGTCTACTTTCATGTTTTGTATCTCCAGATCCACTCTGTCTTGGCTTTTCCCCTTTCCTCTCTGCTTTATTCACGGCAGTTTCAGCATCATTTGGAGCCAGGCCCACCATCATTCATTGTTTATCCCCAGAATGCTATTAAATTTATGGTGCAGAACAAGTGTACCATGATTACTGATACTTAATTTTTTAATATTTTGAATTTTATTGATAGTATATCATTTTATGTTTATGTAGAGATACATAATTTTAAATAAATAGAATCATGAAATAAAGGGTATTTATCTCTTTTGGACAGAAGTTCCAAAACATGTAATGTTCATCTAATCTCCTGTCTTGGCTTCTGATTCTCCATTCAGAGATTAACTCACTCTATAGATATTTTTCAAACTACTTCAGTCTCACAACATGGAGAGAGGAAAGTCAGAACTACCATCAACTCAACATTGGCCTAACTATGAACCACAGAAGCTCAAGGTGAGAACCAGAAGGACCCTCCTCCTGGGCTTCTAAAGAAGGTCCTAGAAATCCTGGGTTATTGGGAGTTTTTTTAGGGGCCACTGTGGGGCAGGAGACTACAGAGAGGGCAGAGCTCTGAGCTCGCCTATATTTATGCTTCAATCATATAAAATATTGTGCATTTAAGTACACATAGTGTTTAGTTCAAAAAAATAGGATCCACTGCTAAAAAGAGAAAGAAGAAAAGCTGAGAATTACTGATCAGATCCTTACCTTGTTTACTTATCAAATACACAACCCTAGAGCAGAATTCACTAGTCCAAGATCCAACAATCTTGCCTTACTTCGCATCTTCCGCCCTTTAGACATAAACTCTACGGATTAATAGCTTTTAGCTCATGGGTGTCAGTAGCCCTATATCTCCTGAAGTCTTACTCCGACACAGTCCCAACTCTTCAGTCCTACTCTTCAGCAAGATTGTGACTTTCACCTGGCTAGAACTCAGTTGTACTTCTCATAGCTACCCTTGCTGGCATCCTACTTCCCGTTTCTACTTTTTCCAACAATAACAGTCTTTTCCTTTTCTGTTTTTGTTCAAGTGACAATAGCCTCACAGGCTCTCTTTCATTTATGTGTGTAAATGAGTATTTGAAAGCAGCTTGGGATAGGTATGCTGAGGGGAACACCATCGCCTTACTTACCATATTATCTAGAAAAGCAATGGAGTAGTAAAAAACTGAATTGTAATCAAGCCAACCACTTGTTTTGTCATTCCTAAATTTCATAGGGAGAGTTTAGCATAAACTAATTGCTCTTAATTTGTTTCAAAGAACATGGAAAGACATAATGTGAAGCATCAAATTGAATGAACAATCGTGTTTCTAAGAATCTGAGAACTCTAAATGTGAACGTCTTGTTTAAAATGTGTTGCGCTGACTATATAACCAAACATCCATATTTCCCTTAATGCCAAAAAACTTCAAAACGGTCATGTTTTAGAAGCACCTCTATGGGATGAGCTTATTGTAAGCATGGTAAAGGCACTAAGTTTAGGATCAATGTCACATAGTTCACAAATTACACAAATAATTATTTCTATATTTCTATGATATAAATTAACTATTTCTTTAAACAATAAACTATAAACAAACAGGCACTTTATTCTTATTCACTTTCCTTCTTGGTGAGTGGAGGGTAAAGAACTAACATGTACTGAGTATCTATTATGAACCAGAGATTTTACATGTATCTTAAATTTCCTATAAAGGAAATTTCCTATAACTGCAAATTAGAATCAGAATTATATAGAAAATATATATGCTTATAGAAAAACACTGAGGCTCTCTTAAGTGTTTAAAAAGCCCAAAGAATAAACAATGGGCATTCAGTACTTTAAAACAGATAATTAGGTATTTTAGTGCATTGAATAAGAAGCCATTCATTCTAAGTATATATTTTCACATTATCTTCTATGTCCCGAATTGTCAACATGACAATACTTCTAACATGCAAAGTTACAGGCCCCCCCTACTGTCCCTCTTCCTTTCCAACTCCCAATCCATTTGGCTTTCATCAGGCTGAACTACCTGTGCTTCCACATGTACTCAGGTTCTCTCCCTGTGCATGCTTTCTTCTTTCCAGAAAGTCTGCAGCACTCCCTCCTCCCTTCTATGGCTTCTTCCTTGTCTTAGTAAATTCCAAATTATATTTTACTTCTTCATATCACCTTCTTTGGAAGCCTTTGCTGACCCCAGGCTGGGTTAAATATTGCTCCAATGGTTTTCCATACAGAAATTTCCCTGAATAGCCCTCCTTTGTATCACTCACCACATTCTATTCTATATGCCCACTTGCCTATTTGTTTCCAAATTGGTTCAGTTTTCTCCTTAAGGAAAGGGATTGGACCTTGCTCAGTGTTGATTGCCACCACCCAGTACAGTCCTTGATGTAGAGTGGGTGCTTGGTGGCTTGGGAGTAATTAATGCCCGTGTGGATGTTAGGGTAGCATATCATTCTGCCTATTTGTTACCCTTATGTACCAGCATCACTGTATCTGCAATCTCAGGGCTCTTCAAGGTGATTTTTGAGTATATATGTCAAATATATGCTATCACACAAAAGGTGTGATTACTTGGGTTGAACCCTTCTTTAATCAAAAGAGCTTCAAAATAAGAAGAGTGATCTCATTCTCAATAGAGTAAGCACAGTCCTATCGGATTACTCTCTCTCCTATCCTGACACTTGCCTGAACCTCTATCACAGCCAGCATAACCATTTTTTGCAGTCAAAGGAGTAAGTCTTTGCTCTCTCACCTTACGTCCTGAAGGCACAGGAGGATCTTTTTGTCTTTATATTCCCCCATAGTGTATGGCACACAGTAAACGTAGGACTGAATTGATGAAAGGTCATACAGAATGTCAATTTTTTTGCTTGATTAGTCTTTTTAAAATAATTGCAGACATTTTTAGGTTTTTTGAAAAATATATTTTTTCTCATTATGAAATGTAATCCAGCTCATTGGAAAGAATCAAAAATTATAAAGAAGCAGAGGAAAAATGTACCCAAACTATCTAGATTAAATCTATGTTGGAACTTTAGCATATTTCTATCACGCCTGTCTTCTGTCTTCTTCAACTGATACGATATAAACTATTTTGCATCCTGCTTTTTAATTTAATAGCATAATTATTTTATTTCATTATAAATTCTCTGACCATACAAAATACTATTCCAAAGTCTGATCAGTTTTTCAACTTTTAAACAGTTGCTGAATGGGGTAAAGCTGATTTTCATAGCTTCGGAGCTCTAACTCTGAGTCTCAGGTGTCACATATATTCCTGAAGTTTTGGGGAATGACCAGGTTAAATACAAATATCTCAGTATCTCAGAATTTAGAAGTAACATTTACAGCTCCTGAATATATGTGACTGTTGTAAGAGTTTACAATCTAGGAACCTTTGCAACAGGCCCCAGCCTAATACCCCACACTCTTGACTTCAATTCTCTAAGTTTGTACATTATAGTTAGTCCATGTGAGTGAAGCAGGATAATATTTGTCTTTTTGTTTCTGTCATTTCCTTTACCATACAGTCCTTCAGGTTCATTTACCTAGTTGCCTGCCTCACAACTTCTCAGGTTTCCATTGTATGTAAACACCACAGTTGCCCCTCCCTTCCCTCAGTCTTTGTACCCTTGGGCCACCTCTACCCATGGCCAATCACAACACTGCTGCCATAAACAACAGTGTGTAAATGTTCATCCCTGACTCCACTCTCAGTTCCTCCAGGTATATACTGAACAACGGGGTTGCAGGATCCTATGGCAACCCCACCCCTAGTCTCCTGTGGAATCTCCACACAACTCTCTGAAGGGGCTGCATCTCTGAGCTGACTGGAAGATTTTAAGCAGAGGAGCAGCAAGTGATGACTTGTGCTAAAACACAAGTTAAAACAAGATAATTCTAGTTTCTGGTTTGAAATGGAATGAAGGGGCAAGGCTGAAATAATGATGCAAGTTGAGAGGATACTGCAGTAAAAGACCTAAGAGGAGAATGTCTAACATCAGAGCATTGTAATGCAGGTTGGGAGAAGTGGTCAAACTTTGAATTTATTATTAAATTAGACATGGGATATAAGAGAATAAAAGGAGTCAAGGACTATTGTGGTGGTTTGAAGCTATATGTACCCAGAAAAACATGTTTTTAAATTTAATCCTTTCCTGTGGGTAGGAACCCGCTATAAGGAGGACCTTGGAATGAGGCTATTCAGTTGCGGTATGACCCACCTCATTGACGATATGTCTTAATCCTATTACTGGAGTCCTTTATAAATGTGATGAATACAGAGAGAGAAAGAAAGTCACAGAAGCAAGAAGCTGATATCAATGAAACCCAGAAGAGAAGGGAGAGACCCGCAGATGCTGCCATTTGCAGTGCCACGAGGTAGGGGAGCCAAGGAGTGTTGGAAGCTGGCCTTAGGGAAGAAAGCATAGCCTTGATGATGCCTTAATTTGGACAGTTTCTCCACCTCTAAACTGTAAGCTGCAATGGAATATTATTCAGCAATAAAAAGGAATGAAGTCCTAAGCATTGATAACATGGCTGAACCTTGAGGACATTATATTGAATGAAATGTCAGAGACAAAAGGACAAATATTGTATGCTCTCCCTAACATGAACCAATTGTAATATCTAAACTCATAGACTTAAATCTAGAATATAGGTTATCAGGGGATAGAATTAGGCTAGAGAATGGGGAGGAGATGCTTAATAGGGACAGAATGTTTAACTAGGTTAAACCTAAACAGTTTGAAACAGATAGAGATGATGGTAGCCTGTTATTGTGAGTATAAGGAATAGTGATGAATTGTGAGCGAATGCGGTTGAAAGGGGTAATTTTGAATCATGTATGCCACCAGAAGGAAAGCTAGAGGTTAACACATGGGAATGTATGGCACAATGAATCTTGTGGTGGATGATGACTATGATTGACAATACAAACATAAAAAAAGTTCTTCCATGAACTAGAACAAATGTATGGCACTATTACAAGGGGTTAAATAGAGTGGCAAATGGGAGAAAATGAGCCTATTGCAAATTATAGACTATAATTAACACTACTATCTTAATAATCCTTTATCCACAGTAACAAATGTAACACACCAATACCAGGGATCAACCATGGCAGGGGGATAAGGGGTATGGGATGTTTTGGGTTTTCTTTTATCTTTCTATTTTTTTAACGATGACATGTTCTAAAATTGATTATGGTGATGACTATACAGCTATGTAGTGATACTGGGAGCTATTGATTGAGTACTTTGGATGGTTTACATGGTGTGTGAATATATTACAATAAAATTACATTTAAAAAACCTGTAAGCTAATAAATTTCCATTCTTCAGGTTAAGCCATTTCATGGTATTTGCTTTAAGCTCACTAGGAAACCAAACCAGCCATGTTGATTTTTTGTTTTGTTTTGTTTTTTTGCCTGAGCAGCTGGAAGTAAAGAGATGCCATTTATGAGATGGGGTGGATTGCAAGGTTGGGAGTGAAGAACCTTCCATAAGTTTAATATCTAAGTGAAAATGTCAAATAGGTAGCTGAATGCACAAATTTGAAATTCAAAAGAGTAAATCCTGGCTCAAGAAATGTGGGGGTCCTCAGCATAGATATTATATTTAAAATAACATCTTGTGCAAAAATTCTTATTCGTATTTCTGGTCATTTGTTTTTCATAGATAACTATATGTGGAATATTGGAGTCAGAGTTTCCTGCTTTATACATATAAATTATTTTCCCCAATCCCTATGCCATTTTAAGGTTTATACACGCAATGCCATTGCATCCTTTGGATATGCTAATTTAAAGAATGAAACCTACACACACAATAGTTTTGTACCTTAATTTTGCATTTCTTTGATTATTGTTAAAGGTTTTTGGCTGTTAGAAACTAAAATAGAAACATGATCCCATGAAATGCAGCAAAATCTACAAATGCATGTATTTATGTACATGGCCATGTATATACACAAGCATATACACACACTCATACACCAACCTAGGAATAACTTTGATAATTAGATGCAGTTTATGGGGAAAAGCTTCATGTTAAGTTAGAATAAAATTGTAACTAATTTTAATGTCATAAAATTAAATTAAATAATAAAATTAAATTAGAGTTACAGGCAGGCCACAGTATATACTCCAATTAGCACAAAATAAAGGAAGTTTCACAAATGGGAGGAACATAAGAGATAATCAACATATGATACTGGAGAAATATCTATTTGGAAACAGAAGTTTCATTCTTTGCCTGCTGCTGAATTCAATATAAAATACAAATAAAATTAAAGTAATTAATTGTGTAAAAACCTAACCATATATATATATTAAGAGACCTAGAAGAAACTGGAAGAACATTACCTAATTTCTAGTTAGGGAAATAAGTTTCTAAACTTAAGTGGGAGAAATTACAAAAGAGCAAATATATCTATTTGAAAAAAAGTTCTGTAGGTAAGATTGTAAATATTATTAAATGACTAACAGCACAGAAAAAGTTTTGACGAGTAGGGTAGGAAAGGATTAATAAGTTTATACTACTTTAAAGCTCAAATAAATCCAGAAAAGCATTAAGGACCTTAAAAATAAACGGATGAAGAATATGAATTGGGAATTGATAAACACATAAAATAAGCGGGATCAAAACTCATAATAGCGGTCTTTATCCATAAATGAGAAAAGACATTAATTGAAGAGATTGCAGGTGCCCCTTGTGGGTATTGATTAATAAAAGAGCACAGCTAGAAAGCACTCTTTTGCCAAACAGGATTCTATCCCCATCTCTAGTTCTATTTTATTTTATTTTTTTTTGCTCCACGTCTGAAGAACTTCATCTTTCGTTAATTCTCCTTGCACAGTTACTCACTGACTCTACTCTATGATTTCAAATAGTTGTCTAATCAGATTAATGGGATGAAGGAAGAGAAGAAAGAACAAATATGGAAAGAAAGTACATATTGATCTTTTAATGAGCAATAATAAGAATACAGAAGCAAACAAACAATACAGATTTCCCATTATAATCCAGAAAGACCTACTAAATTCATGAGAAAAATCCATATAAATCATTAATCTAAGAGCCAAAGGAAACGTTGATTCCTTTCAAAAGAATAATTTCCTAATGCATATTAAATGTCCTCGTCATCAGTACGAAGCAAAGGAATACTACCGTAGCAATTCTATTTCATTTTATAAAGCATGACGACTTTGATCTACTGAGACCCATTGCATCATCTATATTCTTTCTCTTTTATTTTTCTCAGAAACATGCATGTGTAATGTAGTGCCTCATGTAATAGGGAAGTGAGCAGCATTTTCCTTTATAAATATTTTTAGTATGTTTGATGGATATGTCTTAAAATATTAATATAAGTGATATAGTACCTTGCTAGATGACATCCCCCCTTTGATTAAACTTGGTGTACATTTCAAAGAATCGCCCAGTAGGATTTAAAAGATTATCTAGTATATTTGCCTATTCTCACACTGTACACAAATTAGCATAACTGTATTAATTTCCTCATTCTCTTCCCCTCACCAAAGACAAGTCTATTTTCCATAGAATACTTATAATAAGCATATTACTTATTACATATTCTTCTGCTTCAGTTTAAACCATTTAATTTCGTATCATATCAGACTCAAAGAAAAAAATGCCAACGATACAACACACATCATAATGTGAATGTGTGGCATTTGTGACAATAAACTAGTTTTGAATTCCACCCCCTCAGCTTACTTTCTCCAAGCTCAGCTTCTATCTATTTAGAAAGGGCTGACAAAATTTTAAAAATGTAGACACAATGAAAATCCTATAAAAATTACTTTTCTTCTACCTGGATTTTTTATGTGTGTGTTTAAATAATAGTCTCTTAATTTCAGTTTTGTTTATGGGGTGAGGCTCCTAAGAAGGAAATTCTGAAGCAGGAGGACCCTGAGATGGGGAGGTTTTCCTGAATTTTACAGGTGGACCCAGCTAATCACATGGGTCCTCAAAAGTAAGAACCTTTTTCTGCTGGAGTCAGAGAAAGAAATGCGACTACAAAAACAGGGTTTTCTGTACATTGCTACATATAACACATTAATTTAATGTGTTATCATACTTCATATGCATAAACCAATTAGATATGAAAGTGAAGGTGGGTAGGAGTTGAAGAGTTAGTTCTAGCTTTTTCATTTAATAGTGATTTGGTTTCCCACTTAATAGTGATGGCAAGTAATTTCACCTTGGCTTAAAAATCTTAACCATAAAATGATATGAATAATACCTGCCCTATGTAATACATAGTCTGGAGGTAAGAATTGACCGAGAAAAAATAGTGAAAATGCTTTATAAAGTGTTTAATACTCTGGAAATATATGTTGGTAATAGTGCTAATATATTCATTTCAAATAAACACAAAATTTTCAATCAAGATATTTATGTGTAAAAGAAGAAATTTATCTCAAATTTATTTTTCCATCATTTTGCCTCTGGCTCCTAGAACAATTTCAAAACTCTCAAAATATTCTATCACTGCTTTCCCAAGTTTTCCCAACCCTGTCCCTTTATTAGGCCACATTTCTAAACACCTCTTAGGTTTCAGGTAATATAATGTGTCATCCAGGATGCATCTGCAGGGAGGTGGGGGGTGGGGTGGGGGGTTATGTAATAGCACAATATATCTCATTTGTCTCCTGAATATTTCTCTCATTCAAAACCTGAGGTTGATATGCAAATAAAAGAAAACTCACTGGATTCAAATAGAAGCTGTCTTATTCTTCTGTGTACCTGAGTTCTATGAGACGCAACTACAAGGAAGGAAATTTCTAACTTTACAAAGGGAACATATGGATATAATGGCAAGTAGGACAAATTCATAGCATCATTCCTCTTTGGAGAAAGACAGAATCCTGTTCTCTTTTGTTTCAAGACCAAATGCAAATATTTGTTTTCTAAATAGTTTCTCCTTCAAAATGTCAATGATGCACTCATGTCATCAGAGATTAGACAGTTATTGAGAAACAGTAAATATGTTGCAGAAGAAAATCTAAGGCTCAGTTTTCACATAAACTTCCCTGGAACTTATTTTTCGAAAGTGGTCAAATTTTCTGACGATTTAATATCAAATTAGCAGACCTGGGCATCGCCCTTAGAGAATTATGTCTCCAGACATTATCTAGAACCAGGAAATGATTAGGCAATGATTAGGGTAAGTAGTACTCACACCATTAAACAAAAAGTGCCCAATCAAGGACCTATTATTAAGGAGTTGTTCTCCATACAGCCAGTGTGGTAGGAAGAATAATGGCTTCTAAAGATATCCAAGTTTTAACCCTGTGAATATGGTTCCTTACATGCTACCTGGGGCTTGCATAGTGATTAAGTTAAGGACCCTGAGATGGGGAGGTTTTCCTGAATTTTACAGGTGGACCCAGCTAATCACATGGGTCCTCAAAAGTAAGAACCTTTTTCTGCTGGAGTCAGAGAGATGTGACTACAAAAGCAGGGTTTTCTGCACATTGCTACATTGCTGGCTTTGATGATGAAGGAAGTGGCCAAAAGCTAACGAATGTGGACAGCCTCTTTAAGAGGGAAGAAGCCAAGGAAATGGGTTCTCTTCCAAAACCTCCAGGAAGGAGCCCAGCCTAAAATCTACCAAACACCTAGATTTTAGACCAGTGAGACCGATATCAAACTTCCTACCTTCAATTGTAAGATAATGAATTTGTGCTGCTTTAACACTATAGTTTATAGTAACTTGGCAAATACAGGCCAAAAAGGTGACAAATGGTTTTCTCTTTTTAGAAGAAATGGGGTTATATTTTAATAGTATGTATGCTAAATTGTAAATAATGGTTTACTGTTTTCATATGATCTCCTTGACTTTAAGGCACTCTTCTTAAAGCTTTATAAATATTGCTGTATTTATAAGGGACCTATTTCTGAGTATCAGAAAAGAGATATGATAAAGTAGGCTGATGAGTGCTCTTTAATTATGATAAATATAACTCACCTTTCAATGATACACAGAATCTCTAACAATGCATAAAATGATTAAATGTCCCCTCTTTCTCTGACATGGAGAAAACATCACTATTAATCAGCTCTTCACAAGACGCTAGGATTTTTATGAGATGTCAAATGTCTAAAATGCTAACTTTACTTAGTAGCTTTGGATTTAGTAATGTTTTTTAATTCATTTTTATTATGCTAATATGTGACAGTACCCTTCCTTCTTACTTCCATGCTGTCTGCATACTCTTCAACTGAGGACAATATGGGTAAATATATCAAGAGTTTGGAATTGTCTTGAGTTTTCCTTTAAATGAGATTCAATTTTCCGCACAGAAAGTAGGGGAAATATTTAACTTAATAGCCATAGAACGATGAAGTTTAAATTTATGGCAAGCATCTGGGTTTCAAGATATTAAAAAAAAAAAAAAAAACTCAAATACAAAATATGTGGTAAGTACTGGAGTTGTGCAGCTCCCCTGCATTACTTAGGCATTGTTTTTTTAAAAATTCTGTCTTAGTTTTCTGCATGGAAATGCTGTCAGAAATTAAGTCTCTCCTAACCTCCCTCAGTTGACTTTTGAAGAGTTTACTTGGGAATTATAGGCTTTCATTGTTAGAAAGTCCATTTCCATCTGGGAACAATAATTGACTGTCAGTGGTATAGGCTTCAAAGAAACAAGAAAGGCCTGAGTTTGCTTTCTGATTACATTTGGAAAAGGCCTATCAGGGTTCCCCTGATTATTGCCTCAGACAGATATGAGCAGTGATTCTTCCAATATGCTTCCAAGGGTCTTTCCTTCAGGTAACAGTGAACATTTCTTCCTCATTTTAGATGTCCTCTGGGCCTCTCCCATTGGTGATACAGTCAGTTTTTATATTCCCTGAGGTAAAAGGATTAATTTCACTGGGGGACCCTCTAAATTCCCAGATGAACCTAAACAAATTTCTCACACTTGGCAAAAAGAACAAAAGGTCTTATTGCATTCTGGCAACTAGGCCAGCTAAAAAGTTTGTCAGATTTTAGCTCAAAACCAAAATAAATAAATAAATGGGTTGAGAAAGAGATAGAGAATGATAAACATAAACTAACAACAATCTCGCTCCCATATTAAAATCAATCCTAAACACAAGCATTTTCTTTCTTTTCAAAGTGCTTGGCAATCCAAAGTCTACAGAATGAAGGACAGGTATATAAAAATAGAAACTGTTTCAACTGAAAATCAAATGAATGCTAAATACAAAGTTTTTGTATCTTGCATACATAATGCTGAAATTTTGGGTAGTTTTTTAGATGACAACATTCCTGGAAGTACCATTAATCATTAAAATATATATAGATTTTGATAGAAGTAGCTACACAAAGAATTTGATTTAAGAAAATGTATTTAATCATTATATTAAACAATGGTATTAAATTATTTTTGTTGTAAATAATTATAATTTACTGTTATTGATTTTATTAATAGTATTTATTACCAAGAAGCTATGTTATTTGATGTGTTAGTTAAGGACAGGAACTCCAATTAAAATGGGGCTAAAACTGAATGGTTAATGAGGATTGAATAACTTAAGAAGGAAAGTAATTATTCCAGTGCCTCACATGCTATTAGCAGTAGAAGGGGCTTGGAGTGTTTCATGCATTATATTTTCAGGTCTGTGGAAAACTTATGAACTATTTTATTTATTTTATTAGTTTGATAAGAAATTCCAAGATGACATGAGCAAGAGTTTTAAAGTAGCATCTTTCTCAAAAAAAGATAAAGATCAGTAAAGATCACTGGAAAACCTTACAATGAATTCATAGGACCAAGGATTTAGGGGAACAAGCGAGAGGTATTGTACCTTTGAGCCAGAAAGAAACACCAAGAGCAAAGCTTTGGGTTTAATAATATCAATAATTTTGAACCTTTATTAAAAGATGACTATGTGTCTGGTGCTTTGTTACAAGTTTTCCAAGCATGTGATAATAAGTCTTAAATAATAAACCTAAAGTGGTATGCAAGGGTTCAGTGGTTCTCAATGCAATCTGTGCTTTGGTCAGCCTGTTAAAATGTCGAAGCCTGAGCCTCACCACTGGAAATTCTAATCGATGTATCTCATGTAGGAACTTGGCATTTGTATTTTTTAAGGTTTCTACTGGTATTTATAATGTGCATCTGCAATTGAGAATAACTTTGTTAAAGTGTTCAATTAAAAAAAAAAATCAGGGCAATGGGACGGTGGCTCAGTGGTAGAATTCTCACCTTGGGCCATGCCAAAGACCCAGGTTCATTTCCCAGTGCCTGCCCATGTTTAAAAAAAAAAAAAGATTCAGATAAAGGCATAATTAAAAGAAAAACCACTCTACCAATCCAGCACCCACTTAGGTTTTTGGATCAGTCTGCTCTATTAACGTAAATTAAAATGGCAAGTAAATAAAAATCTACTATTTTTGTTCATTCCCCAAAATAGAAAGTGAAGAAATTACTACGTGAAGGTGAGTTGAATTTTTGTTAATTTGCTTTTATTTTGGTCAGGCTGTAGTCTTTCTTCTCACCCTGTTATGCTGACTTTCAAAAATGGGGAGGGACCTTCTTAGCCTCATATTATAAACCCCAAATTAAGGATGTCTGGGGGAAAGAAGGGTACATGGTACCCAAGTCCCTCTCTCCTGTCCCTAAATAAGGGGAATGGCACCACCTCTGGTGTTGGGCAGGGTTTCTACATGCAAATGCAAATATTGACTCTACATTTTGGGTTCGCTGATCATGGAAAACTTTACTCTCTCTAAATTGATTTTCTCCTTTGCAAAAAGGGGATAATAGTATCAGTTTGACAGTGTAACTGAAGAAATAAATGACATAATCATGTAAATATTTTAATTACTGCAATGCCTATCACAAAGTAAATGTTCAGTGAATATTATGAATAACAATATACGTAATAAAATTATTAATGAAAAAAATTAATGTATGATATTCTCTAGGAAATTCCTATCTCATAATAGGCAAACAGTAAAAGCATGGCTTAAGATATAGCACTTGAAAACAACTTATCATACTGAGTCTCTCCCTGGAAGAATTTGTAACATCTGGTCCTCCCTTATTAACTTTACACAGGAGTTCCCTGAAGCAACACCCTGTAGATAGGAATGGTTTATTTCTTCTTTTCCTACAGGGTTCCTTCCCTTTTCAATATGTGGACTAGGGGGATGGCTGGGCAGGCTCCTGATAGGGCTTTCAAATCATGCTACCAGGCTATTCCTTGTACTGGTACAAATAGTAGCCAAAATTGGGGGCTACTTCTATGTGCAAACATTAGCAGTTGCAAAGGAAAGAGCATAATGGAGCCCCTGGAAATTATAAGACATAATACACATACCTTTGCATAGGCTGCCTCTCCATGATACTAAACTCTTTACTTCTCAGTAACTGCCAACTGGAGTCTATTCTTAACTGTTTCAATATATATATATATTTTTGCATGGGTGCATCTTTCTGGCTTTGGAAGTATCTGATATATCAGTATCAACTTTTCAATCCTCTGTCAACCTGTGCATATTTTGGATCTCTTTCCAATCACTGAGGAAATATTTGAGTATTTGCCATGCAGAAAACACTATCCTAGGCACCCGGGAGCAGAGCAGTTACAAGGAGGATGTTACCCCTGCCTTCATGAAGCTTGCATTCTAAGGAAAAGGAAAGATCATTAAAATTAATGATAAAAATCTTTAATCAGAATTGCGATTAGATGAAAGGACAGATATGCTTACGGTATAAAGCCTGAGTCATCCAGCTAGTTATTGCGCTGATTTGAAGCTGTTATGTATCCCAGAAAAGCCATGTCCTTTAATCCTCATTCAGTATTGCTGAGTAGAATATTTTTTATGGTTTCTATGAAGATATGACCCACCCAATTGTGGGTGGTAACTTTTGATTAGATGGTTTCCATGGAGATGTGTCTTCACCCATTCAAGGTGGAGTTTGTATTTTTAAAATAGTCTTTTGGCTTCAATGTGAAGAGTAGATTGGAAAAAGCAAGAATAATATGAAAGACAGTAATTAGACTTGGGTGACAGCAATAGAAGTGGAAAGATTTGAGAACATGCATGAGTTAGAATCAAAAGGATTTGACAATGATTACACATGAGGGGTGAAAGTCAAGTTTAAGGATAATTCCCAGGTGTCTAGTTTGAAATAGTGAGTTGGGGTGCCAATCTGCAAGCAGAAAATACTTCTTGGGAGTGAGCTTTGGAAATATACAAGAATAGTTCAGTGTGAAACACTTTCAGTTTGGGATATTTGTATGTTACATGCATCTGGTAGTGGAATAATTAAGCCTGGAGGTTAGAGAGGAAATCTGTCCTGAGGAAACAAGTGTAGGAGATTTTGCTTTATTGATAAATTAATCCATAATAATGAAGAGAATGTAGAGTGAATGATAAGGGAAGTTTGCCAGAATGATTATGCATATCTGGATACTGTACTTCAACATAGAAGCTAGTTTCTTTTAAAAAAGGATTATAATTGAGTTCCTGGAATCAAAGTTAATGAGAATACATAATAGCCAACTCGACTGTAGTTTATCAAAAATACTTACAAAATTACAACTGTTCCACTTTACATATATTTTAGGAGAAATTTGGGGTGGTTTACTTTTTAAAATTGTCATAATCAGTATATTGACTTGCAGTTTATGGTCTTCCTGCCTGAAGGCCTTCTTTCTTCCCTTCTCACTTCCTTTTTCTGCCTTCTTTCAATCCATCAAATATTTTTATAACAGTAGTTGTATTCCACAAGTATGCAAAATGACTAAGGATTTCCTGTTCTTAAAGATTCTGTAGTGTAGTTAAAAGAGAATCATAAACTGTCGTAATAAAGGAGCACAGAATCTGAGTTGGAGAAGGCTCTACAGGGATGCCTATCTTGAAACGTAAGTAGCCATTTCTTCAGCAGACAGAGGAAGTCCACTGGTCAGAGAGAGCCTGCCGGTTTCACACGCCTCCTGTACAGTAATGTTCTTTGAGGTTCCTTTTGTGTTTTGAGGTCCTCTGTTGACTCTTTTTGGGCCAGTACCTATTCCAGCGGACGTACTGGGCTAAGGGACTCAATCAGATTCTTTCCATCTGGGGAGTTTAAATGGGAGAGAGGAGGAGGATATACCAATGGCGATACCATCCAATCCCTCAGAAAAAGAAAGGAGGGAAGGTGGGATGAGGGAGGGGTAGAAAGAAGAGGAAAGGAAAAGGTTAAAACAATATAACCAGAACAAAGAGAAGATGAAATGACAGAGATTGGTGACATGTAAGAAAGAGGTTATAGCTCAGAGTGCCTACTGGTGAAAATTTAAGACATAGGATGTCTTCTTTGTTTTCTTAAAAGAGACACTTCAATGAACCAGATTTTTTTCTAGTTGCTCTGGAAGTTGGATATTTTATGAATACTATAAACTCTCCCAATCCATTAGACTAATTTCTGAAACCTTTTCAATGAATTTTATCAGTATAAATAATAACATAAAATATAATACAAATATCATATATCATATAAAGTAATATAAAAATCAGAATAAAAAGCACTGATAGTTATAAATACTGAGCAGATCTTGTAGGAAAAAAGCATGAACAGAAGGTTTTTTTTTTTAAAGTTACATGTTTTAAAAAAAAAAAATCACAATCTCTCTAACGATTTAATAATCTCCAAAGGCTCCAGTTTGTATCTGTTTGTTGATTGACCTGATCAATGAGTTATGCTGAAAGTGATTCTATAGTCAATAACTGAGCACAAAACACGTATTTAATAGTGACATTTATAACCTGTATGGCACAGAATCCATCCAATGGAAATCAATATACCAACCTAGCACAAAGAACTCTGGCTCCTAAATAATCATCCCAACCCTACTGTTGAACCGTGGCTGAATGGCAGTGCTCTTGGATCTATCTATCAGCCAATATACAAATCATGCTGAAATCACTGAAGACATGTCTTCACACTTTGAATATCAGATTTGATTTCAATGCAGACATTAGTGGATCTCATGCTGAGCATACTCTCATTTTTAAATAACCATAGGAAATAGGGAAGGTGTTTTATTACTGAAATCAGTTAAATTAAATTCACTTAATATTCATGAATGCCATTGACTATTATCTACATTTTCAAAGGTAACCTAACTCAAAATTCAGAATCCTTAAAAAAAAAAGCATACCCCATATTTACATAATGTAAGACTGTTGAAATTAATAGATTGGTATTAATTTATACTGATTTATTTTATACCTTGTCTATCAAATATGAATTTGTTCTAGGACCGTGTTATTCTAAATAGCTCAGGCTTTGTGATTTCATAATTGACTTGATGAATGTCAAGTTTTTTTATGATGTGTAATGATGTTATGTTTATTAAAAGGAAGAAGAGTCTCAATACCTATTATTCTTAAGTTTGGCACATTTCCAGCCTAAATGTTAGTACAATTGTACATATGGAATATAAACTCTTAGATCAAGTTACAACTTCTTGTTATGTCATAACTCAAAAGGAAGTCCTCTGATGCACACAGAGTCAATCAGTAGACACCAGGATTTTGAGAAAACAAAAGATTTACTTAGCAAAGGCTAGCCTCACGAAGATAGGAGGACAGTTTCCTCAAATCTATCTTCCTGAACTAGAAAAACTTTCAGTATTTTATAGCATTAATACAAAGGCAGGCAAGCTTAAGAAAATAAGCAGAGATGTTTTAGATGACAAGGTCAGAGCTAGTCTAATTGATGAGTATGCAAAGTGATTCCATTTGGGCTACTGGGAAAGTCAGGCAAGCTAATTTTGATTAGAACCAGCTTGATTCAGCAAAACAGCTTAGCAATTTGAGGTGTTTAGCTCTGGGATGACCTATTAATCAATAATGGGCTACATGCAAGGGCACTTGAATTCAGGGTTGCAAAAGAAGATAAGGGGAGACAAGTTTTTGGTTTCAGGGGGCAGTTTCAAAGCATAGCATGCAAAACAAAGCATCTGGTTTCAAAGCACTGAACTCACAGTTCAGTGAGTGTGATTTTTGTTATTATAATTAGGCATAGTTTTCTTGTAGGTTAACTTCCTTTTAATTGCACATGCCTTGGCAGTTAAAGCCAATTAAGGCTAGTCTAGCTGGAGCTGTTACAAACCAGAACTTATCTGTGAAGTGTGTAGGTGGGGATTTCAGGGAAAAGAAATGGGAACTTTTGCAACTTAGGGGAAGGGAGCTGCTTTGGAAAGTGGTCAGCAGGCAGATGGGGTATGGGGTCAGGGTCTGCTGCAGCTGGGGACTCTTCTATCATCTCTAATGAACTCTGAATTTGGTAGGCATACTTAGAAATAACTGGCCGATAAAATCCACCTGTGATGACTCACTGATGGTAGCAGTTTCACAATCACTCAAAATAACAAAAAAAGGGTCTCCATGGGTCTGCATCCCAGACATTTCTCATGAGTCACCCCACAAAGGCACTGGGCAGTTTAAGCCTGAATATTTTTCTGAGGTGCTAAGAAAACAAGGCCATTAAAAGAATAAAATTTAGAGATCTATATTTGGACAGAGCATTTTAAATTATTACTAAAAGTGCATCTAGTTTTCAGACTGAAGTAATTGCTAGCTAAAATTTTATTTAAAGGAGATCACATCTTGTTATATATACATAGTGGGTTAAGGATTGTATTCATTTGGGAAAAAATACATAAAGCTGTGCCAAATAGTGTACCAGTCATATATACATATATCTATAAATAACACAAACAACAGATTGCACAAATTAAAACTAATTAATATATATGCATATATTTTTTCCTTTTTTCATATGCCGGAAATGTCACATTTTCTTAACCAGCTGTGGAAGAAGTAATCTATTTAAAATAAGAAAATAAAGCTTGAAAAAAACTAATGAGAAATTGATCCTGGTTTACATCTAAGAGCAGGAACAGATGCTAACAGTCAGTTCTTTGTGGGGAGGCCAAAAAACATATTCATTAATTGCTGTAATCTTTTATTAATGATAATCCATCATTGTAATATCTAACTCAATGTAAATTCAGATGGAGGCATCTTATTTATTTTGAAACAGTTCATTGCATAAGTGCCTAGAGCCATACAAGGTGTGTCCTGGTTAAATTCACAGCTCTGTTAGGATAGATTATATACAAAAGTTCACAGAAAAAAGAGACTTTTGTTTCTGGAGGATTTATTCTATACCTCCTAACACAGTTCACTTGCCAAGCTCCACACTCGCCTATGTTCCATCATCTGTTTTGCCCTCCTGGTGTTCTGCTTATTCTCTTTCTCTGTCTCCTGTTTTAACTTCTCAGTTCCAGGTGGTTCCTTCTCCCCTGACCAGGCATTGTTTGGACTCTTTCCAGGAATTCTGACCCTTTATAACTTGACTGCAGGTTTCTTTTGCATAATCTGACCCATCTGTCAACTCTAAAGGTCATGTTCCGAAATTCCCTGGGCCTGAATTTATCTTGCCTGGAGGATTAAGTGTCAGACATAAGCTGTTTAGGTCCACAACCTAATCACACATCTAAGCTTGCCTTGTCCTCATAAGTTCCTTTCTGATATAAATATTGCTATATTATCCCTTTGACAATGCTCATTCAATATGAAAGGAACATCATTGAGATTTTGGTGTATGTCTCTTCAGAAAGGTTCTATTGCAACTAGGCTCTTGACTACCCTTGACATTGAATTTGACAGAGACAAATATAAAAATAACATAATAAACATGGTTTTTAAAAAAAACTTTTCCTTACAATTCTTTAGTGTGGATAAATGTTCTAATTTACTGGGGAAGTCAGTAAAATCCCTTAAACATGAATTCATGCTCTAAGAAGATTAGCCAGCATTTACTCAAAAGTCCACCTGCAAGTTGGCTATTCTAAGTGCTTAAGCTATACTTATCTCCAATGAATATTAAAAGTTTCCTTCTTTAACATAATAGATGTTAGAAGATGGTGTTTAGAGGCAAAACTGATGTTTAAAATGTGTGAGTTGGCTAGAAATATTTTAAAAGTGTTTCCCCTTTCATAAACAAAATATAAGTAGCTCTTGAGCCCCTCACTCTTGATTTATTTTTAACTTTTAAGCATTTTTGTTGAGATATATTTATATATCATACAGTCCTTTCTCACCCTTACTTTTCAGGCTGACTCTAAAAGGGGAGGCAGAGGATTCTGGTTCCTTGATGCCCATAGTAAACTTAAATGAATCTTGCTTCTAGAATATGATGGTTTTAGCCTCAATGATCCTCTCATGTGAGATCCTAGAGATCTGAGAGGTGATTAAAATTAGGAAACAAGTTTTAAAATATTCTTATGACTGCTGGCAAATGACTGCATGTGTACTGAATTCTTTCTGAGACCCGCTGCCCCATTTAAAACGGTATAGAATGAAGGAAAATTTATGACCCTCTAAGCATCAAAGGATACCAATAATTTCACAAGTAGGAATCTAATAATTGTGAATGATAAATCAGTTAATCCATAATAGCACAGAGGTCCTAGCATCCTGGCAAATCAAAAGTACATGCCAATAGTATGGTTAGTAGGGTTACTAGTAAGACGGTCTCTAAATATTTTCTACCTGTGTAAGAATAAAGAAATAGAAAAACAGAGAGAGAGAGAGAGGCAGAGACAGAGAGTGATATTGGCTATTAGAGTGGATGAAAATTAGAAGCGTTTCAGTTATTTCTACAAAATAGGAAAATGCCTTGGAGGAGCAAGTTTTTGAAAGAATAGCCAATATGAGAGCCTATTTATTTTTTATTGTGTCGCTTTTAACAGCAATATATAAGAGTAGTTGGGTACATCACATAGTACACAGAGTATAAGTGATTATGCCAATAGTCCATGAAATTATTCAGAAATATTAGAAGGGAGACACAGTGATGAACGTGGGTTAAAGTGGAGAGAATTCTTCATGTAGAAGAAATAGGCAGAAGCTATGGAAACATGTTAAAAGGTTAAAAAATACTCAAGACATGACTTTTTTCACAATTAATGAGAATTTATATCAAGAATTCTGAACCTTCAATTTTATTCAATGATGGATTAGCCATTTTGGGGCTGGAATAAGCAAACAAAATCAATTAAAGGGTATACCTTTTTTCAAGTAAAAAATCACCATATTCTTCCTCAATTCCTAATTGTACATTATTACCCACTTCAGAGTGTTTTCAATGTGTTTAATTTTAAAATAGATTTAGATATACTTAAAGAAAAAACACAGCTTGAATTGTTGCCTTCAGTTTTTTTTGTAGACTTTTTTTTCCTTTGACCTTGTTTCATTTGGGGAATATATTCGATTTGCCTATTCCTTGTGGTCTTCCCTGACAACAATATTGCTTTCAAGCACAGAAAGTATAGTGTAATACTTTGGTACAAATGTTGGTGTTATTCTTAAATATTGGAGTCCATTCCACAAATTTAGATGCTATGCAAAACATTTCATTATCAAAGACCCCAATCACTTCCCTTTCCTATGAACTAGAAACATAATTTTACCTTTCATTTATATTCTCAATTCATTATAAAATGATTTCAGCAGAAAAGTTTTAAAATTTCTCTGCACAACAGTACATATTAATAATGGTAAAAATAAGGGGATTGTGCCAGTTTGAATATTATGCACCCCAGAAAAGCAATATCCTTTAATCCTCATTCAATATTGCTGAGTGGAATCTTTTTTATTATTTCCATGGAGATATGACCAACTCAATTGTGAGTGGTAACTTTTGATTAGCTGGTTTTCATGAAGATATGTCTCCAGTCATTCATGGTGGGGATGCTTATTGGAGCCCTTTAAGAGGGAACCATTTTGGAAAGAGCCGCGAGAGTCCCCAGAGCCAACAGAACTCACAATGCCTTGGGGAAGCCATTGAAGATTCCTACAGAGAACACTAGCAGATGTTGCTATGTGCCTTTCTAGCCAAGAGAGAAACCCCGAACTTCATCAGCCTTCTCAAACCAAGGAATCTTTCCCTAGATGCCTTAGATTGGACATTTGTATAGCCTTGCTTTAATTTGGACATTTTCACAGCCTGAGAACTGTACATTTACAACTTAATGAATTCCCCCTTTTAAAAAGTCATTCTATTTCCAGTATATTGCATTCCAGCAGTTTACAAACTAGAACAGAGTTCTTAATCTGGCCAATACAACAATTTATTGACAGTCTCTTCTCAAGATGAATTACTATAAACAATTATATTCAATGTATTAGGTAACACTGTATATTCATATTTTGTAATTAGATAAGATATTCTATGTTATTCTAATGATATTCAGTTTTTTAGTTATTTTACACATTCTGCCAATAATTCTCTCTTCTTCAAATTACCTTTGATTTTATTCCGTAATCTCATTCCTCTATGATTTTTCATTGGGATATTTATTGTGTTTCTTCCTTATGATATATTTTTAAATTTTAATTTTAATCTTCCTTATGCTATTTCTTTTTTAAAATCAAAGTTTATTACTATCATTATTAATGTAGTTCCTCTTTATTGAAAATTTAGGTCTCACCTAAATATAAAAGGTAAAACGATAAAAGTGATAAAAGATAATATTGGAGAAAATGTTTGTGACCCATTAGGGAAATATTATTAGCCTTACTGCCACCCCTAAATCACAAATTATTAAAAGAAAAGTTAATGCATTTTATTTCATCAAAATTAAATATTTTTATTAATTAATAACATGAAAGACAAAGTTAATAGATAACCATTTACTAACTAGGCTATATATGGCACTCCTCTAAATTATCAAGAAAAAGATCTGGAATCCCATCACGGTTATAAAGAGGCAAATTGCACAAAAGGAAAACTAGTTAATGAGACTGTAGTGGTTAATGGTAAAGATATGCTTGGCCTCATTAATAGGTAATTAAAAGGAAATTAAGAAAAATGCAATATGATGTTAGGCTCATTAGTGGAAAAATAATAACTCAGATAACATCAAGTTCTGGTGAAAAATGGAAAGTAGGAACCCTCATTCTCTGCTGGCTGGAGTTCAAACAAGAACAGCCAACCTGCAGACGTTCTAGAGTGTTTAGTGAAACTGTGTGTATGACCGCTCACAGAGAAATGTTTTTGAGCACAGCAGAGAAATTTCCAGAAAAAATCTATGAAAGCAGTTTATAATTAAATTAATTAGAGTGTTAGTTGTCACATAGTTGGAACCAACCTAAGAATCCAACAAGGAAAATACATGAATAAAGATAATATGTACAGATGTGGTCAGTCTATGGAAAAAAAATGGACAGCAATATGGATAGAAAATGCAAAAAATACTGAGTGGAAGAGAATGAAAAATATAATGAAATTTAAAGCCCAAATGCATTTATTATAAGCTAAAGACACAGAGAAAAATATATACTTATGTACATATATACATACACACACGTGTAAATGGATATACATATATTTTAACTTATATAAGGAAAGTGCATTGGAAGCACATTTGCAAATACAATAAAAGAATCTAAGAGAGATGGAAATAGGGTTAGGTTGAAATAGAAAAGTAAAATAAAATTTCAAAATACCCAAATAGAAGTTTTCCAAAGACTAAGGGTGCTGATATTGTGCCATTCACTTAGACCAATTAAATATTGTGTACTTGAGAGCTAAAAGAAAAATAAAATAAGCAAAAGCTAATTACATATTAAGGGTATTAGTTCCATTTTTCATATGTTGCAAAAGCCATAATTTCTTGTACTAGTTGCTATTTTGTTCCCTAGTTTTATATTAAAAAGTTTGTGGGTAAGGAAGACAGTGTCTATATTTTAGAATCACACATACTGTTTGAGACCAATGGAAAAAAGGCTTATTTGGTCTGGAACTGAAATTTTCTGAATTTATAGTTCACTAACAGAATTAGTGCATAATCTAATTCAACCTATCTGCCTAGCTCATTTCAACAATTGAAACACAGGGAGCACAGAATAAGAAAGAGGTCCTTTAATCCTGTATAGATTATTGTAATGCCTGGATACATCCTAGAGTATATTAAGCAGATAATCAAAAAGTATTGGCAAAGTCCCCTGAGGGATGGGAGAAAGAAAATGGAACTATTAAACCTTACCATCAGGGAATCCCCTGATACTGTGTCAAACTTTAGGGACACCCAAATCAATAGGCCATGCCCTCGATCATGAGGCTTACTCTTGTGAAGCTTATGTAGGTAGCATAGAAGCTTAGACTACCTATAGGCATTCCTAAGAGTTACTTCTGGAGGACCTCTGTTGTGGCTCAGATGTAGCCTAAGTCTCTCTACGCCCAACTCTGCAAGTGAAATCATTGTCCTCCCCGCTACGTACGTGGGACATGACATCCAGGGATGAAAGTCTCCCTGGCAAAGTGGGAGATGACTCCCAAGGATGAATGCAGACCTGGCGTTGTGGGATCAACAATTCCATCCTGACCAAAAGGGGGAAAAGAAGTGTAATTAATAAAGTATCAGTGGCAGACAGAGTTCAAATACAGTCGAGAGGCTACTCTGGAGGTTGCTCTTTCGCAAGCTTCAGGTAGACCTTGCTACCTATCATAGCCTGCCAACCCCCAACCAGGACCATTCCAGCCAATTCTAAAGAACACCTAGGGCAATATATAAGATTCCACAAGTGTTCCATGCACTAGACTAACTTTCAAAAAACCTACAACCTCCCTGGACCAGATGAGTCCTGAAACCTGGCCCAGCCTCTCCAGAACATCAGATAGTTCCATGCGCCTACCCCATATTAGTAACAGGCACTTCCAATATGAAAAATTTAGAATTGCCATAGCCTAAACACCCCTAAAGAGAGAGATGGAAAGATCAAAGATGATGGTGGAGTTATACAGAGAAGAAAGGATTTAACAAATGAATATGAATGCTGAATCATTAAATTGATATCTTTTTTAGTACCCAGTATTTTAGAGCAGCTAGAAGAAAAAACCTAAAATTGTGAAATTATAACCCATGTCAAACTCTGATATATGTTCTACAACTGATTGTGCTGCTATGCTTTAAAACATATAGATTTTTTTGTATATATGTTATTTTTCCCAAAAAAGAAGAAAAAAGTCAATTGTGATGATAAAAAAAAAAATTTAAGCCCTCTAGCCTCCTATATTCTGGAACAGCTAGAAGGAAAAATCTGAAAGGATCGTATGGCAATTAAGAATGTTACCATAAAACTGTTATTTTCATTTTCCCTGAAAACATAAGGCTAATTTTACAAATTTTAGTGGACCATTGAAATGTCAATCATTTCTCTATGAAAAAATAATAATTTAGCTTATCTAGGCTATCCAGTTTATCAAGGATGTCTAGTTAAGGATAGAGTCTACTATTTTCCAAAGTGCTTTACATGGATTATAGCTAATTACGAAAAAAGAATACGGCTTCAACTTTGAACTGGGTATCTTTCACGTCTCTTCGATGAGTTGACAGGAAATATTTGTAACAACTATGGAACCATGTATCATGACAAATTTAAATTATTTCACCTCAATTACCTCAACTGGTCCTCAAAAAAATGTTTAATAAGTTTGGAAAGATAGGTGTGGTCTTTAGTTTGCCAATGAAAGGGGAAAATTCATTTATGCATTGATTTTACTGAGTGACTACTGTGTTTCAGGTACTGGGGACATGACAGAGTCTCCATAAAACCTCATTCTACTGGGAACACAATATACAGATAAACACATGAATGGGCAGGTTGCAGATTTTTATGACTGCTCCAAGAAGCTAATTCACACCATAAACAATGTCAATATAGACCAAGAATCCAGAGTTTCTGATATTCTGAATTCCCAGAATTCTTATTGCACTTATATGAGGCCAACAGTTTAATATCTAATTTCAGACCGCATTGTATTGTGCTTTCCAAATATTTTCTTGCAGGTGAATCTTATCTTCCTAATTATTCCATAAGATTCTGTTGACAAGGACCATATATTATTCGTTATTATATTTCTCATAGCAGCTGGGACAATGCTTGACATAAAATAGGGACTCAAGTGACGTGAATCAATTTTTCCAAAATTATTAAGGAGTGATTTGAAAATCATTTGTATCAAGTTGATTAAGTAACTCATCTTGTTTACACTACTAATCCATTCAGCTAATCATCTTACTTTTCCTTCCAGCCCACTCTGTATGTTCAATTACCAGACATCAAATTAAAGAAGCCTTGTTCCAAGCAGCCACCTGTCCTCAAATCATGAACTGTTAGATTTTGAAACTATCTAAGAATTCATTGTTTCTAGCCATCTACACCCCCCCCAATAAATCCTTTTTAGATATTTTCTCAAAAATTATGTTTAATCTTGTGACTGACACTCCCTTTATCCAGTTTATGGACAGATGGGTAAGAAAAAAGAAGACAGAAAATAAATAAACAATGGAGGTATGGGGGTTATATGATATTTTGGATGTTCTTTTTTACTTTTATTTTCATTCTTATTCTTTTTTTTTCTGGAATAATGAATATGTTAAAAAATCAATCATGGTAATGAATGCATAGCTATATGATAATACTTTGAAACATTGATTGTACACTTTGGATGATTATATGGTATGTGAATATATAATATTTCAATAAAAACTGTGTTTGAGGGTGGTGTAACGGTGGCTTAGTGGTAGAATTCTCGCCTGCCATGCCGGTCTGAGACCCGGGTTCGATTCCCGGTGCCTGCCCATGTAAAAAAAAAAAAAACTGTGTTTGAATATTTTCCTTGATGCATGGTTCACTATCTTGCAAAGAAATTCTTTCCATGTTTGAATGCTGCAATGCCTTTCTTGCACTGAATGGAAATGTATCTCATAAATTTTGCTTGCTTTTTCTCTCAAACCTGAAGAAATTATCTTAACTATCCTAAATCAGATTTATTAGGATAACTATTCCCAAGCCTTAGGTCTAGGTAATTTTATTTTTCAATAAATTTAATAAATAAATATGATATATTCTTAGGTTTTTATTATATTTCGCATGAATATATAAGTTCAGAGAATTCTTTGTTGGATAACATGTAAAACTTTTAAGATTATTTATTTTTAAAGCATGGCTCTAACCTCTGACCAGCCTTATCATTCTCTTCTAGGGTGATCCAGTTTGTCCATGTAACTTTTAGAAACATCCTCAATTCTGTCACCTAGAAATCAACAATTCCTATGTGTTCTTTGACCAGCGCAAACATATAGTAGGAGTTCATATTCTTGACAGAATGCTTTTATTAACAGTCAAAAATGGAATCAAACTTTTACTAACCATTTGATGCTATTGACCCATATTCGAGGTTGTTCTCAGTTAATCGTTTCATTTTTGGTACATGAACTTCCATCAGGACAGCTAGATCTCCACCTTGTCCTTTAACAAACAGCTGTCAAAATAAATGTAATTTTTTATAATTATCAAAGCTTTATTTTATTTAATTAGCGTTCTGGCTGCCTATAAAGTTTATTATCTTTAAAACCAATCAGCTTTCTTCGATATTGTCACACACCATTGATAGAAGTTGGTAAGAATAATTCTCAATTAAGACAGAATCCTTTCAATTTAGAATAATTTTCATTCAACATATATTGTGACGCATGTATTCAGCTGGTTGAAATCCATTATACATCCTAGAGGTCACCATTTTATACGTAAGGATCTCAGACAACAACTTGCCAGCTGACTTAGTTGGCTCTGTGTTTGTAGTATTTCCCCAAAACTTATTCTTTGCTAAAAAAATCTTTGCTAAGCTTACTCATCTTTCTTTTTGTTTTTTAAGTGCACAAAAACTTTTGTTTAATAACATTCTTAAAATTTTGGCTGGAGTCAATAAACTTTTTTATTTTCTTAGTTGGATCTAGAATTCTAGTCCATATTTTGTGAGTCTATTGATACATATTTTATGATGGACATAAACAGAGGCATCACTAAGGTATACCTTTAGACCACCTGGATCATTATTTCTTCCACTTTATCCTATTTTCTTAAATTATATCTATTATTATTAAAAGAGAATAACAGTGATTTCCTGATATGATTAATTATTCATCTGAAAATTTATTAAGCTTGGCTTATACCGTCCTTTTATATTGTTATTAAAAGTCAGGTGGAATTTCTTCAGAACTGAATAGAATAATATATCCCGGAAGATATAGGTCTGATTGATGACCTTAAAGCATATATAAAAACAAATAAATCCAGCAATCAATACCAAAACAAATATCTCAGAAGTTCTAACATCAAGATCACTACATTGTTTAGGTTATTTGATACATAGGTAGGCACTTAATAGAGTATTCTTAAATTTATTGTAATGCCATATATTAAATGGATGCTTCTGCATGTGTTTTTGTATGTTTGGTTTTTGTTCATTTGTTGCTGCTGTTTTTTGGAGGAGTGATGGGATAGAAATATTTTTGCCTGTCTTCATCAAATTAAAGGCATTCGAAATTTTCTTGCATATCTCAGGTATATTTTCTGTCTTCTAAAAGGTGCTGGACTGAAGAGAAAATGGCAGCAGAGCAGGGGGTGTGATTTAAATCATCAGAATGTATGGTCAGATCTGGATTAGGTAGGCCCCGATGGCTCACTTTCCTGGTCTACCTGCAGTAGGGTAGACACCCACAAAATCATCAGATCACTGACCTATTTATTGCTCCCCTATCTCTTTATAATATGCTATCACCATTGCCCATCTTTCCTATCAAAAACAGCATCAGATAAAATCCTGGACACTAAAAGATCTAATAAATAAAGGACAGCTCCACAGTTATGCGTCATATAATCCTTGTTAGCTATGCCTGCACTATCAATCATTTATAGATCAAAGAATGAGATATAATTTTGATTAAAATAACAGTTCAGAAATGAAGAATACTTCTTCCAGGAAATTTAATGTCATTTCTCCTACAAAATCTCACTGCAGATGCCCTTTAGTGATTAATGAGGTTTGTTATAATAAGCCTGTATGTTAAAATATGCACAAATATGATCATAAAGTAACACTCTAGCTTCGAAATGCCTTTATATATATATAATTGCTATTTTTACCTTTATAGCTATCTCTCAAGCTAATTCAACTCTTTCATTTCCTTCCTAAAGCACTAATTAGGGTCAGAAACGAGGTGTATCTCCTAATCTATACGGAAAAAATAAACAACAGAAACTAATATATTGTAACATTTTCTCTCTACAGTCAAATGATAAAAGAATTCTCATGCACAGGGCATAGGATTTGAAGATATCAGTCTTATCCTAATAAACTATCATTTAAGCTGTTTTCTGTTTCTTCATCTCCAGAAACAAGGAGAAGAATTGCTGCATTGAAACTACCTACATAAGCTGCTTGCATCTATTTTTTTTTGTTTCATAACTATTTATGTACCAATAAGTAAATTAATAAAATGGATAAAATGATTTCTTAAATAATGGACAAGTTACATATGCATTAGAGACATGACAGAAAAATGCTACCTTTGGAATTCCTACTCTGGAGATTACTCATATTAAGAGAAAAACCATCTTGCTTTTGCCCAATTTAATGACTTAAAAGCAAATTCATGTAGTTTTTTGTGCATATGCGCCAGACTAACAATGACATAAGGTTCCAATATGGAAAACCTTCCAGATGGACTCATGAAATGTTCCTTTGGATAAAAATAAAATCAGTCTTAGTCTAGCATACAGATGATTAAATATTAGTGTACACTACATGTTTAGAACTATATAACTTTAGCAATGCCATAGGTTCTAATGTGTCATTTTCTTACAATTAAAAACTTTTTAAGAAAATATACACTTCAAATTAGGACAAAATGGTGTAAATTATAGTAGTGATTTTTCTGAGTTTGTCATGGTTACCTGCTTGCAAATAATGTGTCTAACTCACACATAATGCCTGTCAGCAATAGAAAAACTTAGCAAAACTCTGATAGTCACCACTCACTTGAGAAGGGCAATAAAAATGTCAAAAATGATGGCATTTTTACAGATCTTGGTTGCAATTTGAAATACTTTTCTTCTGCCAGAACCCAGAAGCTTCCAGAATTGGTAAAAAAAAATGAAAATGTGAGTCGAATGTGGTCTCAACAGGAAATGAAGGACAAATTCCTATCTCTTTGGAGTACTACTAATATCTCCTTACATTCAGATCTGCTTCCAATTCTTAATCAGGTTTCAAAGAGAAAAAAAGACTAACATTACATAGTGAGAGAATGAATTTCATAGCTATTCATTCATTCAATCATTCATGTTTGGTTTGGGCTGAAGAATTGTTTTGCTTGTTTGATTTTATAAAATATTGTGATAAGTTTTAATAATACATGCTATTATGAATAAACATGCCTTAGAGAGAAAATCTCAACCTAATTGCACACAGTATTCTTTAAAAACTAGGATTTTAATATCAATTAACAAGAATTCAAATCAGATTTGCATACAATTTCAAAACAAAAACATAACTATTTAATAAATGCCAGCAATGTGCAAAAAGATAATTATTTGTGTGACATCCTATTATAAGTCTAAATATCTAGAAAAATGCTCCCCAAACTATCGTTTGTAAACTACATGGCTTTTGACATATGGTCTTGAGGTAAATAAATCTGTGAAAACTACATTTTTGAAGATCCTTAATTCATCACTGCATGCTAAAGGCTTTGAAATTTTAGAGCACAACATAACAATAATAGTTTAACTGCGTATTTCTAAAAAAATCTTTGTTCATAATAGCCTTTTATCATATAGGCCTGAAGAGCTTAAACCTTTGTATATGTGAAAAAATGTTCCTCTAGAAAAATATACTAAGAATCTCTGAAATAAGCATCTTTCAGATTTTCTTCCACCATAGCATTACACATTCATTTATTTACTTTTGAACTGAATCTTTAACAAAATCTATTTTATACAATCATGATAGTACATTTTGTTGGCCAAGTTTAATAAAAGACAATGCTCTGCTCATTAGAGATATTTGTGTATAACAACAGATCTCAGAAAATATCAGTCAGAAATCAATGAGGGAAAAGTGCACAAGACAGAAAAGACAAACAAGATTTCCTCGGTAATAAGTTTCCCAAGTGAAGTTGCTTAAAAGAAAAATCAGTACAGCTCTCTGGTCATTAGATGACAATATTAAAGCTATCAAGTTTCAGAGCGATCCATAGGACATCTGATTTTCATAACAGTTGGAAAAGAAAAAGAATCAAGTTTGTAGAAGTGTAAACAAAATACTTTCTAGGTTAGAACATACTCACGAAATTCACATTTTTAATGGTAAATTTATACAATAGAAAAGGTATATGGATAATCACTGCTCAATTTAAAACTTTCATTATTTTTAAAGAGCATGAAAGATTATTAGAAACAAACACTTCTATTGGTAAAATGTGTTCACAGAAATTATGTAACCTGCAATTGTGTGCGTGTGTGTGTGTGTGTGTGTGTTTGATGTGACTAGGGAGGGAATTTGAGTGAACTGAAGTCATTTACAAAGCAAAAAGTGGCAGGAATATCTTAATTTCCATGTATGTATAAATGCTAACCTCAGTATCCCTTAGATCTACTGCTGGTTCACAACAGCAACTGTATTTTTTTTTAAATCATTCTATTATATTCCTGGTTAAAACTGAAGGCTTTATGTCAAGGGACTTGTCTCTATTTACTCAAGTTTCCTGCCCAACAAAGAAAAGACATTAGTAAAGGATTGTTTGGAAACAAGTTAGATATAGTGAAAAGTACCTACAATAAAGGGATATCAAGAGCATGCTCTCTTAATCATTGTACAAAAATTGTAAGAATAATACCTATCAGAATTATACTTTAAAATCTAAATGAGGAAAAGTACAAAATAAAAGTATTTAAATAATTGATGAAATACACTTTCGAATGCTATTCCCAGAAGCTTATTAAATAAGTAGGCCAAGCTTACAGGAAGATAGATGCTCCACAAATATAAACCATATCTTTGGATACTTTTGGAAAACACATTATTCCTTTCAGCATACTGGGGAACTATTTCAGGAAAAACTGTTATACACCCAATTCAGAAGGTTGCACATTTTACAAGAATTTGCTACTTTTCTGGGAGTCATCCCAACACCACCCCCCAGATCATTTTTATTAGGTTGCTAATACTGCGAAGCCTTTGCAAGCAAAAGGAAAATTGGCACAGTGGCATCATTTGGAACTGAGCAAGACACAAATTTGCTACATATCATTTGTTTTTCTTACCACAGTAAAAATAATTTTTTCTTGTCCACCAGTAAAAGCTCTTTCATATCTAGTCCACTGTTTTTTGCTTTCCTGAAGAGAGAGAAGAGATTTTTAAATTATGGATGTAATCCATAGATTTAAAGGTGGGCAACACTGTCATGCTTCTAGCTAAATGGAATCTTATCACAATACCTGTATGCAGAATATCAAGCCTTCATTTGGAAAAAAATCTGTTTGCACTTGTACATCAGCTCTTAGAGAAATTTAGCTTGAGAGACAGGGTTCATTAGGAACAAAATAAATCCAGTCTTATATTTCAAATAAATTTTAGTCATTTTAACATATTTTCCAGTAGACTGGAAAATACAGAAATCCAGATACAGAAATCTAGGAAATTTTTTAAAAGCCTACTAGATTTTGCATTTGAAGAACAAACTAAATATAATACATATTAATAAATTATACATGTAGCTCTGTAAGATAATAGTATCACTACATATGCATGTATGTTTGTATGTATGCATTAGAATACTTTTTGCAAGGGAGAGAAATTAAAAATACATTTTCTATAGCACATAATCTAATTCAACCTGTCTGGTTAGATCATTTAAACAATCCAAATACAGGGGATCCAGAATAAGAATGAAAGCCTTTAATCCTGTATAGCTTAGTGTAATGCCTGGATACATCCTAGAGCATATTAAGAAGATAATCAAAAAGTATTGGCAAAGTCCCTTGAGGGATGAGAAAAATTATGGAACTGTTAAACTTTACCACTGGGGAAACCCCAATACTGTGCCAAACATTAGGGACACCCAAATCAGTAGGCTAAGCCCTTGATCTTGAGCCTTGCTCATGTGAAGTTAATGTATGTAGTGAAGAAGCTTAGCCTACCTATAAGTAGGAGGACCTCTTTTGTAGCTCAGATGTGACCTCACTCTCTCTAAGCCCAACTATGCAACTATGCATTGCCCTCTCCGCTATGATGGACATGACATACAGGGATGAAAGTCTCCCTGGCAGCATGGATCAACAATGACATCCTGACCAAAAGGGGGAAAATAAGTATAACTAGTATCAGTGGTTGAGAGAGTTCAAATAGAGTCGACAGGCTATACTAGATGTCACTCTTATGCATATTTCAGTTAGACATTGCTACCTATCATAACTTGCCAAACCTTAACCAAAACCATTCCTGCCAATCCTAAAGAACACCTAGGGCATTACATAAGATTCTACAAAGGTTCCACACGCTAGGGTAACTGGCCAAAACTTTCAACCTCCAGATGAGTCCCGGGACCAGATAAGTCCTGAAATACAGAGGGGCCAGCCTTTTCAAAATATCAATTAGTTCCATCACCCTATCCCATATTATTAACAGCCCCTTCCAACATGAAAAAGTTAGAATGGGTCTAGCCCAAATACTGCTAAAGAGTGAGAGAAAGATCAAAGGTGATGGTGGAGTTATACAGAGAAGGTAGGGTTTAACAAATGAGTATGAGTGCTGAGTCATTATACTGATATTTCTTTTAGCCTCTAGTAGCTTAGAGTAGCTAGCAATAAAAACCTAAAATTATGGAGTTGTGACCCATACCAAACTCTGAAATCTGTTCTACCAATGTTGTGATGTACTTTGAAATGTATTGCTTTTATATATTTATTTATTTATTTATTTATTGCCTATATATATGTATATAATTTAAAGAGAAGGAGGAGTATAACAGAGGAGATAGGATTTAACAAATGAGTATGACTACTACATCATTATATTGATATTTCTGTTGATCTCCAGTGTCTTGGAGCAGCTAGAAGAAAAAACAAAAACTCATTGAACTATAACCCATACCAAACTCTGAAATCTGTTCTATAACTACCGCTTTTTTGTATATATATTATATTTTGCAATAAAAAAGAAGTTATAAAAAAGAACCCCACCCCCCCAAAAAAAATACGTTCTGTAAGTCTTGGGTATATATCACCATATATTTGATTTCTAATAAAGTTCTTTGATTTCCTGCCTACTGCCTTAAATTTACAAAATATTTATAATTAGAAATAGAGAAATGATCATGTGTGAAGATGATATAGATAAGCACATAGAGCCAAACAAGATTTCTAACTCACAGAAACCAAAATTTGGGCACCTCAAATAACAAAGAAAAACTTTTCATGAATGCACGTTTTAAATCTTACCAGGACATGGATAACAGGGACAAAAGGAGTAACAGTTGCTAGCAAGTAATAAAAGTTGTCCTCAACCAAATGTTTGTAGAAATGTGGATATGCTATTGGGACAGGCTATTTTTTTCAAGTATGTCCCAAATTTATCAGTGACCTTTCCAGTTGAGTGGACCACATCTCATGGAAGGCAGTACTAAGTCAGTACTAAGTCAGTACTAAGTTAGTACTAAGTACTAAGTGGAAGATCATATTTTGTAATTTTTACATGTGTTTCTCAACTTTCACTTAAAGTTAAAAATGCAAATTTATGTTTCATAGTTTTAAATCGAGACCCTAGTCTATGAGATGACACCAATCTTGATTTTAAAATATTTACTTTGTTATTCCCAACACAAGCAAAGTTATGCTTTAATACAGAAAATTGTCATGGATGACTTGTTCTTATTCACGTAAGTGACAATAATCTAGACTTACATTTATGTATGTATATCAGTTTGGATTAGCTCATATAATAACCAAGACATAATTATTTTCAAAAGCACAATACCCAGTTCTTTGGTTACTTATGAATTTTGTATTCCACCTTAATCTACTGCTAGGTTTGTGCATGATATTCTAATCTACTGTGAAAAAAAGCAAATTCAAATTCATAATGTGAGTATGACTTTGCATTAAGCAATATAACTCTTGAAGTTGTCACATATTTTCAAATGAAGAGTTTGACTATACATCAAATTTATTATATAAAATATGTTCTGGTGAGCCCAGCAGGTACAGCTATTAGCTAATCAAGAAATACACTGCCAAATAAATCCCTCATCTGTCAGAAACAGCAGTTATAATGTACCAACTTTATAGAAGCAAGGAGGTTCACTGCAATCTGATCATTATAATTAATTTTATACAATTATCTACTTACAACAATAATTTAGAAATGAATAAATAAATTGTTGAAAATCCCAATAACAAAGCAGCCCATTTAAAAATGACATTTTTTTTTTCTGACCTAAAGTTATTTCTTTTTTTCCTATTATAACTCTAATCAAGTGAAGGGAGATTTATTGAGAAGGTACTGAACGCCAAATCCATTCCTAACTCAAAGTTTCTTAAAAAGTTTAATCAATAAAACTACTGGGCAAAGAAGACTGTCTAAATCACTTCTAATAATATAATACCAAGATTAGATTCTTTATTTGAATTTTCAATTCTTCCATTGACTTAGACATTTCAAAATGATCTATTGATCCACGACAAACATCTCTTATTATAAAATGGCCAAACAAATGTAGACTGTCAGATCTGAACTGTGTATTAATAGATCACTCACTATGCATCCTGTTTCCACATTTACACAGTTGTAGGACACTCACAATGGGGCTAAATTGAAAGAAAAGTCAAGGAAAGATTGACTTTTTTTTAAGTGTGCATTTTCCTTCATGTCTATTTTTTTCTGACTGCATTTCAAAAGAACAAAACTAAATAGCTGTTTTCTTTTCCATTTTGTACCATCTGCACCTTTCCCACATCATTAGAATAATTAAGAGGTAACTATAAAACATGGAGTGATAATGCATCCTGCTTGTTTGGCTTTTGCATTTCTGGGTGCTTACAGGTCTAACACCTCATGTTATACCGCATTTTTGCAGTATACGTAGGGTAATTATTAACATATCTATCATTTTATTATTTCATTTAAATATGAAGACTATATTTTTAATAAACAAAAATATTTTGCTCTCTTGGCAAGTCACATTGACTTGTAGCAAAGCCAAGACTTTCATTAAAAATTATTGTCAGTTTTGGACTTGAGACTCAAGCAGAAGATACTGTGCACACTTCTTGAGAAGCAGTTGAGATGAATAGCCTTGCATTTCCTTCTTCCTATATTCTTTACCCACTCCTATAAGGGTGATGAGACTCACCACAACTGAAATAAGGAAAGCAACAGAGTATCCGCATTACCATGGTAATACCTGCTGCTTCCACCCTCCTAGTTCTCAGAACCGGGTCCAGTTTCTAGATGACATGGGTTAAGAACATTCTTATCTGCAGGGAGAGGTAAATGTATTAAACACATTGCTCAGGGGTAATACTCTTAGGGTCTATTGCAACATGACTTTTTTTAAGCTTCTTACTGTAGTAAAATACATACAACTCAAAATTTCCCATTTTTACCACTTTCAAGTGTACAATTGGGTGATACAGATTACATGCACGATATTGTGCTACTGTCACCAATATCTGTTACCCAAAATTTTTCATCACCTCAAACAGAAACTCTGTACCCATTAAACAATAACACCCCAATACCCTCACTTACTGGTCCCTATTAGCCTGTGATCTTTTCTCTGTCTCTAAGAATTTGTCTATTCTGGGTATTTCATATGAGCCAAATCATACAATATTTGTCTTAATGTTTCTGGATTATTTCACTCAACATGGTTTCTTCAAGGGTCATCTGTGTCGTAGCATGTATCAGAACTTAATTCCCTATTACAATATTCTCTTGTGTGTATATATATATATAGTGTATTTTGCTATCCATTTATCTGTTGAATTGACAATTGGGTTGCTTCCATCTTTTTGGTATTGTGAATAACGGTGCTATGATCATTGGCATATTCAAGCTCCTGTTTTCAATTCTTTGAGGTATATACCAAGACATAGGATTGTCAGGCCAGAAGGTAATTCTATGCTCAACTTTCTCAGGAAAAACCAAACTGATTTGCAAAGCGGCTGCAACATTTCACAATCCCACCATGATATATATGTGTTCCAATTTCTCTGTAACTTCACTAACGCTAGTTATTTTTTTTAAATAATAACTATTCTTATAGTTATTATTTAACTTATTCTTATTCTTATTCACAATGAAATGGTATTTCATTGTGATTTTGATTTGAATTTCTCTGATGACTATTGTTGTTAGGCAGCTTTTAGTGTATTTAATTAGCGATTTATATATCTTCTTTGGAGAAACATCTGTTCAAGTCTTCTATTTTTATTAGGTTATATGTGTTTTTGTTCAATTCTAGCAGTCCTTTATATATTTTGATATTAAAATCTTAGATACATGGTTAGCAATTATTTTCTCCCATTGTGTAGGTCATTATTCTTTGCTATATGAAAATTTCTAATTTTGATAAAGTTCATTTACCTATTTTTTATTTTGTTACTCAAACTTTCAGCGTCATATCTGAGAAATCACTGCCAAATCCAAGATTGCAAAAGTTTTATACTAGAATTTTGTGGTTTTAGTGATTTTATTTAGATATTTGTTCTATTTTGAGTTCATTTTTGCATTGGTGAGAGGCAGTGGTCCAACTTGATGTTTTTGTACATGGATACCCAGTTTTCCTAGCACCATATGTTGATAAGATTATTATTTCCCAATTAATAAATTTGGAATCATTTTTAAAAATCAGCTGGCTATAGATTTATGGGTTTATTTCCATACTCTCAATTCTAATCCACTGTCTATATACTTATTTTTATTCCAGAGGCACACAATTTTATATATATATATATATATATATAAATTATATAAATATAAATTTATATATATATATACAGTTTTAGGAATCGAACACAGGGCCTGGCAGGGCAGGCGAGAACTCTGCCACTGCACCACCATCGCCCGCCTAAGAGGCACACAATTTTGATTACTGTGGCTTTGTACTAAGTTTTGATATCAGGAAGTATGAGATTTTTCTGTTTTTTTTTTTGTTGTTGTTGTTGTTGTTTGTTTTTTAAATATCAATTTGGATATTCAAATTGTGATTCCATATTAATTTGAGGGTCAACGTTTTCATTTCTGCAAAAAATGCTGTTGGAATTTTGATAAGCACTGTGCTGAATGTATAGATTACCTTGGGTAATACTGCTATCTAAAAAATATAGTTTTCCTGTCCATGAAAAACAATGACTTGCTATTTATTGAGGTCCTTAATTTTTTTCAGCAGGGTTTCGTAGTTTTCAATGCATAAGTTCTTCAGTTCCTTAGATAAATTTATCCTTGATATTTTATTATTTTAGAGGCTATTGTAAATGGAATTTTCTTTCTTTCTTTTTTCAATTTCCATTTTGGATTGTTCTTTGCTGGTATACAGACACAAAACTGATTTTTGCATGTTAATCTTGTAGCCTGCAACTCTGCTGAACTTGTTTATGCCTAGAAATTTTCAGAAAAATCATATCCCCTTTCTTTCTCATGGGGTCTCAGAGGTGTGGAAGCAGCGGCGGCTGCTGGGATGAGGCAGAAGCACAGTCTTAAGGCTGCTGCTTGGAAACTACAAGCTAGCTGCCCCAGCCAGGCCCACTATCTCCTGTAAGAGAAAGACAGGAGGGAACTTGGAGATGATCAAAGCACTTTTGAAGAAACATGTCCACAATGTTTCCAGTTGCTGGTGCTGGATAACTCCTGAGTGCATTTGAAATCCAAGCCCAGACTGATGCCCAAAATGCAGAAACGTCTTCATGGAGAAGCAAAAAATTATACATAGTTTTAAAGAAGCAAAAATTGTGGGAAAAAAAAAAAGACTCCAAAAGTGTATTGTTGATTACTTGGAAAACATCCAATAGAACAGTTAAACATCCTGGTAAAAGTAGGAGCTTTCTATCAGTACTGGAGAACAGTTCTACCACTCCTACAAAGAAACCCTGAGGGAAGACACCTGGGAGAAAGACTCAATGTTCTGCAAACCTAAATCATGATGTAGTTGGTTCCAAAGGCAAGAGTCCAGCACTGATTTGCAGAACACCTACATCTGGAGAGTCGACACCAATTTCCTCTGCAAAGAATGAGAGCAAAGCAAGGAAACACTTCTCTCAACTAAAAATGTTATTTAGGAAGAATTGGGCAACGATGGCTCAGTGACAGAATTCTCGCCTGCCACGCTGAAGACCCAGGTTAGATTCTCAGTGCCTATCCATGTAAAAAACAGCATAATTTGGACAGGCCACAGTGGTTCAGCAGGCAGGGTTCTTGCCTGCCATGACGGTGACCCGGGTTCAATTCCCGGTGCCTGCCCATGTAAAAAAAAAAAAAAAAGAATTCCCAAACAACTCAAAGGTGGCCTTCAGAAATTTGTCTTCTCTATGAAGGATGGATTTTGAAAATGAGAAACATCTAATGTAATTTCTGAAAGTAAAGTTAGAAAAAGAACACTTTTCACTTATTCTTGGCATCCTTCAGTGTTTATGGAGAAAATACCTCACTGGAATGAAGAGATGAAACCTATCCCACAAAGGGTGGTTGTGAGAATGAAAAAAGTATGTGAAAGGTCCTTGTAATTAGTATAAATGTATACAGATATTGATTATTATAATGTTCCCTCCTTTAACTAGCAGTTTTTATTATTTATGTTTTCTTTCATAAGAAAATTGAGGCATTTATGAGAGGGTCTACTCACTAATGAAGATTTCTTCCAGGTGTGTGTAGCTTCATTGTTAACTGAAAATAGGAATCAATTTTGTGTGCCCTTGTTTTCCTTCTATCAGCTACATAACTGTATATTAGTAAAATTTGATATTATTCCTATATTTTGAGTGCAAAATATAATATCTGGGTCAGTCTTGAAATACAGATGATTCAACAGGATACTGAAATTTTCATTTTTACCACTTTGTATTACTTCTATAATAATATTTCATCTTAGTATTATTTTAATTTGCTATAGTAAAGACTTAGGTGTAGGTCTAAAAATTACATCAGAACATAACAATTTAGCTATCTTAAATATTTTCCAGGACATAAATACATATATTTTTATATATAAATAATAAGCAAGGATTGGTTTTTTAAAAACTCTTTAAATAAATAATGTAGATATTTGAAAAAAAAATCATGTCCTGAGAATAGAGAAAGTTTTACTTCTCCTTACCAATTTGGGTACTTTTAATTTCTTTTCTTGCCTAATTGCTCTGGCAAAGATTTCTAGTGCAATGTTGAATAGCAGTGGTGAACGTGGGCATCCTTGTCTCATGCTTGACTTCAGGGGTAAGGCTTTCAATCTTTCACCAATGAATATAAGGTTAGCTGTGTGTTTTTCATAAATGTCCTTTATCATGTTGTGGAAATTACTTTAGAATAAAAATTTCTATTTTCTGAGTTTTTTTTTTTTATCACGAAAGGACGCTAGACTTTGCCAGAGGCCTTTTCTGCATTGATTGAAATGACTATGTTATTTTTCCCCATTTCATTAATTTGGTGTGTTTCACTGATTGGCTTTCTCACATTGAATCACCTTTGCATTCCCAGGATAAATTATAGTAACAGCGTTTTAAAATAGAATGTATTTCTATTTCAAATAAGTTTCCCATAACAACCTTTATAAATTCAAGAATTCTCAGATAAAAAGGCTCTTCCTACTCAACTGAAATGTGTACACTCATTTGAGGTCAGGGATACTTGAGGATAAATGAAATAACTCATACTAATGTGATCAGTCGATTAAATGGAATAATTTGTTTCAGTCAATTAAATGGAATGATTTGTACAATTACAATGCAAATGCATTTTACATTCTCATTGAAATGTTCTATAAGATTATTCCCTCTGAAGAAACAATCAATAATTTTGGTTATGAATATACTTTGGGAATGTGTCATTACTTTTCTGTCACATAGTTGGAACTCCTGTCCCAACCACTGCTTTAATTCTGTGGAGGCATGAGAATGTTCTGTTATCTTCTGAGACTCAATCTTCCCCATTTTAAGTAAGAACAATAATACTGACCATCTTATATTACAGGATTGGTGCCAAGAGTGAGCTAACTACATTATGAAATATTTTGAAAACTCTAAATTGATGTATAACTGTGATTAATCATTGTGAAGGCAGCATGTGTATAGGTCAACACGAGGACTCTGAAGGAAGACTGCATGGTGTTGAAAATGCTCCAACAGTGATTATTACCTTTGTGACCTTGGTAAGATTTTCATCTTCCTATATGTCAGTGGGGATAATAACAATACTTACCTTTTAAGTTGCATGATGATTAAATGGGCTATTATTTTAAAGTTATTTAGAACAGCATATCATATATTATTAATATTTATTTTTTTAAGTAAATAAAATCAAAGCATCTCCTATGTCACTATGATGATATTGTTTTTGTACTTAGCTTGAAAAGCATATAAATGGAATTAAAAATATGATATTTAAAACAGAGCTCCCTTTTGAACAATTGAGACCAGTGAGTATTATTGATATTATACCCATGATAATTTTTAACAGTAACAATATATACACTGTACTGAATATCTATTAGTACTAGTATTCTTTTCTTCAACCTCTTTTTTGCTTAGCCTCATAACAATCTTTTAAATAGAATTTATTTTCCCATTTTCAAGATGAGGAAACTAATACCAGTAAATGGTAGAGATAAGACCATTTCTCTGGGCAACTTGAGGTAAATGATTTATTGTATGAAAGCTGAATGGACAAAGTAATAACTTGGGGTCATTTTAGCTTATGACTTCGTGTGGGGCTTAGATGGCCGTATACTGCACAAGGCTGTCGGTCATGCAGCACACAAGATCTTAATAACCTAACTGAAATGGTGCTATCATAGCACATGAAAAAGGCAATTAGTGGCTTGTGGATCACGAGCCAGGAACTGTCATTTCAGATATCATTGTCTTCATTACAATGAAAGCTGGGTCTTGTGCAAATATACTGCTTCATCGAGAAGTTCTGAACTACTTATGAAGCCTGTATTCAAAGCGAGGAGACATTCAGTGAGGAGGGACAATGAATAAAATGTAATCTACTAAGCCTACTTCCAATGTTTTACACATAATTCAGAGAGAAGCACTAGAAAGAGAGCACACTAGTCTAGAGGACAGGTCAATGACAAACCTAAGAAAAAAGGTGAGATGATAATAAATTAGGAGGATAATAGGTTAAGAGAAGAGTATATAGAAGGCTATTAATGCGAGACCAAACAAAGATAGTAAAACAGATGACGAGAAAGGTGTTCTGAAAATACAACAGCCTTCCCCCAGAAATATACTACAAGAAAGGTGAAAGTAAGCAGAGATGCACAGTTAATAATGTTACAGAGTTAGCTGTTATTCAGTTAGAAAGTATCAGGATACTTAGCTTGCAACTAACTTCATTTAACTCATCATAATGCAAATAAATGGATGCTTATTTTGGACTGTTTTCTTAATACTTATTATTTAAAAAAAAAAAACACTGTTCTGTGATGGATATATCGTCCTCACTTCAGAATGAGGCAATTATACTCCCAGCCTCCAAAGCTGTGGCTTCAGAAGACTCAGGGATGAGTTCCTCTCATGAAATTGGCCATGGCAGAATGCAGCCGCTTCACTCAAAGTCATGTCCCCTACCCCTGGCAACCCAAACACCAGTGGGTGTAGGGTAGAAAAGGCCCAGCCCCTGCATCTTAATCTCGTACACTGCTAGCGGGCCATCCCAGCTTCAGAACTTCCAATGGATGTGCTGAGAACTCTTGCAATTATATTAGGACTCGACCTACCCCTCTGCCTGGTTCTGCTTATTTCATTTCTTGACAAAAGTTCTGGAAAGCACTCTCCAACAAAGGTCCTGCATTCAACTCTCCATTTCAGAGCCCATCTTTCAGACCTAAGACAAACGATGATGTAAATCCTCCAGAATAATCTATTGATCAAATCTTGAGCTCTGAAACCAGACCAACCTGAGTTCAAACATCAGTTCCTCACTTGCATTCTGTGAAATCTCAAGCAATTTACCAAACCTTTTCAAGCCTCACTTTTCCCCATTATATAATGGGCAACACTTTTTTGAAGATTAAATAACAAATGTATATAGGTGTAACATAAATGCTTAATATTTATTAAATAGTCAATAAATGCTAGCTATAATGATAAAGTTAATTTTATTATCTGTGCTTCTCTGTATCGCCATATATAAAAGGCTACCTAGGGGGCATTTGCTCTCCTCGGTAAACATGCCCAATCGACCATTGGTGACTGTTTGAGTTTCCTAGGCTGCTTGAGCAAATACCATGCAATGGGTTGGCTTAAACAATGGGAATTTATTCACTCACGGTTTTGAGACCAGGAAAACATCCATAGCAGGCCATCATTAAGGCGATGCTTTCTCCCTGAGGAGAAATGTCCTGAAGGTTGTGGCATTCTGAAACTACCTCTTGGTGAGCCTGGGCTCCTCTGTCACATGGCAAAGTCACAGAGCAGCATCTCCTGGTTTTCCCCTTGTCTTCCTGATTCTATTTGAGCTTCTTGCTTTCTGTGGCTTTCTCTTCTTCGCTCTGAATATCATTCTACTCATATATAGGACTCTAGCAACAGGATTAAGACCCATCCTGATTGAGGTGGGTCACACCTTAACTAAAGTAGTCTCATCAAAAGGCCCCACTTACAATGGGTTCACACCACAGGAATGGATTAAATTTAAGAACATTTTTTTTTTTCAATCTGAAAAAAAACCATCAGCTTCAAACCATCACAGTGACCTCAGCATGAAACAATAATGAGCATAATTTGCTTCCACAGGAATTGCACAAGGCCTGGCATCATTTTACAGGGGAAAAGTTTGCAAAAATAAACAAATTGACCACCCACTGTGACGATGACTTCGACTTTGCTGTTCACAAACTTTCTGTTACAATTGAATAAAAGTCCATGTTTCGTAAGGACCCATTTTTTGTGTGTTTTTAATCACCAAGAAGCTCTTAGAAATGTAGGGTATGAGCCGAACAACTGGAAGACTTGATTAGAAGAGAAAAGTGAAAATGGCACTAGGCAACGTGCATGGCTCTTACATATGGAGCGATAGTAGTCCATGAAAACATACTTTAAACAATGCTACAGAAAAACAACAAATTTCTGGTGGGTAAAGTCTGTTCAAATCCCTTTTCATTTATCTGAATACCCTTGATTTTATTTTCCTTACCACCAGGATGTTGACGGAACTTGAAGCCAAGCCAAAGCATTTTTAATCTCTGCTTTTGCTGCTTTATTTCAAATATCCCTTAGTCAGCTTCAAATCTTGGGGGACCAGCTGTGTAAGAGATAAGTAGTAACAGCTTGAAAAAACACTATAAGCATGAAAGGACTGCTTACAAATGGCTCTGTAATGAAACTGTTCCTGGGCTAGGCAACTAGCCTTCTTTACCATGCTTTAAAAGTACGTATCTGATACTGAGAAATTAAATAATCATTAGGGAATGGGGTCTTCAATTTTAAAACTACTATTTAAGAAAACAGTGATTCAAGTTATCTAATCCCATAAATTACCTAATCCTTTTGATTCCCAAAATTAAATGATTCAAACTTCATCTTCAGAATCAAGAATATAAAAATATGTATGTGCCTATTAGTTGGGGGTGCTCCATGAGGCTCTAGGTACATAAAGCAATATAAGACACAATTCCTCTTTTTTAAAGCATGAAGAGTTTGCACATATTCAAGACAAGATAACAATTCAAGATGACATATATGCATTAAATTTGTAGAACAAACAACAAAATACCACAAAAGGAAACAAATTAAAGGCTAAATTGCCAAGAATCAGGAAGGTCAAGGAAAAATTCTTGGAGGAGGTTGTTTTCTTACACAGATTTATATATTTTTAATTCAACCACATAGGAAGAACTCAAATTTACAATGTCAATTTCTAGCATTAATTGGATTTTACAACTGCAAATTGCTTATACACATTAGTCTGCATCTTTATCTTTAAAATGGATTTGAAACCTAATTTTTAAAATGAAATAATATGTCTTGTTCTGAATTGGAATTTTAAAACTTATCTGTGTTTGAAGGACCATTTTCTGAAAGGAAAGGAGAATTATGTATGAGCTCAAGTAAATTTGTTCAGTAATCTCAGACCACTGGTTTGGGTAAAGTCAACTTTCACAGGCAAGTGAAGTTGGCTTTCAGAAGACTTTAACTAACTTAGACATCCCTTTATTGTGTCATAACTTGTACAAAATGGTTGCGCTTATCTACTGTGCTATTTTTAATAGAACTGTTGAAAAATTCTGCATTCAGTCTATTTTTGCCCAAAATATGTAAATTTAGCTTCCATAATTCTCAGAGAAAAAGGGATAAATCTCTTTATGTATGCTCAGAACCACATAAATAACAGAAGTTGGATGTGTGGAGAAAGAATATGTGTATGATAACAGTTAAAAAACTGAAATTGTTCCCATAATGCCTATTCTCCATTAGGAATTTCTCTACAGCTACAACATGGCAGGTTATAAACTGAGTAAAAGAAGTTATTTCTTTTATGATACTGTTCAATTCTCCCAGGAGGCCATATATTAATCGTGCCTCTATCCGTTCAATTTATTAAAAATCACTTCGAGTTTCCTTTTCCACTCACTGCATGTGGGAAGGAATGCAGAGGCAATGTACAATTTCAAATCCATTGTAACAAAATTGCATGGTAAGTTTGTCACAAAGGAACAATTTTGCCACTTAAGCAAAAGCTCAGCAACTGCCACATGCTTAGAGGGTATTAGCGAATTATTTTGTTTCAATTTATGTTTTCAAATTTTATCATATAATCATCAGTACAGCTAGTAATTTTGCTCAAGAGTAGATACTTTCCAGCACTCAAGGCACCTAAATAACATTTCAAATATAAGACATAAAGGAGAGTAGAAAAATTAACTTAGTTTTGTTAAAAGCACAAGCCATTAAAGCATTTGAAATATTGTGGTAATCTCAGGAAGATAATTCAGATAATTGAGATTAAGTACAAAAAAATTCATGTCTTGGAAACAACCAAAATGTCCATCAACAGATGAGTGACTAAACAAACTGTGGTATATACATACAATGGAATATTATGCAGCTTTAAGACAGAATAAACTTATGAAACATGTAACAACATGGATGGACCTTGAAAACATTATGCTGAATGAGACTAGCCAAAAGCAAAAGGATAAATACTGTATGGTCTCACTGATATGAACTGACATTAGTGAATAAACTTGGAATATTTCGTTGGTAACAGAGACCATCAGGAGATAGAAATAGGTTAAGATATTGGGTAATTGGAGCTGAAGGGATACAGACTGTGCAACAGGACTGGATACAAAAACTCAGAAATGGACAGCACAATACTACCTAACTGTAATACAATTATGTTAAAACACTGAACGAAGCTGCATGTGAGAAGGATAGAGGGAGGAGGGCTGGGGACATAAATGAAATCAGAAAGAAAGATAGATGTTAAAGATTGAGGTGGTATAATCTAAAGAATGCCTAGAGTGTATAATAATACTGACTAAATGAACAAATTTTAAAAATGTTTTTACATGAGGAAGAACAAAGGAATGTCATTATTGCAGGGTGCTGAAAATAGATGGTAATTAATATTTTAAAGTGTCACCCTATGTGTGAGACTAAAGCAAAAAATGTTTGTTACAAAATTTATATTTTGACTAGTGCATTTCCTAATATAACTTATGTAGACAGTTTGATTGAACACCATAAGTACTTGAAATCTCAGGTAGGATATGAGATTTTGTTGGTTTGTCCAGAGTGATGCCCCGATGAATCCCAGAGTGATTTGATCAGTGAGTGGAAAAGTATTTGCAAAAGAATGGTGAGAACAGGGAGAAATGCAACTTCCCCAAGTTGAATTCTTGATATTCTCACAAGCAGTGTGGACAACCAAAGCTATAGGCTGAGCCCCCAGTCTTGGGGTTTGTTCATATGAAACTTAACCCCACAAAGGATAAGTCAAGTCTACTTAAAATTCAGGCCTAAGAGTCACCCCCAAGAGAGCCTCTTTTGTTGCTCAGATGTGGCCTCTCTCTCTAGTCAACACGACGAGCAGTCTCACCACCTTCCCCCTCTCTGCGTGGGACATGACTCCCAGGGGTGTGGACCTTCCTGGCAACATGGGACAGAAATCCTAGAACGAGCTGAGACTCAGCATCAAGGGATTGAGAAAACCTTCTGGACTAAAAGGGGGGAAGAGGGAAATGAGACAAAGTGTCAATGGCTGAGAGATTCCAAACAGAGTTGAGAGTTTGTCCTGGAGGTTATTCTTATGCATTAAGTAGATATCATCTTGTTATTCAAGATGTAGTGGAGAGGCTGGAGGGAACTGCCTGAAAGTGTAGAGCTGTGTTCCAGTAGCCATGTTTCTTGAGGATGATTGAATAATGATATAGCTGTCACAATGTGACTGTGAAAACCTTGTGTCTGATGCTCCTTTTATCTACCTTGTCAAGAAATGAGTAGAATATATGGAATAAAAATAAATAATAGGGGGAACAAATGTTAAAATAAATTTAGTTTGAAATGCTAGTGATAGATGGGGGTGAGGGGTGAGGGATATGGTATGTATAATCTTTTTTTTTCTATTATTGTTTTATTTCTTTTTCTATTGTCTTTTTATTCCTTTTTCCGGATTGATGCAAATGTTCTAAGAAATGATGAATATGCAACTATGTGATGATATTGAGAATTACTGAATATATATATAGAACGGAATTATATGTTAATGTTTTTGTTCTTAATTTTTTTAATTAATAAATAAATTTTTAAAAATATGAATTTATATGAAATTTATATGAAACAAAGGCTTATCCATATATTCCTAGCTTCTGTGAAGAAGGAAAAATTAGTGGTCATAATGGCATGTGTTTGTTAGTGAAGACATTTACTTAGTGTGCCAGTTTGAATCTGTTGTGTACCCTAGAAAAGCAAAGTTCTTTAATCCTCATTCAACATTGCTGGGTGGGAGCTTTTTGACTGCATCCATGGAGATGTGACCCACCCAATTGTGGGTGGTAACTATTGATTAGATGGTTTTCATGGAGATGTGTTTCCACCTATTCAAGGTGGGGTTGCTTACTGGAACCCTCTAAGAGGGAACCATTTTGGAAATAGGTAACAGAGCCCACACAGCCAGAGACCTCTAAAGATGCAGAAGGAAAATGCCTCTGGGGAAGCCTTATGAAATGCAGAGAGGAAGCCAGCAGAGGACACCATACACCCTCCCAGCTGAGAAAGAAACCCCAAACTTCATTGGCCTTTTCTTTGGAGTTAAGGTACCTTTCTCTGGATGCCTTAATTTAGACATTTTCATGGCCTCAGAACTGTAAATTTGCAACTTAATAAAGTCCCTTTTTAAAAGGCAATCCATTTTTAGTATAGTGCATTCTGGCAGCTTAACAAACTAAAACACTTAGCATTCATTTCCTATGTAAATACATTTCAGAAAAGTATTAATCAGAATAAGTTACTAAAATTTTTCCACATAGCAAACTAAATTGAGGCTAAAAGTAATCCAATAATTTCAAAGTTTATTTTGTTAATTTGTTAAAAGCTTTATTAATATGTTTATTTCAAATATTTTATCTTACATCTTTTATCTTGGAATTTAAGACATTTTCCATACTGCAAGAATTAAATTTAAATTTTTGTTTTATTTTCTCTGTCTATCCATCAACACAATCCTAATATCTCTGACTACTGCTATCAAGGACAAAATTCTCTTTAATAGGACATCACTCTAACTCAGCATGGCATCTCTTATTGTTTTAATCCCTTAACATCAGTAATTTTTACTGTGCATCCAGCCTAGATACCTCAGCTAAAGAAAACAAAAGCGTAAGGGAAGAAATTTGTCCTTTAATTTCATGTACTAAGAAGCACTGACCTAGCGAATAGAGCAGTTTATAAAAAGATGCTTCTCAAAGGCTAACTTTCCTTTCTCAAGAAAATGCATGCCTGTAAATATTTAGCTATGGGAAGAAATTGCTGAGATGGACAGCTTGCCAGAGCTCACTTGAAAAGGCAAGTCTTTAAAGAAACACAGTATTCCCGGTTCAGGTGACAAGACTTGAATGCCTCAGATACTACGAAGCTGAAATTTCCTAAGACTGGTTTGGCTTCACTTTTCCATAGCTGTCCCAGATGGACAGGAAAAGGACAGACCAATCAATTTTCTGTGAGCGTCAGAGAAGGAACATAAGGTCCAGTAATGGATAATGGCTGAGGAATTTAGCAAACAATGCACAGAGGGAAGCATACCTATTCTGAGCACATTTTATGGACAGGATAATTACAACAGAGAAGAGATGATGTTTTTTACACAGTTGAACAGCAAGGATATGATTTGTAAGTAGATAGCTGAAGCACGGATTATCTAGCTTGGTCTTAAAATTAATTATCTGAAGAATGTAGATGAATTCACAAAGGTGAAATGATGAGGCATGATTAACATATAGGAGAGCTACTAAGAACATGATGTCATTAAATTCAAACACAGATTTCAATTAAAATATTTCACATTTTCAACAACAGAGATATTAGCTGGACAAGTTTTTTTTTTTTTTAAGATACACGCTTTTTTACTAATGTGTATTTCAAATATGAGTCAGCCAAATTAAGCATACAAGATAACTTATGCCACAAGGAAATATTGTCATTATGGTTCACATATACAAATTGTGATAACTAACCCAGGTTTTTAAATTAAATTATGGTGATGAAGTAAATATATAAAGAGCCATTAATATTAGAAATGCCTTTTATTTGACTTTGCTAAAGCTTTTTGTAGCTAGGCAAGTATCATGTCCATTTCAACCTTACATGTAACATGCACACTTATCATCTAAGCGCCACAAGTGTATTGAGCAAGTTCCTTCTCTTAATTCAAACCAAATGTTAGAATGATAGTGTTATTTGGTTATCCTGGTTTGTTGGGACTACTGAGTGAACTCAATTGATGGCTTAATTTCTTTTTTTTTTTTTAACATGGGCAGGCACTGGGAATCCAACCCGGGTCCTCTGGCATGGCAGGCAAGTGTTCTTGCCTGCTGAGCCACCGTGGCCCACCCTGATGGTTTAATTTTAATGGAGATCTGAGGATGAAAGTTATTTCTCAACATTTCCAGAATGTCACAGTGCTCTAGGCAGTGTGCATCTTCTCTCTATCAAGTGAATTTTTGCTACAAAATGTACATGTAGCATATACTATATGAAAGTACCTGATCCTTAAACTCAAAAATATGAAAATTTGGGAAAGTTGGATTTTACTTCCAGAACAAAGTATAAAGGAGAGAGAGAAGAAAGAAGGTAGTAAGGCAGGAGAGGGGTACCAGGCAGAAGGGCTCAGAGGGTGGAAAAAAAAGATTCAGATATTTATTTGAAGAGTTTGTTGAAATGGTTTTATTAAGGTATTTCTTTATCTTTTAAATATATAAACATACTGATAAGAGAAACCACTTTAATTGAAGATATAAAAGCCAAAAGGGCTAATTCAGCATGGTTCAGCCTCATTTAAGGTTGAAATTCTCTTCTCTTTCTATGCTTCATCTGTCAAGAATCAACACATATAATAATTTCTCTACACATACAGAATAGAAAGAGACATTTGCCAAAGAGTTCAACCATCCTCATTCGTACCTCAGTTGATGACTTTCACACATCCCAAGAACCGGAGGTTATTGAATACCTGCCAGTCATAGCCAACTTCTTCTGGTTTTAGTTGACTTCCAGAGATTTGACTGCTTTCCCAGCATCTGTCAGATGCCTCAGCCTTTATGCAATTTCAGGTCCCTGTCCCTCCTGACTGGCTTGTCATTCTGCCATCCATGACTCCTTGTGAAGATATTTTATGAAGGCCATGATGCTCCAGATAAATTTTGTCTTGGCAAGATTTTGTGCAAGTAATAAGAAAATTAATATCAATGACATCATTCAAGATGGAAGACTGATCACATCAACTATGTAAAATAGAATACTGATATACGACTCACAGTTAGGATGAGCATGTCTTGAAATTTCTAATTCATTTGCAGCATCAAATATTCTGGCCTATCAGTCCCATAAATCTGCTTTACGCTGAGAAAAAAAAATGTAGTAACTTTTCTCATATCCTACAGAGATCTAAATTAATTTAATAATATTATGAAGATTAATAATGTAAAACAAGATGAAGGGAGATAAAAATCAAGCAGAATAGAAACTATTTAAAGGGACCAGAGAAAATATATATCAGCGATTATGGGAGATTTACTGATAATTTTGCCTCTGAATTTAGCTTTAGATATCCTGCTGGCTAGAGCTAAAAAATGGAAAGTTAATTGGATTTATTAAATTTAATTTGTAGAGAATCATATTGTTTGGGTCATTGATGGAAGACAAATATTCCACTGCAGCTTTGCTAGGAAGAGAAATGTTGTTTAATGTGACATTTTAAAATACAGATTTGCGATGAATGCCAAAGGCCTAACAGTTTTGATGATATTTCTACCCGTGGGTCTTGTAACAACTTCGTCTAAGTATTTTTCTTCTCAGTGATCTAATTTAATGCTGAGACAAAGTGTGTTATTTATTACTGAGAAATGGATGACCAACGTGCTCATTAGACTATCTCTTAAATATTACATTTGTCCAGATATCAAATGCCTTTCTTTGACAGAGGCTTGATTACATCCAATTCAAGATTTCATCCTTAAAAGTGCTCCTAACATAGACACTTTATACTGCGGTATGAAGTGAGAGGCATGTACTACAGATACGAGAGGGAGGCAGCATGGCTATTAAGCTATGAAACTTTAAGTGCCAAGCTTGTGTTCTGACCAATACACATTGTTAGGGAAGCGCTTTACAAGATGTTTGAAAAATGAACGCTCTATAAATATTAGCTGAATCTTACTCTAAGGCAGTTCAATACACTGATTACTGGCCTATGAGCCTCAGGAGGCCTGAGTCAAGTAAATTCAGAGGAAATAATTTAACCAGTTATTAGATCTCCAAGAAGAGAAAGCTCTCCCAGGCTTGACCTCCGCTAAGCTTTGTAACTGTATTTTGAGACCTCTTTTTGTAAAGTCCTTTGATATATCAGAAATAAACCATAGATGCTTCCAAGGCTTATACTAGAGGGTTTTGTGGGCAATTAAGCTCTTCTCTTCAGTGCCAGATAATGTGTAGTACTTTAACTTTATGAGCATATGGAATCTGGCAGAAACTATTCCTCATCATTAAGTTAAGAGAATGACAGACACAAGGAATTACTTTAAGTTGATTATCATTCACCAAATAATTATGACCAGGAATGTAATTATTGAACTTTCTAATAATAGCATTTTCCTCCTTTTAAACTTGGATATTCAGTACTATTTCCAAGTCTCAGAAGTAATCTTGGTATTTCTGCACTTTGAGAAAAGGTTGTTTGAGAAAACCTTAAGAGGCCTACCAGATGTTTAGCAAATTCAGAGCTGTTCTTTATTAACCTGGGAATGATTTATGATTCAGATGAGATTATGAATTGAATGTGATTTGTTTAGATGAATCGTTCTGCTAATTTTACAGAAACATTTTACAGTCTTTCAGATCCAAAGCTATTTAGGTTTTTGAATCGATGTCACAGATGATATTGACTGCATGACTCATTTCACTATTTTGCACAGATTTTCACTAATTTTCATGATTAATTCTTAGTCACATAATCTGTGATGCCCATAATGATTTGAACTGCTGAAAAATCTCACATTATCGATTTACAGTTTGATACTTCCTAGTAAAATACATTTTCAGTCATTTACAATTTTTTGGTCAAGTTTGAAATATTTCTATGCAATCTAATAGATTTTCCTTTATAGGAATTATAGATTATAAAATTAATAGACTATCTCATATTTTTCTTTGTTTTTGAAGTCCTTAGAAATAGCTTTGCCTGCAAGATGAACATTTAAATGAAAATTCATTGTTAAGTCACTCCCAACAAAACTACTTCACTCTTCTCAGTAAACTTTTTTCCTTCTTTATTATGTATTCTTTCTTATTTTATCCTTGACTGCTGTCACTCCTGTCTGAAAGATTATCTTGACTAATCAATAAGACAATTTGTAAGCATGTTTCTTCATGGAGACAGCTGGTACAGTATTAGAGGCAATCCCTACATCATATTGTTCATAGTTCAATATAAATTTAGTTAATGTAAAATATAGTAATTATTTTTTCAGTGTTTATAATTGAGAGCACTTTGCCATTTTCCATACTACTGGAAATAAAATCTTCTCTCTATGAATTCTGATGTGTGGAATATATAAGTATTAATAAGGAAAATTATATAAGCACATATTTTTTGTAATAAATTATGCCTGTCCCTGATAAAATCAAACCCATATTAACTAATTATAAAAGTTAAAATATTTAGATTTTGAAAGTTTAAAAGGTCATAAACCTACTATAGTTATAACAATTCTCAATTAGTTCTTAGTGGCTCCTGGCAAACTCTAATAGCAATTCCCTTTATTCATCTCAGAAGATAGAAGTTGTTTGCCTCCTTAATATAATGAAGTACAGTTTGCTAGATGAATAGCAAAATGCCTTTCCCATCATGATGCAAGCAATGCAACAAAACTGAATCTTACTTCATGTTCTATAAAGGAAAATTGGTACATTCATTCTGTTAAAGAATTTGGCACTCTAAATTTTTATTTACTTAATTTTGATAGAGAAAGGGGAAAGGGCAATTTCAGATTCAATATTTCTCCCTAACTGATGACACCCTGAAATATTTTCTCCAAAGAACCATAATCCTCAGAATATAAGACAGCTAAATTAGGCAAACTTAAAAGAAATGCAGTAAAGAGCTAATAATGTAGAAATTTGTATCCAACAGAGATTACACGTTACTTTCAAATATATAAGTAATTATTAAAAAGACAGCATAAATAAACTTTCAACACCAAAGCTAATGAAATTTCTGGATACACTTAAAAACAACTCTTCCTAAATGTACTGCAGAGCTTGAAGTGAGCCAAAGAAAATGGTCAAGGTCAAAGAAAGAATTGAAAAGTTTGTATCTAGGGAGGAGAAAGCACTGAAAATGGCTCACTTCAAAGGTATCTGCCCAAACCAGTTAACCATGAAACTCCCTTTTGTAACCTGTACCAGGAACAGATGAGGACTCAGGAGATCTGAAAGGAAAACTGGAACCCCAGAGGATATCACCTTCATGGCAGGGCAGTTATTTAACTAGTACATTCTGATACCGCTAGGCAAATTACTATGGCTAAAATCTAGTCTAATTTGCCAGTGTTTGTGCAATACTATTTGTTAAATATTTTAATTAACATTCATTTCTTTCAGTGCAAGGATGAACATTAAAAAAGATCCATCCCACATGAAACATAAAGAAAGAAAATGTTATTTTCTTGATTCTGGCACGGGATGGATGGAGAAAAAATAATCATCCCTGAAAATTCATATTTACCAGCAGGTCCTCTTATGGTTGTGGTTCTGAAACTCCCACTTTCAGTATACTTCTAAAAATTAATAGCTGACAATTTATGTTAAATGTTTCCAAGTTATTAGAGCTTCCAAAATCATATCCTATCTAGAAAAATGTATGTTCATATAATTCCTACCGATAAAGTTCTAAAGAACATGTGTTCACCACATACACACAAAAGTCATCAGACACAAAATGACAAAAGGCATCATTGCATGACAGCCACAAGAAACAATAGGCAGCAGTCAAATCCATATGAAAAGTAGACTTTGGGAATATCCAACACACACACACACACACACACACACACACACACACACACAATTAAGATATATATGATGGGTCAGAATTAACCGCATGAATAAAGAATAAGAGAATATAAAATGGCCAAGATTATTTAACAAAGAACCAAAGAGACCTTTTAGAAATCAAAAAGCGAACTAATTAGAAGTAACAATAAAATGAACAATATAAACAGCATAGCATATATAATAAAATAAATTAGAAGAAATAATAAAAATAAATCAGTAGTCTCAATAATGTAAGTAAACTAAACTTTCCAATTAAAAGACCAAGGCTGTTAAACCCAATAAAAAATTTAAAGCAGCAAATGGAACTCTGAATGAACTAATTATAAAATACATGTTATTTTCTGGTTTACTTGGATAAAAATAGAGCACAGACAGACCCAATGAATTATCAAAGAATGGTGCCATATTAGTTGACCTTAAGGCAATTAAATAGGAACTTACTGAAAAAAATACTTTTTAAAAAATAAGTTTAAAATTATAAGAAGAAGTCTAAACATCTCAAAGATCAAAAAATAAATCAAGATGCAGACAAGAAAATATTCACAACATAATTTTAATAAAAATATATGTCAAAATGTACGGGATGCACCAAATGGTATTAAGCCTGAAATTTACTACCCTAAAGCATTATATTTGGAAGAAAAAATCCTGAAAACCAACAACATTAGCTGTCAACTTAAGAAGTTAAGAAAAGAACAACAGAATTAACCAAAGAATGTTAAAAAGAGACTTATAAAAAGAACAGTAAATAGTGAAATAGAAAATAGCCTAAAATAAATAGATTAAACAAGTCAAAAGTTGATTATGTAAATATACTAATAAACTTAACCAAAAAGCACCCAGTTAGATTATTCAAGAAAAATGGAAAAATAGCAAAAATTGCTAAACTGTATTAAGATCGAAACAATATCAAAAGTACAGATGTTCAAGAGATTAGAGTAACTTGTTATTTTTAAATCTACATTACATAAATTGTTTAACTTAAACACAATGAAAAGTTCATAGAAAATTTGAACTTACCATTAATGAATAGCAAGATGACAAAATTGAATAAGCTTATAACCATCAGCAATAGTGAATTTTTAGTTAAATAATTTCTGACCGGGGTGGGATCAGGGAAACAGGTTCAGATATTTCTTTTAGGTATATTCTAGCAAACATTCTAGATACAGATAATTCTAACATTACACCAATTTATCCATAAGAAACAAAAATTGGAAATTCTACCATTCATTTTATAAAGTTATCGTAATTTTGATTCTTAAGCTAAAAGGAGAATACATGACAGGAAAAGACTAACCAAATTTACTCAGGAACACAGATTAAGGATTTCATATACAGTTTATACCTTGCTAAATGTGTTAATTATCAATCAGTGCATAGATTTATATTATGTTATGAGGTTATGTTATAATTGTATTATTACATGATAAATGTGCATTTATTCCAGGAGTTCAGAATTAGTTAAATCATTAAACATTTAATATGTAACATCAAACTATGATATTAAAGAGAAAACCAGGTGAACAATTCAATTTAAAAAGAGTTTGAAAAAGTAAATTTCTATTTATGATTTTCTAAGAATATTTTAGAAAATTAGAGTTCTTAGGGAACCTCCTTAATAAAGTGGATCTAAAGGAATGTCTAACACAAATATTACCCTTAAAGGTGAAATATTGAAAGTATTTTCTTTAAAAGTTGGAACAGGACACCAACATTCAATATAACCACAGATCTTTTTACTGGAAGTTCCATGAACATAGCAAGACAAAAAAATTGAAATACAATTTTAAAGTATTGAAACAAACAAAGTCTCCTCATATGAAATATACAGTGACTAAGAATTGTTTTTGGAACTACTTTTGAATAATTAATGGGGAAATAAATTCAAGTTGCAGAGTAATGTACAGTGTTTTTATATTTTTATAACAACTACTTAGAATGCCAACATAACGTGGAAAACCATGTGAAACAATACACAACAACGTTTGACATAGAATAATTCATGGGTAAAAATTATGGGTTGTGGAATAAGATTATTAATTAGATTATTTTATGTTTTATACTTTGACAGTAACCACCAAAAAATTAAAGTAGTTCAAAGAAGAAAGATTAGAATATAAAATTTAAAAGGTATGAGCCTCAAGTGGGCCACAGTTGCTCAGCAGGCAGAGTTCTCTCCTGCCATGCTGGAAACCTAGGTTTCATTCCCAGTGCCTGCCTGTGCAAAAAAAAAAAAAAAAAAGGTATGATTTTTTTTAATCCTGTTTTTTTTTTAATCATAACCAATTTGGTTAATTGCATATTTCATCATAAATATTATCATACTGTATTTTTCCAAGAGCCTCAGAAGAATTGTCTAAAATCCTTGCATTGTGGAAATGGCATCCTTACAACCCCAATAGGACACGTGCTTTTCTCAATGTTTATTAGAAGTCCAGTAGGCTGGTGGGCGCTGCCTGGGCCCAGATAAGTATTAATAAACCTTATCTGTCCATGCGCTGAGAAGGACACTTCTGTCGAGGAAGGACTCAAGTTCAAACAAGACAGATATATAACATCAGAATGCTAATGTGTTCATTTAACACATGATTTCAACCAGAATGAAATCAAAACACTAATGTATTTATTTACCATGAGAAATGATGGTAACGTGGACGGGAAAAAATGAAATCTGTAAGTTTCCCGTAAGATGACATAGATGGGAAGTCAACTCATAATCAAAAGATTAGATTACTTAATATCTAAATAATCTGGTATTTAAGAGCAGTTAAATTATCAAAAATTTAAAAATATCAGAGTATGACTATCTAATGGTAAGGGTACTCTCTGTGTGACAGCATTTGAATAAGCCAGTGTTTGCCTCTGTAATATCTATTTCCGCATGTATCCATGGCTTTTCTACAACTACATTTCCCCACTTGGCTATGCCAATGCATTCAATCATATTACAGCCCCATGTTGCTATGATGAGAACCATTTTGCCTCTTTTAGGTGATTTCCTATCTGCAAACTGACTCATTAAGCATTTATCTTACAAATTAGCTGTAAAAAAGAAAAATAAAGGCATCTTATAACCCTCATTTTCAAGTTCTTAGAAGCACTGATGATAGGTTATATTGCTACCGTTCAGGCAGCATTGTTTAAACGTATGCATCCATATTTTAAGATTGAGTGCTGAGTCATTCCAGTCTTATTCAAGCATATTCAGCTCTTATATCTTCTAACTTTGGAAAATAAAACATTATTTTCAATGAAGAATTGCCATAATGCAGTCATATTTCACTAGTATTCACAGAATATACAGAAGGGAGTCACAACATTGCATCTGAAATACTTGTACCTCTTTCCTTGACTCACTAAATCTAGACAACTTAAGTGTCAGCAAAAGATCCATTTTCAAACATCTAAAACAGAGCCTCTGAATGAGGATGCGAACAGTTGTCGAAAACTGTGGCTATATGTTTGAGGAAATAAATAAACATATATATTTCATTCTTCCATTTGAAACTCATAGCAGTTCAAGAGGACTGAAATATATCTTTAGCCTCAAAATCACCAAATGGGGTAAAAATACTAAGAACCTCATATTTTAAGTCGAGCCACTAATATTTGGGCCAACCAAATGTCAAGTCTGTGGCTACAGGTTGAGTCTGTCTGTGGGCTTTGCTGGGCCCACTGCGCCTAGTGGGGGTGTTTTAGACTCCTTCTCTCCATGAAAGTGGAGGGAAAATCCTTCGTATTTCTATTAAGCTGAGAATTTGAGGTTCTGAGTCAGCCTTCCTCTTCTCTGTTCAGTCTAATCATGTAGATCAAGAACGGTGACACCTGTAGGCTCTTCTACTTCTTGGTAAACTTTAAGGGATGTCTGCCCAAGTTACTAGATATTCTCTTTAGCATATTTTAGTCCTTGGTTTTAGAACCCATTTGCCAATTTGAAATCAATAGGAAAAGTCCTATTCCCACATGACATTATAGTTCCTCAAGGCCAAAATGTAGGTGCACTGGCTAAAACTGTTATGTACCCCAGAAAAGCCATGCTCTTTTAATCCAATCTTTTCTTAAAAATATTTTTATTGAGCTATCCCCCCACACACACAGTCCACACATATATCCAAAGTATATAACTTATGGCTCACAATATCACCACATAGTTGTGTACTCATCACTATGATCATGTTTAGAACATATGCTTCACTCCAGAAAAAAAAAAAAACATAAAAAAGAAAACACTCATACATCCCATACCCCTCACCACTCCTTGTCATTGACCATTAGGATTCAATTTACCCAATTTATTTTACCACTTATCCCCCCAATTATTTATTTATTTTAATCCATATTTTTTTAACTCTTCTGTCCATATCCTGGATAAAAGGAGCACCAGACATAAGGTTTTCACAATCACATAGTCACATTGTAAAAGCTCTATCATTATACAATTGTCTTCAAGAATCAAGGCTACTGAAACACAGCTCAACAGTTTCAGTTACTTCCCTCCAACCACTCCAATACACCGTAAACTAAAAAGGGATCTCTAATAACGCATAAGAATTAGATGCATTCTTATTCCCCCCCAAAGATAACCTCTTGATTCTGTTTGAAATCTCTTAGCCACTGAAATTTTATTTTGTCTCATTTCTCTCTTCTCCCTTTTGGTAAAGAAGCCTTTCTCAGTCCCATGATGCCAGGTCCTGGCTCATCCTGGGAGTCATGTCCCACATTGCCCGGGAGATTTAGGCCCCTAGGAGTCACATCCCACATAGCAGGAAGGGCAGTGAGTTCACCTGCTAAGTTGGTTTAGAGAGAGAGGCCACATCTGAGCAACAAAAGAGGTTCTCTGGAGGTGACTCGTAGGCATAATTTTAAGTAGGCTTAGCCTAGCCTTTGCAGCAATGTTTCATAGTGGCAAACCCCAAGAGAGAGGGCTCAGCCTATTGAAAGGGTTGTCCCTACTGCTTGGGAGAATAATGGAAATTTCTCATATGGGGAAGTTGAACATTTCCTCCTTTCTCCCCAGTCCCTGAAAAGGACTTTGCAAATTTTTTTTTTTATTCTCTGCCCAAATTACTTGGGATGTATCGGGGCATCACATTAACCTGTACAAATCCACAAGATCTTATGCCCTATTCAAGATTCCATGTAATTATGGTGTTTGAATAAAACTGACCATCCAAATTAAATTAGATAATGCAATACCCAAAACACAATTTTTACATCAAATAAACATCTCTTCCTTTGGTCTCACACAGAAGCTGAAGTTTTAAAAAACAGACCATATCATCTTTTACCCTGTATTCTGATCTACTTTAGTCCTATCCAGATCAGCTTCATTCATATCTCTAGTCGAAGTCTGATCACTTTTTAAACTTTTCAAACAGTTGCTATATGGGGTAGTGCTGACTTTCACAGATTCAGAGTTCCAACTCTGAGACTCAGGTGCCACACAAATACTGAAGTTTCAGGGAATGACCAGGTTATATAGAAATAGCTCAGTATCTCAGAATTTGGAAATAATTGTTACAAGTCCAGAATAGATGTGACTGCTAGTAAGAGCTTACAATCTAGGAGTCTTTAAATAGGCTCCAACCTGATAACCTGTGTCTCGATTTCAATTCTTTAAGTTTGCATATTTTAGTTAGTCCATATGAGTGAGGCTTGATAATATTCGTCTTTTTGCTTCTGACATTTCATTCAACATACTGTCCTCAAGTTTCAGTTACTTAATTCCATGCTTCACAACTTCATTCTTTCTTGCAACCACGCAGTAGTCCACTGTATGAATACACTACAGTTCTCCCTTCCATTCCTCAGTCGTTGTACCCTTGGGCCACCTCCATCCATGGTGAATCACGAACACCGTCTCCATAAACTCCAGTCTGCAAATGTCCATTCATGTCCTCATTCTCAGTTCCGCTAAGTATATAACTAGCAATGGGTTTGCAGGATCGTATGACAATTCTACCCCTAGTCTCCTGTGGAACAACCACATTTCCCTCTAGAGGGGCTTCACCTTTCAGCTTCCCTACCAAAGTGAATAGGTACATTTCTTTCTCCGCATTTTCTCTAGCACTTGGATCTCTCTGTTCATTTTTAAACAGTTTTATTTGCACATCATACAATCCAACCCAAGTAAAAAATTAATAGTTCCTGGTATAATCACATAGCCATGTCTCCACCACGATAATCTGTATGAAGATATTTCCTTTTCTTCTGCAAAGAATCCCATGCCTTTCCCACATATCCCACACTTACTGACATTTAGTTTTGGCTAACTGCCTTTGTTATATTCAGTGGAAGCATGCTACAAAGTTACTGTTGACTATAGACCCTAGCATGCATTGATTGCATTTTTTCTTGTATACTATCCCATTTGCAACACCTTGCAATGTTCTTATCCATTCTTATGGGGGCAGACTTGTTGGGTGGGACTATTTTATTAGATTGTTTCCATGGAGATGTGACCCCCACCCATTCAGGGTATATTTCAATCTGCTTACTGGAGTCCTTATCGGAGAGGGACATTTTAGGAGAAGACATTGAAGCTTGGAGACGCAGACAGAAATGCCCCAGGAGATGCCAGATGCTGAAAGAGCCAGAACCTGAAGAGAAAACTCCAGAAATCAGAAGTTGGGAGAGAACAGCAGACATCACCATGTACCTTCCCATGTGGTAGCACAATCATGGACACAATTGGCCTTTCTTGAGTGAAAGTATCCTCTTGTTGATGCCTTAATAAAGACATTTTCATGGCCTTAGAGCTGTAACTTGTAACCTAATAAATCCTCTTTGTAAAATCCAATCCATTTCTGTTAGACTGCATTCTGGCAGCTTCACCAAACTGAAACAGCAGCTACCACACAAACCCATGGTGCTATGCCACTAGATGTGAATGAGGGACAGGACACTTCTATCCTCACTATCCAAAATATTCAACACAGGGCTGAAAGGATAATCCCATTTTCTGAACAACAACAACACAACATGGCTTGTCCCATAGGGGTGTGATTTTGGTAACAATGCACAGAACATTTGAGCTATGACTATACAAGAAAACGTAAAGCCATGCTATGGATTCTTTACCCTGTAAAAGAACTTTAGAAAGTATATCATGTTAGCTTAATAATAGAGAACTGTGGCTGTTCTAGTTTGCTAGCTGCCAGAACACAATATACCAGAAATGGAACGGCTTTTAAAAAGGGGTATTTAATAAGTTGCAAGTTAACAGTTTTTAGGCTGTGGAAATGTCCCAATTAAAAGCAAATCTATAGAAATGTCCAATCTAAGGCATCCAGGGAAAGATACCTTGATTCAAGGAGGCTGATGAAGTTCAGGGTTTCTCTCTCAAGTAGAGAGGCACAGGGCAAACATGGTCATGGTTTCTTTCTCGGATGGAAGGGCACATGGCAAACATGATGTCATCTGCTGGCTTCCTCTCCAGCTCCCTGAGTTTTCCTTCTTCATTTCCAAAAGTCACTGGGTGGTGAACTCTCTGCTTCGTGGTTCTGCAGTGTTCTCTGTTGTGGCTTTCTTGGGGCTCTGTCATTCTTCTCTGTTCTCTCTGAATCTCCAGCTTTCTCCAAAATATTTCCTCTTTCATAGGATTCCAGTAAAGTAATCAAGGCCCACCTGGAATGGGTGGAGACATGTTTCCACCCAATCCAGGTTAACACCCACTCTTGAATGAGTCACATCTCCATGGAGATAATTTAATTAAAATTTACAACATACACAGGATTAGGATTAAAACATGGCTTTTCTAGGGTACATAAACCTTTTCAAACCAGCACAGTGGCTAAAGAAAGGAAGGAAGTCATGAGACATGCAACGAGGTGAATGAACCTGGGGGATATTATTTGATGCAAAATAAGCCAGAAACAAATGAGTAAATATTACATGGTCTCCTTTAGAAAATAAGAAAATTGGGGCCTAGATTGTAAGCCCTTATAGCAGCAGTCATATTTAGTCCAGAGTTATAATTATTATTTAGATTTTAAGGGGCTGTATTAAATAGGTATAACCTTATATTTCCTTGGAATTTTTGGGTACCTGTGTGACACCTAAGACTTAGAGTTACAGTTCTAAAAGTCTGAAGGTCAGCATTGCCACACATATAACAACTATTAAAAATAACAAAAAAGAGATAATGCTTCATTTAGAGATAAAAACCAAATCGACTGAGTAGGGACTAAGGTAAATCAGAATATAAGGGTAAGGAGGACATTGTCTGTACTTTAGAACTTCACCTACCCAATAAGACCAAAGAAAGAGAGGTTTATTTTGTCCAAATCCTAAATTTTTTGTAGCACATAATCCAACTCAACCTGTCTGGATAGATCATTTAAACAATGCAAACACACAGAATCCAACAAGAGCTTGTAATTCTGTATAGCTTAATGAAATACCAGATACATCCCAAAGTATGTTGAATAGACAAATTAAAAAGTATTGGCAAAGTCCCTTGAGGGATGGGAGACAAAATATGAAACTATTAAGCTTTAGTACCAAGAAAATCCCTGATACTGTCTCAACCATTAATGACACCTAAGTCAATAGGCCAGGCCCTTGATCTTGAGGCTTACCTTTGTGAAGCTAATTTATGTAGAGGAGAAGTTAAGTCTACCTATAGTTATGCCTGGGTTACTTCCAGAGGACTTCTTTTGTCTCTAAATCCAACTCTGCAAGTAAAAGCATTACCCTTCCCCCCATGTGGGACATAACATCCAGGGACGAAAGTCTCCATGGCACCTTGGGACCCTTAATGCCTGCTTGACCAGATGGGGGAAAGAATTGCAACAAAATCAGGTATCAGTGGCTGAGAGAGTTCACACAGAGTTGAGAAGCTATTCTGGAGTCTACTTTTTCACAAACTTCAGCTAGATATTACTATTTATTGCGGTTTGCCAACCCCCAACCAAAACCATTCCTGCCAACCCTAAAGATCATCTAGGGCTCAATCTGAGATTCTACAAAGATTCTATGCACTATGATTACTTTCCAGAAAACTACAATATCCAGATGGGTTCCTAGGCCAAATATATCCTGAAACCCAGAGGGGGCCAATCTCTCCAGAATATCAACTACTTCCATCCTCCTTTCTCATAATATCCACAGCCCTTTCCAATATGAAAAAGTTAGAATTGGCATAGTCCAAATACCCCTCAAGAGTGGGAGAATGATCAAAGGAGAAGGAGGAGTTATAATAGAGAAGATAGGATTTAACAAAAGAGCATGACTGCTTAATCATTATGTTGTTTTTTTCTCTGTCTTCAGTGGTTTGGAGCAGCTAGAAGAAAAAAAACCTAAAATTGTGGAAATGTAACCTGCCAAACTCTGAAATCTGTTCTATAACTACTTGTTACAATTCACTTTGAAATTTATTGCTTTTTTGTATATACATTATATTTCACAATTTAAGAAAAAGTGACTGAAATAAACAGAGAGAACAGGTAAAAGATGCAGGTAATGGGCTACAAAACCTAGTTTAATGGTAAAACAATAGGCCAATAGATTGTACATATTAATGATGAGATGTAATTACCTAAATTGTCTGGCAATATATAAATAGAAGAATGCATATATATATATATATATATATATATATATATATATATATATATATATATAATGTTTTAGACATGAAAAACAGGGTACTTGAATGGTACGGCTGAGAGTTCCTGTTAGACAGCTAACAGCATAACCATGTATTACCAGCCACATGTGGCAGATGCCAGCCACATGACTTCCCAGCTGACAGAGGTGTTCCTGACCCATCTGCTTTTCTTGAGTGAAGGTAACCTCTTGTTGGTGCCTTAATTTGGACACTTTCACTTCCTTAGAACTACAAACTTGTAATTTATTAAGTTCCCCTTTTGAAAAGCCTTTCCAGTTCTGGTATAATGCATTCTGGCAGCTTCCAAACTGACACACTGAATAATATCACAAAGAGTGTATTTCATTTCAAAGACAGACTAAAATGACAATTTAATTTGATTCAAAGTTGCTTTCATGTCAGTTCCCCACTGAAACAGGAACAGACAGAACAAAGGATATTGGGGAGCATATGCTCAAACTAGTTTCTCATAGTGGTGGTTTCAGTTTCTTAGGGTTGCAGTAACAAAGTTCCCTAAACTGGGGGCTTAAAACAACAGAAAGTTATTGTGGAAACTGAAAGTCCAAAAGCAAGGTGTGGTAGGGGCTGTGTTTCCTCTGAAGTCTGTAGGGAAGAATCTGTTCCATGCTTCTCTACTGGTTTCTGGCAGTAGGTGGCAATCCTTGGTTTTTCTTAGGTTGTGGTGTAGCTCAATCTCTGGCCCTGCTGTCACATGGCCATTTTCTCTGTCTGTCTGTGTCTCCTCTCCCCTTCTTGTAAGGACATCAGTGAATCAAATTAAGGCCCCACCCTGATTGAGTACGACCTCAGTTTGATTTGCCTAATTCCATTTTATAAGGACCATATTCCCAAATAAAATTTTATGCTGATGTATTTGGGATTAAAACATCAATGTATCTTTTTGGGGGAACCAACTAACAGTGGTCAGGACAGCTAACAGCGAGTGCCAACTCCTTTCAATTGGAAAAGCCAAGAATCTACAGGCTAGTTGTCTTATACACTGTTAGTGTGGGATGGCCAGATATACTCATTACCCACCACATGAAATGTCGCTATGAAGTTTCAAACTTTGTGTTCCATTTCTAAATGCCCCATAGCAAAATGCAGCAGGTTTTCGGTTTCTGGTTTTTTTCTGTGCACATCCTTGTGATCCTTTGTAAATGCCCTGCATTTGGGTTCTTGATTTTAGAATTGGGTTCTTGATCTAAGTTATAAACTAGAAGGCAGGAATCGTATTTTCTTTTTTTTTTTTTTTGTACTCTGCCAGATGTCCTGCAGAATGCTTACATACACAGCCAGCGTTCACAAATGTTTTTGAATAACAGGGTCACCTTGACATCATACCGAAATGGGATCATTTGTTAGAAATCTGAATTTCTACCTCTTTCTTAATTGTGGTCAAAAACATAAAAGGGAACTTCGAGTAAACAAAACAAAATAAAAATCTTCATATTTTCTTATCCACTGCTCTCTCCATCCCCCATCAAAAAGTCACCCAGCTACATCAGTAGAGTTGAATCCAGCCTTGAGTAGAAAAATGCCCATCTATCATGCGAGTAATAGTAGGAGTGTTTGGGGAAGGACAAGCTGATCCTACCACAAGAAAACAGGAATGAGAACAGGGAACAAAAACAAAACATCCTGGAAGCAATTCAAGTTCCTTAATGGACCATTAGCAAACACTCAGTGAAATAAAGCTCCAGATTTGGGCAGACAGCACTGTTTTGATCAGTAGCTGAAATCAAATAGTGAGATCGATTCAGGTGTTACAGTGTACCAGAGCAAATTGATTAGACCTTTTTATTTTTTATTTCTTTCATTTATAAGTGCTCCTTTGTCCTGAAGTGGACAGCTTTTGTAAGGTTTTAAAATTCCCAGATCTCTTAAAGGGTAAAAATCAGGTAGATTGAAAAACTGTGGGCCAATGAGGAGGGGTAAAAGGTATGGGATGTATGAGTTCCTTTTTTTTTTTTTTAATTTTTATTTCTCTTTCTGGAGTGATGCAAATGTTTTAAAAATGATTGTGGTGAAGAATACAGAACTATGTGATGATATTGTGAGCTGTTGATGTGTATAATATGTTTGGATTGTATGTGTGTGGCCATTTCTCAATAAAAATATATATTTTTTAAGTTCCCAGATCTCTGATTCTTTAAAGGAAATGTTTCTCTACTGGAAATGTGGTGGGGGGGAGATGGGATAGGGGGAACATAATGATGGAAAACATCGCTTTGCCACAGCTGTGAATATAAAATTTTTATATTTTGTTAGTAAATGCATAGTGCCTCTTCAATGCAGATAATCAGTTTTGTGAGGGGAGTAAGAGCAAATATCATTAGTTATTTCATTCACTGTATTTAATCCATTATAGATGATGCTTAGAAGAAAGCATTAAATATGATGCCACCTCACAAGAATCCTGTAATTTTAATGTATGGAACACCTCGTTCAGCAAAACTCTGATTGCAAGTTCAATATTAATGTTTTAGTAAGCCATTTGATTTGCCTTGTAGGCAGCTATAGAGGAACAGGAACTTCTTTGTAAAATGTATAAGATCGAATTTGAAATATGGTGACATGAGTCGATTCAATTATTTTCCGTTTCTCTCCACCAAAGCTGTATGTAATGGTAGCAAAGGCTTGTAAAAAAAAAAGAAGGCATTTTTTTTTCATTGCTCAAAGAAGACAAGCCTTCTGAGACCACTCCATTCTGCAGAAGGGGGAGAGGAGAAGAAGCTGGAAAATGCCACAGGAGGCTCGAGTTTTCAATAGGAATGGCACCCACATTGCTCTCGTTTCTGTACACAGAATAGTTATATTTATTCTCTCACTAGGGTTGATTCTAGGACTGATCAAGATTTAAATGGCTGAGTGAATGAGGTTTATGAAACAATCTCATATTCATTTCCCAGTTGGTTGAGCTTGAATCTCTAAAAGGGCTTTGAATTATGATAAGATGAGGAAAACCTTGTGCTGAATTTCCACCTACCACATGGCTACAGGAAGGTTCATAATTACAACTCGAGAGACCACTTAAATCCTAAAATGCACTCAAACCACTAAGAAATAAATGAAGAGATTATTAACTCTCTGTTTAAATTGAAAGATATTTTGGAAAGATTGTCCTTAAGCTCATCTCTAGAGTTTTGTTTTTTTTAAAAAACTATCCCCTAGCTGTGAATACTACTTATTTCCCCTCTTACCCAAACTTTTTTAAAGCAGAGCCTTTGCTGGCAGTCTCTACTTTCTCACATCACATCCATTCTTCAGTCCTTTACCTACTTGAGGTAGTTTTCATTTTCTCCTTCAGGAAAGGGCTCCTGCCGAGGTCATTAACAACCTCCCACATGGTCAAATCTATTGTAATTTCAAACCTAATGTTACTTCCATCATCGGGAACATTTTACATTGTTAATGCTTCTCGCATGCAAGAAACCTTGCTCCTCTGACTTCCATGTCCAGACATTTCGCTTTAGTTTTGTTTTTGTTTTTTTTTTATTGTACTCCTACCTCCCTGCCTATCATTCTCTGAGTCAGTTTAATCTTCCCTTACTCCACTCTATTCTTAAAAACTGGTATATCTCCACTTTTCTTCTCCTTTAGTTTCTCTCGTTCTATTCCACCCCCTCCTTTCCCTGGTTGAGTTTATGTACAAACATACTCAGAAGCATGCCCCACACAGCTCCAAATCATCATGTCCAAAATATACTCAGCATATTTTTGCTGAAACTTGCACTGCCCCAGGAATTTCTCTCTCAAGTTTCTTGCCAAAAACCCAAGAATCAACTTGGAAAGATAATTAATGTATGTATTGATATTTTAGGGTAAAATATCACTCCTCTTTAATCTGTGTAAGGGGCAGTAATATATGTAAGAAACAAATGATAGGTTTGGATGAAGAGAATAATAGCTATGAGATAGTTCTACTCCAAAAGGAAGAAGATGATGAGATTCTATAGAGAAAAGTAATGGATAGAACCTGTTGCTGTACTTTTGATCTGAAACTAATGTATGAAAAATGAATAAAAAAGAACAGAGCATTAAAAACTGAAATAGGCACCTGTTCCTTTTAAAAGAAAAACCTTCCACGTAAGGAGCAGAAAAAGTTACTGGGTAAAAGGAAGATTGATTTCACTACACTTGACTGGTTTGTCTCACATATGAAGATTTATTTTCATAAGAAGTTATTATTTCAGGAAACTGAAAGATAAAATCAATACTTTGGAGATCGTTAAATCTTCACATGAATTGAGAACTGAAAGCAGGATGTTTTCTTGGGGTGTTGGGGCATTTATGTTTGAGGACTCTTGAGGTCATTTTGCTGACATTCTTTATTTCATTCCAGTCTAAAAAAAGGAAAACAAATTATCTTTTTGGATTATCTCTGCTGAATGTTTTAACAATGTGTGATACTCCACATTTGATTACAAAGTTTTGTTTTGCTTTAAAACTTGATCAATAAAAACAAGGCAGATGAGAAATGAAGTAATAAAGGTTTATAGTCAGTGTAATAATTCTAGAACAGAAACATTTCATCCAAAGGAAATGTAAAAGAGTTTGGCAAAGGATGGAAATTTAAGGTAATTTATGTTTAAAGCTAACGTTTTTAATGTAAATAAAAATAAGTTCTTTACATCTTTCAGAGTAACAGTAAATGAGAACACCAGGTAATTTCTTTTTCAGATTGTATCCTTTTCAAATACTCTACCTGGCTCCCTATTTAAGGCTTTCAGAACTATTACCAATAAAACAGGTCAAAGTGAGTCTAAACAATTCCTGAGAAATGGAGATCATCCTCTCTCCTGGAGTACACTATAATCTTTTGCAAAACAAATCCCATATTCTAGGATACTCAGTAAATGAATTGCCACTCTTAGGTGCATTTTGCAGTGATGATGAAAATGTACCACAGGGGGTCTTTATGAAAAAGAGTAAGTAAAAATAGACCAAATGACCAAGATCTGTTTTGCCAAGCCTGCCTACATGCCTACTTGCTTGCTTGCTTGCTTGCTTGCCTCCTTCCTTCCTTCCTTCCTTCCATCCTTCTTCTCCTTCTTCCTCCCTCTTTCTCTTTTCCTCCCTCCTTCCATCTCTCTCCTTCTTTTTGCAAAGTGCTCAGAAGGTCAAGAGTTAAAGATCTTTAATTTGTTACAATTTCTGTTGACATAAAAACTATATATCAGCAGTCAGCTTTGATAGCAAGTACATTGGATATGTCTAACTGGATTTGTGTTTTCAGTTCAATAATAGAAACAGCACTTTTAAAAATACACTGATGGCAACGAAGTTATACTTCCATGAAAATTTCAAGAGGCACAGGCATCCATGCAGAAAGAATATTATTTGAGAAATGTGGATGTGATGAGCAAAAATAAAACATAAGAAATAAATGAGAGTTGAATACATGAAGATATGTAGTCTGAAACAGTTTAAAATTAAATCTGTATTATTAATGACATCATCTGTAATGAAATTGGGTTTAGAAGAAGCTTTCTAATAAAAAATGTAAAAGAAAGGCTAAATAGTTGACAACAAATAATTAAAAGCCTTAAATTTAAATGGGAAGAATAAAATTAATGAATATACTAGGTTAAAATTAAAAGGTTCAAGTGTATATAAAAATAAGTCAGAACATGAGAGTAAGGTTCAGTACATGTGTAATGAGGGTTGTTTCTCTTAGAATCAGTTTTGTGAAGAAAATCAGATTAAGGACTGTGACAGTTTGAAGCTATTATGTACCCCAGAAAAACCATGTCCTTTAATCCTCATTCAGTATTGCTGGGTGGTAACTTATGATTTACATGGTTCCCAAGGAGATGAGTCTCCACCCATTCAAGATGAGGTTACTTACTGGAGCCCTTTAAGAGCTAGAACCACTTTGGGAAAAGCTCAGAGTCACCAGAACCAACAGAGCCCACACAGCCAGAGACCTCTGGAGCAGAAAGAAAATGCCCCCAGGGAAGCCTTATGAAATGAGGAGAGAAAGCTAGCAGACATAGCCATGTGTCCTCCAGCTGAGAGAGAAACCCCGAACTTCATCAGTCCTTTCTTTGAAGTTAAAGTACCTTTCTCTACCTTAACTTGGACTGTGAACTTGCAACTTGATAAATTCCCTTTTTTATCTTTTTTTTTTTTTTTGCTGTATGGCGGGGTCACATTTCATTATTTTTCCATGTAAGTTATTGCAGCACTATTTGTTGAATTTTTGTTTGTTTGTTTTGCTTGTTTTGGGGGACGTGCATGGACCAGGAATCGAACCTGGGTCTCCAGCATGGCAGGCAAGAATTCTACCACTGAACTACCTTCCCTTGCACCCCCTAAATTCCCTTTTTAAAAGCCATTCTGTTTCTGGTATATTGCAATTCTGGCAGCTTCAGCAAACTAAAACAAGTACTGACCCATGTTATTTTTTATCACCTCAGTGTTATTATATTGGAGGGAACATTAAAAAATGGTCCTAGCATAATCTTTAAGATTATCATGGAAATTGGACTAAATAGTATTCTTTTCATAGTTACAGACCTCTCTTATTTGGTGTGTTGAAGTAAAACATATAAATTTTTACTTTTAAGAAATTTATACAAACTTAGTTCAAGGGATAAGTTGTAAAAATGTGCAATATATAAATAAAATGATAAAATTAATATTTTATTTTCTTTTACTCTCCATATCATTTAAATTCAAGATTTTTAATTAGTTTAAATGTTGACATTTGCAATAAAATTCACTGTCTTTAGAAACATAAAGGAAGAGGGAGCATATTATTTTACCAATCATAATGAACTATTCTGAAATACTAATAACATTATTTTGGTGAGGGCTGGATAATTTACCACAAAATAGTTCTTAAATTCACCAATATATATCTTATTTTAAAAAATCTGATTAGATATATCTGATTAGATATATCTGATTAGATATATCTGACTAAAAAAAAACTTAGAGAACTTTAGTTGTTATGCTAACATTACAGCTGGTTGATCTCATTGAGTAAAAAAATGAATTATATAAGTATTATTAGTGTAAATGCTAAAACAGAATAATAAATTGCAATTTGAAATGGTCAGTGATTAAGATCACACACTTTTTTTAACTTTTTTTATTAATTAAAAAAAATTAACAAACAAAACATTAGATATCATTCCATTCTATATATACAATCAGTAATTCTTAATATCATCACATAGTTGCATATTCATCATTTCTTAGTACATTTGCATCGATTTAGAAAAAGAAATAAAAAGACAACAGAAAAAGAAATAAAATGATAATAGAGAAAAAAAAACTATATGTACCATATCCCTTACCCCTCGCTTTCATTTACCACTATTTCAAACTGAATTTATTTTAACATTTGTTCCCCCTATTATTTATTTTTATTCCCTATGTTCCACTCTTCTGTTGATAAAGTAGCTAAAAGGAGCATCAGACATAGGTTTTCACATTCACAGAGTCTCATTGTGAAAGCTATATCATTGTTCAATCATCATCAAGAAACATGGCTACTGGAACACAGCACTACATTTTCAGGCAATTCCCTCCAGCCTCTCCACTACATCTTGAACAACAAGGTGATATCTACTTAATGCGTAAGAATAACCTCCAGGATAACCTCTCGACTCTGTTTGGAATCTCTCAGCCATTGACACTTTGTCTCATTTTACTCTTCCCCCTTTTGGTCCAGAAGGTTCTCTCAATCCCTTGATGTTAATTCTCAGCTCATTCTAGGATTTTTCTGTCCTTTGATGCTGAGTCTCAGCTCATTCTAGGATCTTTGTCCCACATTGCCAGGAAGGTCCACACCCCTGGGAGTCATGTCCCACGCAGAGAGGGGGAGGGTGGTGAGACTGCTCATCATATTGACTGGAGAGAGAGGCCACATCTGAGCAACAAAAGAGGCTCTCTTGGGGGTGACTCTTAGGCCTAAGGTCACACACTTTAAAAACATCAACACCTCCCAAATTCCCAGATTATTTCAAGAAGACAAGATCTCAACTTCTGTTTATGATTTGTTGTATAAAAGAAGTTTCCAATTAGGTTACTGCCATGTTTCTGAACCCAGAGTGATAATGTACAGGAAAAAAATAAATGAACCTTCTTTTTAAGATGCAAAAACATTTTCAAATCTGTCCTCCTAAAAGATAGCTATTTTAATTCCAGATAAGCAATTTTCGCTTGACTAGCGACATCTGAAAAACATCTGGTCGACCTGCCTGTCTAAATTCATACATTTGTTTGACAAGATCTTTTCAACATGCATATTTGAATTATTCTTTACTTTTCATCTCATATTAACTTTGCATCTTAAGTAAAATATTGTTCTGAATATTGATATTTTATCTAAAATACAAGGAAGAATTCTAGGGCAAATTAGCATCTCAGGCTTTGATAAAACAACCACCAGTGTATATATGTTTCCCCTAAATATTTGTAGCTCTGGCCAATCATAATCTAAATTATTATTATGTTTATCATTTCACTAAGGTATTAGGGATCACAGGCATATCTTGGCTCATAGGTTGATTACCACTCTGGCTTTGCTCATTGTAAACACTTTTTGAAGTTGCTGTATCCTTAAGGGACCTAGCATTTTTTTTTTCAATTATCGCCAGATAATGCCTATGTAATGGTAAAATTCAGGTTCTTGCATGTGAAAGGTTAGCTCTGTATCCATCATCAGGAAAGGCAGTGAATTAACTGTTATTTGATAGTACTTCTGAATTTGGTTGTATTATTTCTCATATTCTTTCCTTTATACTCTAGCATTAATAGAATGAACCTGAAATAATTCTTGGATACTAGGGTGGTGGGATTTAATGGGGACAAAGAAGATGGTCCTCATGACTTTTTCTAAACAAGTTCAAAAAGGGCAGGAACATTGCTTTGGTTTAAATTCTAAATTTCCAAAGTACTTGATGTCAACCAAGGAATTAAATACAAAGATTTTAGAAGACTGAGCTCCTTTGCAGGATTTAGCAGTACTATTTTGTTCTATTTGAAGGGTAACAGAAAGTATTCATCACATCTCATTCTTTGTATTAGTTGTAACAAAAGTATCACACTAATGCACAGTATAAATAATAAGGAAATTGATGGGGAGTGGTATGTGGGAAATGCATACTTTCTGAATAATTTTTATGTAAACCTACAACTTCTATACTTAAGAAAAAAGAAAAATAAACCACCCTGGAGAAAAGACAGTTTTATTTTGTTTTTTTGCATGGGCAGGCACCAGGAATCAAACCCGGGTCTCCAGCATGGCAAGTGAGAACTCTGCCTGCTCAGCCACCATGGCCCACCCAAAAAGATAGGTATTTGGACTCAACAATAATTTAAATCAACATTGTAGAACACGAGACCAAGAGGATAGTATCTCATGTAGTTTGTTAAACTTTGCTAATTGGCCATCTAAAATTTGAAGACAAGTCAAAAGAAGTGCATACACACACACACACACACACACACACACACACAATCAATGAAGAGCAAAATAAACACAGAATTTTTCATGTGTGGGGAGTGTATGTGTGTGCAATTTCTAGCCTAGATCAGAAAACATTCAGATGCAGTCTTTAAAAAAATTTATCATCTCATAGTTCTGGTGGATAATAATTTTTGAAAGCAAGGTGTCAACAGGGCAGTGCTCAGTCTGCAACCTGAAGGGGAGAGCCCTCCTTTGCCTTTTCCCAGCTTCTGGTGCTGGCCAAAAGTACTTGGCTTTCCCTGGCCTATGACTGCAGCACTTCAGTCTCTGCCTTTGTCAGGATGTGGCCTTCTCCCCTGTGAGTGAGTCTGTGTCTCCTCTCACCTCCTTTTTTTTTGTTGTTAATTAGAGAAGTTGTGGATTACAGAACAATCATGCATGAAATACAGGACTCCCATATAGCACCCAACCACCAATATCTTGCATTGGCGTGGAACACTGGTTGCAATTGATGATAGCACTTTTTAATAATTATACTATTTTTTAAACAGTAGTTACCTTTGTTACAATTGATGAAAGATTATTAAAGTAGTATCATTAACTATGGTCATTGTTTATACCAGGTATATTTTTCCCGTATACTACCCTATTATTAACACCTTCTATTATAGTGTCATCCATTGCTATAATTCATGAAAGAATATTCCAATGCTTGTCCTATTAACTAGTCCATCGTCTACAGTAGGGTTCACTGTGTTATGCAGATCTATGATTTTTCTCTATTTTTTATTCATATAACACATAAGACCTAAAGTTTCCTCCTTTTAAACACATTCAGCTATATAATTAACACCATGGTGTTAATTACACTCGCAATAACTTGCTATCATCACCACCATCCATTTCCCAGCCTTTGCAATCAATCTAAATAGAAATTATGCACGAATTAACATCAACTCCCCCCTTCTCTAACCCCAATTTATCCCCTGGTACCCTATAGTCTAGATTATAACTCTGATTTTGCTATTTATAGTTAGTTCATAACAGTGAGATCATACAATATTTGTCCTTTCATGTCTAACTTATTTCATTCAGTATGTCTTCAAGGTATGCCCATGTTGCTGCATGCATCAGGACTTCATTCTTTCTTAAACCTGAATAATATTCCATTGCATGTATACACCACATTTTACTTATCCATTTAACAGCTGAAGGACACTTGCATTGCTTCCATCTTTTTTTCTCCATATTCTTTCCAACACCTGTGGTTACTAATTTTTTTTTTTTTTAATAGTACCATTCTAGGGTTACAAAACTGATATCTCATTGTGTTTTTGATTTGCACTCCCTAACAGCTAGTAATGCTGGGCGTCTTTTCATGTGCTTTTTAGCCATTTGTATATTCTCTTTGGAAAAGTGTCTATTCAAGTCTTTTTCCATTTATTAAGTTTTTTTATGTTTTTTATTGTTGAGTTGTAGGATTTCTTTCTTATTTTCTGGATATTAAACCTTTATTGGTTATGTGGCTTCCAAATATTTTCTTCCATTGAATAAGCTATCTTTTCACTTTCAGGACAAAGTCTTTTAAGGCAGAAAAGTTTTTAAGTTTGAGGAAGTCCCATTTATATATTTTTTCTTTCATTGTTTGTAGTATGGGTGTAAAGTCTAAGAAACTATTGTCTATCAGAAAATCTTGAAGATGTTTCCCTGGTTTCTTTCCTAGAAATTTTATAGTCTTGGTTCTTATATTTAGATCTGTGATCCATTTGGAGTGAAATTTTGTATAGGATGTGAGATAGGGCTCATCTTTCCTTTTTTTTGAATGGTATCTAATTCTCCCAGCACCATTTTTAAAAATATTTTAAACTGAGAAATAGTCACACAGATACAGTCCAACCATATTATACAACCAATGGCCCACAATATCATCACATAGTTGTGTATTCTTTACCATGATCATTTTTAGAACATCTGCATCACTCCAGAAAAAGAAATAAAAAGAAAAAATAAAGAACACTTACATCCCATACCCCTTATCCCTCCCTCTCATTGACACATAGTATTCCAATCTATTCAATTTCTACTCTTTATCTTCCTCTATTACGTATTTATTTTTTATCCTTAGTTTTATTTATTTTAAAATATTGAGAACTATCCACACAGATACATTTCAACCATATTATACAATCATTGGCTCACAATATCATCACATAGTTGTGTATTCTTCACCATGATCATATTTAGAACATTTGCATCACTCCAGAAAAATAAAAAGTAAAAAAAAAAAAAAACTTAAACATCTTATACCCCTTACCTCTCCCTCTCACTGATTCACAGTATTTGAATCTACTCATTTTTTTTTTTTTTTACCATTTATCTCCCCCTACTATTTATTTTTTATCCTTTTTTTTTTTTTTTACTCATCTGTCCATACCCTGGATAAAAGCATTAGACACAGGGTTTTCACAATCACACAGTCACATTGTAAAAGCTATATAGTTATATCATCTTCTTCAAGAATCAAGGCACAGTTCAATAGTTTCTGGTACTTCCCTCTAACCACTCCAATACTAAATTAAAAAGGGATAACTACATAATCCATAAGAATAACCTCCAGGATAGCCTTTCAACTCTGCTTGAAATCTCTCAGCCACTGAGACTTTATTTTGTCTCATTTCTCTCTTCTCTCTTTTGGTCAAGCAGTCTTTCTCATTCTCATGATGCTGGGTCCTGGTTCATCCCCAGGAGTCAAGTCCCACGATGCTAGGGAGATTTAAACCCTTGGGAGTCGTGGACCACACAGGATGTATGGCAATGAGATCACTTGCTAAGTTGGCTTAGAAAGGCCACATTTGAGCCACAAAAGAGGCTCTCTGGGGGAGACCCTTAAGCATAATTACCAGTAGGCTTCACCTCTCTGTTTCAAGGAATAAGCTGCAATGAGGTAGGCCCCAAGATCAAGGGCTCAGCCTATTGAATTGGTTGTCCCCACTGAGTGTGAGAATATCAGAAATTCCCCAGATGGAGAAGCTGAATATTTCCTCCTTTCTCCCCAGTCCCCAAAGCGGGCTTTGCAAATAATTTTTTATTCTCTGATCAAATTACTCTGGGATATATCATGGCATTACACAAACCTGTACAAACCTACAAGATCTGATGCCGTATTCAAGATCAATGTAATTATAGTGTTTGAATAAACTAACCACACAAATCAAATTAGATAATATACTACCCAAATTACAAATTTTGCACCAAATAAACATCTCTCCTTTTGGTCTCGCACAAAGGGTGAAGTTTGAAAATATGCATCATATCATCTTTCATCCAATATTCTAATTTATCTTAGTCCTATCCAGATCAGCTTCGTTCATATCTCTAGACATAGTCTGATCACCTTTTCAGCTGCTTTAAGTTTCAGCACCATTTTTGGAAGAACCTATTTTTCCCAGTTAAGTGGATTTGTCAGCCTTGTCAAAAATCCATTGACCTTAGATGTGAGAGTCTGTTCCTGAGCTCTCAGTTTGATTACTTGGTCAATATATATATATATCCTATGCTAATACCATGCTATCTTGAACACTGTAGTTCTGTAATATGTTTTAAACTCAAGAAGTGTAAGCCCTCCCACTTTGTTCTTTTTCATATTTTTGGCTATTCGAGGACTCTTATCCTTACAATAAATTTGATAATTGGCTTTTCCAATTGTGCAAAATAGCTGTTGGAATTTTTGTTGGGACTGTTTTGGATTTGTAAATCATTTTGGGTAGAATTGACAACAATATTTAGTCTTCTAATTCATGAATATGGAATGTCCTTACATTTATTTGGGTCTTCTTTGATTACTTTTTAGCAATGTTTTCTGGTTTTGCATGTACAAGTCCTTTACTTCTTGGTTAATTTATTCCTAGATATTTGATTCTTTTAGTTGTTATTATACATAGAATTTTTTCCTTGATTTCCTCCTCAGATTGTTTATTTGAAGTGTAAAGAAACACTACTGATTTTTGCATGTTGATCTTGTACCCCACCATATTGCTGAATTTATTAGTTCTAATAGCTTTGTTGTAGGTTTTTTGGGGATTTTATATATATATATATATGATCATATCATCTGCAAGTAGTGAAAGTTTTCCTTCTTCTTAATTTGCATGCCTTTTCTGTTTCTTGCCTAACTGCTCTTGCTAGAACTTCCATAGCAATATTGAATAACAGTGATGACAGTGGGCATCCTTGTCTTGTTCAGATCTTTAGAGGGAAAGCTTTTGGTATTTCACCACTGAAGATGATGTCAGTTGTGGATTTTTTATATATGCCTTTTATTATGTTGAAAAACTTTCTTTCTATTCTTACCTTTCAAAATCTTTTTATCAAGAAAGGATATTGGATTTTGTCAAACGCCTTTTCTACATCAATGGAGATGATCATGTGATTTTGCATTTGTTATGTTAATGTGGTGTATTACATTAATTGATTTTCTTATCTTGAACTATCCTTGCACACCTGGAAAAAAACCCATTTGATGATGGTGTATAATTCTTTTAAAGTGCAGTTGATTCAAATTGCAAGCATTCTGTTCAGGATTTCTATATCTATATTCATTTGAGAAATTGCTCTTTAACTTTCTTTTCTTGTAATATTTTTATCTGGCTTTGGTATTAGGGTGTTGTTGATTTCATAGACTTAGGTTGTGTTCTTCTTGCTTCAATTTTTTGGAATAGTTTCAGCAGGACTGATTAATTCTTCTTGGAATGACTGGTATAATTCACCTGTAAAGACATCAGTTCCTGGCCTTCTCTTTGTTGGGAGATTTTTGATGAATGAGTCAATCTCTTTACTTGTAATTTCTCTATTGATATGTTTTATTTCTTATAGAGTAAGCATAAGTGATTTGTGTGTTTCTAGGAATTTGTCCATTTAATCTGTCTAATTTGTTGTCATAAAATTATAAAATTGTTCATAGTATCCTCATAATCCTTTTTATTTTTGTGAGGTCAGGAGTAATGTCACTTTTTTCATATTTTTATTTTATGCATTTGAATCATCTCTCTTTTTCTTTGTCAGTGTAGATAAGGGTTCATTAACTTTATTGATCTTTTCAAAAAACCAACTTTTGGTTTTGTTAATTCTCTCTATTGTTTTACATTCTCCATTTCATTTATTTTTCCTTTAATTTCTGCTATTTCTTTCCTTTTGCTTGCTTTGGGATTAGTTTGCCGTTTTTCTTATAGTTTGTCCAGTTGTGCAGTTGATCTTCGATTTTAGCTGTCTTTTTTTTAATATAAACTTTTAGAGCTATAAATTTACTTCTCAGCACTTTCTTTGTGGTGTTTGTATTACACAGCCTACATCTATAACCTACTAATTTGAAAAGGTATCACATTGGCTTATATAGCATACATGTTTTCTGCTCCCATATCCCTTTGTTTTCTCTCTTTTTATTGCTTTTGATCCACTTTGTAACATATTTTGCCTATGCATTATCTCTGTGAGGCTTTTCTGCTTCTGGTCTTCCCCATTATAATATCCAATCCCAGGGGGCCAGATGAGGTCAACACAGAAAAGTAGGTCACTCCAGAAAAGTCTGTTTTGTGTTTAGGTGGGCCAGCTGACAGTAACTTGATTGAGTGATGACACCACTTTGTGTTCACTGTTCTGCCATGGTCTACTTTTTTTCTCTACTCAGGAGACACTTCTGTACACAGCACTACTTGGGGGCTTGTTTTCTGCCTTGAGTCTCTGTGGATCTGGGTTCCTGTGCTTCTGTATGCACGGGGCTCTAACTCACTGCTGTGAGTGGCCTTATATATATTCTGTGTCCATGGTGGGAGGGAGGGATTTGGGCCACTTCCTCTGTGGAGGTCCCAAGCTGTGTGGGACCCAGTGAGGTGGAGGGAAGTGGATTGGCAGGTCAGGACAAAAGTTTCCCACCTGATGTTCTTCTCTTTCTTGGATTCAGTGTTTCTGGAGTCCTTCTCCACTCTCTACTGCCCTCCAGAATTACAAGCAAGCGGGATTTGTCTTTAATTCACTGAATCTCTGGGGGAGGTTTTTTCAGGGGATTCGTACATCACCATGCTGATGACATCATCTCCAGATACAGTTTTCATCTTTGTCATGCTGTTAACACTTTAGTCATGGAAGCAAGAGTAGGAGATGTCCTAGTGCACTCATCATCAAGTCTGGCTCTAAAGACAAACCTGATGGTTTTCAACCTTGCTTCACTACTTATTTACTACATAGACTTTGGTGAGTCACACAGCTATACTGGACCTTCATTTCCCCATTTTAAAAGTAGGGATAGTCATCTGTCTTTAGCATAATGTTTTTAACTGGTTTAAATAAGTTTATACAGGCCAAACGTTTAGAACAGTACCCAATACAGAATGAACACTCAGGAAATATTCACTATTATTTCAGAGAGGTTCAGTTCTAATATCACTTCAAACACTCAGCTTTCTCATGCCTAAAACCTGTTGAAGTTTAAAGCATTCAAAGGAAATATTGACTAATGCTTTATTTTGGTTTCACTCCCAGTCCTCTCAACAGCACTGATATGAAATGTATTGTTAAATTAAATAAATCCTTTGTGCAGCTTATGGAACTTTATATGATAGATACAATAGTCAATGTTGGAGAAAGTATGAATTTACACTTAAATCTGCCTTTGGCGTGATACTCCATTTAGCCTTAAATAAATAAAAAATAAATAACTTCATTCTGCACAGTATAAATATGATTTCCCAGAGTACTGTCTTACTGTGTATTTTCTGGGCAGATAAGAGAAAAGATCTGTACAGCTTTTCATTATATAAGGTATTCTTTGGTTTTCCACTATTTGCAAAGCATAATGCTAGGTAATCATTAGCAGAGTTTATGGTAGAACTACAAAATGAAATTAAAATCCATCATCACTTTGAGACTACCTGTGGCTATAGAGGGCTCTAGGATGGTCCTGAATGATCTCCACCTGCTGGTATTCAGTCCTGGAGTATTTTTTTTTCCCACAAAGTTCAGGTAGGACCTGTGACTTATAATAACCAATAAAATATGGCAAAGGTGATGGAATGTGGCTTCTATGATTACACTGTACAAAACTGTAACTTCTGTCTTTCTGGAAGACTGTCTCTTTGACTCTCCCCCTATTGGTACTGATAAAGTAAATGGTCATATGAAGGACAAGTAACCATGGGCAAAATGCAGCCAATGTCCAGCAAGGCCCTAAGGACCTCAGCTTGACAACATGCCAGGACTGAATCCTGCCACAAGAGTTTAGAATTGAATCCTTTCCTGGCTGAGCCTCAGATCAAACCCCAGGTCTGACCGACACCTTAACTGCAGCCTTACAAGAGGCAATGAAGCACACGACTTTGCTAAACTGTGCTTGGATCCCTAACCACAGAAATGGAGATACCAACTGTGTGTGTTACATGGCAATAGAAACTAATACAGATTTGTAATAGCTTATAATCAGTATCTTTACTTTTGCAGGTACTATGATAGAGTTACTAATCAAATAAGATAAAGGAAAATTTGCTTTATGTAAAGTTTTATTTTATGTTGAGTCTTCCAAACATCCCTTAACTTTTCTTGTTCTATTATAATTAAACATAAATGAAATTATGGAATATCAAAACTCACTTTACAGTTTTTAAAAATTCTCAGGTTAAGAAGTAGATCACTGTCAGAACCTTAGAAATCCTCTTTAGGCTCCTACTAAATCATATTCCCCCTTCTTGCCACTAATAATGACCATTTCCTTGCTTTTCCTTGAAGTTTCATCAGCAATCTATGCATTTCTTAACAGTTCAACTCAGCAAAGTTTTTTTGTAAGCTTTATGAGACTTTGGAGCCACTTGTGACTTGCTCCTTTATCCTAACATCTTATTTGTGAAATCCATTGTGCGGGTTTGAAAGAATGTATGTCCCCTAAAAAAGCCATGTTTTAATCAAAATCCCTTTTCATAAAGGTAGAATAATCCTTATTCAATACCGCATGTTTGAAACTGTAATCAGATCATATCCCTGGAGATGTGATTTAATCAAGAGTGGTTGTTAAGCTGGATTAGGTGATGACATGTCTCCACCCATTTGAGTGGGTCTTGATAAATTTCTGGAGTCCTATAAAAGAGGAAACATTTTGGAGAATGAAAGAGATTCAGAGAGAGCAGAGAATGCTGCAGCACCACGAGGCAGAGAGTCCATGAGCCAGCGACCTTTGGAGATGAAGAAGAAAAATGCCTCCCGGGGAGCTTCATGAAACCAGAAGCAAGGAGAGAAGAAGCTAGCAGATGACACTGTGTTCACCATGTATCCTTCCAGATGAGCAAGGAACCCTGACCATGTTCACTATGTGCCTTTCCAGATGAGAGAGAAACTCTGTGCTTGGCATGTGCCCTTCCACTTAAGAGAGAAACCCGGAACTTCATCGAACCAAGGTATCTTTTCCTGGATGCCTTAGATTGGACATTTCTATAGACTTGTTTTAGTTAGGACATTTTCTCTGCCTTAGAACTGTAAACTAGCAACTTATTAAATTCACCCTTTTAAAAGCCATTCTGTTTCTGGTATATTGCATTCCAACAGCTAGCAAATTAGAACATCCATCTATGTTGATTCATTTAACTCTCGTGTGTTTATTTTCATTACTTTATATTACTCCATTGTACAAGCCTATCAATTTGCCTTTCCAAGTATCCCTGTAGATTTGAGTTGTTGCCAGTTGGGCTCATACATAAAATGCCTATACTATGAGCATTTTTGTATGCTGATTTCCTGCTACATATTTCTGAGTGCAAAACTGTTGAGTAGTAGGTATGTGTTTTTCAACTTAACTAGATAGTACCATGCCATTTTCCAAAGTATCTGTACCAGCAGTGCCGCCCCATACAAACACCAATACTTGATGTCCTCAGTCATCTTCAGATTGCCAATCTATTGAGTATATAATAACAAATTACAGCTTAATTTTCATTTCCCTGGTTACTAATGAGGTCGATTATTTTTTATATATTTAGTTGGCAGGTGGATTTTCATTTTTATTATTTTTCTACTGGGTTGCTGTCAGTGCTGGTTTGAAATTGTTATGTACCCTGAAATATCATGTTCTTTTAATCATAATTTGATTTTGTAGGGGCAGACCTATTGTTTGCATGGGATCTTTCGTTTAGATTGTTTCCATGGAGATGTGACCCACCCAATTGTGGGTAGGGCCTTTTCATTAGATTATTTCCATGGAGATGTGACCCTGCCCATTCAAGGTGGGTCTTAATGAGTTTACTGAGTCCTTTAAGAGGGGAACATTTTGGAGAAAACTCAGATGCAGAAATTTAGAGATGCCTGGAGAGCCAACACAGAGAGCAGATGCCTAGACACAGATGTTTGGAGATGCTTGGAGACAGACAGACGTGGTCTGAAAGCAGAGAGGAACTGAAAGCAATGAAACCTGTGAATAAAGGGCCAAGAGACACGTGCCAGAGAAACCTTGGACATGACTGGCCTTTCTTGAGTAAAGGCCTCTTATTGATGCCTTAATTTGGAGTTTTTCATAGCCTTAGAACTGTAAACTTGTAACTTAATAAATCCCCTTTATAAAAGTCAATCCATTGCTGGTATATTTCATTTTGGTAGCTTTTGCAAACCAAAACATTGTCTCTTTCATTTGATTAAGTGAAGTTTTCTAAATATTCTGGATAATAAACCTTTATCAGTTTTATGTGATGCAAAAAAATCCTTTCTTACTTAATGAGTTGTTCTTTCACTTCTTTTATGGCACTTTTGATGAAACAGTTCTCAATTTAATATTATAAAATATATCAATATTTTGATGGTTTATCCAATGGTTAGGGCTTCTCTAAAACTGTAAAATTCTCCTTTTGACATTTAGATTTCTAATATACTTGGAATTAATTTGGGGGGGCTTATTGTGAAGTAGGAATACAATTACATTTTTAATTAAAATCTCCGTATCATTTGCTGAAAAGTCTATCCATTTCCCATTAATCTATAATGCCAACTCTGCAATATATCAGGTACCTATACATTTTTTAAAATATGAAGATATAGATATTTCATATCTTTTTGTTAATGTTTGTCTATTTGGATTCAAGCAGAAATAAATGCTGCAATTTTTATATCTAATACTTAGAATGTCTCATAAGGTATTGAAAAACACTTGTATGTCACAATGTAACTCTTTAGTGGGAGCTTACTTTTTGATGATGAAGTTATAGAAGAAAAGGACTGAAGAATCATCTTCACAGAGGTATATGTCATCAGGGAACCAAATTCACATTTCATTGATTTTCAGATTTTGCTGTAAAATATTTCTAGAATCTTTGCTCAGAGTAGAACACTCTTTATTTTTTTCCACATTACTAAATTGTTAAAGGGACTAATAATAATACAGTCCTGCTGTATTTAGGAACTTTGCCATTTTTCACTTCCATTGAATTATCAGTCTCTATTAAGAGGATATTTTTCCTTAAGGAAAAAAAGAGCAATTATGTGCATACACATATACACACACACGCACACACACATGTATCCTAGTGCAATGAAAAAATAACCTTCTGATTTTATGTGTACAATATAAATGCAGATTATGAAACTGGCCATGATATTTCATGATTAAATTAATTTGAAGGATAAGGGAGAAATTATTTCCTCGGATACAAGAAAATATAGCTCTATATAAAATTAGATTCAATTACAATTATTATCATTAAAAAAATTCTGTAAATCTATATTATTTTGTTTTATCTTTCTTATGCAAATAGCCATGTAAATATGGAAACAGATGGTTATATTGTTCAACAGAATGAATATGTATTAACATATGCATCCAATTTTTTCTGGCAAATGTAAATTTTCATCTGCTCTTTAAATTTAATGGTTATTATAACATTTTGATGAAAAAGTAAATGTACTTGGATAGCTGCAATATAATCATAGAAAATTTACATCTATTTACATTACGTAGGTATATTTTTCATGGAATCTATGGTAAATATATTAATCTTTCCACTTGTAATTCCTTGATTTTATTGTGGATTTTTAAAAATTGATTTGACACTCAAAAACATTTTATATTTAATGTCTATGTTTAATTCCCAAACCTACATTTTAGACATCATTCACTAAATTGCAATGAGATAAAACTATCTTACTTGCTATGTTTCACTTGTGGTAAACTGATAAGTTTACTTATATTCATGGTGTCTAGATACATTTTTCCTGCATTATTTTGGGATCAGTGTGTTGAGTAAATTTTTAGTCCCTTATTTTTCACAACAACTTTATATATTATAAATTCTGTTTTATTTATTGTGAATATACATTGATGTATTTCAAATTCAAGTTTTCTTCCCAAGCTAAAGGCTGCATTCAGAAATGAACAAAACAAAACCCATCAAATGCTGGCTTTTGCCATGCTGAAAGCTAAAAACATCTGATATATTACATGTTTGTTCAGTTTGTAATAGATAAAAACATAACTTACAGAAAAAAATTACTTATGTGAGAATCTGGGAGTCTAAAACATATTCACCAAAATTCTTTAAAATACTGAGTCCTACAGCTGTCTAAGAAAACAAACAAAAACCCATAAGCAAAAAGGCACAAAACTGAACTTATCATATATTCATGCTTATTTTAACATGTTAATATTCGTGAAAGAATAATTTTACCTCAAGTCATGTTGGGTAGAATTAGGAGGGGTCTTTTGGGCTATTTCATTAGAAATTTTTATATTCTTCATTACATTTTGCAAATAGAAGGAGTAGCAGTTATTCTGATGAAAAAAAGTTAAAAGAACCTAGAAATTTCACTTCTAAATATTTACCCCCCCAAAATAAAAATATATATTCAGAAAAATACTTGAACAAGAAGGTTCATAGTAGCTTTATCATAATAGCCCAAAACTGGAATCAGTTTTTTTTTTTTTTATTGTTGGGTGAATGGATAAACAAACTGTTGTAGTATTCACACAATGGAATACATCCTCAGCAATTAAAATGAATACAGTACTGAACCATGAGACAACATAAATGAATTTAAAGTATAACTTAGCATTAAAGACTGCTTACTTCTTACCAGCACATCTGGTATGCTATCACTTATCTGAAGTTCTAGAACAGGTAAGACTAATCTATACTGGTACAAAAATGCAAACAGTAGTTGTCTGTGGTGGTGGGAACTGACTGAGAAGGGGCAAGAGAGAATATTCCAGATTGATCTATATCTAGATAGGGATCTGAGCTACACAGGATGTGTATAGAAAATTTACACTTAAGATTTGTGCATTTCGTTGTATTATAAGTTTTACCTCAAAAGTAAAAATAACAATAATAATAATATTGACTTCTATGATGTGCATGCTGAAATAGTTAGGAGGAAGCATACTGATGTAGGAAATTTATTTGGAAATGCATTAAAAAATCCAAGATTGATTGATGGAGGAACAAAGTGATGACTAGTGGAATACTTAAATGATTAAGCAAGTACATAAAAATGTTATTAATAAAAATTAGGTCTTGTATATACAGGTTCACTGTAAAATTCCTTTACCTTTTCTGTATGTTGAAATTCTTATAATATATTTGAATAAAATGAAAAAGATACCAAGCATTCCTGTATACATAAATATATATATATACACACACACACATATATATAGCATAGAGAGGGAGAGAGAGAATAAATTTTTTCTTCCTTATGGTACATAGACACTAAAGGAGCCAACTTACTATAGAAACACTACTGTCAACTATATATGTTGCAAAATATTTTTGTCTCAGCAATACAACCAAAATATAATAGCCAGAGTCATAAAATTTCAGAGGTCTGACATATCAGAAATTATTTACCCAGAAGCTCATGGACTTAATAGTTAATGGGAAATTGGTACATGTATAGTGATACAATGGAAGTGGAACTGAATTTAGAGTTACCTAGTCATAATTCCTTTAGAACTGGTGAAGGTGTTTTCTTTGTTTGGTCGGTGTATTGGTTTGGGTCCAGTGGGAGTAACACAGAAAGAAAGATTCAAAATTAGCAGAATTATAAATGATCCAAGAATATCACACATAAAGCAACCCCAAAATTAACGGGTAAATCCAATTTTCCTTACAAGGTATCAACCAGAATCTTTTCTTAAATATAGGATGGGTTTGTTTTTTTTTTTTTTCAAATACAGGTGCGTAGAAGAAATTATTAACAAAACCTAATGCTGAATGTCTATTTTTTAAAAGCTGGTATCAATGTATGGGTTTTTGAGTTCTTCTCAGTATCGTCCCACAGCAGTAAAAGCATCATCATCAAACACTTAAGTTCATTATCATACATATGTGTCCCAGAGCAAAACATGGGCCTATTCATAATAGGCTTTTCTTACAACATTTTGTTTTAAAGATTCTATGAGATCATTCACCTTTTAATTCTACTGCTGTATATATCATTTCCTTTCATCATCTACCTGGTTGTACCTGAATATTGTTTTTCGTTCAATTGAATAAAGAAGAGTCACTACACTGTTTTCAGAAAAAGGAAGGGCAGGTGAAATGCAGAGAGAGAGGGTAATTAGCTTTCCCAGGTCTTATAGCATGCCCTGAAGGGAATGTCAGTTTTAACTGATTACTTTGGAAGTAAGCAGCAAATCAAACTTCCTCCAAAAGCCTTTAATTACAGAGCCCAGGCTGCCATTTCAATACCCTTTAGTTTTACTTTATTGCCAATTCAGACATATTTGAAGCAAAGAGATTGTTCAGACCATAACTGTGAAGACTGGAAAACATGTGCAAAAGCAAAATACGGTGGCAAATTCTCCATGTTTTTTTTTTAGGATATCAGTTTACATATCATAAGTAATTTCTGTCAGAGCTTTTTGAGAAAGAACACATTTTTTTTAACGCAAAACACTCATTTTTCAGAAGAGATTCTGCTTATTTTAATGTTTGTATCAGTTTCTACTAGAATAAAATTCAGTCATTTGTTTGACTTGATCATTTTATTTATAGCCATGGGTTAAGATAAAATGGTACATGGTTGCTCCCTCTTTTCTCCTTTGATAACATTAAGAATTGTAACAAAGGAGCGATTCTGAGAGCAGGAACTAGCATCTAAGAGGCATAGAGTCTAAGACAATTTTGGCATAGAATAGAAGTATCAGAAAGAAAGTCTGAACCTCTCTCTATACAACTCCACCACAAACAGTTGAAAAGCATAAGTAGTCCTTTTCATTCTTTCTTAAGCAACTGCAATCGTCACAATTCTGGGCTAGGTGCAATATCATAAGTGTAAAGACAACGAATCCATCCTTATCTTTCAAGCTTGAACATTACTGAGATACCAAGTGTCTTAGATGCTAGTTCCTGCTCTCAGAATTGCTCCTTTGTTACAATTCCTAATGTCATCAAAGGAGAAAAGAGGGAGCAACCATGGACCATTTTATCTTAACCCATGGTTATAAATAAAATGATCGAGTCAATGTGAAATATTCAAATCATAATACAATATTTTATGTTATTAATGAATGGCCAAAGATACTGTACCATTGCAGAAGTGGGAAAGAAAATGCCAAAGAAGCCTATTTAGACAGCATCAGTCAGTGGTTGCTGTTTGCTATGTCAATAAAAATAATTAATAATAATAATAATCTTTTACACACCCTACTGCTATTTTACTGTGATGAATACAGACCCACAGAGTCATTCAAAGTGGAATTGTGTCCAGTTAAAAGAAAACAAGGAATATCATCGTCCTATTCCAATGAAATGGTGCATACATACACATACACACACATATACTCACACACGCATGCATTAATTCAAGCAGAGATCATAAAGCCAGATCAAAAAATATTTTGCAACATATATAAGAAAGAAGAGTGCATTAATGTCTACCCATAGAACGTCCTTTTGCATGTTCGCTATTTTAACCATAAGTTCCTTGGCATCAGGGCCTGCATCAATGTTTCAACGGTCTCTGATGTGCAGTGAAATATACTTTTTAAACTATGGGTACTTTTTGCTTGCTAATGAGCTAAAACAATCTGTTGATCTTTCCTCCTCCATAATCTTTCTTTCATCAATATTTCTATTGGTTGCTAAATCTCTCCCCAATTCTACATCCCAGACTACAAACTTCAGAATGGGCTGTCTATTGACCAGTTGTTGAACTATAGGAGCAGTGACATTCTCTGAAACATTTTGGAAAATATATTAACTTCCAGATGCAAAGGGTGAAAGTTAGGAATGACTTCAGAGGAGGAGAATGTATATTATAAGGGTCATCACAGGAGGAGCAAGAACACAAAGCGAAGCACTGATGGATGGGATTTATTAGAACCTCACAGGTAGTACACGTGTTTGGGTAGTACAGGAGTGCCCAAAGAGAAAATGAAAGCTGACCCTCAAAGCATATGGCAGTAGGGCCCCAAACCACCCCCTAGCCACAGCCACAAGGGAGCAAGCCAACCTATTTCAGAACTTATTTGGGCTACTGAATAATTTTCCCTATCTAGTAGAACTTTTATTACATCATCCTTTAATTATTTTATTGTAGGTCTCCCTTTCCTATTATTCTGTGAGTTTTCAAGGCCAGGCAACAAGAACTCAATAAACATAGGACAGAAAGAAGGACAAACAAAAGGAGAGGGAGGAAGAAAGTTTATTCCTTTGCTTCTTTCAACATCAAGTGTCATTGAAATCCCTAAGTGGTGTATGAATTATTGTGTCTTTCGGTTTCTGATTTATTTTCCCCAGTCTCTCTGAAGAGGGTATCATATACAAACCATAGTTTATATCCTTATTCTTTAATATCTTATACTATGAGATTAAGTAAAAAGATATCACCTTTTTATTATCAATAGCCATCACCCTTCCTAAAAAGGAATATTAAAGAAGAAAATAATCAGATCAAGGCCATCACATATATGATTGTAAAATTTATGATTTATTATGTAGACAAGAAAAATGAATGTGTTCCATTTTTATTTATAGAGACATTAAATGTCATAGAAGAGATTTCACAAACCATAATAATTAAAGAAATATACAGCATTTTCTGCCTTGAGCATTTATTATGAAAATATGAAATAATATTTTGAGAAAACTACTTTGGTATTTTTGGGATAATAAAAGAATAAGAAAGATCACACAATCACCAGTCACTTAATTAAATGTTAGATCAGTTGGATTTTATGTGAAAGGTTGGCACAAAGAAAACTGTTTAAATGGTTTGTTTAAACATAACAGAGGGCCTATGCACAAATGATGCTAGCATTTGGGCAAGTGCCCCAAGTGGAGATTCATCAGAGGTGGATATGTGGAACAAGAGAGCTGGAATCATTTTTGCCATATAATATGAGAATGTTCTTTTCCACTACACACATGAAAAAAAGAAAATCCATGAAAAATGTCACTGGCAATAGGGTATTAGCCCTGTTCTAGTAACAGTAGGTCTCCTCAGGGCTTGCCATGGGCAAAATCGTGAAGGGGGAGGAGCAAGTTCGCTGAGTGGGAAAATTCTTGGGCTAAAAGTTTGGCAACTGCAATTTATTCGATTTTTGAAAAAACTGGCAACATGAGTGTGTCTAAATTTAAATTCTCTATTTTAGATTGATTATCTGTAAAAATAACTACCTCTGAATCCCCTACCAATTAAAAAAAAGGCCTATGAAAACAAGTCTAACTTTTTCAGATTTTATCACTCCACACAGCCTCAGCTTTACATGCTAGCAAGCAAACCCTCTTTTGCAATATCCAGTTATCAGCCTCCATGGTCTTTTCTAACTTATGGCTTCTCGAATCACTCATTATAATGTATAATCCATAATTCCAAGGGTGCCCATGGTCTGGCATTGCTTTAAAACCATTTGTTCCTATATTCCTTCACTGAAGCCAAACTCCACAAATTTGTAGAACTAATTTACATCATTACCTGGAAAAGCAGAAAATTAAGCAGCTAGGGTACATCAAAGATGGCATTTTCTAGGTGCTCAATCAATATTTATTGAATGAATGAGTTCATAGATACGGATGATAAAATGGAATGAGAGTAACAAAGTAGTAGCAATTCCAAAAAGTAGAAGCTATCTATTGAGGTATAAATTCATTTTCCAAACTTTCAAAATGGTGTCATTGTGGAATTCCAGCTAGCTCAAAGAAATTAATTGCAAGCTATTGAAATTTAAGAAAATGTAGGGAAAACATTTTCAGGTAGACCAGTCTTTAAAATCTTTCTCAAATTCCTTATGTGAGATAATGCTTATTCCTATAGAGGTTAGGCACCCATTGCAGTCTTGAAGTTTTATACTCTCCTTCAAATGTTTTTTTTCTTTCTAGTGCTCTTTGAAGTCAAATTTTTCATCTATTATTCTTTTCATCCCAGAGCATTCTTTTTCTTACGTTGTTCAACAGCATCCCTAAAAAGGCAGCACGTGGATCCTACATATAAGTTACAAGACTAAATAAAACTCTTCTCCTTTAAATCCTATGCAATAGTTTTAATAAACCATGCACCAAAGAAACAAAATAAGTCGCTCATATTGGTAAATTGAAAGATTTAGTTTACGTAAAGTTCCTTCCACTTCTTCCATTCTCTGATTCTGTCACCATCATTACTGCTTGATCATTATATCAAATCTTTCTTCCTGGATTTAGTCTTTATTTTCCAGATTGCAGCAACAGCCACATTATTCCATGACAGTAGACATTGTCATGGAATATTATCATGAGGCATGTAAACCAGATGGTGCCTTAACATGCAACTTTGTTGTTGGCTCTTTATTTCCCATGAAATTACTCAACAAACATCAAGATGAAGTTTTTTCCTCCAAGATGAAAGAAAGATGCCTGTCTAAGACTTTGTAGTTTCATAATTCTGTGCAAATGCTGTTGCTAGCCCACTTTCCTGGAAAAACAGACTCTCAGATGAAGACTTGCCTGCAGGAATTTTACTGGTGCAAACACTAATGAGGGTCAGTGCCTGTGGGGGAGAGCAGGGTTGGGGAGAGGTAGAATATGAAGTTAGGCAGTGTGCTCTGAAGATCTGTCCTGAACTGAAGCAAGGAAGATGGTTCCTCCTAGCCCCATGTTGACTTACTGAATGCAGCTCCTTTCTGTTGGAGGCAAGTCCCAGAGAGGACCTCAGCTGGAAACTGTCAGCTTTTAACACTTTCAGAGGCAGGCAAATAAGTGTTTCAGTGCTGGAGGAAAGATCTCAAACTGTACCACAGCATCTAATACAGATGTACATGGAAAAGTGGGGTAGAAAGCAATGCCGGCCTGCCTGCTGTACCACCATTTAGTGTCCTTCATATTGAAAGAGGCTTGTAAGCACCACGGCCATCATTTAGCTCTAATCTACCCAGGAGCAGACTCACTTCTGCCCACTATTCCTGAGGTAATGCTTATGTACTGTAACTTCTTCCTTGGGAAATGAAATACATAATTTCTTTATTGGAAAATGAAAATGACAATAATTTGCATGGACCTGCTTTAAAGTAGTTTTTGTTTGATCGTTTATTTGTTTGTTTTAAATAAATATCATAGAAAAAATGCATTGTCCGTCATGGAGGAGTAAAATAACTCAGTTTCTCTCCTAAAAAATAGAATATTTTTAAGAGAAATGAATGAATGATAAAGAGGGATGGAAAAGCTATGAGTTAAACAACCGTTGAGGTTAAAGTTGAATGAAAGTGCCACACATTTGCAAGGGGACTGCAGAAAAAAGTGGTGGTTGAAAAAACATACTCTTATTCATTTTCCATTCTCATCCAGTCTTGTAATTTTTCACTCATTGCACAATTACTAAGAGTCTAACATTTGTCCGGCCCTGTGTTAAACAACAGGAATGCAAACCTTAAAATCACAGCCTCTCATTTTATGTAATTCTTGGTCTTATAGGGAGTTGAAGGAATAAACTACCATTTACTTTTTATCACTTGAATGTGCATTCAGTTCACCTGAGGATCTTGTTAAAATGCGGATTCTGTTTTAATAGGTCTCCAGTGATATCTGAGATTCTGAATTTCTAATAAAACTTTGCTGGCTCACTGCCCACAGACTGAGATGCAAAGTTGTAGAGCTTCTAACCCTATGCTCTGTCACTAGTCTACACTATCTGAGGCAGGCATTCAGATTTGGTTTTACATCCACTTTTCTCTTTTCCATCTTCACCTTATTCTACTCAGTTCCTTAATTCTCTCCATCCATGCCCTTGCCTTCAATTATGACTTAAACTAAGAAAGCTCATGTTACAGGTTGAATTTTGTCCCCCAGAAAGACATGTTCAAGTCCTAACTCCCAGACCTTTATAAATTGGGTCTTTGAAGATGTGATTAGTTAAGATGAGGCCAAACTGGATTAGTAAGGGCCCAAATTCAGTATCACAGGGGTCTCTAAAAAAGGAGGAAATCTGGACAGAAACAGACACAAGTGAAGCCAAGTGAAGACAGAGCAGAAACATCTACCAGCCAAGGAATGTCAAGAATTGCTTGCAAATACCAGAAGCTAGAAGAGGCAAGGAAAATTTCTCCCCTACAGAGTAAGAACAGTCCTGGCAACAACTTGATTTCAGGCTTCTAGCCTCCAGAATAGTGAAACAATACAGCCTTTGTTTTAAGTCACCTAATTTGTGGTACTTTATTATAGTAGCCCTAGCAAACTAAGCCAGGTCACAATTTTATCTCTAACGCTTCAGACTCTCATACCCAGATGCCTTTTGGACATAACATTTTGAAGTCTCAAAGGCAACTCAATCTCAACATGTCTAAAGCCAGACTCATGGTACACCTCTAACCATTCAGAATCCCAGTAACTAAAGCTTCATTTACAGAGTGGGGCAAGTCATTTTGGAGACCCCTACCTTGTACAAACTACCTCAAAGTCCTGTAGACTTGCTAAATTGATTTCTAATCCATCTATTCTTGTCATATGTATTACAATCATCCTGGTTCAAAATTCAATTATCATTCACCTAGTGAAACCTATTCTCACTCCCCCATCTAGATCAAATACATCTATCATTGGCTGTCATACTAGATTTACCTCTTCTTTGTACCACTTATTACAACTGCATTTTCTCCTGCTTTATATAATTCTTTGATTGATATTTGTGTTCCTATTATATAGTAAGTTCCATGAGGAAAGGGATGTCCCTGACTTTATTTGCCACTTATTTCCAGTGACTAGAGCAGCATTTGAACAAACAGACTCTCAAGAAATACTTGGAATGAAATGTTGACTAAAAGTGATTCTATCTTAAATCTTAAAGATCACAGCCTTATAACTGAGTAATCCACAGGAGCTCAGCATCCCTACTCCAGGACCAATCACCTCTATTACACAGCTCTTCTCCAGAAATTATTTTCAAATATAAAGTGTCCAGTAAGGATCATCTGAATTAAACGAATAGGCAATGCCATGTACTCATCTTGTACAGAATTTATTCCAACTAGAATTTACTGACCCCAATCTGTGTGAGGCTGTGCATTAAGTATAAGAATAAAGTGTCGCAATTTTGGAATCTCATCAGAGTGATTAATACGAATGCGATTAGTTTAGAGATTGAATTACTCTCAGACTCCAAAGTCCATATGGCTTCTTCATTTGATGTATGCAATCAATTTACGATATCTCATCTTGATTCTATGAAACATATACTATACAACATATTGTAGATTCTATTATGATTTTGTGACAGATTAAGTAAAATAACTTACATAGATAAGCTAGGAACATGAAGAATCTCATGAAGGCTTACTAACTTAGATTTATAGAGCAGACATAGAGGAAAAAAAAATTATCAGAATTTTTTTAAAAACCAGGGAGATACTAAAAACACATCAATTGAGTTTACAACTTTATTAAATATCATATGCTATGCCCTGACTAGGATGAAATGAATCATATCCATTCTCTTAGGATATCCAAGTCTCAAGGGCAAGATAGAGCAGTCAATGGATATTTACAATAGAGGGGCTCAGCGCTATTACATCAGCCCATCGTAGATGTAATCAGCCATAGAGGAAATTCACATGGTGATGACTTAAGTCCCCAGCAACAGAACTGGGCACGATCACTTGGCCAAGTTGATGACTGAACCTAACAACTACAATATTTAAAGATCTCATCTTCTACAGATCTATAGATGATTGAGCAAACACAGAAAAGGAAAGTACAATGTAATTTAGGAAAGGGGTGTTGGCAGAGGACGGAGATAAAAGCATGACTGTCTCAAGGAAGTGATTCTTAAGATGAGCATTCAATGTCTAGAAGAAAATATCTTAGTTGTGATGGCTGAGAAAACAATCGGGGCAGAGGGAACAGATTTTGGAGTCCCTTGTATATATACTATTGACAATGGTTGAAAACTAAGGCTTTTCAAATTTTAGGCAGTGGTGAATCAAGTCTTTTATGGACCTAGATGGTTTTTACAAACAGTAAAGAGAACTGTGAAGTGCAGAAGAACATTTCTTTTAACCATACAGTCTACATCAGCCTTCTGAGAACATTTAGATCCTTATGCTATTGATACTCTTGGATTTTCTAACAAATGTGACTGGATTGAAAAAGATAATAAATGCAGGACCATGACTCAACATTGCACTCACAGCCAGTTAAACTAGATTGCTTATCATCTTTAAAGTTAAAGCCTCAGATTGTATTTGTTGCTTAAACGAAATTTCTCTCACAATTTCCAGTGTTGTATTAAGTCACACTGTACTAGCTGGATCTCTATGAAGGATTAAATTTCTAGGTCTCTGTAGTAGTTGTTTTAACAACATTTCTAAGCTAACTGGTCCCACTCCAACATACTTAGACATTTATTCCCATCATTCATTTTGTTTTGTTTTTAATTTCATATTTAGTTTGCTAAGGCTGCCAGAATGTAATAGACCAGAGATGGGCTGGCTTTTATCAAGGGGACTTAGTCAGCCTCAAATTTACAGTTCCTCAGAGGAAAGGCAGCCAAATATCATCTGGGTTTCTCTGTTACATGGGAATGCACATGGTGCTGTCTGCTGGTCTTCTCTCCCAGTTTCAGGGTACAAATGGCTTTTTCCAGGACATGTCCTTTCTGTGTCTCCAAATGTCTGGGCCTGAGCTGCTTGAAGCTCTAAGCTGCATCATGCTGGGCTTTGCTGAGCTTTACTAAAGTGCAGCTCTCTCTTCCGATCTGGCCTTTCAAGCCTCCAGCTAATTAAATTAAATATCACTCATTACCTAAGGCACTCACCTCAGCCCACCATAGATGGAATCAGCCATAGAGGAAATTCACATGGTGATGATGCAAGTCCCCAGCAACAGAACTGGGCACCATCACTTGGCCAAGTTGATGACTGAACCTAACGACTACAATATTTAAAGATTTATTGAGTTATAATTCACATAAACAGTACATTTTAAAAGTGTATAATGTTATGTTTTGACATATGTATACAACCATAATGCTATCACCACAATTTAGATAAGGAACAAATCCATCACCTAAAATACTACTTCATGCCCCTTTGCAATCCCTTTCTCTTCTTGCCAGTCTCCCATCTTTGACCCCAGGCAAACTCTGATCTACATTCTGACACAACAAATCAGTTTCCTGTTTTAGTATTCTATATAAATGTAATAATATGTCTGGTTTATGACACTCAGCATAATTATATTGACATTCATCCATATTGTTCATTCCTCTTTTCTTTTTTCTTTTTGCTGAGTAATATTTCATTGTATGATATACCACTATTTTTTTTTAATCCATTCACTTGTTGATGAACATGTGGGTTGTTTCCAGGTTTTTGGCTACTACAAATCAAGCTGATATGGACATTCACATACAAATCTTTGAAGGGCATATGCTTTTACTTTCTCTTTGATAAATTCTTAGCCATGAAATGGTTGGACCAAATAGTAGGTATATATATTGTTTTCTAGCATGGGCAGGCACCAGGAACTGAACCCAGGTCTCCAGCATGGCAGGCAAGAACTCTGCCACTGAACCACTGTGGCCCACCCCTGGTAGGTGTATCTTTTAACCTTTATAAGAAACTGCCAAACAATTTTCCAAAGAGATAGTACCATTTACATTTCCTGGTATATGAGAATTCCTATTTAGGCACATCCTCACTACTTGGTAAGATCATTAATTCAAATTTAGCCATTTAGCCATAAGTGCATAGTGATATCACTTTGATCTTTGTTTTTCCCCAGTATCTATATGTTCAGCATCTTTTCAAGTGCCTATTTGCCATTCGTATACCATCTTTGGTAAACTGTCTGTTAAAATCTCTTGCCTGTGTTTATACTTGATTGCTTGTGTTCTGATTACTGAGGTCTAAGAATACCACATAGATTCTGATACCAGTTCTTTAATGTATGGCTTGGCAGATACTTTTTTCCTACACTATGGCTTATCTTTTCATTCTCTTAACACTTCCCTTCACTGACCACAATTTTTAAAATTTCATGAAATAAAATTTGTCAGTTTGTTCTTTTATGGACTGTGTTTTTGTGTCATGTAAAAAAAAAGACCTTTGCCTAACCCAAGGTTCAAAAGATTTATTCCTACATTTTTTTCTAAACATTTTAGTTTTAAGTTTTACATTAGTTCTATGAAATTCATTTATTTGTATATGCTTATCAGATAGTTGCAGTACCACTTCTTTAAAAGACTCTCAGTTCTCCATGGAACTACTTTGAATATTGGTTGAAAAATAGTTGTTCATATATGTGTAGGTCTATTTCTGTACCATCTATTCTGTTTCATTGATTAATTTGTCTATTTTTGTGCAAATATATTGTCTTGATTAATATAGTTTTATAAATCTTGAAATCAGATAGTCTTAGTTATCCAATTTTGTTCTTTTGAAAGTAATTTATGTTAGCTTAGGTCCTTACTATTTCCATATGAATTTTTAATTGTCAATTTCCACAGATAACTCTGTTGGGGAATTGATTGACAGTTCATTGGAACCATTAAGTAATTTGGGGACAACAGACATTTCAACAATATTGAGTCTTCCCACCCATGAACCTGGTACCTCTCCATTTGCTTAGGTCTTTATTTCATTTCTGTTAACAATGTTTTATATTCTCACTGTTTTTCACATCTTTTGTGAGATTTACCCCGAATGTCATATTTCTGATGCTCTTGTAAATGCTTTTATAATTTTATTTTGATTTCCAGTTGTTTGTTGCTGGTTTATGGAAATAAAGTAGATTTGGTATATTCATTTTTTTTTTTTTTTTTTTTTTTTTTACTTTGCCACCTTATTGTTATGAGTGTGGAACCTTTTTTAAAGAATACTTCTGATTGTCTGACTGTTGATTAGACATAGCAAGCATGCACACCTTATCTTCCTGATCTTAGGGGGAAAGCATTAAGTCTTTCATCATTAGATATGATGTTAGCTGAAGGTTTTCCACAGCTGCTCACTAAAATACTGAGAATGTCTACTATTATTCCTATTTTGCAGAGAGATTTTATCAGGAATGAATGCTTGTGTGTTGGCTTGAAGCTACATACCCCAGGAAAAAAAAAAAAAAACATATTCTTAAGCTTAATTCATTCCTGTGAGTGTGGACCCTAAGATCTCTTCAAGATGTTATTCCAGTTAAGACCCACCTGAATCAGGGTGGGTCTTAGTCCTACCACAGAAGGTCTTATAGGGAAGGTCACACAGAGAAAGATACAGGGAGCACCCAGAAGCTGGAAGTCAATGGAACCTGGAAAAGAAGGGAGAAGCCAGGAGAGGTTGCCATTTGCATTGCAATGGACAGAAAAGACAAGCACCAAGGATCGCCAGCAGAGAGGTCCAGAACTCCACATCTTCTGGGAGAATGCATTGCCTTGATGACACCCTGATGTGGCCTGGATTTGGGATTTCTCCTAGCCTCTAAACTGTGAACCAATAAATTCTCATTGTTTAAGCCAAACCACTACATGGTATTCGCTTGGCAGCTAGAAAACTAAAACAGCTTGATTTTTTATCTTTATTTTTCTGAGCTGTTTATTCAGTTTTCTTTTTTACTTGTTAGTTTAGTGATATATACTGATTTAAGAATGTTATACTAATCTCTTGTATTCTTGAAATAAGCCTCATTTCATCATGAAGAACTATTCTTTATTATATATTGTTGAACTCTCTTTGCTAGAATGTTGCTTAAAGTTTTTGTATCTATATCCATGAGGTGTATTTGTTATATAGTTTTCTTTTCCCATAATACCTTGGTCTGAGTTTGGCGTCAGGATATTGCTGGCCTTACAGATTTGTCTGTAAAATATTTCCTCCTTCAACTTTTCTGAAAGAATTTGTGTGGAATTGATATTCTTTCTTCCTTAAATATTTGGTAGAGGTTGTTCTTGCTAGCTGCCAGAATACAATATATCAGAAACAGAATGGCTTTTAAAAAGCAGAACTAAATAAGTTACTAGTTTACAGTTCTAAGGCCAAGAAAATGTCCCAATTAAAACAAGTCTATAGAAATATACAATCTAAGGCATCCAGGGAGAGATATCTTGGTTCAAGAAGGCCGATGAAGTTCAGGGTTTCTTTCTCAAGTGTGAGAGCACATGGCAAACACAGTCAGTTTCTCTCTCATCTGGAAGGGCACATGGCGAGCACAGCATCATCTGCTAGCTTCTTCTCCTGGCTTCCTGTTTCATGAAGCATTTTCCTTCTTCATCTCCAAAGGTTGCTGGCTGGTGGACTCTGCTTCTCGTGGCTATGTCATTCTGCTCTTCTCTTTGTGAATCACTCTCATTCTCCAAAATGTTTCCTCATTTATAGGACTCCAGAAATTTATCAAGACCCACCCAAATGGGTGGAGACATGTCGTCACCTAATCCAGCTTAACAACCACTCTTGACTAAATCACATCATCTAGGGAGATGATCTGATTAGTTTCAAACATACAGTATTGAATAGGGATTATTCTGCCTTTACAAAATGGGATTTAGATTATAGCTTTTCTAGGGGACATACATCCTTTCAAACCAGCACAGAAGTATTCAGTAAAGACAAGGGACATGGAATTTGTTTATTTTCATCCCCCTCAGGAAAGTTTTACATATTCAATTTCTTTAATAGATACAGTTATTCAAATCTTACTTCTTCTTGAGTATGTTTTAGAAATTTGTATATTTCAAGAACTTTTTTCCATTTCATATTAGCTGTCAAATATATTGGCCTGAAAATGTTAATATTCTCTATTTGCCTTTCTCATTATAGAATCTGCAATGATGCCCCTTGTCTCATTCTAATACTGATACTTTGCACGTTCTCCCTCTTTTTTTTTTCTTGATCAATCTACCCAGATATATATAGAAAATTATTGATTTTCTCAAAGAACCATCCTTTGGTTTCACTGATTTTTCTGTACTCTTTTTCTGTTTTCTATTTTATTTATTTCCATTCTAATCTTTATTATTTCCATTCTCCCATCTATTCTGGGTTTAATTTGCTCTTCTTTTCCTAAATTTTAAGATGGAAGGTGAGATCATTTATTTAATACTTTTCTTTTTGTCCAAAATAAGAATTTAGTGTTATAAATTTCTCTCTTTCAAAGGTTTAGGAGCACCCCACTAATTACATATTGTGCTTTCATTTTTCAGGGTGTCCAAAACAATTTAAATTTCATTTTGATATGTTCTTTGCTGTGTATTATTGCTATATGTATTTTCCAGAGATCTCTCTGATTTTGATTTATAATTTAATTCCATTGCCATCAAAGAATATACTTTGTAGAACTTGAATTACCTTAAACTTATTGAGACAATTTATGGCCTAGGATATGATCCACCTTAGTAAATATTCTCTGTGCACTTGAAAAGAATGTGTATTATGGAACTGTTGGATATCAATGCATTTTCCTTTTTTTTCTTTCTCCTTGTAGCTACATCACTTTTGGCTTTAAGTATTTTGAATGCTATTAATAGGTGCATAAATATTTGGGATTATTAGCTCCTGTTGGTGAATTACCCTCTTTATCATTACAAAATAACTTTCTGTATTTCTGGTAACATTCTTATTCTGGACTCTAATTCATCTAATGTTAACGAAGTCATTTCAGTGTTCTTTTGATTAGGGTTAACTTGGTATATCTTTTTCCATATTTTATGTTTACCTCATTTAGGTCTTTATGTTTAAAATGTGTTGCTTCTAGGCAGCCTGAAGTTGGGGCTTAAAAAAAAAATCAAATAAGATAATCTCTCCTTTTTAATTGAGGTATTTAGACCATTGGCATTTAATGCAATTACTAATATGGTTAGGTTTAAATCTGTCATCTTGGCAATTGTTTTTTTATTTTTCAGACGTGTTCATGTTGCCCTTTTCCTCCTTTTCTGTCTTATTTTTAATCAACTGCTTTTTAAAAATATTTCAGTTTATTTTTTTGCTTGTTTTGCTTAATAGCTATGACGTTTCATTTTATTTTAGTAGTTCTTTTAGTGCTTAGTTTCTACCTTTACTCAAGCCTTCAAAAGATATCATACCCTTTAACAAATATTATCAGAGCCTTATAATAGCATATCCAAATCTCCACCCCCGTTGTCAATCATTTTACTTTTACATATATTACAAATTTCACATCATACTACTACTGTTCTATAAACAGTCGTTACCTTTGAGAGATTTAAATGATAAGAAAATAGTTTATATGTATTTCTTCATATGGTTATTCCTACTGGCTACTCCTTTGTGTCGAAACATATTTACATCTGGTATCATTTTCCTTCTTCTGCATGCCTGGTAATTTTTTATTAGATACCAGATATAATGAATTTGTGTGTGCTGGGCATTTTAGCATTCCTATAAAAATTGTGACTTTGTGCTTGAATCCAATTAAGTTACTTGGAAACATTTTGATAATTTCTGTTCTTGCTTTTAAGATTTGTTGGGTGGAACTGAAGCAGTGCTCTCAGTCTAGGGCCAATTATTCTCCACCACTAAGGAAGTCCGTTTTGTACTTTGTGTTCTTGGTGGGAATAGGCACTATTCTCAGCCCTGTTTGTGTGCTGGGCACTATCTCTCACCCTTTTGGGTGGTTCTTTCCCCAAATTTCCTAACAGACATGCACTGATAAGTGGAAAAATTGAGTGTGACTCAACAGATTTCTGAAGTTTTCTCTGTGTGCCGCTCTATCCCCTCTGGAATTCTGTCCTGTGAATTCTCCCTGGACTCTTAGCTCCACCTTTCTAATTCAGTGTGACTGCCAAGCTCTGCGACTTTTACCACCCTATTCAATGGTCTGGAAACTCCCTTAAAGCACTAAAGTGGGCTTAATTATAAGGCTTATCTCTGGTTTCCCATCACTGAGATCACTTTCCTTCTTTGACTGATGTCCAGCGACCTGAAAACTGTTGTTTCATGTATTTGTCAGTCATTTTTGTTGTTTCAGGTATTAGGGAACATTTGATTCATGTTACTCTATCAAGGCTGGAAGCGGAACTCTCATCAATTTAATAGACTTTGTATATATATGTATATGTGTGTGTGTATAAGAACAAGATTATGTGTCTTGTTCTTACAGATGTCAAATGGCTTAGTTCTCAGGTACAGATTCATTTGACATGAACATGCTTGGTCTCCCTGGGAAGGTCCTGGTTATAACTGCATGTCTGATACAAGAATACAAGCCTTTAGACTAATATGGACTATGTACTTTTAATCTTTGCATCTCCCATATAATTTAGAAGAGCACCTTACCCACATGCAATGTTAAAGAATGAATGCTCCCAGGAATGCCTGAAGCACTTCTGTGGATAAATGTCTTGCTGACGCATAGCTTTGTAGGACTGTGCATCTGATCTACCCTACTACTCTTTCCTGAAATCTCCTTACGTAAAATGTTTTTGAATTATGATGTCCAAATTCTTTTAAAAATTGGTTTCAAAATATCACGGATTTGGAAATATCCTCAGAGATCTTCTTGAACCTACAAATGCAAAATATCATTTACAAGGGACCCTTGGTTTTATAGCCTCCAAATTTTTCACAGGAACATCTGATTTGTTGTTCTAATTGTAAATAATTTTGTATGACAATTCTAAGTTTAATTTTTATATTTATTTAACTTAGCAGATGAGTTGCTGTCCATTAGAAATATAGTGTGGGCCACATCTGTAATTTAAATTTCTCTAGTAACAACTTTACAAAATGTACAAGGGAACAGGCATAGCTACTTTTAATAATATATTTTATTTGTCCCAGTAAGTATAAAATATTATCATTTCAGCATGCCCTTGATAAGAAAGAAATATTAATGCAATATTTCATTCCTGTTTCCATTCTAAGGCTTAGAAATTTAGTATGTATTCTACATGTACAGTATATCTTAATTCAGACTAGGCACATTTCAAATAACCAATAAACACACATGGTTAGGGGCTACCATATTGGATAGAGTAAGCCAAAATAATACTTTTAAGGTACTTTTTAGCAACTGCAGTAAACAATATTAGGATCTGATTTATATGTCCTGCTAATATGCCATATTTTATTCATCAACAACTGTAGTGAATACTCAAAGCCACCAACAATAACATGCCTATTCTGAGTACTTCTAGCCTTTGGGCTTAAAAGGTTGTGCAATGATCCTAGTTTTACCACTTGTCATTTTGAGACTCATTAGGGTTATTAACATAAATGTGCCTCAATATCTTAACTTGCTAAATGAGCCTAATTTCTGTTGCTGCAAATTCATAACTTGTGAATCTCAAACAAGAAAATAGAAGTGAATATACAGAAGATTATAAAATGTAAGATGCAAACAAGATATAAAACGGAAAATTTCTTGGATGTAGACCCACCTTATATGAATTTGCTCTTTTATGTTTTGGCTTCCAACACACTCATTTTCCAAGAAGAGAGCATTAAATAATCACAAACTCAATGGTTTGGAAGACAGGAGAATCAGCTCTGGATTTTTCCAGTAGATACACTTATGACCTTGGAAAAGTTGCAGAGATCTTTGATAAAAGGTCTCCTCCTCTGCAGGATGAGAGGATTGCCCAAGACGATCTCTAATTTGGCTTTGAATTCTGAGCCTCTTTGATTCTATTCTTGCTAGAGCTCCAGGAGATTATTTTGGGTAACATAGTACATCAGTGTTTTTATCAGTTATTCCATACCAATTTTATGTGTATGACATAAGGCTATGCTTTTTTAAGTCTAATGAGCATTTTCACATTTAAAATAGAAAATGAATTCAACAAGAGTATTCCCTAAGGGTGAAAATTAGGTACAATTTTGCTCCACCTATAAAGCAGCTGCTATCGCTGTTTGCTGACTTGCAAATCATTACTGAATGTTTCAGTACATCTTTTTACTTGTTGACATGGTGCAAAGTCAGCTCCTGAAGTGCCCATAATTGTTGGACTCATGATTTGTTCCTTTTTCTTCTTTTTTTTTTTTGGTTTGCATGTAGAAAAGACGTGATTAATAGTGTACATTGCACAATACTTTCTATGGTCATTTAAAACATATATGATGCAATTTAAGTTCTTACCTTAAATAGAAACAAAAAAGCTGTTTTACACAGCAATAGTTAAAAATCTGAACATACACCTGGAAACAAAATTGGCAAGTGATGGTAGCAATTTAGCATCAAACTAAGAGCAATAGTTAACCTGATGAGAACCTACGAGGTGCCAGACCAGGTGATTCTCAAATGCCTCTGCATTTGAATCCCTAGGAATCTTTTAAAACTTACCAAACTCAGGCTATATTAAATCACAAACTCAGGTGGTAAAATACAACTTCAGTATTTTTTTCACCTCCCCAGGTTAGTCCACAGTGCATGCAAGTGGGGTAAACACTGAGCTATGCTCTGTGCTGAGTACTACATGATTTCATGCTAATTTTTACAACTACGCTTCCTGTCATAAGATATATTCTATAACACAACAATTAGCAAATTATTTCAAAACAAAATTACTTGTGACAAATTCAATTGGGTAAAAATATACGTGAAGAAGGAATTGAGTGAAAGCAGGCACATTACTTCAACTCTCCAAATGACCCACTATTGGGACCTGCTGGGGAAAATCTTGAAATTCCCAGTCATCTTAAGTGGGAAAGGACTTCAAACTATCTCCTTTTTGTTCTCCAAGACCTCCATCATGGTAATATTCACAAAAAAAATACAGGTATCTAAGGATCCCAGCCTCATCAAAAAGAGAATGAAGGAGAAATGGCCCATGAAAATGTGTTAAAGAGAAAACCCGAGCCTAGTTCTTATCAAAAATTTGTTTTTGTGAAATAATGTTCATAAATCTCCACTCTTGTGAGTCTAGATTTTTCCTTAGATGAGAGAGTTGCCTCACTTGGACCCCATTTTTTGACCCATACGATTGTTTTCACTGTATTATATTTAAACACAGGACTTGTACTGAGATGTGTTTTATGAAATATTTGTATGACATTTTGTTGTATAACATAGGACTCAGTGACTGTTTAAAGGATAATCCGCAGGAGATATTTCTCCCCAAGTTTTGTGTCAGGAAATGCTGTGCTTTCCTTAGGAAATGTTATATTTCTATCTCATCAACAAAGTAATTTTGTCCCACTTTTTTCCCTATGTGTTTTGACCAGGAAGTGCAAATGCACATTTGTGCTTCTTGGTAATAAAAAAATCCAAACGCACAAAATTTTATGTATTAATATTCCCTCTAACTAATGATACTATCTTTAATTGCCTTCACCATCCCCTGGTTTCCTATTTTTAACTTATAATATTGTATGATTTTTATAAGCTAACTCCAATGTCTTATTTTTATTCCTATAGCTCTTGCAACATCTACCTCTATCTGTTGAATTTCTACAACAATGCATAAGGTCAAAATACATTTTCCCTTATAGCAGTGTCACTCTAAAGCTAGCAGAAGGATTCTTGCAATATTCAATGGAGGAGACAGAATATATATGTAGCACAAACATATGCCATAGTAAGATGAACCCAGCCACCCCATCCTAATGTTAATCCTACTTTAAAATTCATGAATTATAGAATGGTTGCACTGCTCCCACTTCCATGAATCACTGAATGCTAAGACTCAAAAAAGTGTTAAGACAAGTTTAGTACCTAACTTGACATATCTAATGATTTAAGTTCTGGAAAAGAATTTGCTCTAATATCTGGGTGAAATATATTGCTGAATTTAAAAATTTGAATTATTTTAATTCTTTATAGTGATCACTTTCTGTGAGATGCATTTTGAACACATGGTATATGGAGAATACATGGGCCTATCAATGTATTTTCACCCAAGAAAATTTAGTGCTTTGTGTTATGGCCATAAGCCCTTTCTAGAGAACTCATTGATTCACTTAAAAATAATTTTTCCAACATCTAGAAATAGCACATTCATAGAGACATAATGTAAACTAGAAGTTATCAGAGGATGAAGGGAGGAGGGAAAGGAGAATTGTTTGATGAGTATAGAATGTTGGAAATTTTAAAATGAATTTTCTTAAAAGAAATGTTTCCTGACAGGTACAGAAATTTACACCAAAGCATTCTGCCAGACTAATCTCATTGTGGATCAATGTTATGTCTTCTTCACAGAGGGAAAAAAGTAGGTACTAAATTAATACTTAATCAATGAATAATGAGGGGATCCCTGTGTCCAGCACTTTGTAGCTATTTTATATTTATTTAATACATTGATAAGCATTTATTTTATCACCAACTCTAAGCAGGAGCACTTTATAATTTTCTTTAACTAGAAAGTCATTCTCCTTTCATCCATACCACCAGAATATTTTCTACATCTCAACAAGAGAGTTTATTAGGTTCCAAGTACAGTACTGGGTAATTTATGTGCCATCTCTTTTACACCTAATGATATCATCATTCACACGTAAATATGGGTAAAAAAAAAGACTCAGGGTTATGGAAAAACTTGCCTGAGGATGTACAACCAGTACATCATGGTAAAGCTCAAATCTGAAACAAGGTCAGCCTAAGGTTTAAGTCTTCCTCCTCACATTTTTAAAATCAAAAAATTTTCTGTGGTCGTCAGTGAAATTGCAAACACTTATTAAACAGCCCTCACCCAGTTCTCACCTACCACCATCTCCTTCTCTGGGGAAGTCAGGAGCATACACCAAGTAGCCAAAGTGGCCACCCCCTGGCCTGACACTAACCCCACCTCCTCTTCCACTGGGGTTCATTCCACTGCTTGAATGAAAATGCCTGACTAGACCCAAAACACAGAAATCAGCAACAAGTAGCCCCAAATGCTTATCTGAATATGAATTCTCAGTGGTAGGCGACCTTCCTTCCAAGGTGGATAAAAACCACGTTCAAGAAGTACAGATTTCTCACTCTTTTCCAGCGTGAAGCAGGGCATGCTGAACCGCCATCTATGGATTCTGGCTAGAAGCAGTTTTCAGGCATACTAGATCAGCTGTATTATGACTTTCTCTCCTGCTCTGTCAAACTCTCTGCGCTGCGTACATGACAAAGAAAGTATTTGTCCTATCTGGACTCTTTATCTCTGTGCAAGTAATAAAGGGATCATTTGCTGAAACTTTCTGTTGTGTCCTGAACCTGTAGTCTCACAACGCACCTTCGTAGCAATTTCCTTCACAATCTTCTTTAACAGACAAAAATTTTCTGACAATATTAAGCATATTATAAGGTAATTCCAAGTCTCTAAAAATCAAGGGTAATTATATAATCATTAATTTTTTTTCCCCACTTGGGGAAGTTGAGTTTTCCCCCTTTTTTGTTATTCCCCCAATGGGGTTTTGCAAATACTTTTTTATTCGCTGTTCAAATCACTCTGAGATTTATCAGGGCATCACTCTGCACAAACCTACAAAATCTAATGCCCTACCCGAGGTTCCATGTACTTATGGTATTCAATAAAGCTGTCCACATAAGTTATATTAGGAAATGCACTAATCAAAATATAAATTTTGTACCAAATAAACACTTTTTGCTTTAGTCTCATACATAAGTTAAAGCTTTAAAATATTAATTACCATCTATTTTCAACACCCTGCAGTATTGATTTTTTTTAAGTTGTAATTTTTCTTACTTACCTTCCCTTTACGGTGAGTCCTACCATTTCCTCATAAGCCACCTTGTCAACACTTCTCTATTTCCTTAAAATTTTACTCTAGTTTTTAAAAGCTATTTTAAGTTTCTTTATTCAAAAATTATGTTTCTCTTAATTTGAGAGTCTTTCACTCTAAACTTGTAACAGAGTGGCTTTTGCCTAAATGTTTACACCAGCTTTAATCACTATATGGCTTTAGTTGGGTTTTCCTACCTGCAACCTGACGTTCAAAAATAGCCTAAGTGTGTCCTTCAATCTCCATTTCCTCTTCATTCTATTCCTCTAGACACTATTCCGTAATAAAGCAAGGCATTATGGAGCACTTATCCCCCTAGCACTGAAAGAGACCAATGAATTGACCATCCATTGCCTGACATCAGGGTTTGCTATTTTACTATAGAGACAAGACATAAATGCGAAACAATGAAAAAATATTCAAAATGATGTACAGGCTAAAAAGGCACTAACTTGAATATAATCAAGGCCCTTGCCCCAAGTAACCTTTAAAAAACAGTTTTTAGATGTGATTTATTCTTTTCACATGAAGCAAATGGGCCTGAACATAGCACATACACATAGACACGTTGAATTTCAATAGATAAAACATTTTGAAATTGTTAAAATTCATTTTCCAAGTATTTATAGCTGATTGCATGCATCTAAAATTCAAAAATTAGGATCTAAAAAGTTGTAGCCATTAAAAATTAAATGAAAGAAAATGATGGGGAAGTAATACAGATTGCTGACATAATTCTTTTTGGAATTTCAAATGGATATGGCTTTTTTATGTCTTCTCTGCTTTAGTTGCTCACTGTTGTTTTTTAAAAATAACTTTTTTTATTAGAGAAGTTGCAGGTTTACATACAAAATCAAGCAGAAAATACACTCCTAATAGTCACAGTTTGCATTACTGTGGGATCTTTGTTACAACTGATGAAAGAACAGTATTATAACTGAACTATTAACTATAATCCATAGTTTAAATAAGCGGACACTGTTTGTGTTGTATAGTTTCATGTTATTGTTGTTTTGAATTTTTTTCTAGTAACATTTATACAACCTAAAATTTATCCTTTTAATCACAGTCAAATATAAAAATCAGCACTGTTAAGTTCACAGTGTTGTGCTACCATCACCACCATCCATTACAAAAACTTTTCCATCACCCCAAACTGAAACTCTGTACCAATTAAGCATTAACTTCCCATTCCATACTCCCACCTTGAACTCTTATAAACTGTATTCTAGTTTCTGACTTGATGAATTTACTTATTTCATATCAGTAATTTCATACAATATTTGTACTTTCGTGTCTGGCTTCTTTCATTCAACATGATGTCTTCAAGGTTCATCCATGTTATCATACGCATTGAACTTCATTCCTTTTTATGACTGGATAATATTCCATTTTATGTATATAAAACATTTTGTTTATCCATTCATCTGCTGATGACACTTGGATTGCTTCCATCTTTTGGCAGATGTGAATAATACCATTTTGAACACTGGTGTGCAACTACTTTTGTAAACAAATGTGCAAATATCTTTACATAAAAACATGAGGAAAAAAAGAAAAATACATAAATGGATACTTCATCAAAATTAAAATCTTTTGTGCCCCAAAGGATGTAGAATGTGACAAAATATGTGGAAACCATGTATACAACAAGGATTGAATATCCAGACTACATAAGGAAATCCTACAACTAAAAAAGAAAAAAGTTGAATAATCATAATAAAAAATGGACAAAGGGCTTGAATAGATATTTCTACAAAGAAGATATATAGAGAGCCAAAAGACACATGAAAAGATTTTCAACACCATTAACCATTAGGGAAATGCTATTTATAACCACAATGAGATACCATTTCATACCCCTTAGAATGGTTACTAGTTTTTTAATAAAAAAGGAAAATAACAAGTATGAGAATTGATGAGGAGAAATAGGAATACTTTCATTTTCCATAGGAATGCAATGATGCAATCAATGTGGAATGTGGAAGAAGTTCAGCAGTTTCTCAGAAAGGTAAGTATAGAATTACCACAACACCTTGCAAACCCACTTCTAAGTATCTACTCAAGAGAACTGAAAGCAGGGATTCAGTGTTGCTTTTTAATGTGTACCGCTACCTCATTATCTCCCCTGAAAAAAATGTAAAGAAGTGAATGAGGCAAACCCTGCCCATAGACTGCATATTAGTACAATTTTGTTAAATGCAGTTGAATCAACAGTGCTGTTATGAATGCCAGTTCCATAGTTCAAATCCATGCTTTTAAATTAACTAATATTCTGTACTGAGTGTGCTGGTTTGAAAGGATGCATGTCCCCTAGAAAAGCCATGTTTTAATCTAAATCCCATTTCATAAAGGCAGAATAATCTCTATTCAATACTGTACATTTGAAACTGTAATCAGATCATCTCCCTAAAGATGTGATTTAATCAAGAGTGGTTGTTAAACTGCATTAGGTGATGACATGTCTCCACCCATTTGGCTGGGTCTTGATAAGTTTCTAAAGTCCTATAAAAGAGGAAATATTTCAGAGAATAGAGATTCGGAGAGAGCAGAGAATGCTGCAGCACCACGAAGCAGAGAGTCCATCAGCCAGCGCTTTGGAGATGAAGAAGGAAAATGCCTCCCAGGGAGCTTCATGAAACAGGGGAAGCCAGGAGAGAAAGCTAGCAGATGACTCTGTGCTCGTCATGTGCCCTTCCAGCCGAGGGAGAAACCATGACTGTGTTCGCCATGTGCCTTCTTGGATGAACCTCATTGGCCTTCTTGAACCAAGGTATCTTTCCCTGAATATCTTTGATTGGACATTTCTGTAGACTTTTTTAATTGGGACATTTTCTCGGCCTTAAAATTGTAAACTAGCAACTCATTAAATTCCTCTTTTTAAAAGCCATTCTGTTTCTGATATATTGCATTCTGGCAGCTAGCAAACTAGAACACTGGGTTTCATCATTTACTTTTTCCTACCTATGTTAGACAATATTAGGATATGAATGAGTAGTGATAGCTTTGGTCAGGTAACTGATTGAAAGGTGCTTTTTGCTTATATCCTTTGTTGGAATGACAAAGTTCATAATCCCATAATCAAAAGTTCCTTTGGGAAATATATAAAGATTGATTTATCGATAAAAGTACCAAGATTGAGAGAAGTAAGGTAATGGAGATTATATAAGTGTCAAGAGGCAGAGCTTCTAGCAGCTGGGAATGGCCATGTGATGGCATTCTCATGGGCTGGTTATAATAGACATAATGAAGGATACTCTGCTTCACCAGCTTAAAAGGAAACTTCTTCACCTAGACGTGTTCCTTTTCCCAAATCATAAGCGGAAAGGGAAACAAGCCAGATTTAGCCACACAGACATGGAAAACAACCTAGAAGAAGGCAGATCAACAAGCAGGAAAGAATCTGGGTACCCCCTCACTGATCAGTGAGGCTTCATCTACTTTGGGAGGACCAGAATATTGGCATGAGGCAGAAATATTTTCCTATCTTTTTATGCCTCTTATTTTTGTGGAATTAAAAAAATCATTACAATAGCTCTCCTTGTCTTAATTAATATAGAAATTATCTATCTAACCATGCATTTTTATCCATTCCCATCTGTAGCTTAGTTTCCTTCCCCACTTCACTACTTATTTCACCCCAATACCCTTATCACATTACCATCTGGATGGTTGCCGTAGCCTTCTCTTTGCTACTAAATTCTCCTTAGTGCAATTCAAAGATAATATTGCTACATTAAATCTTACTTAAAGATGACTTTCATAAAATTGTTTCTCTTGCTCAGAAGTCTACTATAGGTTCTCATTAACTGTGAAATAACACACATGCTCTTAGTCTTCCATTCAAAGTTCTTTTTATTTGATATCATATATCCTTTACTGAAATTTCCCTTTACCTACTCAAATCCCATTTCTCCTATCTAATCCTTCCCATAATCCTAGCCCCAAAGTAAATCAGTTTCTTGATCTTTCATAATTTTCCCCATCATTAGCATGTGTTTTATAACTTGATTCTTATTTTTCCACATGTATAAAGATGCTATCTGAAGGAAGGAAATACAACTTAGACTTCTTTTATAGGCCCACTCCTGTGATTCACTGTATAAGGAAACACCTGGTAAAAGTTTGATGCCAACTGAAATAAACTGAGCTAATTCTGTAAGCTTCCAGTGAGGTAAGACAAGGATGGACACATTTCTTCATAAAATCAATCTTCAGCATAAATTGTCCTAACTATTCAAACAATTCATTAAAAACTAAGATGGTAATCATGTTCTCCTATACACTCTTCTATTCCAACTCAAATTTGTTGGCTTTTTGTTCAAATAGTCAAAAACCTTGATGATTACAATATATCATAGGCAATAGTCATGATGCATGATTCTAGGAGCAGCATGTATATAAGTGTACATAAGAGAAGCAAATATGACAATAAGTGATGCTTATAAGCCCTAGTAAATAAGGCCCATCAAATACGTTAGACATAATGTACTTTCTAATTGAACACGCAACAGCGAGAACAAATGTATCTAGTCAAGAAAACAGTACTTGAAAAAGGGATGATGTATGAAAATACAAATGGAAAAAAAATGGATCTTTTTTTTTTTTTTGCTGCTTATGGGGCCTGGTGGTCATAATCTCATATGACTAAATACAAAACATGCGCAATATTTGCTTTAGTGGAAAGTGCATTGACTTTGAAGATAGGTCAAGCTGGGTTTAAATATCTGCTTCACAATTTACTGGTTGCATGATCTTGAGCAAATTACTTAAGTTTACTGAACCTGTCTCATCACACAGAAAACTAAGATAATAGTACTTTCTCTGAAGACTTTAACGAGATTTTGTGTAATATTATTTATTACATGAAATATATGAAAAGTGATTGTTAATTTTTCATCCCTTCCTGGAAATATTTGGATAATAAATTATACAAATGTGCTGTGAAGTCTGCCCTACCATACTTCCATCACTTAACAGTTTTGGCAAGTTACTCAATAGTTTCTGAATTGGCTTTTCACCTCTGTTCAGTAGGGACAATATTTCCTACTTCACTTCATTGTCGAGGCTGTTGTAAGCATTAATTCAGTTGACATATGGAAAGTGTCAAGAACAGTGTCTGTTAGATTGTAAGAGTTCAAAATATCTATTTCCCTATTGCTAATAGAGAATCGAAATTTTGGAAGATTTCTGAAAAAAATCTTCATTTTTAAAATTCAAGATATAATTCTGGGAAGGAGTGATGATAATTAATACCATATAAAAGGTAACTTCTTTCATGCCTGTCCTACCACTAAAAGCAACAACTGCTGTCTATACTTAAAGATTTAATTAAGCATGGTAAAGATTTAATTAAGCATCTACCATGCACCATTCTGCTACATATCATAAACCTGTTGAAGAGTACAGATTCTGGAATAGATGTTTTAGTTTAATTCCTAACTCAGTTACCCACTAGTTGTGTGGCCTAGAATGATTCATTTATTCACTCTGCCTTTGTTTCTTCATCTATAAAGCATGATGATGGAAATATTTACCTCACGGGATTGTTGTGAGGAATAAATGAATTAATTATATTAATAATGTATTGTTTTAGCTTCCTTGGCTGCTCAAGGAAATACCATGCAATGGTTCAGCATAAACAACAAGAATTAATTAGCTCTCATGTTTGCAGCTAAGATAGAAGTCCAAATCAAGCCATCATCAACAAAATGCTTTTTTCCTCTAAGACTATGGCATTTTGGGACTGGATGCCAGTGGTCCTTAGCTTGTCACATGGCAAGGAACACAGCAGCGTCTCCTGTCCTCTTCCTTCTCTTCCAGGCTCGCTGATGTCCAGCTTCTGGCCACTCCCTCTGTGGCTTTCTCTCTCCTTTAAAAGACTCCAGTAATAGGAATAAGACCCATCCTGATTCCGATGGCTAAAACAATACCTAAAAATGACATCTTCAAAACAGCATATTTACAAAGGGTTGACACCCACAGGAATAGATTAAGTTTAAGAACATATTTTTCTGTGGTGCACAGCTCCAAACCACCACATTTACTTAGAAGCCAGGGCTATATTACGTACCAGTGCTTATTTCACTGTATTTATTGCTTTCACGTATTATTAAGTATTCATAATATTCCTTTGAGGTAAGTACTCTTATCATTTTTATAGATGAGGAAGTTGAGACTCAATAGGCTAAATGACTTTTTTAACCAGAAAAGTGGCAATGGTGGGCATCGGACCCTGGTTTTTCTATTTCTATCTCTTCAGTTGATCATTTTACGATACTCAATAAATCCTCAAGTATACTCTGTGTCTTATACTTTCATATTCTTCTACATTTTTATACATTCTATTATATAAAATTGTATTTTATTATACATGTACTAAAAACTCTTTATTATTTCATATTCCTTCAATCAATACTATCTTTTAACTCAGACCTATACTGGATCAGTACCTCATATAATAAAGATGCACCAGAGTGAAGTGATATTTGAATATTTAGCTTACTGGTAATGCTATTACCATTTAAAATTGACTTCAAGAACTTCACCTTTCTATATAGAAATGTCAATCATACGCATAAGTATAGAAAGTATTATAATGGGACCCCAGGTACAACGATCAACTCATAACTACAGTTCTGTTATCATGCACAGAATTTAATGATTACGCTGCATAAACAAATTACAATTCAGTATCCACATTTCCCTGATTATCCCATATAAGGTTATTTTTTTAATGTTTGTTTTAAGCCAAATCCCAATAAAGTCCACATTTAGGGATTATTTTTTCTGTCTCTTATATCTCCTTTAATATATATATAAATGCTCTGCTCCATTATTTTCCCTGGCATTTTTTTTAAGTAGCAAATATTTTTTCTTTACAGTGTCTTAAAGTCTGGGTTTGTTGATGTAATCCAATCATGAAACAACTTGTTTCTGTGATCACTGTATCTAGATGTACAGGTCTAGATATTTGATCAAAATCAGATTTTATTTTTGGCAATAAATTTCATTTCAATACTATTATAATGTTGATTGAGTTTGCTATTTTTCTGTATCCATCCAGTTCAATTTGGACTCATTTAACTAAAATTAAATTACTTTGGTCAGGATATATTTTGCATATTTTTAGCATTATATTTTGTATTATTTAGTCAGTGTTAAGGATTGTTTTAAATAACATTATTACTTTTTATTGATGCAGCAGTTTTGATATTATGGGATACTTGTGGCATATTCAAGATCCATTTGTAGTTTTTCTTCATAGAGTATATATGGATTCCAGAAATAACACTATTAAGCTCTATTTTCTTTCAAAATGCCAGGATCCTTTATTAAACTAATAATTACTTTCCTTTCTTTAGTTTTAAAGTCTGTTTTGCTTTTTTTTGAGGCAAATAAATACCCAATGGTCAAACAGGAAAAAAAAAAATGAAATAGATATTCCTAAAGGATTTGGAGTTGGAAATGAATGCAGTTAGGTTCTCATTTTTGTATCTATCCTTACTCATAAGCCCAGCAAGCATACTAAAACGGAAGGAAAACTGCATCAAGGTGCCTTTCCTCTATAGTCTCCCTTAGATTGGAGAGAATAAAGCATCAGAAATCATAAACTTTTGCTGAAGATTATTACAGCTTTGGGGTGCTCTTATGTCCTGTTATAAGTGTTAGAAGGCATGCTGTTATGGCTTCTCTGATGAAACAGACAGAAAAGCCTTGCTCCCTCTCCTACACCCAAATACCACTCATGAAGTCGTCTTATTTTGGAATACTCTCCACCATGGGGCAGAGAAAATGGGGCTAAACATTTATGAAAAAACTGGGGGCTACAGTTACCAGAGATTTAAAGCCTGACCTAAATACACTGAATCACAATTCAAAGTCAACAGGAAGTAGTTCAGAATGCAGGACGTGTGCTTAATGTATTCTATCCAGTTCACTAACAGAAATGAATTGTCGCATTGTGCACAACTTTAAGCATTCAGGAATGATTCAAGTAGGACTTAAACAGAGGGCATCAAAGTAGTCCCCTTAGGGTATCAGCAAAACAGCTTAAGCTACATCTGAAAGGACAGGGCGCTGGTGAACATCCGCCCAGCACAAATGGCACAAAGAATGTAATTGAGGACGATACCTAAATAGACCACAAATGGTCAATATATAAATGTAAATTAAGGATTCAGTATGGAATTTCCCCCCAATAATTACTTTAAAAGATCTATTTTAATGAACTATTATATGGTTTGATATTCAAAGGTCAAATTTAAGTTTTCTGTTCCAGATAGAGGTGGCATATCACAGAAGAATTCTCGAAAGTGACTATGATCAGAAAACTATGATTCACACTGTTTATATGGTTTAAGTCATCCCTCTACATACTCATTAGTTAAGGAGCAAGACAATTTCCTTCAGTGATAAAAATGAGATATACTTTAAAAAAAAAGACAAGTGACACTGAAAAATTCTTAACGAAAACTTCCTCAAGAAAGAAAATATTCAAAAGAGAAATGAACGCATTTCAAATTTCAAAACAGCACCTTTTTCAGATAGGAAAATAATATCTCTCTTAACAAATCACACTTATTGTTTGTGTGATGTATTTATACAATCAACTTTTTTTTCAACTTTTATGTCAATAATTGAAACACATAGGGTAATCTGACAGCCTTCTAGGTACTAAATCTTGTACTCATTGTATTAAGCAAATATTCTGATGGTTATTATAATTTATATTCTGACCCTTCATAGGGAGTCCCACTGGTAACTTTTCTAATTACAAACACTTTAATCTTCTTTATACCTACCCAGGCATAGCTCTCTAAAGTATAGTAAAAATATTCCAAAAGTATTTTGGGAAAATTTTCTTTGATCCTGGGTATCTTTACTGAGAGAACTTACCTCCATTATTAATGATCACAATGTAATTAAATCAAAACCATTTACACTTTTAATTTGAAGTTGTATAGCTTCATAATTAACCTAAATGGAGGATAAGGTAATTAATTTTTCAGGAAACAATTTTACTGCATAAAGTTAAATATCAATTAATATGTGTATTAAATTGCCAGTAGTGTTTTGAAAACTTAATTTACTCCCAAACTTTCAAAGTAGCAGGAATTTTGCTAGTGTCTTCTCAATGTCAAGTAATTCACAAGTAAAACACAGAATGAATTTAATTACAATAATCATTAAGAATATAATTATGGTTCTCTCTAACCTTTCTTATTGGAGCTTATCATCCTAATTTTAAAGTATCACCATATAGAATCTTAGATATACTACTGATTTTTCTAGGTATGGATACAGTTATTTTAAATAACATTATTAAAGTTTTATTATGGAGGTTAAATGACAGGATCTCATTCTTAAGAAAACACAGAATCTGAAGTGTCTGAAGAATATAGCTAGTCTGTCTAGGAATTTAATAAAAATCAAGTGTATTTGAATTTAAAGGGAAAAATATATTCCATCTCCTACAAAAGTTATAATAAAGGACAGATGCTATACAAGTCACCCACATTACCCGTGAGATATAGGATTTAATATACTTTCTAGAATCAATACCAATTAGAGAAAACAGACTTTAATATCTCTTTCCTAGACTTCTTGTGGAAACTTATACTTACAGTAGCTATATCGACAAAGTTGTTCATATCCATTTTTAAAACGTATTATTAGCCTAAGTATGAAGTAAAAACAGTGCTCTTCTTCTTTTAACTATGATGTACAATTGATTGCATTTCCAATTATCTTTTCATTTCTGTGTAGCTGATGAAGCTTTTTTTTTTTTTATAATGTAACATGACACAAAGCAAAACAAAACACAAAGTGGTAATTCTAAGAACTGGACACAAGACCACTAATACTATATATGTATATAAGTATACATACATATTAAAGGTTAAAATACCTTAAAATGTATGTTTCATTATGAAAATTACACACTGTAGGCTAGCAAGAGATAATTAGAATTCTCTTCCTAAGAAATGTGGAAGAAAAATGTTTTTTAATAGTAACCAATACATTTTTAATTCCAGTTAATCCACGGTGTTCAGAGTTGCCACATGGTCCCCAAGTGAATCATGATATTTGGGGGGAGAGGCACACAGAATAGAACAATTAATAATTGTTCAACTTAGAATTTCCAAAAGGGAATTTTGTTATTTCATAGTCTTTTTTGAAACTAAAAACAACAACACAAGCTTCTAAGAGCTTGAATATTCATCAAGGACTAGAACATGACAGACCAAGGGCACAGAGTTTGCACTCTCAAAGCTACACAGAGGAAACTGCAACTCTCCTGGGTTTATTCCACAGGCTGTAGCCTGGACAATAGTTACCTCAGATAAGTTCAGGAGATTCCAAGGGTGATAGATAGGGTCTGTGGTAGAATGTTTGAAGTAATAACTTGAGACATACAAAACTAGTAGGGAATACCATATCCAAAATGGTGTTTGAGTGGTAGATCTATCATGATTGAGGCAGTTCCATAGAAGGATGGTCCTGAGGGCAAGTACCTCTGTGCCTGGTGCTCCCCATTATGGTGTGAGAAAGAAGTCAAGAGCTTCCTGTGCCCCAAGAGAAGCATGAAGGTGGGCAAGTAGAGTTTGCACAAGAAAAAGGCTTTGGAGATGGGTCCACAAAACCAGCAGGGATCACCTAAAAAATCCCAAATTGACTGAGGAAGGCCCTAAATTGTTGTCAATCTGGAAATAACCTAGTTATGATGAATTGTTAAGATTAAGTTTTCTATCATCAGCAAAATGGGTGCTCTTTAGTTAAGTAGAATCCAGTTATAGAAAAATAAAGTTTCATCATACCCTGCTTTTATTAACAAACACTTATGACTACTACAAAAATTAGTAATTTGGGAATTCTAGATGAACAACTAAGAGGAGAGGAAGAGGCTCAAAAGTGCAGAAAAGGGTGTGGTACAGTGCTGTGGTAGGCAGAGGCCATCTCCATCTAGGGATGGCAACCTCCTAGAGCAGCCTCTAGACTTTATTTGAATTTTCTCTGCTACTAACACTTTATTAATCACACTTCCTTTCTCTCTTTTGGTCAGGATGGAATTGTTGATCTCACAATGCCAGGTCTGGATTCAGCCCTGGGAGTCCTCTTCCAGGTGGCCAGGGAGACTTTCAACCCTGGATGTCATGTCCCATGTAGGGAGGAGGGCAATGATTTCACTTGAAGAGTTGGGCTTAGAGAGACTGAGGCTACATCTGAGCAACAAAAGAGGTCCTCCAGAAGTAACTCTTAGTCATCCCTATAGGCAGTTCAAGCTTCTCCACTACCTACATAAGCTTCACAGGAGTAAACCTCATGATTGAGGGCATGGCCTATTGATTTGGGTGTCCCTAAAGTTTGACACAGTATCAGGGGATTCCCTGATGGTAAAGTTTACTAGTTCCATATTCTTTCTCCCATCCCTCAGGGGACATTGCCAATACTTTTTGATTATCTGCTTAATACACTCTAGGATGTATCCAGGCATTGCAATAATCTATACAGGATTAAAGGACTTTCTTATTCTGTGCTCCCTGTGTTTCCACTGTTCAAATGAGCTATACAGATAGGTTGAATTAATTATGAACTACAGACAATTTCAGTTCCATGCCAAATAAACCTTTCTCCCATTGGTCTCAAAGAGTATGTGTAGTTCTAAAATACAGACACTGCCTTCCTTACCCCTGTGTTCTGAATTACTTTAACCCCAACCTGTTCACTTAATGCCCTTTCTCTATATGATATGCTCATAAGAATGATTTTTGCAAAATTCATAACTGATCAGGTCCCATGTCACACTTAAACACTGAAAGTTACTCCACCATGCTTAGGTTAATCACCATTATTCTTTATTTAATATATAAGTGCCTTCATATTCTGATACATACCCATCATTCTAGCCTAGTCTCTTAACATGATTCATACTGACCATATGTACAATCTTCTTATATGCTAGTTCTTTTCTGACACAGGTCCTTCGAAAGAATTCTCTTCCTTCTACCTAAAATTCTCCTCCCTCTCTTCTTTCATTGATTCATTCACTCTTATCCAACAAATATCTACTATACATCTATATTAACCACAGTTTTAGGAATGGGGATTGATCAACAAAAATGTCTCTGGCCTCATGGAGCTGTAGTGAGATGACATATTATAAGTAAATAAATCAAATAAGTAATTTCAAACTACTATAAGTACTACGTAGAAAAATAAAGCAGGAAAAAAAGGATAGGAAATACCTGGGATGAAAGCAGATGTGTGCTCACAATACAAAGAGAATGCTCAGAAAAGCACTCACTGAGAAAGTGAAGTCTGAGCAAAGATTATTAGATTATCTTCATCTCATTCAAACTCAATTTTTTATATAAATCCCTGCTCAATTTTACATCCTTAGGAAAATATTCTTTGACTTTCTCTAGTCAAATCCCCTTATCATGATCTGTTATAGAACAATATACTTCTTAGAAGTACATCAATGACAGTGGCTATTTTACATTTATTTGTGTGATTATTTAAGATAATTGAGGAAAAGAACTGTTCATTTTTTACATGTGTATCTTTTAACTAATTGAAATTTCTCAGCATTTAGAATATAACATGGCCCACCCAACTTGGGCACTGAATGAGCTCTTGTCAATTGAATGAATGAATTTATAAATGTTTATTCATAGTATAAAATTCAGATGAACCCCACCATGTTTAAGATTCCTCTCCCATTTCATTTCTGAAATACAACAATCTTTTTTTCTGAAACGCTTAAGCATATAATAGTCTCCTTCCTCAAAATGCTCCCCACCAAACTCTCCTAGGAAAACCTTAAACAACTTCTGTATCTACCTACTTAAAAAACTCTTGCTCCAGGAAGCATCTCCTAATCTTATGTGTTCTTCTGGTGGAGTAAAGGTATGCTATTTGGCTAGCATCACTAGAAGTTTCATATCACTAGGATACAATGTTTGAAGTGAGAAAAATGGTGGCAGAAGTCAACAAATGTCAGTTCGAGGGGTAACAGAAGCTAGGAGCCCATAGGAGTGCCGAGACAGGGAGATGGGGACAAGGAAGTAAATCAAACCACTTTCCTTGTATACACTACCCTCACATGCACCACCCCCGCCGTGTGACCCACAACTCCCCCTACACCCCAAGTACCTGAACCTTGACACCCGCCCCCTCCCAATCGCGCTCCAAGTGCCCCCACCTTGTCCCCCACCTCCCCCTCCCTGCCTGCTGCTGCTGCTCACCTTACTGCCCAGGCCACACCCAGCCCCCACCTACACAGTCACTCAACCCCGCCCCACCCCCATGAGCTCTGTGCATGCATACATCAGCGTCCGGGACCCCCAGATCCACACACACCAGGGCCCCACCCTGCAGACCCATGCACACACACAGCCACATTCTCCCTGCTAGATGCCCACACATTCATGCATTGATCTCTTGACACTTGCACCCCACCCCACCCCTGCTCTGCACACCTGCACACCTTGACCCACCCCACAGCACATGTGTTCTGCTCCCATACCTGGCAGGTGCTTACCTGAGCATCTGTGCTACACAGTCCTCTCTGCACATGTATGCACTTCTGCCCCAATCCAATTGTACCTATGCTGATGCACCAGGGCCCCATCTACCTGACATCACCTACCCCTGACCCACGTCCTGCAACCCCTGCGACCTATGCTCCACTCCTACACACTCATTCATCTGCATACCAGGCCCCCTGGACACCTCCCCCTGCGCTCTGCCTTCCCTGTGCCCCAACCTCTGTGCCCCATACCCCATACCCTGATACCCATGAACCCCAGGCTCCACATGCCCACTTACATTCTGCGGGCACACCAGTCACCCTGCATCTGCACAGCCCCCATATCCACCTCCCACCATATCCTACATCTGTTTTCCCAACAACTCAACAACCTGCACCCCATATCCCATGTTTGCAGGCACCAACGTGGCCTCCCTAACCCATGCCTATACCTGCACTGCAACCCATTACTGCACTGTTGTGCCCCTGACCATGCTTTGCATCCTGCTCCACAAAAAGGCATCCCACAATCACAAAGCCTTTGACTACTGAAGGAAATCAACTTCCAAAGTAATCCTCTCAAGATACTTACGTGCCAAGAAAACAACAGAAGATCACTAAACATATGAAGATGCAGACAAATACAGCCCAGCCTAATGACCAAATTAAAACACTGGAGGAGACAAAGACTTTGGAACAACAAATCAAAGATGCTCATATAAGTTGACTAAATAAAATCAACTGATGGCTAATGACATAAGGAAGATCAAGAAGACACTAGAAGAGCATAAAGGGGAATCTGAAAGATAGAAAAATAGCAGCTATTACTGAAATTAAAGATGCAGACTAGATGAAAAATACAGTAGAGACATACAATAGCAGATTTGAGGAGGCAAAAGAAAGAATAAGTGCACTAAAGACAGGACAACTGATTTCAAATACACAAAAGAGAAAATGGCAAAAAAGTTGGAAAAATTTGAATTGTATCCCAGGGAAATGATGGACAAAAGAAAGCACAAAAATATAAGAACCATTGGTGTCCAGAGGGAGAAGAGAAGAGCAAAGAGCTAGGAAGATTAGTAGAGGATATAATGGAGGAAAACTTCCCAAACCTTATAAAAGACATAAATATGCAAATCAAAAGAAGCTCACTGAATTCCAAATAGAATAAATCGAAATAGGCCTTCCCCAAGACACATACTAATCAGTCTGCCAAATTTTGAAGAGAAGCAGAAAATCCTGAAAGTGGCAAGAAAAAAACAATCTACTACACATCAAAGAAACCACATAAGATTGAGTTTGGACTAAACAGGCACTACAGAGGCAAGAAGGCAGTGGTATGATATATTTAAGGTCCTGAAAGAAAAAGACTTCCAGCCAAGAATTCTCAGTCAAATTCTCCTTCAAAACTGAGGGAGAGATTAAAATTTCCACAGAAAAACAAATCCTCTCAGAATGTGTCAACAAGAGGCTGGCCCTATAAGAAATACTAAAGGGAATTCTGCTGGCTGAAAAAAAAAGACAGGAGAGGGAGGTCTGGAGGACGGCGCAAAATTGAAGCATAATAGTAAGGGTAACTAAAAAGATAAAAAGAGGAAGAGGGAAAAGAGTATAAGATCTGACAAATAAAATCCAAAGGATAAGATAGTATATTCAAGAAATGCCTTTACAGTAATAACTTTGAATGTTAACAGACTAAACTTACCAATCAAAAGATACAGATTGGGGCGGGCCGCGGTGGCTCAGCGGGCAAGGTGCTTGCCTGCCATGCCGGAGGACCTCGGTTCGATTCCCGGCCCCAGCCCATGTGAAAAACAAACAAACAAACAAAATACAATAAAACAAGAAAATGTTTAAAGATGTTTCCCTTTCTTCCTTCCATCTTTCCTTCCCTTCCTCCCTCTCTCTTTAAAAAAAAAAAAAAAGATACAGATTGGCAGAATGGATTAAGAAATATAATCCAGTTACATGCTGCTTACAAGAGACTTATTTTAGATACAAGGATACAAGTAGATTGAAAGTGAAAGGATGGAAAAAGATATTTCTTGCAAGCTGTAACTAAAATTAATATGCAAAAATCATTAATGTTTCTATACAGAAGCAATGACCTAAATGAGGAGTCAATTATGGAAAAAAAAATCCCATTCAAAATAGCAACTAAAAGAACCAAGTATCTAGGAATGAACTTAACTAGGGATGTAAAGGACTTGTACATAGGGAACTAGATAACATTGCTAAAAGAAATTTAAAAAGATCTGAATAGGTAGAAAGGCATTCCCTGATCATGGATGGGAAGATTAAATGTAGTTAAGATCTCAATTCTACCCAAACTAATCTACAGATTCAAAGTAGTACCAATAAAAATTCCAATAACCTACTTTGAAGATTTGGAAAAGCTAGTTACCAAATTCATCCGGAAGGGAAAGAGACCCCAAATAGCTAAAAACATCCTAAAAAAGAAGAATGAAATGGAAGGATTGACACCTCCTGATTTTAAAATTGATTATAAAGCCACAGTGGTCAAAACAGCATGGTACTGGCACAAACACAGAAGTATTGACCAATGGAATAAAATTGAGAGCGCAGAAATAGACCACCAAATTTATGGTCAACTCCCAGGTCCTCGAATCCACTGAACTGGGACAAAATCATCTTTTCAATAAATGGGCATGGGAGAACTGGATATCAACAGCCAAAGAACGAAAACAGACCCTAATCTTACACCCTAGAGAAAAATTACCTCACAGTGGATCAAATGCATAACTATAAGAACCAGCACCACAAAGCTCCTAGAAGAAAACATAGGGAAAAAGCATCTTTAAGATCTAGTATCAGGAGGTACCTTCCTAAACTTTATACCTAAAGCACAAGCCACAGAAGAAAAAACAGATAAATGGAAACTCCTCAAAATCAAATGCTTTTGAGACTCAAAACACATTGTCAAAAAGGTAAAGAGGCAGCCAACTCAATGTGAGAAAATATTTGGAAATCACACATGGTGAATAAAGGTTTACTATCCCGTATACATCAATAAATCACACAACTCAACAACAAAAGAACAAACAACCCAATTATAAAATGGGCTAAAGATATGAATAGGCATTTTTTCTGAAGCCAAATACAGATGGCTTAAAGCACATGAAGAGATGCTCATTCTCATTAGCTATTAAGGGAAATGCAAATCAAAATCACAATGGGATAACACCTCCCAACTATAGGAATGGCTGCTATTAGACAAACAGGAAACTACAAATGTTGGAGAGGATGTGGAGAAATTGGGAAACTTAGGTACTGCTAATGGGAATGTATAATGGTACAGTTGCTATGGACTGTTTGGTAGTTCCTTAGGAAATTAAATATCGAGTTGCCCAATGACCTGGCAATACCACTACTCGATATATACCCAGAAGAGTTGAAAGCAGTGACACAAACAGAAATTTGTGTACCGATGTTCATAGCAGCATGAGTCACAATCACCAATGATGAGATTAACAAAATGTGATATATATACACATGATGGAATATTATGCAGCAGTAAGATGAAATGACATCCTGAAGCACACAACAAGATGTATGAGCCTGGAGGACATAAAGCTCAGTGAAATAAGCCAGACACAAAAGGTTAGATACTATATGATTCTACATTTATGAGCACAGTAAAGGTAAAATCACAGGTTAATAATGCAGAATATAGGGGACCTAGACATATATGGAAGGTAGAGATTGGCAATGATTAGCTAATGAGGTTGAACTTAAATGTAAGGGAATAGACAGAAGTGAAGGTGGTTCACTAGTGGGTCTATAAGTAATATTAACATACTGAAGGTGAACATGATTTAAAGGAGATGTATAGACCCATGTATCCCACTGATTAACACTATAAATACAAATAGGCTCTTGCATAAACTACCACAAAGGTATGAATCTTGTACAAAGAGTATATCAATTTGTGCTATGTTTAACAGGAAAACATCACCAGCACCACAGCAACACCAGGGATAAGTAAGTTAAGGGGGGAGGGGAAAGAGTTAAGGGGAAGTTTGGATTTTCTATTTGGTAAGGATGTGTTTATTGGTTATTTCTCTCTTGGGCACAATGAAATTACCTAAAATTGACAGTGTTGAAGGACTTTTGACTTTGGACATTATATGTAATGCCAAATGAATGGAGGTGGCTGAAGGATGCACTGACTGAGAAGTAGATTGGCAAATGATGGTGTATATCACAATAAGATCAAATAGTGTGCTGCTAGAAAAAGGAACGAAGTTGTGAGGCATGCAACATTGTGAATGAATCTGTGGAACATCTGGTGAGGCAGAATAAGCGAGAAACAAAAGAGCAAGTATTGTATGGTCTTATTTAGAAAACACTTATAAGAAAACAAGGGCCTAGATTGTAAACCCTTATAGCGGTCACATTTAGTCTGGAGCAGTAATTGTTATTTCTGGATTTTGAAAGACTGTTTTATATATATATATATAACCTTGTGCTTAGAAATAGGAATGAAGCTGATCAGGTCAGGATTAGGGTAATTCAGAATACAGGGGTAAGGACAATATTGTCTGTATTTTAGAACCTCATCTACTCTTTGAGACCAAAGGAAGAAAATGCCTTATTTTGCCAAGAACCTAAATTTTCTACAGCACATATTCTAACTCAACTGGTCTGGACAGATCATTTAAACAGTCCAAACACAGGGAGCCCAGAATAAGAATGTGGGCCTTTAATCCCGTATAACTTAATGTAATGCCTGAATAAATCCCAGTGTATATTAAGCAGTTAATCAAAAGTATTGGCAAGGTCCCTTGAGGGATGGGAGAAAAAATATGGAACTATTAAATGTTAGCACTGGGAAACTCCTGATACCATGTCAAACATTGGGGACACCCAAATCAATAGACCAAGCCCTGGATCTAGCAGCTTGCTCTTGTGAAGCTTATGTATCTTGCAGAGAAGCTTAGCCTACTTATAGGTATGCCCAAGTGTTACTTCTGGAGGACCTCTTTTGCTGCTCAGATGTGACCTCTCTCTCTAAGCCCAACTCTGCAAGTAAAATCATTGCCCTCGCAGCTACATAGACATGACATCTCAGAGGGTGAAAGTCTCCCTGGCAGCATAGGAGATGGCTCCATAGGATGAGCCTGGCCCTGGCACCATTGGATCAACAATGCCATCCTGACCCAAAGGGGGAAAAGAAGTGTAACAAATAAGGTTTCAGAGGCTGAGAGAGTTAAAATACAGTTGAGAGGCTACTCTGGAGGTCACTGTTATGCAAGCTTCAGTTAGACCTTGCTACCTATCTCAACTTGCCAAACCCCAATCAGAACCATTCCTGTCAATCCTAAAAAAACATCTAGGGTAATATATAAGATTTTACAAAGGTCCTATGTATTAGGGTAACTTTCCAGAAACCTACAACCTACAAATGGGTCCTTGGACCAGATAAATCCGAAACCCAGAGGAGCCAGCCTCTCCAGAACATAAGCTAGTTTCATCCCCCTATCCCATATTATTGACAGTCCCTTCCAACATGAAAAACTAGAATGGGCATAGCCCAAAAGTGAAAGAAAGATTAAAGTTAATGGTGGAGTTATACAGAGAAGATAGGGTTTAACAAATGAGTATGACTGCTGAATCATTATATTGATATTTCTTTAGTCTCCAGTATCTTACAGCAGCTAAAAGTAAAAATCGAAAATTGTGGAATTGTAATCCATACCAAACTCTGAAGTCCATTTTACATCTAATTTTTGTGGGAAGGGGATGAATTACAAGTATGTTAGGCAAGAAAGAAACCAATTTGGGGATGATTTCAGCAATACAGAATCTGGGTGATGGTGACAGGATGAATAGAGGAAGCAGGAAGTCAAAAAGGGAGAGTAAGTATCCTTAAAGATGATTAATAGGATCTGGGGACAAGGGTAAAAGGAGCTTCCTAAGATGGTTGGCAGGTTCCTGTGCTTGGATGAGTGAAAGGGTGTTGATATCATTAATAACATAAAGTAAAAGGGGATAAGGAACATCAGTAGAGAACAGGTTAATGAGTCTGTTTTAGGTATGTTAATGTTGGGAGGCATCTAAGTATGAAGCAACCTCAATACCCATACCACAAAGCACTGGGAAATGTGCTGGTGAACACTGCCACCATTTAAGGACAATTTTGTGAGGAGATAAGAGGACTGTCCTCAGCCTCTCTTAAATTCAGTTTCACTGCATGTAACTTGGGATAATTATAACTATATAATGAAAAAATAAGTATATTAAGTACCTTACAGTTTACTGTGAAGATTAAATGATCCAGATAAAAAAATACTTTATAAATTGCAACACATGCTATAATATAGTGATATTATTACTACAATGTTGGATTCAAACATATCTCATATGAATAGAAATCATATTCAAGACTTTCTCAGAATTACATTGTGTTACTATGTTTTTATCGTATCAATTTCTTAATTTTTAAAGACGCCCACAGCATTTATTTATGTATTTATTATTTTAGTGGTCATTTCTAAGAAGTACTGATTTATATAAAAATTCAAGTTTTTGACTAAGACAAAATCCATTTCAAAATGATCAAGAAGCATGCCCCCTTCGATATACAGTTCGACAACTGGCAGAACAGAGTGGGGGTCACTGGAATGAAAGATCTTGTAACAACCAGATGAAGGTTCATGAATTGGAATTACAGAAAGTCAGATGAAAGAAGTCAAAATTAACACTAAAGCTGTAACTGAGAGCTCTGTATTTGCTTGGCATTCTCTCAGGTTGCAGCTATGGTTAGAAAAGCCAATCAGAGGAACTCCAGAGATCACCTGGATCGCCTCTCAAGGTCCTGACCACCTGGCCAAAATGTAACACCTGGGCTAAGAAATGCCATACCAGATCATTTGTATAGGTGCCACAATCCATATAATGTGATTTTTCAGAACTTAGATCATTGTTGATATTGCAAGTTACTGAAACTTCTGCTCTGGCTTCCAAAACTTAACTTGCAGATTAGTAATTCTGAGTTACAAGAACTGAACTTAACCATTAAACTTAACCATTAAACAGTGTTTCCCCAGATAAACAGGATATTTCCTTTATAGATGGCCCATCACTACTTACTGAAAGTCCAGTTTGCCTTTAGTGAAAATATTTGTAATGTTGCTATCACCCAGGAGGTGGTGAGTCTTGTTTTACGTTAAATTGAAAAAAAATAAAACAACTAAATAGGTACTCCATTGGATATTAAAAGAAAAGTGATATTAAACTTCTTTTACTGACGGCACCAGCAGCTCTTAGCTTTCTTTTTAAGAACTTAATCTTTCTCTCTTTAATTCTCTGATCTAAGCATTCACTTTATGATCACATATTTTTCTTTTCTTTTCCTTCCCTTTATTCACAAAGCCATCCAATTTCTTCACATTATTATATTTACATCTATAGTAGGAATTCTATTCCGTGAATTCCAGAAGTCTAAATTTGTATCATTGGCCAACGATAAAATATTTTCCACTATAAAACATATATATGCAGATATATGTATCTATTATTTTGTGGATTAATCTAGCATATTATTGAAAATATAGCTACCATATGCCAAGGCACATATCACCCCATCTGAAAAATACATGTGTTATATTGATGCAGGTAAAGCATTTCTTTAAATAAGCAGGGTCTTTCTGAAAGTGAATTAATTACTAATACAGATTGAAAGGTAAAATATATATTAATAGGTGGATCCTTTGCAGCACAGTAAAATTATGCAAGTATCATATAACCCAGATGCACTGCTTCAAATGAAAGTTAATTAGCTGTTATTAATATGTGATGATATTAACCAGCAGCATGAGCTTCCATTATTTTTTGCACCACTAAAACATGAGGCATCACTATACCTAAGAATTGTGCTATTAAGAATAATGCTAGTCATGTCACGCTTTCAACATATGAAGTCAAGTAACATCCCAATTGAATTTTTCTCTTTTGTTGGAAATCTTAAAAGGATTCAGCTGAGGAGTGAAATACCGCCAAAGTACTGTTCCTTTCTCAAACATACAACAGGAAAACAGTGGGGCTAAGTGCAAAATTTATCAGTTCTTGTAACTCAGAATTACTAATCTGCAAAGGGAAAAGAAGTGAACTGAAGTACATAAACATCTTTTCCCAGCTCCTTAGTAAAGGCAATGAGAAAGCTGTTCAGAATAGAGCAGGTCTTTTTAGCTCAGATGAAGGCATCTTTTTTACCTCTCCTTGGTAGAAAGCATCCTCTGAATTAACGCTGAGTCACAGTTACAAGCCCTTCACTGAGAAAATGACACAATCTAGTTCATACACACATTTAATAACTAAGTGGCATGATTTTAATAGCAAAAAAAAAGAGTATGTCATCACTGATTAACTAATTTTAGTAGTCTGGGCTATAAATTCCAATTAAATCCATTAAAAAGTTAACTTTTTCATTAAGGATCAATCCCACTTACCAAGTAGAGTGGAAAGCTCATCTTTCCTTCTCTCATGGCTTTGAAACAGCTTTAATTTGCCTTTATAAGTTTCAACAGCAGCTGCTGGGGATTTTATTAGGTATATATCTCTATACGAAAGCAATTAATATCAGTCATACAGATTTGTGATTCTTATATACAACAAGCATCTGGATGCAGCAATGTCTAATGCACTTTTATACTCAGACTCATCCCAGGACTACATATTACTATTGCTTTTGAATTTAATACTAAAACTATTCTAAATGTCCTCACATTTCCGTGGTCAATTATATTGGTTATTGAACCAAAAAGATACATTATAAAAGCAGCATCATTTATTGAGTTTGGTATTCAACTTTGGAATCTAGCTACAACTATAACTTTGGGAACATATGGATCTAATAAGTATGAATAGTCTTAACCACACCTGGGGGATGTTTTGACCTGGGTGACAGTTGGCAGAAATACTCAGGTGGACAGCGCACTTTAAAGTTATTTCTTGGGCGGTGCGACAGTGGCTCAGTGGCAGAATTCTCTTCTATCATGTGGAGACCCGGGTTCGATTCCCAGTGCCTACCCATGCAAAAAAAAAAAAAAAAGGCATTCTCTCTTAAGCTATTTTTCATTGACCTTGATTTTTACTTTGTTAGGGAAACAATGTACGAATGTTACCATGTAGCCACACATATAAGCCAAACAGGTCAAGCTATTCACTTATCAAATACATAGAGTTTCTTTTAAGTGCTTGGATTAAAATGAGTTCAAGTTATCATCAGAGTTAAAATATGTCGGCTTGTAATTGCCTCAGGAGCAGCTCAGTGATAGAGCAGAAACTTGCTTCTTGGAAATTCACTATCACCCCTGAAGAGAGGGAGGATGAGATGATTCTCTCAGGGTTTGAAGAACACCGAACCCCTCCTCCCACCACCTTCCTTCCTCTCCTTGATGCATCATCAAATGTTGTTTTGGGGACTTTTTTCCTGGCAGAAAGTTTGTGTATTTCTAACATTATGCCAATTTACCAGGGAATTTATGAATCAGCCATTCGCATTTTAGTGTGAATTAAAGTGTTGAAGATAATAATAGTAACTAATATTTATGAAGCACTTCCTATGAAACAGACCCCACGATTACGTTCATTTCATATATGCAGAAATTAAGGCACAGAGATTAAGGCACAGAGAAGTTAAAAAACTTGTTCCTGGTTGCACAGTTAATAAATGATAAACCTGGAATTCAAATCCAAGCAGTTTGGGCCCTTAGTATGCCCTTTTCCAGAGTTCAATCAACAGTAACAAAAGCATGGGAACACTGAATACCAAAAGGCAGACACACAGCAGAGAGGGAAAAAAACACAACACAAAAATCAGTTTCATCCTTTTTACAAGTTGTTTCCTAGAACTGCCCTGCAAACTGTAGTCAAATGTCCACAAAATGAATAATAAGGAATATAAACCACAGAATAACTGAATGACCACAAATGTTACTGATCATACTTTAGGAAGGACTTTAAAAGATGTTAGCTACATAAAGTGCCACTAATGTTAAATCAATTTTTAAAATCTCGTGCATTGATTATTTGATTTTACAAAAAAAGCAAAAAGGTAATTAATTTAATATTTTAAGAAGACACAATTAGAAAGTTTATAGAATACAACGAGCATGACTGCTACCTTTCAAGGAGATAAGGCATTAAGAGAAAAGCACAGGATGTTTTATGTTATTAAAAAAAAAAGAGATTATGAGGCCTCTTAATCCTATATAAAGAAGAAGAACTGTCAGACTAATTTCTGGGAATGTGTGTGGCGGTGTCATTACCCTAGAAATAGGAACCAAGCTGCCTCATGGTGAGAACTGACGAGTTGTTCCAGGTAGGATGAAACACAATAAAAACTGGAGTGAGAAGAAAAGACAGACGGCAGCAGCCACAGAAACCCTCACAAGGATACGTGTGCTTATTTAATATCCTTCATGATTTTCTTCAGGGAAACTCTTTACTTTTCATTTCATCTATCTTAAATCAGCCTCAACGTTTTTGTTTTTTTTGTTTAATGCTATGGCGGGGTCACGTTTCACGCTTTTTCCATGTGAATATTCCATTATTGCAGCACAATATGTAGAATGCTTGTTTGTTTGTTTGTTTTTTCCTTTGTTTGTTTTGCTTGTTTGTTTTGGGGAAGTGCATGGGCCAGAAATCCTGCCTCAACTTTTAAAGAACAACTGCCACCCAAACAAAAATTGCTTCGTTCACACACAAATATTCTCTTGGATTTCAGAATGATTATCATGCAAAGCCAGAGATGTGCCACTCCTTTCATCTGTGGTATTGACTTATTTCATAGAAATAACTGTTGGCTAACAGGGCATTTTACAAGTGCACTGCAAGTTGTATTGATATAAAATTAATATGTTGTTGCCATAATAAATTATTTGCTTTGCAACTCTATAAAGTAAGTTAGGAAAGCCAAACAGTAAAAAGAGGGAAAAATGGAAAGGTTTACTTTGAACAAATAGAGATAAATGCACAGAGTATCAAGTAGAACTCTATGAAAAATAAGCATTTTTTTTTTGCACTACTTTTCTGCTTTTGGGAGATTTAGAAATGGTCTAAATACACATTTAAGACTAAAATTTCCAAGTGAAAATGAAACCAGGATTTATGACCTGAATTGTATCTTCCAAAATTTTATGGGGGCTTAATTTCTTGTAAGAATGTAATCCCTTCATGTCCAGCCCCAATAGATATTATCTAAAATTCCTACTTCAAGCGTAGGTAAGGATGATACCTTATTAATTATAATAGTAATTGCTATCCGTTTTAGAATTCCAAATAGTAATCAGGTGCTGGGCAAGGCAGTCAACATGTGATATGTCTTATTCTCCCACAAACTCTTTAATGTATGTATTTCAGAGGTGGAACTGAAGTGTTAAAGAACTAGTAAATGGGAAAACTCGATCCAAAATAAAGAGACATCTGACTCCAGATACTGTGTTACAACAGGGATTCCCAAATGATTATCAGATTAAGTTAAAGAATTCTTTAATGTACTTTTGGGTCAATTTTAAATAAAGGTTTTCAGCTGCTCTCAAACCCTGCTTCAGCATATCTGTGGTGGTGTCTGTGAATGCATGTTTCTAAATAAGTTACCAAGCTGATTCTGATATATGCAGTCAGTTTGAGAATTGCTGTTCTATATTGTCCTCTTCTTTGTAAATAGCTTTAGATGGTGAGCTGGAATGCACAGGTTTCCTAAGATAAGAGGAGCATCAGACCCTTAGAAAGTTCTCATTTCAGACCATTCCATTCTTTTCCATACAATGTAGCAGAATCTCCGATTTTTGACTCTGATTTAGACTTGTCATAATCCTTCTCCCAATGGTGAGACCATCATTATGAATTTTTAAACTTCAAATGATGTCCAAACTTTTGATGTTTAATAAAACAGTGAAATGCTGCATCTCCTTACTTATTTTCCTAAGCAAAAAAAAAAAAAAAAAAAAAAAAAGCCATTGTTCCATTTTCATATCTTTCTACATCACTCTAGGTCTCCATCATCATACAAGATGGGAATCTCCAAATATACCAATCTATCTATGAATATATAGTTTTCCTAAGTCTCTGGATTTTCACAGTGTGTGTATCGCACAGACACTAACTTTTGGTTAATATGTTTAATTTATAGTAATTGAGAATTGAGATAAAATGTTAAACCAAACAGGACATGCTAGTGTAGAGTCAGATGCAACTGAGAGCCAACCAAAGGCAAGGGACATAAATGAGACTGAGAGAGTACACTAAAGACAGATACAGCCTTTCCTGTAATATTCCATAAATTTTCAGCTTGATGGCAGAACCAGGTAGTAAAAAGTGCCACTCAAACAGGGGCACAGTTCTGAAGAGTTGGCAAGTGAGTAATGGGAGGTTTTTATAGACAGTAAGGGACATTGCTATTCTATCCTGGGGACTAAAGTACACTTATCGCAGACACTTTCAGTGTTATTTTTTAGTGTTCTGACATATTGTAGAATTATTCTAAGATTAAACTTTGTTTCATCACTAACCCCTCACTCATTCCCATATAAATTCAAAATATGAAAATATAATAATTCATGGAGTAATCATATGGCTACTGAAAACCTAAGTTTATGTGACATAAGCAATGTGAATATCATCAAAGGCAAAATAAATAAAACAGAACCAAGTATTTAAAATTCCAAGATTCATTATTGAAAAACTGATATTTTAAGTTTAATGGAAGAATTCCACATTCCACTGTGTGTTTTGTATGGTAATTAAAATAGAAAGCACAGTAATTATTACCTGGTATCTGAAATGTCATGTTACAATGGAACAGTCCAATCTTATAAGGTCAGAACTATTTTATTTTAGGACACCCGTGTCAGCATATTAAAAACTAGTTAGGTCTTTTGATAATAAGGTTAAATATCAACTAAGGTCCAATTTGCTTCTTATGATGTTTCTAAACTAATAGTGCAGAAAATGAACTCATGTTCTAGGGCTGAATCACTTAGAAAGACTCTGAGGATAAACTATCTGGGTATGATACCTGACTGCTCTGCTTACTAGTTGCGTGACCTAAGGAAAGCTATTCAATTTCAACCACATATGGTTGCTGTGATAGTTAAATAATAAAGTAATAAAAAGAAATGCTTTGGAACATGGACTGGCACATATTAAGAGCTCAATACTAGTAATTGTTACAATTGTAATTGTTATTAGTATTCTGACAGTGGGTGGCAACATTGACAATATATTCTTGGTGAAGAAGCAGAACAAGAAATTGTGAAAATTTAACACTCTAAAGATATGAGTTAAGAAGGGTAAATAATGATTTGACATTCAACAGTGATGAAGCTCAGATTTAAGAAACTTACAAAACCCAGTTTTGATTTAAAAATGATGTCCACTGACATGAGGGGAGAGCCCAATTTTAGTATCTGTTTACTCCATATTAAAGAAATCTAGCCATTGCCCAGTTTCCGTGTTCTGTTACATCCCTAAGAAATGACAAAAGGGATTAAACTTACATTCTGAACGTCAGGAAATGTTTCTCAAGGAGGAAAGTGTTGTGCCTTACATTTGAAGGGCCAAACTGTTCATTGTTTCTCTTTTTTTTTTTTTTCAAAAAAAGGAAATAATAGCTCTGGAAATAATGTAAGAATGAATTATTTAAGCTAAGTTAGCACTTTGGCCAGTACATTTAATTGTTAAATTAAAACAGCATGATGATCAAAATTGCAGGGCCCAGTTAAGACTCTCTGCCCTCCATGGACAAGCAATTAGCTCTTCCAAAGGTAATATATATCTCTAAAAAGAAAACAAAGGAAAAATATATATTTAAAGAATCACTTTTTGTAATATTGAAATGTTACTGAAATGAACATTTCCAATCTCAAATACAAATGAATGATAAGAAATTCATTTTCCATCTTAGTATATCAGATGTAAAAATATAAATATTTACTGAGAAATATTCACACATATACAGTCCAATCATTTTATATAATGGTTCACAATATTATCACATAGTTCTGTATTCTTCACCACGATCAGTTTAGAACATTTGCATCACTCCAGAAAGAGAAAAAAAAAAGAGAAAAAGAACTCATACATCCCATACCCTCTCCCTCTCACTGACCCACAGTATTTCAATCTACTCAATCTTTATTTTCCCCTATTGTTTATAAATTTTATCCTCACTTTTTTTATTCATTTGTCCATACCCTTGATAAAAGGAACATCAGACACAAGGCTTTCACAATCACACAGTCACATTATAAGAGCTATACAGTCTTCTTTAAGAATCAAGGCTATTGCAACACAGTTTAATAGCTGCACTCCAATACACCATAAACTAAAAAGGGGTATCTATACAATGCATGAGAATAACCCCCAGGATAACCTCCCAACTCTGTTTGAAATCTCTCAGCCACTTAGACTTTATTTTGTTTCATTTCTCTCTTCTTCCTTTTGGTCAAGAAGCCTTTCTTATTTCCTTGATGCCAGGTCCTGGCTCATCCTCAAGAGTCAGGTACCATATTGCCAAGGAGTTTTACCCCCTGGGAGTTTTGTCCCACATAGAGGATATGGCAGTAAGTATACCTGCCAAGTTGGCTTAGAGAGAGAGGCCACATCTGAGCAACAAAAGAGGCTCTCCGGCGTTGACTCTTATGCATAATTATCAGTAGGATTACCCTCTCCTTTGTAGGAATAAGCTTCATCAGGGCGAGTCCCAAGATTGAGGGCTCAGCCTATTGAATTAGCTGCCCCCACTGTCTGTCCCCCAGATGGGGGAATTGCTAAGATTGGGGAGTTAAATATTTCCTACTTTCTCCCCATTCACCCAAGGGAAAGTTGCAAATACTTTTTATTCTCTGCAAAATTACTCTGGGATATATCAGGCCATCATACTAACCTGTGAAAACCGACAAGATCTCACACCCTATTCAACATTCCATGTAATTATGAGTACACCAGATTTTAATAATATGACACAAAGAGAAAAAATAATTTTTACTTCCACAGAATATAATCTACAATGGAAATGCAGTTTTGAAAGATTCTAGATCTTGATTAAGATCTTGAATATATTTTTAAACTGCCTTAAATTCATCACCATGGCTGTGCAAAATTATGATTTTTGTTTCTTAAATTCATCACCATGGCTGTGCAAAATTATGATTTTTGTTTCTTACAAATATCAGCATAGTTTGAGATGTAATATAGGGTGATGTTAAAAGCATGGCCTTAAGAGTGGGGACAACCAAATCAATAGGTTGGGTCCTTGAGTTGGAGTTCGTCCCTATAAAACTTACTCCTGCAATGGATAGACTAAGCCTATGTAAAATTATGCCTGAGTCACCTCCAGAGAACTGCTTTTATTGCTCAGATGCAGCCTCTCTCTCTCTAAGCCAAATCAGCAGGTAAACTCACTGCCCTCCCCATCTATGTGGGACAGGACTCCCAGAAGTGTAAATCTCCCTGGCAACATGTGACAAAACTCCCAGAATTTGCCAGGACCCAGCATCGTAGGATTAAGAAACTCTTCTCGACCAAAAGGGGGAACAGAGAAATGAGAAAAAATAAAGTTTCAGTGACTGAGAGGCTTCAGAGTTGAGAGGTTACCCTGAAGGTTATTCTTATGCATTATATAGAGATCCGTTCTTAGTTTATAGTGTATTGGTGTGTACAGGGAAGTACCTGAAACTGTAGAGCTATGTTCCAGTAGCCATGATTCTTGAAGAAGATTGTATAATGATAAAACTTTCACAATGTGACTGTGTGATTGTGAAAACTTTGTGTCTGATGCTCCTTTTATTCAGGGAATGGACAGATGAGTAAAAAATATGGATAAAAAAATACATAACAGGGGGGTAAGGGATAAAATAAATCAGGCAGATTGAAATACTAGTGGTCAATGAGAGGGAGGGAGATGGGATATGAGTTCTCTCTTTTTTCTTTTTGCTGAAGTGATGTAAATGTTCTAAAAATGATCATGGTGATGAATATGCAATTATTAATCATATTGTGAACCATTGATTGTACACATGTATGGACTATATGTGTGTGAAGATTTCTCAGTAAAAATATTGAAAAAAGAAAAAAAGCATATCCTTAAGCCACACGTCTGGGTGCATGTATTAGCTCTGCCACTTCCTATGTGGCTTTAGACATACTTCTGTTCCTCAGTTTCCTCATCTATAAAATGGTTGATAAAAGAGTATCCATAGCATGCCTGTGATCTAATATTAAAATAACTAAGAACCATAAGACCTGGACTTCAGGGAATTGACTTCAAAGATTCAAACAGCAAATGGCAAAAAAGATGGAAAAAAACTGAATTGGATCTCATGGAAATGATACACAAAACAAAGCACTCAAATATAAGAATCGTTTGTGTCCCAGATGGAAAAGAGAAGATTAAAGGGCTAGGAATATTAGTTGAAGATATAATGGGGGAAAACATACCAACTCTCATTAAGAACATAAATATAAGCCAAAGAAGCCCAACTAACTCCAAACAAAATAAATTCAATTAGACCTTCCCCAAGACACATACTAACCAGTCTGTAGAATGTTAAAGGGAAGCAGAAAATCCTGAAAGTGGCAAGAGAAAATCAATGTACTACATACAAGGGAAACCAAATAAGACTCAGTTCAGATTACTAAACTAGCATCCTGGAGGTGAGGAGGTGGTGATATCATATATTCAAGATGCTGACAGAGAAAGACTTCCACCCAAGAATTCTGTATCCAGCCAAATTGTCCGTCAAAACTGAGGGAGAGATTAAAGTTTTGACAGTCAAAGAAGGTCCGAAAAGATCTCTCAACAAGAGACCACCCTTACAAGAAATACTAAAAGGAGTTCTGCCAGCTGAAAAATAAAGACAGGAGAGGGAGGTTTGGAGGAGGGCCCCAAAATGAAAGAGTACCACTAATGGTAATTTAAAGACTACAAAGAGAAAGAAGGTAAAGAATATACAGACCTGACAAATAAAATAAAAAAGAAGAGATGGTGGAATCAAGAAACACCTTTTCAATAATAACTTTGAATGTTAATGGCCTAAACTTACAATTAAAAAAATACAGATTGGCAGAATGGATTAAGAAACATATCTAGCTATATGTTGCTTACAAGAGACTCATCTTAGACACAAGGATACAAATACATTGAAAGTGAAAGGATGAAAAAATATCTTCCAAACAAGTTGTAACCAAAAGAAAGCAGGAGTAGCTATACTAATATCGGACAAAAGCGACTTCAAATGTAAAGACATCAAAAGAGATAAAGAAGGACACTATATACTAATTAAAGGGTCAAGTCACCAAAGAAGATAAATGAATTGATAAGTGAATTAGGCCAAACAGACATAAATAGGTCATGGCACACCAAAATACAAGGATACACATTCTTCTCTAGTGCTCATGGAACATTCTCCAGGATAGATCATATGCTTACAAATTTAGAAACACTGAAATTATTCAAAGCACTTTCTCTGATCACAATGGGATGAAACTGGATCTCAATAACCACCAAAGAAAGAGAATAGTCACAAATATATAAAGATTAAATAACACACTCTTAAACAACCAGGGGGTCAAAGAAGAAATTGCAGGGGAAATCAGTAGCTATCTGGAGATGAATGAAAATGAGAATACAACTTTTCAGAATTTATAGGCTGTGGCAAAGGCTGTGCTGAGAGGGAAATTTATTGCCCTAAATGCCTATATTAAAAAACAAGAAAGAGCAAAAATCAAGGACTTAACAGCACACCTGGAGGAACTTGAGAAAGAACAGCAAACTAACCCCAAATCAAACAGAAGAAGAGAAATAACAGAGATGAATGAATGGAAGAACAAAAGAACAATAGAAAGAATCAATAAAACCAAAAGTTGATTGTTTGAGAAAATCAATAAAATTGATGGGCCACTAGCAAGACTGACAAAGAAAAAAGAGAGAGGATGAAATAAATAAAATAAAAAATGAGAAAGGGTGTGTTACCACAGACGCTGAAGAAATAAAAAAAAAATCATAAAAGGATACTATGCACAACTATATGCAAACAAACTAGACAACTTAGATGAATGGATAAATTCCTGGAGACACACAAACAAGCTACACTGACTCAGGAAGAAATAAAAGATCTCAACAAACCAATCACAAGTAAACAGATTCAATCAGTCATCAAAAATCTTCCCACAAAGAAAACCCCAGGGCCAGATGGCTTCACAGGTGACTTTTATCAAACATTCCAGAAAGAACAAACACCAATCTTGCTCAAACTTTTCCAAAACATTGAGGAAAAAGGAACTCCACCTAACTCATTTTATGAAGCTAATATCATTTTAATACCAAAACCAGGCAAAGATGCTATAATAAAGGAAAACCACAGGCCAATCTCCCTAATGAACATAGATGCAAAAATTCTCAATAAAATATTAACAAATCGAATCCAACAACATATTAAATAATTATACACCATGACCAAGTGGGATTTACACCAGGAATACAAGGATGGTTCAACACAAGAAAATTACATAATGTAACACAGCACATTAACAAATCGAAAGGTAAAATCACATGATCATCTCAAATGATACTGAAAAAGCATTCAACAAAATTCAGCATCCTTTTTTGATAAAAACACTCCAAAAGATAGGAATCAAAGGTAACTACATCAATATGATAAAGAAAATATATGAAAAACCAATAGCCAGTATCGTATTCTATGGAGAAAGACTGAAAGCTTTTCTCCTAAGATGAGGAACATGACAAGGATCCCACTGTCACCACTATTATTCAACATTGTACTAGAAGTACTAGCTAGAGCAATGAAGGCAAGACAAAGAAATAAAAGGCATCCAAATTGGAAAGGAAAAAGTAAAACTCCCATTATTTGTAGATGATATATACGATACTTGGAAGATCCTGAGAAATCTCTAGCAAAGTCACTTGCACTAATAAAGAAATTCAGAAAGGAGGCAGAATATAAAATTAATGTGCAAAAATCAGCAACATTTCTATACGCAAGCAATGACCCAGCTCAGAAGTCAGTTAAGGAAAAATTTCCATTCAAAACAGCAACTAAAGGAATCAAGCACTTACAAATAAACTTAACTAGGGATGTAAAGGACTTGTATACAGAAAACTACATAACATTATTAAAAGAAATGAAGGAGATCTAAATAGGTAGAAAGACATTTCTTGCTTATGAATAGGAAGGCTAAATATAGTTAAGATGTCAAATCTCCCCAAATTGATCTACAGATTCAACACAGTAGCAATCAAAATTCCAAAAACCTACTTTAAATATTTGGAAAAGCTAATTCCCGAATTCATTTGAAAGGGAAAGAGACCCTGAATAGCTAAAAGCATCCTAAAAAAAGAAGAATGAAGTGAGAGGATTAACACTTCCTGACTTTAAAACCTATTATAAAGCCACAGTGGTGAAAACAGCATGGTACTGGCACAAAGACAGAAGCAGTGGCCAATGGAATCAAATCGAGAATGCAGAAACAGAGCACCAATTCTATGGTCAACTGATTTTTGACAAGGCCACCAAATCCTCTGAATTGTGACAAAATAGTCTTTTCAATAAGTGGGCATAGAAGAACAAGATACCAATAGCCAAAAGAATGAAAGAGGACCCCTATATTACACCCTACACAAAAATTAACTCAAAGTGGATCAAACACCTAAATATAAGAACTAGCACCATAAAGCTTCTAGAAGAAAATGTAGGGAAACATCTTCAAGACCTAGTAATAGGAGGTAGCTTCTTAAACTTTACACCCAAAACAGAAGCACAAAAGAAAGAATAGATAAATGGGAACTCCTCAAATCAAATGCTTCTGCATCTCAAAAAACTTTGTCAAAAAGGTGAAGGGGCACCCAACTCAATGGGAGAAAATACTTGGAAATCACATGTCAGAAAAAGGTTTGATTTCCTGCATATGCAAATAAATAATATAATTCAACAACAAAAAAAGAACAAACACCGTAATTATAGAATGGGCTAAAGATAGGAAGAGGCATTTTTCTGAAGAGAAAAACAGATGGCTCAAAAGCACATGAGGAAATGCTCATTTTTGCTGGCTATAAGGGAAATGAAGATCAAGACTACAATGAGATACCATCTCACACCTATAAGAACGGCTGTGATTAAACAAACAGGAAGCTATAAATGTTGGAAAGGATGTGGAGAAATTGGGACACTTATGCACTGCTGGTGGGAATGCATAATGGTGCAGCCACTATGGAAGACTGTTTGGAGGTTACTTAGGAAACTAAATATTGAAATTCCCTATGATCCAGCAATAGCACTACTTGGTATATACACAGGAGAGCTGAAAGCGACGACACAAACAGACATCTGCACACTGATGTTCATAGCAGCATTATTCACAATTGCCAAAAGATGGAAACAAATCTAATGCCCATCAACAGATGAGTGGATCAACAAAATATGGCATATACATATGATGGAATATTATGTGACAGTAAGACAAAATGACATACTGAAGCACATGACAAGATGGATGAGCCTTGAAGACATAATGCTGAGTGAAATTAGCCAGACACAAAAGGATAGATACTATATGATTTCACTTTTATGACCAGCATAAAGATATAATCAGAGGCTTATAATACAGAATATAGGGAACTTAGTGTTACATGAGATACACAGAAGCTAGATGGGTGAACTGTTAGCTAATGAGGTTGAACTTCAATGTAAGGGAATAAATAGGAGTGAAGATGGTTCTCTAGTGGTTCTATAAGTAATATTACCGTATTGAAGATGAACAAGATTGAAAGGGGTTGTATAGATCTACAGGTCCCGCTGATTAACACTTGAAATATGAGTTAGTTTTCACAAAAAATTACTTCAAAGATATGATTCTTATATAGAGAGTGTTTTAAGTCCAGGGTACAAGGGGAAAACTGCTATTGCATGCTATGAGCTAAGTTCAAAAGGAAACCATCAGCACTACCACAGCAACAGCAGAGGTAAATAATGGGGGGAGGGTCAAGAGTTAAGAGGAGGTTTAGATTTCCCATTTGGCAAGGTTGTGTTTATTGGTTTTTTTCTTTTGGGAACAATGAAATTATGTAAAATTGAGAATGTTGATGAACTGTGGACTTTGGGCCCTCTACATGATGCCCAATGAATGCAGGTGGCTGAAGAACGCACTGATGGAGAAGTAGATTGGTGAACCATGGTGTGTGCTTATGAACAAAAGTTGTGCTACTACAAAAAGAAACAAACTCATGAGTCATGCAACGAGGTGAATGAACATGTGGGACATTTTGTTAGGCAAATAGCCAGAAACAAAAGAACACCAATGGTATGGTCACCTTTAGAAAATGCTTATAAGAAAACAGGGGCCTAGATTGAAGCTTTCAGAGCAGACACATTAAGTCCAGAGTGGTGATTATTATTTCTGGATTTTGAGAGGCTGTTTTATACATATAACCTGATATTTAGAGATAAGAATGATGCTGGAGCAGATTGGGGTTCAAGTAATTCAGAACATAGTGGTAAGGAAGACAGTGTCTATATTTTAGAACCACACACACTCTTTGAGACAATGGAAAAGAGGTTTGTTTGATGTGGAACTGAAATTTTCTGTAGCGCTTAATCCAATTCAACATACCTGTATAGCTCATTTGAACAACTGGAACACAGGGAGCACAGAATAAAAGGTCCTTTAATCCTGTACAGAACCTTGTAATGCCTGGATATATTCTAGAGCATATTAAGTAGACAATGAAAAAATATTGGCAAAGTCCCCTGAGGGAGGGGAGAAAGAATATGGAACTATTAAACCTTACCATCAGGGAATCCCCTGATCCTGTGTCAAACTTTAGGGACACCCAAATCAATAGGTCATGCCCTCGATCATGAAGCTTACTTTTGTGAAGCTTATGTAGGTGATGCAGAAGCTTAGACTACCTATAGGCATGCCTAAGAGTTACTTCTGGGGGACCTCTTTTGTTGCTCAGATGTAGCCTCAGTCTCTCTAAGCCCAACTCTGCAAGTGAAATCATTGCCCTCCCCCCTACATGGGACGTGGCTTCCAGGGGTGAAAGTTTCCCTGGCAACCTGGGAGAGGACTCCCAGGGCTGAATCCAGACCTGGCACTGTGGGATCAACAATTCCATCCTGACCAAAAGGGGGAAAGGAAGTGTAATTAATTAAGTGGCAGTGGCAGACAGAGTTCAAATACAGTCGAGAGGCTACTCTGGAGGTTGCTCTTTCGCAAGCTTCAGGTAAACCTTGCTACCTATCATAGCCTGCCAACCCCCAACCAGGACCATTCCAGCCAATCCGAAAGAACACCTAGGGCAATATATAAGATTCCACAAGTGTTCCATGCCCTAGAGTAATTTTCCAGGAACCTTCAACCTCCAGATGGATCCCTGGTCCATATAACTCCTGAAACCTAGGCCAGTCTCTGCAGAACATCAGATAGTTCCACCTCCCTACCCCATATTAGTGACAAACTCTTTCAATATGAGAAATTTAGAACTGCCATAGTTCAAACTCTCCTAAAGAGAGGGATGGAAAGATCAAAGGTGACTGTGGAATTATACTGAGAAGATAGGATTTAACAAATGAATATGAATGGTGAATCATTAAATTGATATTTCTTTTAGTCTCCAGTATTTTAGAGCAGCTAGAAGTAAAAACCTAAAATTGTGAAATTGTATCCCATGTCAAAGTGTGAAATATGTTCTACAACTAATTGTGGTACTGTACTCTGAAATTTTTGCTTTTTTGTATAGATGCTATTTTTTCACAGAAAAAGAAGGGGAAAAAGTCGATTGCGATAATAAAAAAAAATATATTTAAGCCCTCCAGCCTGTATTCTGGAGCAGCTAGGAGGAAAATATGAGAGGATTGTATGGTACCCCATTTCAAACTCTTGGATCTGTCCTGTAAGTATTTGTTGAAGAGTGCTTTGAAAACTATTGCTTTATTATTTCTTTGCCTTGTATATATGTTATATTACACAATAAAAAAAAGTTTAAAAAAATGTAGCTAGTTCAAATAGAGATGTTCTGTAAGCATATAATAGACACCAGAATCCCAAAACTTAGTATGAAAAAATACATAAAATATCATATTAATTATTTTATATTGATTACATTTTCAAATGACAATATTTTAGAGATATTGGGTTAAGTAAAAAATATTAAAATTTAAAAAAACATTAGACTTAAGTACTGCATTAAAATATTAATTTAATTATAATTACTATTAGACTACATAGCACTATTTATTATTCTATTACTTTGAGATTATAAAGTTATTCAAAAGTAACATATAAGAAATATTTTTACATAATCATAATCTGTTATAAATGAAAAATTTAAGATGTGCATGATTTACTGCTTTTTAAGTTCATATTTGGCCTATTAATCTATTCAGCAGTACCACACAAATATCAATTTCATACCCCTAAATTCTGACATATCAATTTTAACCCAGTAGGTGTATTACCTTGTCTATATTTTCCATTTTCTATAAAGATTTCTAACCAGAAAAATAAATACTTTAAAAGATCCTCATTATAACTCCCATTATCAAAGTAATCTTAAACTATGGTATTGCCTCATTTTCTGCCTCTTTATGTATCTGTCCACCTCTTGTGACTACTCATTCCAGAAGGCCTGGTCCCTTGAATATGCTTTTAATCTTATCTGGTCTGGTATGCTCTGATGAAGTTTTGGGCCCTTCCCTTTCCTAACCACCCTCCCTTGCCAAATTAAATTCTGTCCTGTTTATCAATGGTGATGATATTCCATTGTTTTAGCTGTTGAACAGAAAACAGATTGGCCATTACAGGGTCCATTCTGTTGGGTCCTCACAGTTTTGACTATATGTTAGTTAAAGCCATTCAGATGGTGCTTTTCTAACTTACACAAATGAAACTCTATTTAAATAAAACAGTTACATATGGCTTTCCCCAGTGATTTTATAAATATTTTAATAAAAATTAAGAAATAATCTAAAATTGTTCTCATGAATATTTAAGATGACCTCATTTGTAACAGCACATTAAGGACTGCCCAAGATAGTATTTTTCATTATAACAACAGAAATTCTGTTAGATTTTAATACTTAAATCCCAAACTGTCTCAATTCTGAATGAATTCATCTATCATATCTTATTAGCACATTCATAAATACTGTTTCCAAAGAAAATTATATATTTGCCATACTCTATGTTCTCTACTCTGCTTAAAGCAAATCTGTGTAACTACTTAAAATATCACATAACAGTATCTTTCCAAAAGATTTATTCTTACATGAAATCATTACCTCGAATATCCGCAATACATGAAATGCAACATTATATTAGTGTCAATAAAGAAAAGTCACAAAATTATGGATGCATGCATATCATAAGTTCATTCTCTTTTCATTTCACTATAGTGATTATCAACAGAAATGTATCCTCTAGTCTTAGAATAATTTACCAAGCAATTGTTTCAAAACAGGGTGATCTCTATTAAGATGTCATATTTACATCTACTTTGTATCTCTCATTACATTATTGAAGATGTTATAAAATCCATCTCTGTCCATATTAATGGATTAACTGGATAAATAGAGATTTTTCCAGTATTTCCTACACATTATATTCTCTACTTACTTATTAATCCAGTAGGTGGAGGTATAAATGTAAATAACTTATTCTATATCACTGCTCAGAATTTGCTTTTCAGTATTTTTATCTCTTTCCCACCCATCTGCAAAGCCAGATGATGGTATTTGATTTTATTTCCTCATGCCCTGGTAAATGTTAAAAGTTCTCTTGCTTTTAGGTTTATATTTTGTAAAGTTATTCTGGGAAAGTGTCAGTTTTCAATTTATTAATGGTAAGTAAGTGGATTTTTTAAGGAATGGAATTACTGTAACATTTTTAAATGATGTCTGATGTGCATTAGAGAAAAGTACATGCATCACATGTTGACTCATTAAGCAAAAAGATACTAGATTTATCTCCCTTACTTGATTATTTAATGCAAAGATAAAAATCCCTTTTCTGAAATGAGAATCTAGATGGATTAGATTGCTTCAATACATTTCTCTTTGACTGCACTGAAATAAAATTCTTAGCTATGAACCCTTATGAACAAGCCAGTGGATTGAAAATAAAGTGAGCTGAATAATGGAACCATGAAGTTGTTATGGATGGAAAATGCTTCTTTGAGCATGCATTTATTTCCATGAATTGAAGTGGGGCTTATTCAATCTTTCTGAATCTCAAATAGTTTCTCCAAAGGTATTTGAAATCACTTAAATGATGCCTATTTCCTTTTCTTAATCCATCTCCTTCTTTCCTCCCTTCCTTTTTTCCTTTTTATTTTTTCCCTCCTCCCCCCTCCCTTCCTAATACCCTAATAACACATAGGTATTTTTTGGAATGATTAGTACCTGAGAAGGAAAAAACAGCTAAGTTTGAGAGGGAACATGATGTTGCAGAAACAACCCAGAATCAGAACAGGAAGACCTGGTTTCAAATTTTGACAGTAGCACTTTCAGCCCTAAGCACTTGGACAAATTACTTAACATTTTATGGATCTCAGTTTTCTCCCTTGTGGGGATGTTATGAGGCCAAGAAGAAATAAGCAAAAAGTACCTATCATATATTATATGCACAGTAAGTGGTAGTTATTATGATTAAGGAGAAACAAATATTCATTTTCAAAGTTATGCTAACAGAACAAAGGAAACAGTAAATAGAACATGCTTGTGGGATGCATAGAAACAAAACCAGTGTGCCCCAATAGGACATAGACAGCTTGCAACACATTTTCGCAGTGAAATGATATTCATTTTACTGATGCTTTTTATCCACAATTAAGATGAGATGTCCAGGAGCAAAACCTAAAAGGTAGTCACATTTGGGAGCTAGATCTAAGAGAGGTCAGTCTATTCAATTTCTCTGGGCTAGTGGGGATAACAAAAGCGATTTGTTTGCTCAAACATCTGTCTGAAATGGCAGAAGTTAAATAGGCAAGCAATCTCATGAAACACTTCAAGGATATAATGAAAACAAATCTGAGGCACTGCAGCATTATGTAGACAGCTGGGAAAGTACCACAGTTGACAGGTCTTGCTGGCAGGCACCTGTCAATAAGGAAATGGCCCCATCATTGAGTTATAAAAAACAGTATCATGGAGGCCAAAGGATGTGCTGGGCATGATGTCAGATCCTCAAAACATCAACACCAGGGAAGGCTCCTACTAGTTTTGAAGGTAGCAGCAGGGCAGGTTCTGAATTATTTTATCTACCTATTCACTCATGAATGGGAGTTTCATTTTGTATACTGTCTTTGTGTATGAAGGCTACTAATTATGCACACCTTCACTAAGCCCTTAACAAATAATTACTTTATATCTATGCTGGATGCTGATAAAGTTTCAATGCAGCTGTTTTTTCTAGCCTTAAGCTCCAACACTTCTCTGTGAAGAAAAATTAGGCTGTAGGCAACAGCTTCCAGTCAATGGTCAAGTCTTCAAAGTATTTGGCCACTCAGCATGGAGCTACAGCTCTCCATTCTAAAACACCTCATTTGATTTGAGCTCCATTAAGGTTATTGGCCTTCAGTGCATACTAATCACAAAGACTGTATGTAGTTCCATCTACAGTGTCTTTATGAAAGGATTGTTTCTTTCAGGGTAGGTTTAAGCATTGTGATAGTCTTTGTCAGAACAACAGCTCTCTGCAAATGAGCAGTTCATGATTTCTCACTTACAGCTACAGAGGTAATATATCCAGGTAGACATAAGCTTGCCCAAGCAGCCTTCCTTATGCATGATGCAAACCTGTTCTGTTCATTATGACCCTTAAAATTCCAAAAGACCCTAAAGAGTTTTCAGGGATAAAATGTCAATACTTAAACTTTGCAGTTTTACTTATCAATTGACAAACATAGATGGCATATAGATTATTTGAAAATTACTGAATGAACAGTATAAAAACTCTAGGTTATTTTGTTACTGTGCCAGCTTGAATCTGTGGTGGACCCCAGAAAAGTCATGTCCTTTAATCCTCATTCAATATTGCTGAGTGGGAGCATTTTGATTGTTCCCATGGAGATGTGACCCACCCGATTGTGGGTGGTAACGTTTGACTAGATGATTCCCATGTGTCTCCACCCAATGAAGGTGGGGTTGCTTGCTGGAATCCTTTAAAAGAGGAAACATTTTGGAGAGAGTCCCTTTGGGAGAGTCACTAGAAAGCCAGCAGATGCTATCATGCTCACCATGTGCCCTTCCAGCTGAGAGAAATATTGAATATCATCAGCCCTCTTGAACCAAGGTATCTTTCCCTGGATGCCTTAAATTGGACATTTCTATAGACTTGTTTTAATTGGGACATTTTCTCAACCTTAGAACTGTAAATTTATAACTTATTAAATTTCCCTTTTTGAAAGCCATTCTGTTTCTGGTAAATTGCATTCTAGCAGTTAGCAAACTAGAACAGTTACCTAACAAATACATGGTTCAACAAGCAACAAATAATGAATATCAGTGTCATGGTTAGGGACAGGTGTCAACTTGGCTAAGTTGTGGTACCTGTTCATCTGATTGGGCAAGCGCTGGCCTGTCTGTTGCAATGAGGACATTTCATAGGATTAGGTCATGATCACGTCAGCTACATCCACAGCTGATTCCATTTGTAATCAGTCAAAGGGGAGTGTCTTCTGCAATTAGTGATGCTAAATCCAATCATGGGAAGCCTTTTAAGGAGGACTCAGAGCAGACAGGTTCCATTCCTGCTTTGGCTGGTGAGCCTCTCCTGTGGAGTTCATCCAGGCCATCCATTGGAGTCATCGGCTTCGCAGCCTGCCCTGTGGATTTTGGACTCTGCATTCCTACAGTCACGTGAGACACTTTCATAAATTTTATATTTGCAGGTATTCCCTGTTGATTCTGTTTCTCTAGAGAACCCTAACTAATACAATCAGTTCCCAATGCCTCCCTTCTAGCAATGTTTACAAATTCTTGGTTATTTGTAACTTATTGTTCTCTTTTATTATGTTCCCATCATGATTTTCTGCTGCTTCTATCACTTTTGCTTCTCCTTAATTCCTCTCCTTTCCATCTTTCTGATATTTGGAGGCTAATACTATTTTCAAAAATTCTTATATTCTATATCTTCAGTTATTCAATGTTAACATTCACTTCAGATTTTATTGCCAAAAAAAAAAAAGATTTCACTGTCCTCCAGTGTATTCCGTAAATTATGCAAATAAATAGAATTTATGAGTCTCTTTCTCACCAGCTGGTAATCCAGGGGCTCAATTGTCCTGCAAAGTGCCACCTCCAAATATTTCTGGGAGTCTTCTGCAGTGCTTTCCATGGTCTCACACACACTCCATTCTGCCAGATTCACTGCTTGCCTACTGCTTCAGCATTCAGAGCTGCTCCCATCACCAGGAGCACTGCTCTTGTCATTTACTGCTAACTCAACAGGAAAACAGATTCTGAAATGCATGTGTCACCACTTCACCAGGAAATTACATGGGATGGTGTGTGGATGGGTTGGGGAGGTGTGCGAAATGATTTTCTCCTCTCTGCATCACAATTTGTTGGCAGGATCCCCAAACCGGGTGTCTTGGATGAAAGAGAAGTGAGAGAATAAAGCAACGTATACCATAGGGTTAAACCAGGGTTGCCGTCATGACACACACACATTCTATACTCAGAATCCCACAGGGCTTTATACTCGGTCAAGAGCACAGGCCCTCAGGAGTCACCTCATAGGAGCTTTCCCAGAACTCTGGAAAATTGTCGGAAGAAATATAGTTACAAATTCAATTTTTGGATTCAAACCTAGATATGAGTCCTGGCTCTGAAACATATTAGTTATATGACAGTAAACTTCTTGTAACCTCTCTAAGACACAGTTGCCTCATCAGTAAATGGGACTAATAGTTATTCCAACAGATTTTTGTACAAGACTCAATAAAAGAAGACATATAAAAAGCTTAACAGGTTGCCAGGCCTCCAGTCAAGAAAGCAGCCTTAATGATGACTCACGCAACAGTTCATCAGATGTGTGCAGCTGTGCCTGATCAGCGGTGGATGCGTTGAGCTTTATCTCAGCAGCCCCCCTAGCTACATCTAAGATTCTGAAAGCCTTATTATTCCGGTCTGTTGGCAGGTCTACATCTCAGAGGCTGACTGTATCAAAGTTCAAATTTAGATTCACATCATGCTTTTTAATTTCATCCCTGTCCAGGGCCAATGAGCAGCTGCTTGGGCTACACTAACGTATTTAGAAACAAAACTTATTTGACACAAAAGCTTTCATCGCTATTAAATCAAAACCTCTATTAAAAGGAATGCCAGTTAGGATACTGCTACTGAAATGATAACAGATAGGAGAAATCACTAATTATAAGTCAATTATATCAACTTTTGTCTTCCACCGAAGGCTCCTTAGCACAAAGCACACATCTCTGAGAGATGTTTTGTATTGTATACACATTTACTCTTTAAGCACACGTTATTAAACTTTCATTACATCACATCGGAGAGATCTTCAATATCATGAATCAACAAGACAGCTGACATTTAGGTAGGAAGAGAGACAGTAAACAAATAAATGATCAAGGAATGGGTGAGGATGGTGAAATAGGTCCGTAGGGAATGACCAGGTAGCTACTTTCAGTTGGATCATCAGGAAAGGACTCCCTGAGGAGGTGAAAATTTAAATTGAGGGCTGAATGACAAAAGGAAACCAAGGTGGAAGGATCTGGTGGAAAAGCAGTCTAGGCAGAGGGGAAGAGCTGATGCAAAGGCCCCAACAGATTTTTTTTGTTTTTAATTTTTATTCTGGTAATATATGCAACCTAAAATTCTCTCTTTTAACCACATTCACCACTATAGTTTAGTACTGTTGGTTACATTCACAATAATGTCCTAATTTCACCACCATCCATTTCTAAACTTTTACTAGCAACCAAAACAGAAATGCTGTACAATTATCAACTACCCATTCTCTAATTTCAATCTACTTTCCAGTGAACTACATTCTAGATTCTAACTCTATGAGCTTGCTTATTATAATTAGTTTCTAACAGTGAGATCATATAATATTTTTCCTTTTGTATCTACCTTATTTCACTCATCATAATATCCTCAAAGATTCATCCAAGTTGTCACATGCATCAGTTCATTCCTTCTTACAGAAGATTAATATTTCATTATACATATATACCACATTTTGTTTATCCATGCATTCATTGATGGACACTTGGGTTGTTTCCATCTTTTGGCAGCTGTAACTAATACCACTATGAACATTGGCATGCAAATGTCTGTTCAAGTCCCTGCTTTCAGTTCTTCTGGGTATATACCTAGTAGTGGGCGTGGAGGATCCTACAGCAATTCTATACCATATGACAAACTATCTTCCACAGTAGCTGCAACATTTTACATTCCCATCAGCAACGAATGAGTGTCCCTATTTCTCCACAAGCTCTCTATAACATAGTTTTCTGTTTTTTTAAACAGTGATCATTCTAATAGGTGTTAAATTGTATCTCAGTGTGGTTTTAATTTGCATTTCACGGAAAGCTAGGGATGGTCAGCATCTTTTCATGGGATTTTTAGTCATCTGTACTTCCTTTTTGGACAAATATCAATTCAAGTCTTTTGCCTATTTTTAATTTTGCCTATGGTTGTCCTCTTTATTTGTTGACTTCTAGGATTTCTTTATATATTCTGGACGTAATCATTATTGGATATGTGGTTTCCAAATATCTTCTCCCATTGAGTAGGTTGCTAATTCACTTTATTGGCAAAGTTCTTCAATGGACAACACTTTTTAATTTTGAGGAAGTTCCATTTATCTGTTTGTTCTTTCGCTGCTTGTGCTTTGGGAGTAAAGTATAAGAAACTATTGCTACCACAAGATCTTGATGATATCTCCCCAGATTTTCTGGAGGAATTTTTTTGGTACTGGTTCTTATATTTAGGTCTTTGATTCATTTTGAGTTAATTTTTGTATATGTTGTGAGAAGGGGTCCTCTTTCATTCTTTTGCATATGGATATCCACCACCTCTTGTTGAAAGGACTATTTTTTTGCCAGTTGAGTGGTCTTGAAAGCCTCATCAAAAATCTACTGGGTGTTAGAGATAAGAACAAAGCCAACTGGGTCAGGACTAAGGTAAATCAGTATACAGGGGTAGGGAGGACATCATTGTTCGTATTGTAGAAAATTACCTACTCTATGACACCAAAGAAACTTTTTGTTCAAAACCTAAATTTTCTGTAGCATAATCTGACTCAATCTGTCTGACTAGAAAATTTAAACAACTCAAACATATGGAGCCCAGAATGGGAATGAAGGCTTGTAATTCTGTATAGGTTAATATAATGCCAGAATACATCCCAGCATATGTTGAGTAGATAATCAAAAAGTATTGGCAAAGTCCCTTGAAGAATGGGATAAAAAAATATGGAAGTATTAAACTTTACCACCAGGGAAATCCCTGATACTGTCTCAAACATTAGGAACTCCCAAGTCAATAGGCCAAGCCCTTGATCTTAACACTTGCTCTTGTGAAGCTTATTTATGTAGCAGAGAAGCTAATCCTACCTATAGTTATGCCAAAAATTACTTCTGGAGGACCTCTTTTATTATTCAGATGTGGCCTCTCTCTCTCTAAGCCCAACGTGGCAAGTAAAATCACTACCCTCCCTACTATATGGACATGACATCCAGGGGTGAAAGTTTCCCTGGCAGCATGCGATATGACTCCCAGGAATGAGTCTGGCCCTAGCAGCATGGGATCGATAATGCCTTCCTGACCAAAACAGGGAGAAGAACTGTCACAAAATAAGGTATTAGTGGCTGAAAGAGCTCAAATAGAGTTGAAGGTTATTTTGGATTCTACTCTTATGCAAGCTTCAGCTAGATATTGCTATTTACCATGGTTTGTCAACCTCCAATCAAAACTATTCCTGCCGACCCTAAAGAACATGTAGGGCTTTATCTGAGATTTCACAAAGTTCCCACACACTATGATCATTTTTCAGAAACCTAAAGAGTCCAGATGAATTTCTAGCCAGATATATCCTGAAACTCAGAGGAGCCAGCCTCTCCAGAACATCAACTAGTTCCATCCCCTTATTCCATAGTATTGACAGCCCTTTCCAACTTGAAAACGTTAGAATGGGCATAACCCAAATACCCCTAAAGACTGGGAGAAAAACAAAGAGAGAAGGTGGAGCTATAACAGAGAAGATAGGATTTAACAAATAAGTATGATTGCTGAATCATTAAATTGATATTACTTTTAGTCTCCAGTGTCTTAGAGTAGCTAGAAAGAAAAACCTGAAATTGTGGAACTGTCACCCATATCAAACTCTGAAATCTGTTCCATAACTAATTGCTGCAGCGTGCATTGAAATTAATTGCTTTTTTTGGTATATATGTTATACTTCACAATGAAAAATTAAATTTGATTAAAAAAAAAGAAAGAAAGTTGGCCATGAGCCCTAAAAAAAAAAGTCCATTGGCTATAGATGTGAGGTTTACTTACGAACTCTTAAATAGATTCTGTTGGTCAATTTAACTAACTTTATGCCAGTACTATGCTGTTGTGACAACTGTAGCTTTGCAAAATATTTTAAAGTCAGGAAGTATGAATCCTTCAACTTCTTCTAATTGATGAATTGTGGGTGTCTGGGGCCCCTTACCATTCCAAATAAATTTGATAATTAGCTTTTCCATTTCTGAAGAGTAGGCTGTTGGAATTTTGATTGGGACTGCATTTAATCCGCAAATAAGTTTAGGTAGAACTGACATCGTAACAATATTTAGTCTCCAATCCATGAACATGGAATGTCCTTCCATTTATTTAGGTCTTCCTTGATTTCTTTTTAGCAATGTTTTGTAGTTTTCTGTGCACAAGTCTTTCACATTCTTGGTCAAATTCATTCTAAGGTTTTTTATTTTTCTCCCTCCTATTTCTCATACCAGCACATAGAAATACTAGTTAAAATTAAAAAAGGATGCTGGACTTTGTCAAATGCCTGTTCTGCATCAATCCAGATGATCATGTGTTTATCCCTCTATTTTGTTAATGTGGTGTATTACAGAAATTGATCTTGTTATGTTGAACCGCCCTTGCCTACGTGGGATAAAACCCACTTGATCACAGTCTATAATTCTTATAATGTATTGTTGGATTTGATTTGTGACTATTTTGTTGAGGATTTCTAAATATTTATTAAAGAAATTAGTCTATAATTTTCTTATCTTGTAATATCTTTTTCTGACTTTGGTATGTTGGTAATGGTGGCCTCATAGAATGAAATAGATAGCATACTCTCCTCTTTATTTTTTTGGAAGAATTTCAACAAGATTCATATTAACTATTCCTGAAATGATCAGTAAAATTCATCTGTGAGACATCTGGTACTGGGCTTCTCTTTGTTGGGACATTTTTGATGACTGGTTCAACTCCTTACTTGTATTTGGTCTGTTGAGGTCTTCTATTTCATTTAAGGTCTGCCACGATTGTCTGAGGTGGGTTGAAATAGTAACTCAGAGCTCAGCCATGCCTGCCCCTACCTGTTCTTGGGTAAGATGATTTTTCTGTCCCATTTTGTCACCAGCGAGCTAGCAAAAGTCTGGATCCTGAGGCAGCCTTCAGTGAGAGTGGGTAATCAGGTACAAGCAGTCACTGTGGAGAAAGCTTACCCACAGTTCTTTACCACTATTTATAGGCATCTTTCTCCTGTTCTTCCATGGATGCTGCAGTGTTCTTCTGGCCTCTGGAGTCCCAGAAGAGTCATTTCTGAAAGTTTCTGCTTGTTTACTAGCTGTTTTGGAAGAAAGAGTGAATCTTGGATTCCTAGAGGTTCCTAAATTATCCTAAGGATTTCAGATGTCATTGGAGGGATTTAAACAGGGATGCATTTTGACTTGATGAATGGTTATGAGATCTGGATTGCAGGGGTGAAACAGTTGAAGTCGCGGTCAATTAGGAAACTTTTTCTGTTTTCCAGTTTCAGAGAGGTGGAGCCATTCAGCATATGTTTTGAAAATATATTGGATATGGGCAGAACAGAAAAGCAAAAAGGGGGTAGGGAACTGAGGTTACTGTTGATTTGTAGCTTATGAATCCAAGTAAACTTAGAGTCCCTTACTGAGATAAGATTTGTTGGGTTCACCTCTCTTCTCATGCATCCACATCATCACAAAGAAGCCCTCCACTAAAGCAGCCCCCTGCCCTTAATCAGCTCCAACACTCCTCTCTAGGAGAGGAGGTTTGACTACCTGATTGATGAATGTGGGAGAAGAACTAAGAATGTGGGATCCACCCCACCTTTCTATTTTCAGTGTCTGTTTAGCCTCAGAAGGCATACATCACTGCTCCTACAGCTAGCGTGTTTTATAGAAGTAGGTAGGTGGGGCAGGTTGGTCCCAGTTCAGTTTAGAAGAGAGTGAAGTCATAGGAATCTCATTGTGATGCCATAATTAACCAATGTCCCCAAATCTAGCTTTGATTAGTAATAAAATATGGCATTTGTAACTCCATGTGTCTGACTCAAGCATCTCTTTATCAGTTGACTTAGATCTAAGAGGAGAGGTCAAAGAGGAGATATATTTTAGTCTTTGGTCTATATATTTTAAAAACACATATATTACTTTCTTAGACAGTGATTATTAAGTAAGTGAATATATTTTATGGGAATGTAACCATGGCCAAAATGGATTATAACAGCAGTCATCTGTGTCACTGTACTTTTTATATATAAGAGATCAGACTCCCCAAACCATATTCAATGTTAGCATGCCAACTAACTGAGAAGACTGTCTCTGGAATCATGCTGAGAAGCCCTTCCATGTGTGCTTCTTATAGATCAATCTTCAGCAATTTACCCTTAGCTTGCTCCATGTAAATGGTGTGATGTAAATAAAATTCAATTAAAAATCCCATTCACTTCACCTCTGAATCATGTAGAGAGCCGCTTTCCGGGTTTGGCCTAGTGGACACGCTGCAGCCTGCTCTAGAGTTCCCCCCGCCCATCGAGTGAGCCAAGATGGCGCTCACATCCTGCTTCCGCAAATGACGCACACGCCCACCAACCCTATCTTCCAATCACCTCTGTATACGTGGCACTAACCTATTGGGTTTGGGCACAGTATATAAGAGGTTACCCGGACGGGGTGGGTGGAGACGACCCACAGGGAGCCGTGCCTGACGGCCGCATAGAGGTTGTTCCCCCGCGGGATATTTCGCCCGCGCGGAACCTGTAACAGAGAATGCAAGCTTAACTCCAGTAAAGGTCTGTGCTCACAACTGCTACGTGTCTTGGACCTGTGTTTCTCACCAGCGCGGATTTGTCTGCGTCTCTCTGTCTCTCCTCATTGTCTCACCCGCCGGCCGGGGGCTTGACGCTGAGCGAGAAGTCGCGGACAAGTGGTGGCCCGTACGGGGAACCCTTCTGCTGCCTTTCCCCGAGCTGGTGAGGACGTGCTTCTTGAGTTCGCAGCGGACTTTCCACGCCTGATCACCGTGGGAAGGTGAGTGCTTTCTGTTACGTGAGAGTTAAGGGCTGTGGGCGTTCAGGTAGCCCCAGTGAATCGGGAGAGCTCCCCGATTGATTAAAGTACAGTGCCGACTGCAAGCATGGGGCAGTCAGGAAGTTCACCTTTGTTAACTCCCTTAAAGACCCTTTTGAAGCAGTGGGGTATCTCGGTTAGGAAGAGTTCCCTCCTGCGGTTCTTAGACGATGTTGCTGCTTTTGCACCTTGGTTCACCCACTCCGGGAGCCTTAGTCTGCCTTCTTGGTTAAAACTTGGTAATGACATAGAACGGGCGCGCCGGACGGGCCTTTGTATGGACCCGATCCTGGTCCCTATCTGGGAAACCGTCCGTGCTTGCCCTGAGGCGGAGAATGCTGCAGGCCTAAGTCCGTCTTCCGCCCTGCTGCAGGCACGGCACGCGCTCCAAGAAACTCAGTCAGTTTCGTCTGCGGACGGCTCCCGTAAAGGCAAGCCGCCAGAGTCTGGCGCTAGTTCAGACACCTCTGACTCAGAGTCAGATGGTGATGAGACCGAGGGTGCAGACGCGCCTCCGCTGATCGATTGGGGGAGGCCCCCTGTCTCACCCACACAGCCTTCCGCCCCGCCAGCGCCTGCTGCAGGGATGCGGCAGCTTCCGGTGAATGGTTTTGGTGATCTCGCCAAAAACCCTCACCACGGGCTCCCTCTGGTGGCCGAATCAGGTAATTACAGTGGCTGCTCTCCAACTTCTAAGTGCTTGTTAAAAGGAATGGGATATGTCCCCGGCAAAGGCTTAGGAGCCTCATTGCAGGGGCGCGCAAGGCCTATACAAGCTGTCTCCAATTCTGACAGACGAGGCCTGGGTTTTTCCTAGGGGCCACTGAGGGGAGATTCCCACCCACACCTATAAAACTAAAATGGAAGACCAGTACCCCGGTGTGGGTGCCTCAGTGGCCATTATCACAGGAAAAACTCTCAGCATTACACACTCTAGTGTCAGATCAGCTAAAAAAGAGCCATATCATTCCCTCCACATCGCCTTGGAACACACCCGTATTCGTCATAAAGAAAAAATCAGGCAGATGGAGATTGTTACATGATTTAAGAGCCATTAATAATTGCATGGAGTCCTTAGGACCTGTTCAGATGGGGTTGCCCCTTCTCTCAGCTCTGCCAGAGCATTGGTCTATTTTCATCTTAGACATCAAAGACTTACTAAAGAAACAGAAAGGGGGAATAGGTCACGGCCTGTCCCCAAAGGCTCAACTGTCCATAGCCTTGTTTACGTACAATTTTTTAAATGAAAATGCACAAGGAATGACACCTGCCCTACAGCACACTACTCCGAGTCCTCCACATAGAGGTCTAGTCCGATGGAAGGATGTCCTGTCAGGACAATGGCAAGGCCCTGACCCAGTGCTCAGCTGGGCCAGAGGCTCTGTTTGTGTTTTTCCCTAGGAACCAGGACGTCAACCAGTGTGGGTTCCGGAAAGACTGGTGAGAACCGTGACGTCGCCCGAGGAGGCCACGGAGCTGTTGCCTAAAAAACCAACAAGCCTTCAACCTGAACCATCAGATCAGGCCTCCAACTCTGCTGATGACGGCGGCGACTGACGAGATAGCAACGAAAGCGCCGGTCACCCTTCGATTGTTTAGAAGGGGGACCAGTTTTAATAACCCCCGTTGCCTTCGACCTTTCCAAACTGGGCGAGACTGTACAAAGTCTGTGGAACCGAGTCACCTCATGGTTCTCTTGGCCCAATTTGACTACTTGGATTCTCGTGGCAGTGGGACTATTAGTGGGCTTAGTCACTGTTAAATGTTTGTTAGAACGCTTGTTCCAGACACAGCAGCAACTACGTGTTTCTACCATGTTAGCTATGTCTTCCCAGTCAAATGTGGGTGTGCGTCCCTCCTCGATAGATAGCCCGTCTGAATCACCTGGGGCAAAGCTCTTGTCAGCAAGGTTTGTTGCAGGCTCCCTGGCCACTACCCGTGTTTAGCTAGGCACCAGAGGCTGTTAATTTTGCGCGCCTAGCCGCCTCGACGGTGGAGCTGCGGCCGCAGTCCTGGCCAGACTGGGCTTGGCTCTAGCCATTGCACCGAGGCCTCCGCAGCGTTTCCTATGCCCTGGCTGTCGCTCTCATAATCCCCGCTTGACCCAGTTGCGAGGCGAAGCACTGCAGGGAGGAGTCACGTGGTATCCAGTTCACGGACTCTCCGGTCTCTATATGAGGTGAGCATTCTGGTCGGTGCCAGAGGCTCCGTCGTGTGATGACGCGAGCCTAGTCCAGACTCCCCAAAGCACCAAACTATGTTGTGAGCCACTCAGGCCCACGGGAGCACCATCATCAATAGAGACACTGGGTACAAGAATACGGTCTACGGACCATGCCTCTTATAAAAACAAAAAGGGGGAGATGTAGAGAGCCGCTTTCCGGGTTTGGCCTAGTGGACACGCTGCAGCCTGCTCTAGAGTTCCCCCCGCCCATCGAGTGAGCCAAGATGGCGCTCACATCCTGCTTCCGCAAATGACGCACACGCCCACCAACCCTATCTTCCAATCACCTCTGTATACGTGGCACTAACCTATTGGGTTTGGGCACAGTATATAAGAGGTTACCCGGACGGGGTGGGTGGAGACGACCCACAGGGAGCCGTGCCTGACGGCCGCATAGAGGTTGTTCCCCCGCGGGATATTTCGCCCGCGCGGAACCTGTAACAGAGAATGCAAGCTTAACTCCAGTAAAGGTCTGTGCTCACAACTGCTACGTGTCTTGGACCTGTGTTTCTCACCAGCGCGGATTTGTCTGCGTCTCTCTGTCTCTCCTCATTGTCTCATCCGCCGGCCGGGGGCTTGACGCTGAGCGAGAAGTCGCGGACAGAATCATCCAAGGTGCACATTGCCATAGTAATCAAAGGCATCTGTCCAACTTAATGCAAGAAACTCCTCCTGTAGTTCAGTCTCCTGGGATGATTAAATTACTGTCTAAGGTAGGACTGAGATGGGGATAAAGGTTGGAGGAAGAGGTGTATATATGCGTGAGAAAATGTTCTTATGTATATTGTCAATGTTCCTGTCTCTCACTATTATTCTTGACTAAAATATATCCACTGTTAGTTCAACACTAGAAAATATTAACTCTAGCTTTTGAATTCACCTCACCTAAATACGCAATTCAATTATTGTGCCTGAATAGACAATATTAAAAACATGATCAGCATCACTGGTATCTAATAGAAAGGATTACAATTTATCTTAATTACAAGACATTCCCTTTCATTTTGGTCAGAATTCCACCTGTCAAGCTCTTAGCTAATATCTTAATATATCTTAATGATAGAAAGTAGTTGAAACAACAGAGCTTAGCTGAACTATTAATTCTTATTTGGCTCTTTTCATAGATAAAAGGTTTCTCATACATTCCTACTATATACAGAGAAGACTTCATTTTATATCTGTCTATATATTTTTTGTGTAAAATAAATTTAAAAATGATGTTTTAGTGAATTTGGTATAAACATTTACATTTTTTAAAAGCAGTGTTTTGTGGATTCAAACCATAGTCTGAAAATCTGATCACTGCATTTTTCTTTTCAAATGGCTATCAGTTAAGTCCATTAACACTTCAGTATTTAGCTAAAGAGATATTATTTATGAATGACAGTGTTTTATTCAGAAAGTGCATGTGACTAAAATACACTGGATTTACATGCTAGTAGAATTAATAAAATAGCTCAATATTAGAAGCAATTTTATTTCTCAAATCAGCTGTATTAAAAATACTAAGTTAAAATACTTTGGTGCTTGCAAGTCTAATACCTTTAGAATTGTTATCAATACCATAATTGTAGAATAAAGCAGGGGGAATGAAAATTTATGTTTTCCTGATAATTAATTTGATGATACCTGAAGAGGAGAGTGAATTCAGATCGCTTGCCATTATCTACTACTAGATAAAGTGGATGTTAGACAAGCCTGAAGATCAGTGAAGAAGATTTGTAAAAACTACATCATGTAGTTATTACGCTGCACAGAGATCAGAATATCCAAGCTGACCTGAGGTTGTCATCTTTCTGAGTTTCAATTTATAAGTCGAAAGTGAATTAACAAGGCTTACTCACATTAGAGTAACGGACTAAAAATTGAGATCTCTCAAAGAAGCTAATGAAAAAATTCTTACTATAGAAACTAACAGTGGATTGCAGAGAACACGACCTATTCAACATGATGCAAACTGTTAGTCTGCATCTGGTTTCCCAACACCGAGATTTGCCCTTCTCCAGTATCGTCATTGAATTGGATTTGTCTCCATGTTTTTCTTTCACTGGTGATGCCTTATGCCTTCCAGCCATATGATCTGTATTTTTTTGTTGTTTCTGCAACTTGCAAATGGGCACTACCACCTCTGATCCCCTACCCATACCTTACTACCTGGAATTTCTTCCATAAGTCTCTAGAATAGTCTCTCGAGCCTAGATTTATTATAACTTTTCTAAGAAATATCTTAGAATTTTAGGGATTAAGGTAATAAAATATAAATATAGCCTTATATTTAAATTGCCCCTCATATTTTGGTCTTTGCAACAACACCCTGAACTGGCTCTGATAGTGCTATCTGCATTTATAATGTGACAGACCCAAAAATGTTAGTGACCTGCTCAAGACAGTATTGGCAATTACGAATTCTGCCATCTGTCATTGTCACAGCCCGATGCATTCCACATAAGTTAATTACAACATTTACGTATACGTTCATTTTGTTAAAAATACATAAGATGAATTCAATGATTAGACGAGTAGCTAAATGTTTCGATTAGTAAAGTCTATTGCTTTAAAAATGAAATGTTAACAAATTTAAATTGAAATCTTTCTAAAGTGAATTAAATGGCTTCTCAAACAGAACCATAGTTAATTTCTCTTGAGGACACAGGATCACTATACCAAAAAATGCAATTCTGTCTGGCTGAAACATAGAAATAATAATAGCATTCATTGCTGTGTTATTTAGCAACTCCAAAGTGCTTCCATTTAAGTTTTAGGACTTGACATCAAACAGTTCTTGAAAAAGCATTGTTATTTTCCACATTTCATAGATGAATAAAGTGCAACTCAGAGAATGTAAGTAAGTTAACTTATTGTCTTCCACCAAGCCCATGGCAGAGCTGCATGCTCTGACCATAAGCCCTGGGCAGATGGATAGGATTTTTCACCCCTACACCAAATGGCCCTAGATTACTGTGGACATTTTCTTCATGCTTTTGTCTGATTATTCAGTCAGCTATCAACTCTTCCTGTTGCCAGAGACAGTAATAGTTATTTCTTCCTGCTGCCAGCTGTCATCATCTGTTTCTAGTCTATGAGCTGGAAAATCAGATAATCACGCTTGCTGAAAATTGGACATGAAACATTAAATAGCATGCATCTGAGGGATGGTTTCTTCTATGAAATCAAGTTCATGGCTTCAGGGCACAAGTTGCAGACCAATTGTCACAGTGGCTCCTGGGCTTCCCCCCCAGTAATCTCTCAGTTTATGACAGGGTTTAGAAGGCAGCATCTACTATTAACCTGGTCTCTGGGCAGATGAGATATGATTACATTTACATTTTGTCCTCAAGAAGGGGGCAATAAGGTGGCAACAAGTATTCTTCCTTGCCCCCATTCCAAACTATTCTACTTATGATTCCTCTTTGTTTTGGGATTCTACAAGAGGATCAACAAGTGACACATAGATTTTTTCAAAGTGCACAGTTGACCTTTGGCAGTGCTACTCAAAGTATGGGCCACAGTCCAATGCCAGTGTCTGAACTGCTTGTTACAAGTCAGCCATGAGATAAGTACAGAAATTAAGAGTAAGCATTTAGAAACATTCTTAGAAACTTAATTGACATATATTTATTATAATTTATGAAAGTTTGTACCATGGGTAGTTCAGTGGTTAGAATGCCCACCTTTCATATGGGAGACTCAGGTTTGATTCATGAATCATGCACCAAAAAAAAAAGTTCGCACCAGATGGAGAAAAAAACCACAAAAGTTGGTTCCATAGAACTGGTCCTGTGCCAGTTTTAACTTTGAGAATTTTTAACTTTGGTATGTCCAAAACTAGGGTACTAAATAGAAGTCAGATAATAGTTACATAAGAGTCCCTTCTGGCCTGTGAGCCATCTAGAATACAAAACTCTAACTTTTAATCCCCTTTTTAGAAAATGCTAACCTGACTTGCTTCCCCATTTATTCTGTTTAGTTCTCTGGCATTAGGGAAATTTTCACAATCTTCTTCGATGATGTCATTCAGCTCCAAGATAAAGGCTTAAAGAGTCTAGGATATAGAATTTGGGATAAATCATACTAAGCTATTAAATAAGGATATCACAAAGAGAGCAATTAAAACAGTAGCTTGAACATCAGCATGAAATTTCCAAGAGATTTAGAGGTCCAAGCAATTGATCCATCTCTTCACAGCAGGGGTTTTTGCTTGTTTGTATACTTGATAATAACACGAACTACATTTGATTAAATACTTACCTAAGAGACACTTATATTTTGCTAACTGTATTTGGCATAAACTTTTTAAAACTGACTACATTTATTAAAATGAGATGGAATTCGTAGATTGTTCTAAGAAGTCTGGGGTTCAAAGTCAAGATGGGTATGCACGGTTTAAAAATACAAAGTGAAATTCACATGTGCATGTAGCTGAAGGATAACTGTTCATTCTTGTCTGCTACAATTTCTTTCCCTCATTTAGGAAAGAAGTATTCTATTTTTTTTTTTTCTAATAGAGGTAAGGGAGAGACATGGGCTTCAGGCTGTCATTCTGAAGACACATAATTGGGTTTTTTTCCTCTTTTCTTCTTTCTGCTACAGTTTTATATGAGCAGGAAAGAAAGGCTGGAAAATAAAATCTCTCCCCCTAAGGTAGTTTTTTCTTGTGTTAACTGAGGTGGAGAGGCTGAAAAGGTGATAAAAGAGAGTGCTAAGAAATCACACTCTGAGCACTTTGAGCGAGAAAGCACATGGTGGTCAAAGGCTCCTTAGTTTGAAATCCCATTCTTCTTAGAAGATACCAGAAATTTTGATGACAGTACAGCCTGAATTCTGGAGCTGCTAGTAGGGTCATGTAATATCTTATATCCAGGTCAGGATTTTGGTTTTGATTCAAGAAAAAAAAAACAAAACATTTTCCTTAGGAATGGAAAGAAAATTGGAGCAGTTTTTGACAAATGAGATTATAAATTAATGAGGAAATTACATGATTGTACATAAATATTTGTTTCTTTAACCCTTGCTCCATATGTATCATCTTTTCACATAAAGTAATTCAAACTGTCATGTTTAGATATTTATTCAGAATTTCTTTTATATATACTTTTATCTACTAGCTTTACTTTTTGTTTCTTATGCCAAACTTACCTGATACATTAGAACCTGCAAGCAAATTACATATTATCACAGAATCTTGGATATCTAGTTTCAAAATTTGTCTCTGCAAACTTAAATATATAAAGTTTAAATATCAAAGGTCACATTTTATGCTCTTTCTTTTAGATTCTTTGCCCTGTAATTTTTTCCAACTGTTCAGCTCTCACAGTGTTTTCATATGATTTGCATGAAGAATTTAGATTTTCAACATTAATGTCAAATCTAAATCAAATGACCAAAGCTTCTTCTATGAAGTTGATTCAAAGGCAGGGAAAATTCACAGACTGACTTTTCCTTTTCAACTTTTTACAAATGTATTAGGTCTATTTTCTGAAAGTAAATATCTAAAACAATAAAAAAAAATTTGTGATTTCTGAATGTTCACAGTTTTCTATTTGTTTTTAAGCCCTTCTGGGTGAAGGAAGAGTCCAAATCTTCTTAACTCAGGGTATTTTGAAATGGCTTGCAGTGATTTTCTCCAGAAAGAAAAAGAACACAAATCACAAAAGCCGACAAAAAATTGTAGACAAATAACAAGGTTGCTATTGTGCACCAAAGTGAGGCATGAAGAAGTTCAAACAAAAGTGCAGTGATTCCCACTTATATATATTGTCAACACTCAGATCCCAGCTGTGCTCAGATACTACTAGGGTTGGTGCACAGCTGTGAAATTATAAAAGGGACTCAAATGCCAATCAGAGCTTGGCATGAGAGATTCATTGTCCAAGCCATTCCCTAATAAAGTTTCCAGAACTCTGTCTGCTTCATTTATTGTCTCCATGAACAACCCCATATTGTCCAACTAAAGACATTGCAAAATTTCTCTATTAGCCTTAGTTAATTTTTGCAAGGAATCCAACACTGGATTTCTCTTACCACTCCACAATTTTCTATTTAAGTAGACATAGGAGGTAGAATACGGAGAGCCTTAATATATTGCTGCTTATGTCTACTCTCTATTGACTATTGGTTAATATTTTTCTCACCCTCTTTCAATGGAAAATAATTTTAAAGGGCAAAGTTGTACCATTGACCGAAGCAATAACCAAAGAAGATAATTGCTGTTATTGTTTTGCACAAGAAACGAAGTCTCAGTTGCCTGATGTGCACTGTGGCACAAAAATGACAACTTTGCCCAAATTGTTGGGTCTCTGTGAAACACTGGCCCAATGAGATGTTGCACCCCGACAGCATCTTTGACCAAAAATGTTTTCAATCTCCTTCATACAGAATCATAATGTGCACTAGCATTTTAAAGACTCCAAGAAGTCCTGAAATAAAGAGATACATCCATTTCTGTATAATACAAGATTATTTGTCCATAAAACCCTTCCCTAGGGCAGTCCACAGTGGATCAGCAGGCAGAGTTCCTGTCTGCCGTGCCGGAGACCCAGGTTCAATTCCTGGTGCCTGCCCATGCAAAAAAGTAACAAACCAAAAAACCCTCCCTATGAGAAAATTACATGAGGAGTCGTTAACAATTATTAGAAGAAACTTTCATAGTAATAAAATTTTATCTTTGAGCATTGTAAGAAAAGGTGAATTTTTGAGAAACTACCTACTTAGATGACACTGTGCTAAGGAGATTTTGATTCATCTATGACACATTTGTATTTAGCTTACTGGATTCTGAGAAAAAAATGTGCTTTTCTAGAATACTCACAGGTAGATATCTTATGTTCTAATTTCATAAATTAATATTTATAAATAAAGATTCAGAGAAGTTATATAATATGAAGAATGCCATAAATGAATTGGAGAGACAAAGCTGTGACTTTAGTTGTGGTGAATAACAGACAATATCTTCAAAGTTCACAGGCATCTTGAATCCCTTCTCCTTTTCAAATCAGTATCCTTCATTTTATATACTAATTTGATTGAGACCATAATTTACAAAAAATAAAAAGAGAGAAGGGGGAGGGAAAGCAACACTGACTCATAAATTTTATTTAAAATGTATGATCTGGTGAGCAACAGTGGCAGAATTCTGGCCTGCCATGCTGAAGACCTGCTGGGTTCGATTCCTGAAGCCTGCCCATGTCAAAAAAAAAAAAGTATGATCTATTTATAGGATACAGCTATTTACCTCTTACTCCGAGACTGGCACTGTTCTAAGTATGAAATATCTATTAACACATGTATTCCTCTCAACAAACTTATGAAGTGTGAAAATTTTTATCACCTCCATGCTAAGTTGAAATAATAAAGGGTGAAGTAGGTTAAGGTGGTTTAAATCTGTTTGTGCCACAGAAAAGCTTATTCTTAAATTTAATCCATTTCTGTAGGTGTAAAGCCATTGTGAATAGGCCCATTTGATGAGATTACTTCAGTGAAGGTGTGGCCCGGCCCAATCAGGATGACTCTTCATCCTGTTAACGGAGTCCTTTCTAAGTAGGAATGAAAATCACATAGAGAGAAAAAGCCACAAGAAGCAAGAAGCTTAACACCTGCAGAACCTGCAGAAGGGGAGACAAGGAGATGCTGCTGTGTGCATTGCATGGGACAGAGGAGCCAAGAATTGCCAGCAGCCAGCCCCAGAAAGCCAGTCTTCAGGAAGAAGACTTTCACTGAGGTAATCTCATCAAACGGTCCTACTTACAATGGCTCTAAACCCACAGAAATGGATTAAATCAAGGCCTTGTTGATGTGTTGATTTGGAATTTTTTGTAGTCTCAACAGCATGAGCAAATTCCCATGTGTAACCCAACCCATCTCATGGTACATGCTTAAATAGCCTATGGAATTAAAATACAGGTTTATGCAGCTAGTAATTAAAGAAGAAAGATAGGGTTTGAACAAAAGTACCACTCATATTCCTAGCCACTACTCAATGTTGCCCCCCTCTCTAACATCTTTTCTAATGATATGCATATGCTACTACAACTGTCCCTTGACTAGCCAAATAATAAGAATTTTAATCATAATTACAAGAACATTTTAGTACCATCAAAATTTAGAACGAGGTTACTCTAAAGGAAGTATTGCCTTTTGTCTTTTGTACTACAGCAATTCTGTAGCTTTACTGAAGGCTAAGTGTTCTTTTTTACTTCTTAAGTCTTTTTAAGTCGAAACCAATTTTATAAGAAATATATTTTCCAAATAAACTTGCTTTTTGCTTCCCCAGTTCCTTCAGTCATGCTGATTCAAGTGGGCAAAATGTGAAACCCTGAAAATGATGATATATATGCTATGTACATTGATCTCAGAGGTGACACTTCTACAAACAGCTTCAATTATTCCTTTATCTGGATGCAAGGAATAGGTACTTTTATTTACAAGAATAGGATCTGCAAATCTAACCAAAAGACTGCATCATTCATCCTCAAAACATTATCTAAAATAAAATCACATATTTTCATGATGTTTAAAAGCCTGTAAACCTTCCAAATTAATTTAGAATATATTCAATGAAATTAAGACACCAGGTTTCAAACATGTTCATAATTCACATTTTGTGAATGAACATAAACGTGCAAATGGGAAAAAAATTTCACTGCATTTTCATGGACTAAAAGTCACCAACCTACACAAGAGCTAAGCAACTATTATAATAAGCAGAGATGATTGGGAGACAAAATGATTAGCACGCAAATTAGATCATTTCATGGAACAACCTTTTATTTATAGACATTTTATATATAACTTATGGACTAGTAAAACCAAATAGCAAACAATATATCATATAAAAGGAAAATACAATTTGCTTTGATATCCTACTTCAATAATTTTGAGATTTCTGACAACTCTGCACTGAAAAATTGGAGCCAACCTCTAAGAATTAGCATTTGAACAGTATGATTTTATTTATAAAAACAAAACAATGTCTATGTGTGCCCACATTTAGGGCAATATTATATAATATTGCATTTAGGCTATATTTCAAATATATTTAATGCTCCTTTTTACTGCGAAGTTTTTAGCAAAACTTTATGTGTGTGTATGTGTGTGTGTGTGCATTTGAAAGGCTTAAGAATAAATTGGTTAGGGCCCTTAAGCTTGGGTCAAAGAATCATAGTACAGCATCTGCAATTTTAAAACCACTCCCCAGTGAAAACTTAAAAACGAATACATAAACATGCTTTTTTTTCTTTTCACTCATGAGAGGAAAATGTTATTTGAGGATTTAAAGGCCAATCCAAAAATCCTTTATCCACTGTAGAAAAAGAAATACAACTGAATCCCATTTTTGTTTCCCTACAAGTTTATCAATTGTTGATTACGCTTTCACTGACATAAGTGGCATAGAGTTTCCAGCCAAAGTCTTTATAAGTTATTTCAACACAGCAAAGCTATCATGTTGGCTTCTGAAAAAAAATGGCTTCCATGAGATGGTTATAGTAGATTATCTGGAATTAGAAATTGATTGTGTAGTCTCTTTCAAAAGAAGAAGTGATCTGGTATAGCATGTTTGGCTCTGTGTTCCATTCACTAGGCAACACATTTTCAGTTCTACAAAAGTTTCCTGAGCACCTACTCTATGCCAGGCATGGTTCTTAGTGCTAAGAACAAGAAGATAAAAGTGGTCGTCATGGTGTTTGTACTCCTGTAAGGAAATGACATGAAAGATAGTTATACTATAGAATGGGGCACACAAAAATATAAATACATATGAGACTTAGAAGCAGAACAGAAATGGAATCAGCAAACTTTTCTTTTCTGGAAGAAGCAGAAAAGAAATGGTGTAAAAGTGATGTCTAAAATGGATTGTGAAGTTTGAATAAGAGTTTTCTTAATACAAAAGATCTTATTATTCCTGTAACTATTATTTAATTCCCAACTTCAGATACTAGCAATGTGAAAATGTTTCTATCATAGAATTGGAGCAAGAATAGGGTTTCATTTAATAATTCCTTTTGGATTATTTCTATGTCTTTGTCCATGAATTACCTCATTTAAAACAAATAGCTATGAAGATCTTTCATAAAGCCAATCTGTACTGAAGTAGCTTTATTCTAACCAGGATGCTGTAGCTCTTCCACCCTTAGTGCATGAACTTATTCAGGAAAGGAAAAAAAGTCCTATTGCCTAACATGGCAAAATAAGTGTGCTACTACATACCAAACCCAGTTACTTCATAAGTGTTGGTTCAAAGGATCCTAAGACCATGTCTAGACCTGGAGGTAAAGAGTGCCATGTTTGATTAGTGGTGTCTGCCACTCATCAGGGATTAAGAAGTATTGAAATTGAAATTTATCCCTTAAGATGCTCTTTACTTTGCATTAAGCTAAAATGTGAGGAAACAAAATCCATAAATGTGGCTAACATTTATGGAGCACTTACACTCTCCACTACTGAAGAGCTTTATGTGTATTACTTCATTTAATATTCACAGCAACCCTGTGAGGCACAAACTAAGGCAAAAGAAATAGAGGATCATGCACAAGGTTGACAACGCCTCTACGGGAAGCACTGTTACCAACCATGCAATAGAGCTTCTCTGTTAACTATCCATGCTATCTTATCATAACACAATGTCAGTCATATCAGTCACATCCTGAAGAGTAGTAATAAATACTAGAATCCTATTCAAGTAAACAGCCAACAGGATACATGCAGGCAACCTCTCCTTAGCCCATCTATTTTAGAGTCATTCAGAGGTATTTTCAATACTACAGTCCTCTGAACCAGTTTCCTCTTGTAGAGCTGGTTTCTTAGTCATAAATTCTATCTGAGATCATCTGAAAATATTTAATCTCCCCCTCATTTTTGAAGGACAATTTTGCTGGGTATAGAATTTTTGGTTAACCGTTTTTCCCTTTCAGAATCTTAAATATATCATACCACTGCCTTCTCGCTTCCATGCTGAGAAATCCACACATATTCTTATCAAGCTTCCCTTGTATGTGATGGGTTGCTTTTCTCTTGCTGATTTCAAAATTTTCTCTTTGTCTTTGACATTTGACAATATGAATGGTAAGTGACTTAGAGTATGTCTACTTGGATCTATTCTGTTTGGGGTATGCTGCACTTCTTGGATCTGTAATTTTATGTCTTTCATAAGAGATGGGAAATTTTCAGTGATTACTTCCTCCATTAGTCTTTCTGTTCCTTTTCCTTTCTCTTCTCCTTCTTGGACACCCGCAACACATATATTCATGCACTTCAATGTTGTGATTCAATTCCCTGACATCCTGCTCATATTTTTCCACTCTTTTCCCTATATTTTATTTTGTGTGCCAGATTTCAGATTTCCAGTCCTCTAATTCACTCATTCTTTCTTCTGCCTCTTCAAATCTAGGTTTCCATTGTTTTTTCTCTTCTATTGTGCCTTTCATTCTCTTAAGTTCTGCAATTTGTTTTTTCAAACTTTCAAGTTCCTCTTTATGTTCACCCAATGTCTTCTTTATATTCTCCCTCAATTCTTGATTTGATTATTTTTTTATGAGATTGTACATGTCCGTTCAAACATCCTGAAATAATTGTTTCAACTCCTGCACCTCTGAAGTGTTGGTTTTTTCCTTTGACTGGGCCATATCTTAGATTTTCCTTGTATGACTTGTTATATTTTGCTGGTGTCTACGAATTTGATTTCCTTAATTAGTTTATTCTGGAGGTTGTTTTCATTCTTTTACCTAGGGTTTTCTTGCTGGTTGGCTTTGTTCTCTATATGTTCTTTGACATTCAGTTCAACTTATTCTAGAACCCTAGCAAAGATTCTGTTTACCTGATCAGAATTTTCAGTTCTTGTTCTGTTTCTTGCTAAGACCTCTATGGAGTTTTTGTTTTTGTTTTGTTTTGAGGAGGATCTCCTCAGATATCACTGAGCCCAGTCAGGTTTTCCCAGACTAGACAGGCCCATGCCTCAGGAGTAGAGAGTGACTAGCATTAGTTTTCCCTGAGGGTGAGACCCAGAAGGTTGTCAGACTTTCCTATGATGCCTCTAGACTCTGTGCTTTTCCTATCCTGCCCAGCTTGCACTGCTTGTCTGCCTGCAGCTTCCCACCAACTTAAAGTGATGGGGTTCCTTTAATTTCAGTAGGCTCTTACTGCCAGGGGCGTGGTGAAGACAGAGTTGAGGCAGTAGGCAAGCTCTGATTGTTTCTATTTTGCAGCCCCTGGGGCCTGAATTCCTTGAAAGGGGGTCTACACTAGAGCTGGGCCCCACACATCTTTTCTTGGAGAAGATAAGCCCTTTAGAGAAGTAACCCCTTTCACCTGATTAGTCACTCTGCCTCTCAGGCAAGCCTTAATTCCACCCTTGCCTAGGGCAGTGCTGGAGCCTGAGAGTGCTTCCAGTTTTATCTAATAAGCCATGTAGGAAATTAAAAAAAAAAAAAGCAAAAAACCTTCTCAGAGCTGGAGACCTGCTCCTTGGTTTTGTCAATCAAGAGCTGGAGTTGGTAAATGTTTCTGTGTGTCCCCAGGCTCTATATGCCCCCTTTTCTTGGGGTCGAGCCCTTTTCAGGGATTTTGTGCTATTCAACTCAAAAAGCCTCTGTTTTGTTTTGTTTTTTCTGTCAGCGTTGTCCCCTCTCAGTTGGGGCAAAAACTCTTAGCTCCTTTAGTTTTTATTCCAGGTTTATCTGTGCTGGGGGCCTGTTTTCAGTAGTCAGAATTTGTTCATTAATTCTGCAACTGGAGCTGGTTGAGTTAAGCCCTTGCTATTAGTAAAGTCTGTTTCCTTTTTCCTCTGGGAACCAGCCTTCCATACTCATGGGGGAGGAGCTCCAACCTCCATAGTTTGGGGGATTTACAGTTCTGTGTGGAATTTCAGTCATTACACCTAGTCCACACTGGTGAACACTGTGTTTCTGATCACTGTTGTTTCCCCCAGCAGTTGTTCTGTACTGTTACTGGCTATTTTACTAGCTACTTTGGAGAACAAACTAAATCCCATACCTCACTAGGCTGCCATCTTGTCCTCCCTCCTTGATAGCCCAGTTTCCTCTTAGTATACACTTAATGTGGGAGTACAGCTTAGGAGTTCCAGGCTCAAATTCCAATGACTGCTCAAATCCCATGAATAACAACCTCTCAGAGCTTTAGGCTCTTCATCTCTAAAATGGAATATATAAAATTATATATTTTTGCCTAAATATAAACAACTTACACAATGCCTAACATATAGTATATCTTCAATAGAAATGTTCATTTCTAGTGGTTTTCTTATGTCATTGCACACATGAATAAAGAACCTAAACAGTGTATACAATTCTGATGTCAATATATGTGTACATATAATATAGGTAAGAATTTATTTTCAAATAAATACATTTTTGAATGTAAAGAGAGGATTTCATCTGTGTTTTTTTTTCCCCTATGACTTATGTAGTGCTATAATTTTCTGTTTATTACTTTGATATTATATTTATAGGAAACATAGTTTGGATTAACAGAAACAATAAATGATTCTGAATATGTGTTATATTTTCAGAGGAGAGACATATTAATCCCAGAGTTAATTATATAGTTTTCTCTTTGAAATTATAATGAGGTTTAAATATTGTGGTCCTTTTCCATTTGCAGGTCAATACTGAACTACTCAATACCAAATAACTCAATATTGTGCTGAAATGTTTGAGAGAAAAAATATTACTCTTTTAAAAATTCCTAAATATAAGCATTTTTAAACAAAATTAGTTTTTAAACCATAAAAAAACTTCAATGAAAAATACTTAAATATAAGCATATGGATCATTTCTAGAACAAGAAAGACATTCAATGGAATATTTTATAAGAAACATTTATGAAGATAAAATATAAATGTTAAAAATAAATAACATGACTCTTTTGAAAAATAGCATAATATAAAATTTCCAGGAAGATGTTAGAAGTCGCACTTTCTAGAATTGACACTTTCCACACTGACAGTGGTGTGTTTATAAAAATGTAACTGTGTATGTGAGTGTGGGGACAATTATGCTTAATTATAGAGTGTTATGAGATAAATAGTTAATGGGTATTTTTCAAACTCATATCTTGAAACCTAATAAAAAATGGCTCCATATTCATAATTATGGGTCACAGACTACAAGCCTTGTCTTTGCACAGTCACAGATAGAGAATCTCCTGCTATTATATTTTTAATTACATACCAATTTTCACCAACTTAAAAAAAAGTTTCCTAGCACATAAAGGAAAATACTATTTTTCTATTTTATGTTTTTTGTTTAATGAAATTTTGGCTCATTTCTTCTTTTTTTTTTTTTTAAATATGGAACGCTTCACAAATTTGCATGTCATCCTTGCGCAGGGGCCATGCTAATCTTCTCTGTATCATTCCAATTTTAATATATGTGCTGCCAAAGCGAGCGCTTGGCTCATTTCTGAGAGTAAAATACTCAGAGAAAATTTTAAGAGCAAAAGACAATCTCTTTCCTTAATTCTCATACTAAATGTGCGTTTGCATTACCTATAAATCTTTGGCTTATTAAGTAATACTGAGGTTGAGTTCATTTCTAAGATATGTTTATTCAAAGTTATTTCTACTAAAAAGATATTTAGATTTGTCAGGGATCAATGACCCATTGATATTGCTCTCCTATATAATTTCACTTCAACATGCTTCTTGAAACCTATCTTAGAATATTAGATTTCTGTTTTACTATAACTCTAATCATCATTACAATCATTACTTATGTTCACTAACATTAGTTTCTTCATCTACACAAAGTGGTTAAGAGCACAGGAGAGTCATGGATTAAAGGAGTGTGTCTGAAGCAGCTGCATGGTTTGTTAGAATCTCACATTTATCATGACAGTTCTATACTATTTAGTAGATAGTATTCACAAAAAGGAACCCGAATTATATATTGTTCGAAGCATGATACCAATGGCATCATAGACTTTTATCATTTTACATATCATAACTGTATTGTCAAAGACCAAATGAAAGTATTTGGCTTTTCCCAATTTTTCTAATATAAAACAATGTTATATATAATCTTTGTAAGAATATTTCATTATTTCTTCAGAAAATATTATTCTAATTGGATGTTTTCAGTCAATTTTTACAATTTTGGGGCAAAACACTGATATATATCATCACACTATCTCCATAAGATATAATAACATGCACTCCCCCCTGCAGTACAGCACAACCTATTTCACTCAATTCTCACCAACAGTAGATATGATCATACATTTAAAATTGGTCAACTTGATGGAGAAAATTACTTACTTTTAAGTTACACTTTTTTGAATACTAGGAATGTGAATATTCTTTATATGTATTGTTCTACTTTGTACCATATTACATTTTGCATATTATATCTCGATTCCATGGTTCAAGTGTTGTGTATTGCCCATATTATACAATTCTAATGTCTTTACATTCTGCTTGATATACTATTTACTAAAATACAGGCTATTTCTCCATTATAACTTGTACTTTATATATATGATAGACTTAATTTGTACAAAATAAATAATCTGCAAGTGATTGATAGTTGGAAATCACAACCATAAAATCATATGTAAGCTACTATACAAGACTACAAAGTACCAAATTTGTTATTTAAGTACCTCCATGAAGCCATCTAGCTGTATTCAGCAGATATTTAAATATTAATGGTTCTGTGAAAAAAGAAGTTTCAGCTTATTACTACATCCCCCTCATTTCCTTCTTATCCATGCTAATGGATATAGTAGAGATACATCATATACGGCTAGTGAACTAGCTTCAAATCTCCAAAGGCCTGGTTTTTAATACTTAATTCCAAGGTACAATGAGGATGTTTTGTTGATTAAAGTCATTTTGTTTTACATGAGTTGCTTCTTCTTGATAGATGTTTTTCAGTGGGAAGAGGTTAACTAACTGCTGGCCAAGAGAGGTAATCACCCATTCTTAGGAAAGATCAGGTAACAAAGGTAAGCTGCAGTTTATTTCAAGCACTTAAAAATATAAATTTTTTTTGAAGAGTGCTTTGAAAACTATTGCTTTTTTATTTCTTTGTTTTGTATATAAGTTATACTATACAATAAAAAAAGTTTAAAAAAATAAAGCACAACCCTACAATTGTGAAAAAAATATATATATATGTATAAGTTTTGTTTCCCAGTTTCTATGCCTACCAAAGCCACAATAAATTAATTAGACTGCAGGCTGGTAAATCTTGTTAGAAACTTGATTATAAAACCATGTAATGTGGACTGAACTATATTATATTAGAAAAATGTTGATGAAAAGTACACAAATTCAAAATATTTCTTTCTAGAATTGAAGTGAATGAAATGGTAAAAAGTTATCAGTTAAGTGAAAATTTATTCCCAAAATATATGGGCATGAAAAATACAAAATAGATTATCTGATTATTATTAAAAGTAAGGTAGTTATTTAAACCATGGAGATTATACTTTTTTCCTGAAGAATTAAGTCATATTAGTTCATATTAATTAGCTATTTCCTCATGATTTAATGCCACAAGCAAAAACAATTATATACTTCTTAGTGATTGTGTTATGATTTAAGCCATAAGATCAAATGTTCTTTAAGGTATATAAATGAAATAATTATTTTGTTTATCTTATTATTAGATAAGATAAGATATATTATTAGATAAGATATATCTTTGAGAATATTTGAGAATGTTTGTGAACTGTAGGTTATATATTTCAACTATAACTTAGACAATTATATACTTCTTAGTGATTGTGTTATGATTTAAGCCATAAGATCAAATGTGCTTTAAGGTATATAAATGAAATAATTATTTTATCTTATTACCATATAAGAAGAGCTATATATTCTAATCATAAATATATAGCAAAAATTATGTGACATACATACATTTCCTTATGTGGCTGTGAATATATAATTAAAGCACATATACGGGTAGGTTAATTGTAAAATCATCAAAATGAATTCCTAGATATACAGTATTTGCATAGGAATGTTTATACTGATTTTGATACATTTTATAATTTTCCTTGATTGAAAACAAGAAACATACATTTTTTTTATCATGGGATCAAAGTATTCACACAAATATGCAGAGACGGGGAGAGATTTTTAAATCTTTTCGTGGGGAACAAGTGGATGTCAGCAATTCTACATCTAAGAAATATATAAACCAGACATTTGAAATCCAAGGAAAGAGAACATAGTACTTTACTACCTAAAAGAAGCAAAAAGCATTTATCAGTTTATAATACCATCAGTTAATCTTTATAACTGCTCCTGATTTCTTCTATGTTCTTTTCAATGGTGAAATTAATTGCATAACTGGAATGCAATGTGAAGCTTTACATAAGAAGATAGAAAAGACAAAGACTAAAGAAAGAAAATTAAAATAATTAGTATGCATATACTTCCGATTTATTTTTGGCTTTATTATTTTGGCTAATCTTTCCTTATTTGCAGGGGTGGGCAGGGAGGAAATGCTCATTTGTGAGAAAAATCATTTGCATTTACAGTAAGATGATAAAAATGCTGTCTTTAGCAGCATATTCTGGCACTGAGTCAAGACTATGAGAAACTTTGTAAAAACAAATCTACATTCACCGACAGAAAAGCCTAAGTATTTAAACCAACCTTCGTTTCTTTAATCAACCCCCAAATGGATTAGAGGAAAGCTAGAGTCCAGGTGCCTGCCAGTTGCCTTTCGCATTGATGCCTCCCTGCTCTGCATTAGCTCCCCAGTCTTTCCCGCCTTGGCTTCACATTTCTTATAGAGTCAGCAAGGATTTAAATTAGCCACAGCTTGGGTGGCTGCCAAGTCAGCTGCAGCACTACAAGGTAATGTACCCCCACTGTGTCGCAAGGAAATTCATTTCTGAAGAGCTCATTATATTTCTTCTAAATTAGCAAGATTTAAAGGTGACCTAAAACAAACAAACGTGTCCTTTGAAAATTACAAACCAAATCCGCAACCAGATTGTTATCTGATATGGGTTCACATATTGCCATTTTTAAACTGCTTTCTTCCTTACTGAAAGTCTCTACATCCCTCCCACCTATTAGTTATTTGGAGTGAACCACTTTGGCATGTCTAAATATAAATTGAAACTTAATAAACTTTAGGGAAATGCTACAAATAGCATGACAAAATGCTTGTTTTGTTCCATAGCACTTGCTCCCATATCAAAAAAGAACTTTCCCTTGCTTAATCATACCCAAGCTTCCACCTGAGGAGAAAGGAGGAACTCTGGTTTTCTTTTCCCCAGGAACACACACTGGCCATTTTACTAGTTACTCAACTGCAATGCACTCCAATCCAATAACTGGCATCATTAAACTGTTTCTCAAAAGGCTTAATTTACCTCATTTATCCTAACTAGATACTTTGCGGTTTTTGCTCATTCCCTTAATTTCTTAACCCTTATCCTATAGAACAATGTAATGCTATCACAGCAACATACTTCAACAAGAACAGATACATGGGATTTTTTACAATACCTCTAGGATCACTGTTTAGGAGTTCTAAGGGTGGAGAGAATAAGGGTATTGTTTTGATTTCAAATTTTTTTTAAATCAGGAAATAAAGTAACTATTTATTTTTGTTTCTCATTAAACAGGACAGTATAAAACTTCCACATATCTCAAGGATACAGAAAACAGAGTCACAAAGTTGTTTTGGTATTAACCAGCTTTCCTATTGGTTTTGACCCTTATATAATTTTAAATTGTTTTCTATCTTAGTTGAATTCATGTTCATAAGTTATAAATTTATACTAGTCCATTTTTGAGGGTTCCAATGTAGGTACATTTACATCAAATATAATGGGTTGCTGTTGAATATATACTTACTAATAAAAAATGATCTTCTTATATAAATACTCTGAGGTAAATTAAACATTGCATGTTGCTAAAAAAAATAAAGATGGAGATGCAACACTTTTTCTTAATATTTTAAAATATATTAAAATAAGTGCAACTAAAATACAAATTTGAAAACACATAAAATCCATTTTTCTTTTATTTAAATATAATTTCTTGGGTGTATACCATACAAACATAAGGAAACTGTTTAGTAATTCTCTAGAAAAATCATGAGGTGACATTCTGCAATAAAATAATTTTGTGGGTCAATAAAGTTTAGAAAATGCCCATTTCAACAATTGACTCTCACTGTATTTGGGCTGTGACAGGACTCTTTCTTCAAGGGAAAGCCAAATACTGAGAAGCAAGCAGATTACTGCTTAGTTTTATATGGAAATGAGAAGGTGGGCAGCCTTGCCAATGGACAACCCTTTCCCTACCTGCTCCCACAGGGTTCTCTGAGGAAAACAGCATGAAACTCATGGGTACCCCTCCCCCACTTCAATGCAGAACGCTCCAGAGTTCACCCAAACTTTCCTGCAAGTTGAAGCTCAACTGCCTTCCCTGAACTTGCTTATTATTTACATACTAATTTATTTATGGATAACCTTTGATTCCAAGTGAAATTTTACCCATGTCCATATTTTATGTGTGCGTATATATATATATATATACATACACATTTATGTGTGTGTGTGTATATATATATATATATATATATGATGTATACAGTGCATATGCTATATTGAAGAGTTTGAAGAGAATTGGTACTAATTCTTTCTGGAACGTTTGGTAGAATTCACATGTGAAGCCATCTGGTCCTGGACTTTTCTTTTTAGGAAGCTTTTGAATGACTAATTCAATTTCTTTACTTGTGATTGGTTTGTTGAGGTCATCTATGTCTTCTTGAGTCAAAGTTGGTTGTTCATGTCTTTCCAGGAACCCGTCCATTTCCTCTAAATTGTTGTATTTATTAGCGTAAAGTTGTTCATAGTATCCTGTTATTACCTCCTTTATTTCTGTGAGGTCAGTAGTTATGTCTCCTCTTCCATTTCTGATCTTATTTATTTGCATCCTCTCTCTTCTTCTTTTTGTCAATCTTGCTAAGGGCCCATCAATCTTATTGATTTTCTCATAGAACCAACTTCTGGCCTTATTGATTTTCTCTATTGTTTTCATGTTTTCAATTTCATTTATTTGTGCTCTAATCTTTGTTATTTCTTTCCTTTTGCTTGCTTTGGGGTTAGCTTGCTGTTCTTTCTCCAGTTCTTCCAAATGGATAGTTAATTCCTGAATTTTTGCCTTTTCTTCTTTTCTGATATAGGCATTTAGAGCAATAAATTTCCCTCTTAGCACTGCCTTTGCTGCGTCCCATAAGTTTTGATATGTTGTGTTTTCATTTTCATTCGCCTTGAGGTATTTGCTAATTTCTCTTGCAATTTCTTCTTTGACCCAGTCGTTGTTTAGGAGTGTGTTGTTGAGCCTCCACGTATTTGTGAATTTTCTGGCACTCTGCCTATTATTGATTTCCAACATCATTCCTTTATGGTCCGAGAAAGTGTTGTGTAAGATTTCAATCTTTTTAAATTTGTTGAGACTTGCTTTGTGACCCAGCATATGGTCTATCTTTGAGAATGATCCATGAGCACTTGAGAAAAAGGTGTATCCTGCTGTTGTGGGATGTAATGTCCTATAAATGTCTATTAAGTCTAGTTCATTTATAGTAATATTCAGATTCTCTATTTCTTTGTTGATCCTCTGTCTAGATGTTCTGTCCCTTGATGAGAGTGGTGAGTTGAAGTCTCCAACTATTATGGTATATGAGTCTATTTCCCTTTTCAGTGTTTGCAGTATATTCCTCACGTATTTTGGGGCATTCTGATTCGGTGCGTAAATATTTATGATTGTTATGTCTTCTTGTTTAATTGTTCCTTTTATTAGTATATAGTGTCCTTCTTTGTCTCTTTTAACTGTTTTACATTTGAAGTCTAATTTGTTGGATATTAGTATAGCCACTCCTGCTCTTTTCTGGTTGTTATTTGCATGAAATATCTTTTCCCAACCTTTCACTTTCAACCTATGTTTATCTTTGGGTCTAAGATGTGTTTCCTGTAGACAGCATATCGAAGGATCCTGTTTTTTAATCCATTCTGCCAATCTATGTCTTTTGATTGGGGAATTCAGTCCATTGACATTTAGTGTTATTACTGTTTGGATAATATTTTCCTCTAACATTTTGCCTTTTGTATTATATATATCATATCTGATTTTCCTTCTTTCTACACTCTTTTCCATATCTCTCTCTTCTGTCTTTTTGTATCTGACTCTAGTGCTCCCTTTAGTATTTCTTGCAGAGCTGGTCCCTTGGTCACAAATTCTTTCAGTGACTTTTTGTCTGAGAATGTTTTAATTTCTCCCTCATTTTTGAAGGATAATTTTGCTGGATATAGGAGTCTTGGTTGGCAGTTTTTCTCTTTTAGTATTTTAAATATATCATCCCACTGTCTTCTAGCTTCCATGGTTTCTGCTGAGAAATCTACACAAAGTCTTATTGGGTTTCCCTTGTATGTAATGGATTGTTTTTCTCTTGCTGCTTTCAAGATCTTCTCTTTCTCTTTGACCTCTGACATTCTAACTAGTAAGTGTCTTGGAGAACGCCTATTTGGGTCTAATCTCTTTGGGGTGCGCTGCACTTCTTGGATCTGTAATTTTAGGTCTTTCATAAGAGTTGGGAAATTTTCAGTGATAATTTCTTCCATCAGTTTTTCTCCTCCTTTTCCCTTCTCTTCTCCTTCTGGGACACCCACAACACGTATATTTGTGCGGTTCATATTGTCCTTGAGTTCCCTGATACCCTGTTCAAATTTTTCCATTCTTTTCCCTATAGTTTCTGTTTCTTTTTGGAATTCAGATGTTCCATCCTCCAAATCACTAATTCTATCTTCTGTCTCTTTAAATCTATCATTGTAGCTATCCATTATTTTTTCTATGTTTGCTACTTTATCCTTCACTTCCATAAGTTCTGCGATTTGTTTTTTCAGTTTTTCTATTTCTTCTTTATGTTCAGCCCATGTCCTCTTCATGTCCTCCCTCAATTTATCGATTTCATTTTTGAAGAGGTTTTCCATTTCTGTTCGTATATTCAGCATTAGTTGTCTCAGCTCTTGTGTCTCATTTGAGCTATTGGTTTGTTCCTTTGACTGAGCCATATTCTCAATCTTTTGAGCGTGGACAGTTATCTTCTGCTGCTGGCGTCTGGGTATTTATTCAGATTTCTCTTGGTGTTGGACCCAGCAAGGTTGTAATATTTTTCTGTGAAATCTCTGGGTTCTGTTTTTCTTATCCTGCCCAGTAGGTGGCGCTCGTGGCACACGTTTGTCTGCGGGTCCCACCAGTAAAAGGTGCTGTGGGACCTTAAACTTTGGAAAACTCTCGCCGTCCTGGGGGTTCGCTAGCCGAAGGGGCTTGAGCCGGCCCGGGGTCGAACGCAGGGAAGGTGTCCGAACGCAGGGAGGGTTGCTGGTCGCCGCAGCCAGGGAAAGAGCCCGTCCGAATTTCCTAGTCGGCCCTGGGCAACAAGCATGGTGGGAGGGCGCCAGCGGCAGCGGCCCGCCCGAGAGAGTGCACGTTCCCCGGGAGTCACGGGGTCACCGTTCTCCGCGGCCTGGGGGTTTCCGATCCAATTCTCTCAGTTGGTCCGGGGGGCTGCGCGTGGTGTGGGCGCCAGTCGCCTTGGTTTCAGGGGACCACCTCTCCAATTCTCCCAGCCGGCCCGGGAAGGGGGAAGGGAGTAACTCCGGCCGCTTGCCACCCCGCCCGGTAAGGCCCACGCGCCTCGGCGATCTCACCCGAGCTGCTTCTCTCAGCCAGCCAGCCGTTCCAGGATGGGGTACGCTGTCTTTTTTATCTCTGTTGTGGCTTTGGGCGCTTTCTGTATCGTTTCTACTCCCCTAGTAGGTGTCCTGGAGAAGAAACTAAGATCCGCGCGTCTTACTAAGCCGTCATCTTCCAGGAAGTCCCATATGCTATATTGAATAAGCCTAACTATCATGAACCAAAAAACTAAATATTCTAGACTTAATTTTTGATTGCAACATGTCTATCTGGCAGGAGTGCACAGTTAAATCTTGTTCTCCATCCATTAAGCTGCTCTCTTTCTGCCCACTCTTATTAAGTCAATTACAAAAATTCACTTTGCATTTGGGTTCATTAGCTCATTAATTGCCCCACTGGGAAAGCTGAAACTCTTTGGCAGGCATCTAATACCCATCATGTATGTAGTTTTCCACAATTCTCTTGATAGTCTGCCTTTGCTTTCAGTGAAAATATTTCAATATGGAATAGATGAAAAGAATTTTCTTTCCAAAAACAATACACATAAATGATTAAAAAGTACATAGTAAAACTTCAGAGATTTCTAAATATCTACCTTGGATAAAAGACATTTTAGCTAGGATTGAGTTTAAGATGTAGTAACAGTCATGACTGTGTTCAATTTGGAAAACGGTCATTGAGAATTTCCTATATGAAAATTATTCAGTAAGGTGCTGTGAGAATTGCAACAATAGATAACATTAAGACTCTGATGGAGACTTCTGGGAAGATGCCTGACTAAAGAAACTCAAGATTAACCCTGCTCCATGGAAAAGTTAGAGAAGGGACAGGAGGATGACTGAGGCAGCAATTTGGAAGTGCGGCTGATCTGGAAGAACCTTCTACACTACAAGTGGCAGCCCTGGTTACAGAGGCTAAAGAACTGAGAGGCAGAAAGCTGGAGCCTGGAGTGGAAGCATGGAGCCGAAAGCCTGCGGGAGTGCACGGACGGGAATACCGGACTAGGAAGGAAGCCAGGCCACGTTCCTTGGGCACACTACCCTCACCAGCACAGCCCCTGGCGACTCACCCCACACTCCATGCACCTGAACCCCATCATCCGCTCCCATTCCCCATGCTCTATATAAAAAATGAATGAACTCTATATAAAACTCTATATAAATGAACTGTATATAAAAAAAGACTTTTTTTTTGCTCTAGCAATATCTGCAACTTCAACTGTACAAATTTAATTTCTTAAAGCATGCAACAAAAATAACTTGATCATACGTATGCCCTTTTCAGATTCCCACTTTTATTCATTCTTTTCAGCTGGATTCTGTCTTATTACACCCTGCTTTTTCTGTTGTTTTGGTTATTGGTCAATTCCTCAACTTGACAGTAAATTCTATTAAGGATATTAGCATGTACTCTGGTTTACCACTTGACACACAGCCAAGCACAGAGGCTTGCTTATAATTATTTCTCAATAAATGATTGATGAATAAATGATTGAATGATTAAAAAAAGACTATAATGATTAGGGATTAATTAGTCTCCATGTGGTCTGGTGAGTGGTTGGGTAGGGTTAAGGAGACCCTCTTTGTACCACAAGCATAACCTAGGGTGGAGTGAAGGCTAGGGGTAATTTGTAAAGGTAACTTATATAACTTTAAATAATAGTTTGACTATAGTAAATTATAATGGTTTATTTGTATAAATTTAGACTAGAAAAAATGAGTCTCAATAAAATCTTGGCTTGTGGTTTTTGGATTTTTAGAGGAGACTGGGTATACTTTTGGTATACCATGTGTATAACCTATTTGCACAAGGAATGCCATGAGTATTTTTTAAGTTTATGATTGATATAGGTTAATAAATATTTTACTTGGAAATAATCATTGTAAAATACCTAACTTGTGGAAGAAATACAGAAAGAAATGGTCATCTTTCAAAGAGAATGTGTAATAAATACTAATTTAGAGGGATAAAACATACTATAGAAGAGATATAGTATAATTCAGAGTATAATTGAGGGGTCAGATAACCCTTTGCAGAGATCATGACAACTGAGCTGAGCCTTAAAGATAGGTGGATTCAGGATTAGTACAAATGGATTCTTTGTTTTGTGTGTTATCTCCTGTAGGAAGGATTTGGTAGCAGTGTTCCGTAGGCAGGTACGAGAGCAAATGCATACAGCTTCTCAGCTCTGTATTTCTGAGATATGAGTTAAAATGTATTTGGGTATGTGACATTTAAATCAGTAATATCCATAATTTTATCCTGGGGCTGAGTCATTGTAGATTGGGTTTAAGACTGACATTAGTTTAGTAGGTCACGGTGATAAACCGATTTTGAGATGTCAGGTTTGTGCTTATCACTTATTAATTGTTTATACTTGCAAAGCACATTTCCTCATGTTTATATCCCTCTATCGCAGACAGAGAGTAAGTGTGATGACATTGATCTGCACCCCAGCGCTCGGCTACCCTGACAAAACAGATGATTTGATCAGAGTTGAAGGCTCCTTCCATCAGCCAAATTGATTGCAAGCGACATTTGACAAAGTGGCTAATCAGAACAGCAGTCAGTTCCCTTCTGTGCAGACACTATCCAATCAGGCTAACCCTCACTGGCCAAGGGAAGACCAAATTAGAAGAAAAGAACCAGTAATACTTTCCACTATCTAAACTAACATTCAAATACTGGTTATTAAATACATTCGGATACTGGTTATTAGATTGTTGTGCTTAAATATATGTCCCTATGTGAGTGCAAAAATTAACCCATTCATAAATTAACATAATATAGACTGCATTCTATTAAATTATGTTTTTAGTACACATACTTACATTGAACAATTTATATTTTATCTAATTGCTTAAGTGCTGATTCTCATTCTACAATGAAGAGTATTTTTAATACAATATACACTAGTCAGGGTTACCCAGGGAAGCAGAATCGACTGGAGATATATATATATATATATATGTAAATTATAAGATTTATTTATTACAGGAATTAGTCCATGCAATTGTGGGGACTGGCAAGTAGGGCAGCCTGCAAATTGGGGTTTGCAAGTTGAAGATTTTGATAAATTCCACAGGAGAAGATGCACGTCTGAACTCTGTAGGGCAGGCCTCGAGCTGGGCATTCCAATGAAAGTTTTAATGCTGCCTGGCTGGCTGAGGCAGAGCTGTAAACTCATCTTCCTGACTGCTGAAATCATCAGTTCTCCCTCTGAGGCCTTCAAATGATTGGCTGAGACTCCTGTCATTGCCGAGGGCAATCTCCTTTGTTAATTGTAGATGTAATCAACCACAAGTGTAATCAATCAACTAATGATTTAAATCCAGGAAATAACCCCACAGCACAGTAACAGGCTGTGCTTGTTTGACCAACAACTGGACATCAAAGAAACCATAACCTGGCCAAGCTGACACAAGAACTCAACCATCACGCAAAATAATACTTTCCAATTGAAAAAACCTAACACCTTACATGCTTAATATTTTTTCACACATACCACACATCACCGAAGTATGTGTAAATGTTGGAAAAACAAGTATTTGAGTTATTAGCAAAATATATGTATTAGCCGAAAAATAAATCATACTGATGAGCATTCAAGTTAATTTTCAAAGACTGTTTTTGAAATTTATTTTATTTATTTATATTAATATAAATATGTGGATTCTTAATTCAGTTAGTTATAAACCATTATTATTATGATGATTGATTTTGGTACTAACCTTGTCCCAGATTTGACCAGTGAAGTCCCTTCGAGGTTGCCACAGTGTCCATTTCCTATGTTCGCATTGCTTATCTTTTGGTGGAACAACGGTGTCCAAGTTTAACTTCTATTTTCTCTGCCCCTGCCCCAGAGTCCTAGTTAATTTTCTTGGAAAACAAAAATCAAGAAACTAAGCAATGAGTGCTAGATGTGCTCTTTGCTCACAGTGTGTTCTCTCTTCTAGCCTTCTCAGCAGAGGTGAATGACATAGGTACAAACATATAGATGTCTGATACTGATAATTCTAATACTAACCCAACACAATACACAACATTCTTATCTTCCCCACTACATATTTGTAAACTCTCTTCTTTAACAGTAAGAAAATTTGGCTCCCATTATGTTTAATATATTTACTCATTTGCTCAAGTCTAGAATACACAGAAATAACTTTGAAAATCACTAATTAAATGAAACAAAATGTGTCTGAAGGGCTTTAAGACACCCATGTTTCTAAAAGGGATGCCATGATATGATAAAACTTTACTAACGGTTTGAATTTCAGTAAACTAGAGAGAAAATATAGAGATCTCATAAGTTTATGACATCACATAAATCTCATGATCAGCGCTAGTCTGTTTATATATCATATACATAAGTCTAAAAGTCTAAGTCCCTTATTTTCAACATTACTGTTCATATTCTGTTTCTATGTTTCTAAAGCTCCACTAATAAGATTTTCCGAGGTTCATTATACATATGTATTATATATATATATGTGTATATATATATACAATACATATATTATTTCTTTGAGATCAACGCTAGTCAGATAACTTTTCAACCAGTTTCTAAACTTAAATTCCTACCCGATTCACTTGTGACCATAGATTTAATAATTTTTCACTATTGCTTGCTTATAATTTGCTTCTCAAACAGAAAATAATTTATGCAAAGATATATCTAGGCATATTAACCATTTGTGAAAAGAGATGAGCTTTTTTTTTTTAATCTAAGAAAAGAACCTTCAAAAAATCCCTCTCAACAGACAATGACACAATATATACTTAAGCTTCCAGCTCAAGAGGCAGTCTGATATTTCTTTAAAAAAAAAAAAAGAAAAGAATTTTGCTGTTCAAAATAAAACTGATTAAGGTCAAAATATTTTACTGAAACGTAGAGTTATAGAACCAATATATCTCTAATGGCTTTTTTCAAATGGTGTCCTATGGAATATCAGTGTCCTGAAGAGAATCATTCATTCAATCAGTAGATAATTAATGAGTGTATATTATGTGCAATGTACTATGCTGGACACTGGAGCCACAATTGTAAAGATAAGTGATAAAAAAAATTTTGTTTTGTGATACTGCTGGGGGAGTAGGTGAGTGGGGTAAGGGATAAGCTAGGACCTAAGAGATAAGAGAGAAACAGGTGCAAATTGTGCAGGGATTAGCTAGTCTTGACAGAAAATTTAGTATGTGTAAAGGCCTTGCTTTTAGGGAGAGTTTGGTCTGTTAAAAAACCCAAAAGGATATATATGTGGCTAGAACATAATGAAGAATGAGTGTAGCCTGGGACAAATTTGAAGAAGTAGCAAGGGAAACTATGTAACCTCTGCACAATTTTTATTTGTGCAGAGTTTTTAATTTCTCAGGTAAATGGAAACTATTGAGTTTCAAGCAAAGGAATGACATAATCCAATTTATATTTTAAAAGATGGCTCTGACCCTCCAATATAGAATGAATGAGAGCGGTCCAGAAGTGGACGCATGGAGATAGTTAGGAAGATATATCCATGGCCACTACCCACGGTTGGGTAAGTTACACAGAGGACACATGATCTGGTTGTGGTAGCAAGCCAAAGTGAGAAATGGAAACGGTTAGAATTTAAGGGATGGCAATGGAGAGAGGGATAAGATAGGGAATATAATTCATATATATTATACATACAGGCAGACATATATATGTGTGTGTGTGTGTGTGTGTGTGTGTGTGTGTGTATATATATATATATATATGGAGGACATATAGATTTTATGTTTGGGGTGACATAAACAGATAAGAGTGGGTATATCTCTGGCTCAAACACCTGAGGAAAATGACTGTGTTATCTACTCAGGAATGGGAACTCAACAGTTGAACTTTAAACATAGGAAAATTGAGATCCTTGTGAACTAATTATGTGATGATGTCAGGATATATGAGCCTGTAGTTCACATGGCAGGTCTAGACTGGACACATGAAATTGGGAGAAAAGGCCAACAGTTACAGAGAGAACACTAAAGCTGAAAATTAGAGGGCCTAACCATAAGACTTAGTAGTTGTTGGTTGGGGAAGGAAGAACAAGCAAAGAAAACAACACCATGGCCAATGATATAACAAGAGAACCAGGAGAGGGCAGAACTGAAGCCAAGAGAAGTGGATGTCACTAAAAGGAGACTGTCAACCTTGTAAAAGCACATATGTTAAGAGTTTTCCACATGGAAGTCAGTGGTAATTTTGACAAGAGCAAATATGTTAGAAGTTTTCCACACAGAAGTCAATGGTAATGTTGACAAGAACACTTTCAGTGGATTTAGCATGAATTGATAATGGCAATTGGAGAAAATGTAAAAAGGATGCAGAAAATGTCAGACTATGAAAAAGGAGGAGAAAAATTGAGGCAATACCTAGAAAAGACAGTGTTCTATTTTGTTTCATTTCCAGATGAAAGACACTAGCACGTGTTTGAATGTTTATTCCAATCCTGGACAATAAGAATTTTCTCCTTGGTAATCCTCTTCTTGGGATACAGAAAATACTGCCCCCTTTCCGGGATTAAATATCATTAGTAGCATGTTGCAAAGGCAGGAAATTTGATATATTTTTAACACACCAACTCACTGAAATTCAGATAAGGTTTTCAATCTTGGGAGTATATTAAGTTTGATATTCTTATAGATGATTTATTCTTAGACTAAACTGCTGATAACTACTTTCTTCTCATTCAAACTCTCCTTCACTGTGGAGAGTCAATGACCTCTTCAGATACATCCAAGTGACAAGCCAATGACTCACCATTTAGCTTAAAAGCCTCGAAGAAAAGGATGAGAGGAGGAGAAATGAGGAGGGGTGGTGGGAATAAAATTTAAGAGGAAAAGAATACACATAGATATGACACTTGGGGGAGCCCTTAGGCCCAGCACTTTGAATTGTTGACTGAATATGGAGGATTCTCCAATGTTGTATATGGATTGCTATAAGTGGCCTGAATTTAACATTAAAGACTGTGATATAATGTGACCAATTAATAATTAGCATGCATAACAGCTTATTTTTGTAGAACACTTACTACTTGCCAAACTCTCTTCTAAGGACAGTAAAGATATTAACTCAATTAATCCTTCCAACAATTCAATGAGGTGAATTTTACTTCATCCACGTATTACAGACAGGGCAACTGACTACACCACTGCATTCCACTGGCATATGAGAAATTTACAGAGATGATCTGGTGGCAAGAGTGGTTTTATGAAAGAGAAAAATAATGCTCCACACAAAAGTAAAGTACGCAACAAAGCGAACTTGCATTGGACAAGGCATAGTGTAGAGGGCAGGAGAGGTGTTGACCATTGATAGGGGACTTTTCCTCCAGTGGTACAAGCAAGAAGACATTCCCAAGAAACAGCTTCTATTCTCCTAAATACGAGGTCAGCTGAGAGTGAGTGTTAGAGAGAGTGAGGCACTTAAGAGCAATGTAGAGGAAAGAGGAAAAGGTGGGAAATATTTTACTAATAATTTCTCCAAGAATGCCAAGTACTCATTTAGGATCTGTGTTAGTTAATGTAAAGCAAAATTAGATGGTGTGTGACACTCCTGAACAGTATGTGACTACTAGGTATTTGCACTGAAAAGAAAAGTGATTGAGGCATCAGTATTGACTTTTTTCACTTTTTAAAAACAGCTTTACTGAGATATAATATACATGTACATAATTAACCTGTTTTAAGTGCACAATTGAATGTTTTAGTTTATGTTCAGAGTGGTAAAACCATCACCCCAATCTAATTTTAGAACATTTCCATTAGTATGAAAAGAAACTCATCCCAATTGGCAGGCACTTCTTATTCTCCCGTCATTAGCCTTAGGTAACCACTAATCTACTTTTTGTTTCTACAGATTTGCCTAATCTGGACATTGCATAAATAGAATCACACAATATGTGATATTTTGTATCTGGCTTCTTTCCTTAGCATAATGTTGTTGAGGTTCATTTGCATATTAGCTGCATTAGTACTTTTTATTGCTGAATAGTATTCCATTGTATGAGTACACTGTAATTATTTATCTATTCACGTTTGATGGAAATTTGGGTTGACTGAATAATACTGCTATAAACAGTGTCTACAACTCTTTGTGTAGATGCATGTTTTCATTTATTCTGGATGTGCAACTGCTGAGTCAGATGGTAATTCCACATTTAACATTATTGAGTAACTGCCAAACTCTTTACCCAAATGGCTGTATCTTTCCATCAGAAATACATGAGAATTCCAATTTCTCTACATTCTCACCAATATGCCATTGCCTCTCTTTTTTATTATAGCCATCCTAGTAAATATGAAGTCTTATCACACTGTGGTTTTGAGCTGCATTTGCCTAATAATATTCAGTATATTTTTATATGCTTATTGGCCATTCACATCTCCTCTTCAGATAAATATCTATTCAAATCCTTTGTCCATTTTTAATTGGGGTATTTGGTTTCTTATTGAGCTGAAAAGAGTCCTTTATATATATATATATTCTGGATACAAGTCCCTTATCAGATATATGATTTGGAAATGTAAATCTCGAGGCCCAATATATCATTTTTTTCCACTGTGTCATATGTTCCTTTGGTGTGGTATCTAAGAAATCATTCCTTATGCCATGATCATGAAGATTTATTCCTATTTTCTTGTCTAAGATTGTTCTATTTTAGCTCTTACATTTAGGTGTGTGATCATTTTTAGTTACTTTTTCTGTATGGTGTATGGTACTGGTCCAAATTTATCATTCTACATGCAAATATCTTGTTGTTCTAGCATCACTGCTGAAAAGATTATTCTTTCCCCCACTGAATTATCTTGGCACATCTGCCAAAACCAATTAACCAAAAATGCAAGGTTTTATTTCTGGAATTTCAATTTTCTTCATTGATCTAAAATGTCCATCTTCATGCCACTACCATGGTCTTGATTATTGTCACTGCGTACTAAGTTTTAAAATCAGGAAAAGTTTTCTAAATTTGTCCTTTCCAAAACTGGTTTGGTTCTATTGGGTACTTCATATTACCTTATGAATTTTAGGATCAGTTTGTCAATTTCTGCAAAAGAAGCCATCTGGAATTTTGATTCAAATATTGTTTTGAATCTGTAGGTAAATTAACATATAAACAATATTTAGCCTTCCAATCTTTGAGCATGAGATGTATTTCCATTCATTTGATCCCCTTTCATTTCTTTTTAGCAGTTGTTCTGTAGATTTCAGTTATATGTTTTTTGTTACATTTATTCTTAAGAATTTAAACATATATATATATATATATTTATGCTATTATGAATGTTTCTCATAATATGAATGTTCGTTTTTGTAACTTCATTTTTGAATTTTTCATCACATGTTCGTTAAATATAACTGATTTTAAAATATTGATCTTGTATCCTGCATCCATGCTGAACTCATTTATTAATTCTAGTAGTTGGTTTTTTGTTTTGTTTTGATTTTTTGGTGTACACTTTAGAATTTTCTACCTACAAGATCCCATTGTACGTAGTAAAGACAGTTTTACTAGTCCCTTTCCAATCTGGCTATCGTTTTTTTTTTTTCTTCCCTAATTGCGTGGGCATAGCCTCCAGTATTATGTTAATAGTGAAAGGATGGATATCTTTGTCTTAGAGGGAAAGCATTCAGTCTTTGAGCAAAAAGGATGCTATTAGCTTTAGGTTGAGTAAGATTTAGGGAGTACCCCTCTATTCTTTTTTTTTTTGAGGAGAATGTGTCACATCTTAAAACACTCAGCTAATTTAACAGACCCCTCTATTCTTAATATTGTTTTTTAAATTTGAAATTTTGGGGTTTTGTTTTTATTGAGATATGTCATATCTACATTAAGCCCACTAATCTTGATAAATTCTTTATATATAAGTCCACTCATGTAACCACAGTCCAGATAAAGATACAGAAAATATCCAGTACTCCGGAAAGTTTTTCTTCATGTAACTTTGCACACTACTTTCCCAGGTAATCACTTTCTTACTTGTATCATCATGAATTAGTCTTCTTGGTCTTCAACCTGAAAAAAAGGCAATTATATAACATGTATTCTTATGCACCTGACATCATTTGCTCAATAGAGGATCTTAAGATATATCCTTGTTGCTGAGTTTTTCTCTAGTTTATTCTTTTTAATTGCTGTGTAGTATTGTTATATGAATATCACAATTTTTATTTAGTCATTTTCCTGTTGATAGACACTTCAGTTGTTTCAAGTTTGGGATTATTATGAATAATAAAATATTTGTATATACATCTTTTGGCAGACATATACATTTATTTCTTTTGTGTACGTGCTACGGATTGAAGGTGCTGGTTCATGGATTAGACATATGTTGAGCTTTAGGAAATACTGATTGTGCTGATTTGAAAGGATTATGTTCCCTAGAAAAGCCATGTTTTAATTCCTGATACATTTTGTGGAAGCAGCCATTTCTTTTAATTCCTATTCAGCACCGCAGGTTGGGAGCTTGATTAGATTATCTCCAGGGAGATGTGGCATGCTCAATTGTGGGTATTAACCTTTGATTAGAGGGAGATGTGATTCCACCCACTCCAGGTGGGTCTTGATTAGTTTACCGGAATCCTTTAAAAGAGGAAACATTTTGGAAAAAACTTCGGAGCCACAAGGACCACAAGAGCCCACGCAGCCAGAGACCTTTGGAGATGAAGAAGAAAATGCCCATAGGGAAGAATCATGAAACAAGAAGCCTGGAGAGAAAGTTAGCAGTCATCGCCATGTTCACCATATGCCTCTCCAGTTCAGAGAAACCCTGAACTTCATTGGCCTTTCTTGAGTGAAGGTAACCTTTGTTGGTGCCTTAATTTGGCCATTTTTATAGACTTGCTTTAATTGGGACATTTTCATGGCCTTAGAACTGTAAATTTGCAAGTTAATAAATTCCTCCTTTTAAAAGTTGTTCTGTTTCTGGTATATCACATTCCAGAAGCTATCAAACTAGAACACTGACTAACAGTTTTCCAAATAATTTTATCAATTCTAGAAATACGTTAGAGCTGTATTGCTCCACATTCTTGCCCAACCTTGGTACTGCCATTCTATTTTATTCTTAGCTATCAATATGTGTGTGAGCGATATATAGTTGTGATTTTAATTTCTACGTCTTTGTCTGCAGCGTTTTTTAAAATGCTCCCTAAGTAAATAAAATGCACAGGCAGGTTTGAGAACCACCATCTTCACCATTGCATTATGGTGTTGAGGGATTGCAGTTGTAGGTGTATTCAAGCAAGTGGCCTGGAAGGATATTTGAAATTGTGATTTCAAAGTTACCATAATTTAGGTAAACAAGAGTGGGATGCTACAGTGGGACAGAGGAAAGGCTCAATAGTGATAAAAAAGAAACAGAGGCCAGGATCAAGGTGAACACGGAAGTCACTAAAGTTAATGTCAAAAGTTGGATGGTGAGAGAAGACTCAGAGCCATAATTTAGCATATTCTATGGTCTGAGACAGAGAACTTCAGCTGAGTCGTGTATCCTTGGGATATTAGAAGATTTCCTCAGAAGGAGGGGAGAAAGAGCAGGTCCTGTGACTTTAGAAGAGCCAGGGATTTTAACAAACAGGAGAAGAAGTGCTAATTTGGAGGAGGAACAGTTACTCTATCATTCCCTCCTTAGGTATTCTATGAGTTGGAGAAAAATCCTCCATTTGTGAGGGCTTCATGGAGAGCAATTTTTCTATGTGATCCAGGTTTCAATGAAAAATCAAGGTGAAAAGAGAAGATCAGGGAATTTTCTGACTGCAGGTTAGAAATACCTTAAGGCATTTCTGGTAGACAGAGAGTGGTGGTGGTCAGATTGGGTTATATCAACAGTGGGGCAGACAGTAGGAGCCTGGATGTCCTGGCTATCGGAGAATCATGGGTAGGACTTGTGCATCTGGTAGAGTCAAGATCAGCGGCAGGCACTACACTGTGGTACTGGTTCTGATATTCTTCCCTTAAGGTGATATTCAGTTGTGCACTATGTTCCCTGAGGCTTTTCTTACTGGGTGGAACTGCTCCCTCATGGCTATGTGAGATAGATTTGGGCAGGATTTTAGAAAAAAAAAAAGATTTTATCAAATTAATTTTGGAAGTGCTAAACACCCATTAAATCTAGCCCTTAAATATTCTGTGAGAAGTCAAATGGTTATTTATTTTTAACCACGTGACTTCTCACAGCATATTAAAGGGTGAACTATATATAAGGTATTAATCTCCAATTTAACTTTGCTTATCCTGGTGTTTTCCAAACTACCTAATTACAAAGCATGTTGAGGAACGATAGCTTGCACTGAACAATGTTGGGAAACACGAACCTAACACCTAACCTAGTATTAGTGTTAGCAAAGATCTACCTCTGGCCCCACTTGTCCACATCACTTCCATCCACATAGCTAGTTTCCCTGGTCCCCAGCAGAGGCTTAGTCCCTACAAGTGCAACAGAGATAATTTAGGGAACACTACGTCAAAATCCAATCTGCGAATATAGTAAATAAATGTACCGTCTAACCCAGTTTCCCAGAAACTGAGTTATTACCTTGTACTTGTGATTGTAAAAATTTCCAATTGTCTAGTCTTCTGTATTTGACCTTTGACAGTAGGTCTAGTAAGAAAGTTCATGCCAACCCTTTTGGAAACTGAAGTCATCAACCCCATAGGTATGACAGGAACCTTGTCTTTCCTTCCTTCATAATTAAGAATTTTCCCAGTGTTTTGTGTTTTTTTTCTCCCCCTGACAAAAGAGTCACTTACTTTTCTTTTGCTGGATAAAGAATCTCCATTTCCTCCAATAAGCCCTTTCTGCTTACCTAAATTTCTTCTCACCTTCTGAGTTGATTTCAATGAGCACTGGTTTACTGACGGATATATCTAGTCTATATTATCTCCTGTTCTAACCTATACCTCTGTCACTGAGCATTTAATTCAAAAGGTAGCCATGCAGTCCATCTCCATATTTACAGCCACACACACACACACACACACACACACACACACACACACACAAACAGACCAATGGCAATAATTAAATGGGAAATAGTTTAATATTATCTTGATTCTCATGGTCTTTATTAGGCATAAAAAAGAAATTTTCAGGTAAGAATGGCTTTTCTAACTTTTTTTTTTCCTTTTCTTCCTTTTTTCTACTTGCAAAACAGTGGAAATATAAAAAAACTCATTGCTTAAGAGATGTTTTGCTGTCACATACATAGGTTTCTGCTCTCATTGGCATTTAACAGGTTTACCGTCATTCAGTTTGGATATTTCTAAGCACAGACTGTGAAGTGAACATTTCTCCACCATTTATACATATACCTATTATGAGTTTGACATAAACTGGCATGTCATGCTGTTCCGTAAATTTCAGAAATCTGACACCCAGATTCAAAAGTTTCCGGTTCTTAAATCAAGACTGCCTTATCTTGACAAAATTGAAAGCAAGAAACAAATTCTGCATCAAAGGTATGAAATTAACATGACATATTTGCTCTTGGCAAAGGAGATGTGATGTGAAGAGACTAAGAATTAGCAAAACTTCAGAATTTAGTACCATGACAATAACTAAGCAATATAATAGTACCTGTACATTTTCCAGAAACCAAGTATATATCTACAAGTAAATATTTAGCTCTTGCTCATAATAAAATTATATAAATACCAAATAATGGCAGTCATTTAATTCCAAAATTATTTCAATATTAAACAACATTTAAAAAAGCAGTCACACAACTTTCTATTTCCTCTAGTTCTCTTCAGATAGTAATTTATACGAGCTGGTTCACCTCTAACCCCGGCATATCCATGTGGTCCTCTGTTTCTCTCTCTCGCTGGCCCCTCTTCTGGCAGACTGCAGCTTGGAGATTAGCAGCAGCCTTTATACTAGTGCCCATCTATCTCACTGTCATCACCATACCACACATGTGGAATTTCCAATGACCACTAATCCCTGAAATACTACAATAAGAGATACTAGCTTTCCCCTCCACGGAGAAACCAGGCTATTTGACCTCCTTGGGCCATTTGTTGAAAGGAAAGAGGCAGTATAATGTAATCATTTAACATACGGACCCTGTATTTAGATTCGGATGTGTTAGCTCAGCTATTTACTAGTGTGTAGCCTTAGCAGAATTATTTAAATGTCTTCATCTGTAAAATGGAAAAAAAGAGAAAAATTAATTTGCAAATTTCTTAAGATATATATATATTTTAACTCCGTTTTGTTGTTGTTTTTTCAGAGGAGTCTGCCAACTCTATATCCTTACTCTGTGGCTGATACCTGTCTGGGCAATGGAAAGCCTGTTAACTCTGATCTAGGACTTGATTTAAATCATTTTTCCCTCCCAAGGAGCTGGAGCCCCGCAATGTACATAACATTAACTATTGTTTTTTACAGAATTTCAAAGCCACACATAAAATATAGGCCACCCAGTGGTTGTGTGGAATCCAGAGGCCTCAATATGATTTAAACTGTGGACAAGGCTTTCATTTGGAGGGGCCAGGACTGCCTCTCTGCTCCCATCTGGTTTGCTTCCTACCACGCCTCTTCCCTCCGAGGCTCTCTGCTCACCACAAAGTCAGCACTCACAATATGAGTGTCCACTGCTAATAACTGAAACAATACGGAATACTCCATTCTGTGTTCCAATTCTACCACATATAGCTCTAGCCCAGGCCACTTTCTCAAGCTCTGGCCCAATTTATATACTTTACTACTGAATGTATTTATATAGAGGTCCCATGATCTCCTTAAATTAACCTCACAATTTTCCTCCCTGCTTTTGGTTTGGTTAAGCCGACAGAATGCAATATACCAGAAATGGACTGGCTTTTAACAATGGGGATTTATTAGTTTACAAGTTTACAGCTCTGAGGCCATGAAAAAGTCCACATTAAGTCATCAACAGGATGATACCCAAATTAAGTCATCAACAGGGTGATACCAACAAGACTGGCTACCGGTGAGCTTAGGCTCCTGTGGCAGACAGCAGGGCATAGGACAACATCTGCTGGTCCTTGTCACCTGGATTTTGTTGCTTTCAACTTCTGGTATCAGTGGCTTCCTCTCTCAGCTTTTGTGTATTTCACTCCTTTATCTTCTGTCTCTCTTAGCTTCTCTCGGCACTTTTCTATCTTTTATCATTTTATAACAGTCTCTGGTAAGAGGATGGAGACCTACCCTGGGGCGAGCCTCAATTGAAATAACATAACCAAAGGTCCTACCTATAATAGGTCTACACCCACAGAAATGAATTAAAAGAACAGATCTTTTTCTGGGGTACATACAGCTTCAAACCAGCACATTATCCAAATCTTCTCTTTTAGCCATTTCTTCATAAACAGTACCATTTCTTGCAAAATTTATCCAAGTGGGAGATCTGAATGCCATATTTTATTCCTCTTTCTTACAGCACAAATCTATTCCAGCCACCATGGCATTAGTCCAGGCCCTCTTTTTTCCTTAGAGTTTTGTAATAGCCTATTAAATAATCACCCTGTTAATTACTCACATTTTTCCTTACTATCTCCAATCCTTTATTCACAATGCTTCCAGAGCCATTTTTTCTAAAATAATAATGTAATATAAATATATGACCATGTCACTTTTCTGCTTATAACTCCTGGGTAGCTCCCTACACGATAAGTCCAGTCCTCTAATAGAGCATACAGGGCACTTCACAATAAGGTCCCCATCTTTCATTCATGCTCCAGCCAGGCCCAATTTTGGCCTATGGCCTTGTGCAAGTCACTAGCCACTCTGTGCCTCAGTTTCCTCATCCATAGAACAGACATCCTAATAATACATATTTCATGTGTATAATGCTCAAAATATGTCTGGTTCATATTTATTCTAATGAAATGTTAGCTATTGTTACCGTTCATATTATTCATTATTTTTATTATTTTTGCTACCCTTTTACACACTTCTGGTAGGCCTCATCCCTGAGTGGATATAAATGAGAAATTTCTAGGTCCCATAATACAGGAATAGATAATTCTTGACTGTACAAGAATTTCAGAAGAAACTCAACAAAACTAGATCTGAGAACATGGCTTGCTAAGTAGCAGCATTATTGACTTACAAGGAGATGCGAACGATTTCCAGGTAGTCATGCAGCCCTTCTCAGGATGAGAGAGTCAGGGCCTGGAAGTTCTTTGGATCCTGCGGATTCCTCACTTGCCAAAGACTGTTGGCTGCAACCACCACCCCATGAGAGTCATAAGGGACACCTTGAGAAGCAGTGCTTGCTCAGCATTCCAGGCTCAATCACATCCTTGTGATGCTCAATAAAGCTTGTGAGCCAAATGCATCACTGTCCTCAGGCTTCATTTTCATCCACAGGCACAGACTGACAATTCAGGGCCCAAGAAAATACCTCACCAAGTCTTTGTGGTTATCTCTCTCTGAAAGGTCTTCCTCCCTCTGACCTATCCTTTTTGCAAAAATCCCTGTATTCATTTATTTTTCAAATAACTGAACCGAGTATTTTACTTTGGTGAAAAATAATAATAAAACGGGACAAAGATAGGCAGTGACAAGACGTGTTCCTACTCTTTTTTTTTTTTTTGAAAACATATAATTTTTGTTCATATTATATCAAACAGAGAGCAATTTATCCCCTTTTTTACGAATGAGGGAATTGAAGCTGAGGTGGGTCAGGCAACATGCCCAAGATCATCAGAGTAAAAGGTAGAACTGAAATCCTAGCCCAGGTCTATCGGCTTCTATCGCCTGTTCTGTATATTCCAGTTTTGGAACTAAAGAAGATTTAAAAGTCTTCTGGTGGTTTGCTTAGTTCATTCCAAATCTGAATAGGTGGCCTCATTTTTGCTTTTCAGTTTATAAGTATTGCCTCCCCTACTCATGTCTTCAACTTATCTATTCTCATGTGTTTCATACAGCTATCATATAAAAGAGATTTCTTCACTCCTCTCCACCTCCATTCCTTTTTTTAACACACCATACAATCCATGCAAAGTGTAAAATCAATGGCTCTCAATATAAGCAAGGAGCTCTGCTTTCATCACAATCAATTTTAGAACATTCTCCTCATTCCAAAAAAAAAAATCCCATACCCCTATACTCCCATATTATTAACACTTAGTATTCATACAGTACCTTTGCTACAGCTGGTGAATAATATTACAATATTACTGTTAACTATAGTCCATAGTTTGCAGTAGGTATTTTTCCCCATATACCAGTCTATTACTAACACTTTGCAATATGACATAGATTTATTCTAGCTCATGCAATAACAATCTTATATTTGTACAATTAGCCAGTCATCATCCAAAACAGGGCTCACTATGGCATACAGTCCCATAGCTTTCCTTCTAGTAGGTACACGAACCTAAACTTCCCCTTTCAACCACAATCACACCCATAATTCAGCACTGTTACTTACACTTACAACTACTCTTCATCATTAAATCTGTTTTAATAATATAGTTAAGCAGTTCTTTATCCCTGGAACATTCCTGGAATCTTCCTGAAAGGCTTAGTCTGGGTGTCCTTCCCTTGCCCCACAGTGATCAGGTACATCTATTTATAACTCTAGTTGCAAGGACTCTTTCCTTCCAAGACCTTAAACCTATGTATATTTTGGAAAAAAACTGGGCACAGACCTCTTCAATTCTTTTTCTTGCTTATATGGGATAGTATGAGCAAATCTAAGGAAATATGCTACTGCTCTCCTGCTCTATTATGAACATTAATTAGAAAAATCCTTTTTTCCTTTGTATTTTCTGTACCTTGAAAACAGGAACTCTTATTTAGCATCAAAACACAATGGCAGGACAATTACAAGACAATCAATAAACTCATTATTTAACTAGTAAATGAAATGAATGGGTGGATGTTTTTTTAAAGTCTTCTTTGCTTTGACAAATATAAACAAAGCCCCAAATGTTAAAAATGATAGTGTCTAAATCCAAATATCATGCACCAACATTTCTTTCTTCATAACTGTATCTGAAATGAAACATTTTTTCCTACCCTAAATAAAATTCTCTATCATATTTAAAGCTGGCCATAGGCGATTTTGCAAAACTAAGTGTACATCCAGGTTTAATGTGAGCTAAAATGTCAAACTTTGCTCCACTTCATTAAATTCACCTTCCTAGAGACGAACTGTGTAAAATTTGCTTTTTTAAAAGTCTCCAAATTATGCCAGTGTCAGCAATGCAGCACCTGTTAGTCATCACAGACCTGGTTCACCTCTCTGGGCAGTTTCTTGGGATTTTAACAGGCAAGGCTTATGACCACAAGCTGAAGGTGAATGGGACAGGTACATCCACAGTGGAACACAGCAGTCCGTGTACCTCTGACAGACTGCGTTTGCTAGGCCCTGAGTGTGCAAGGTCATACTGCCAACATAGGAACGGGACTTCGGTGCTTTCCCCTGGGTGCAAGGGTTTTAGCATCATGGTGCCGATTAGCAGGGTGTGGGTCAAGCCACACTAGGCTGGAGCAAAGCACTCTCAGTGGAAGAGCATATGGGAGGCACAGCTGTTTCAGGGTGGCTTCACCCCACATGGAGTCAGCAATATTCCTTGAAGAATTACCATATTTTATCTCAAGCAAGTACATGCAGGGAGGATCCAACCAAAAGTGCTAGCTAGGAAAGATTCTAATTATTTTCTTTTCAGAAACTCCTACTCAATCCTCTAATTAGGCCCCAAGATTTTAAGGTAGGGATCACTCACACTATCTCCCTCTTTCTCCTACGGACAGAGAGGGTATCGATTGTTTTCTATCCAGATTACCAAACGCTTCTCCATCCATGGCAGGTAGAGCTGAAAGAATGCAAATGGTTACCTGATAAACTAATTTATTAATATATTTTATTACTTATTCATGTATTAATTCAACAAGTTCCAGGCATGCAGAAAAATGAGGGACAAAAAGAAAGAAATATCCATCTGCTTACAAAGGAATCATCGTGGCATGGTGAAGTGTATATTAGATGGCATCTAAGTAATTATTGCCAATTCTTTAGATATTTAGCTATGTTTCCTGGGCCTCAATATTCTTACTTAGAGCTATTCATGCACAACTAAATGATTACAAATGTCCTTTTCAGTACTAAAATGTTATGAGTTGACATCCTTTACTTTCCTGATCATTTTTATAATTTATTCACCCACTCAAGAATCTGAGAGCCTAATCTGGGTCAGGCAAAGCTTGAAGTACTGGAGATGCTCTAGTCATATGATTCCTGATGCCCTTGTTCTCAAAAAGCTTACATTTCAGATGCAGTGAGACAAATGGTGAGTGAATCAACAACATAGTATCCAGGAGCCCTTCATGCTCTGAAAAGATAAAAGAAAACAGAGAAGTAAAATGGAGAATAGTAGATAATTAATTTAGCCAGTATGGTCAGTGTAGAATCTTCTATCACGTTAGTGGGAAGATACCAACAACAAATATATACACTTAAAAATTTATGAGATCATTTAGACACCATTCTAAAGTAAAACAATGCAATATGAAAGGGGCAGACCTCTCAGTCATCGTGGACCCTGAAGTCCATCCTGAGGAGTCAGATTTTCATTTTCAGTGCAATGGAAAGGTTTTTACATCATGCAGGGGCGTGACTGAAATGTACACCATGAACCATGTACTCTGGCTGTTGTGTTTAGAGAACAGGTTGAAAGAGGGGCAATGGAAGCAGAAGGACAGTAAGACTGTGTAGCAGTGGCAACAAAAAATAAAGCGGACAAGTTCGTGACAGATTGGATGTGAGGGAGAGAAAAAGGAAGAACTGAAGAATAACTTCTCATTTTCACTGGAGCCAGTGGGAGGGGGTGGATTTCATTATTTCCCAAAATGAAGAGAACTTGGGGGGATCCAAATCTGTTTAGCAGGGGTCACAAGGAGTTGAGATGAGGGGGAGGGCAGGAAATTAGACCAATTAAGGAACTCCCAGGACAGGAGAAAAAACAGAAGAATGTGGTGCAATTTTAGTATCAGTAATGGTAGCAGACTCCTGCCAGTTTTGAATGCCTAGATGAGCTTTCTGGCGATTAGTTTAAAGGGACATCAGTCAGCACAATGGTGTGATTTTTTTTTTTTTTTTTTTTTTTTTTTTGGTGGTATATAGCTGCTCAGGGGCAGTTAAGGAGCAGGCCAACTGATGAGCTAATTGATTAGGTTTTTGTCTCTGTAAGTAAGAATATTTAAGGCTGTTACGGAGCTTCATGGCCCAAAGTGTCACAAGGGAGGGCCATATTTTTCAGTCATTTCTAACTGGAGTTTTGAAGAGAGTATTTACGCATAGTTTACTTCAGAAGTCACTATTCATTTTGTACTGCCCTGTGCTATTTTTAAAACTTGTTTTCTAGTCATATATATATATACATACACACACACATATACTAAAAAATTCCCACTTTAACCACATTCAAATAAATACTTCAGTGCTGTTAATTGCTTTAACAATGTTGTACCACCACCACCATTCACTACCAAAACTTTTGAAACACCTCAAACAGAAACTTTGTACCAATTAAGCATTATTAACTTCTCATTCCTTAACACCACGCCAACCCCTGTATTCTAATTTCTGATGCTATGAATTTGCTTATTCTAATTACCCCATGTCAGTGAAAAGCATACAATATGCGGCCTTGTGTGCCTGGCTTATTTCACTCACTCATGACATCTTCAAATTTCATCCATCTTGCACATGCTGTTCTCTATTTCTTCAAGCCATCAAAGATAAAAAAAATACATATATATATATATATTTTTTTATCCAACTGTTAGCCACCCCACATGGTGCTAAGGCTAAAAGCCATAATAATGGAAAATATAAGCAGTGCTATTCTCTTCCTTGAAGTGTCAACTCCTGTCCAGAATCTGTTTCTTTCTGTTGTTCTTCAGGACTTTTAGATAGTTGGTTTCTACATTTTATTCAGTTTATTGCCTGTGAAAGGATCAGTCCAATGGGAGATATTCTGCTGTACAAGAAGTGGGAATTTTAGTTCTTCTATTTTTAATTGTGAAGTGAACATTAAAAAGAAATTCTTGCTGCCACCTGTTCCTAAACTTCTAACAGGCTTGCTTTCTTTAAGTGCTCTACATGCTAAAATATGAATGAGAACCACTCACTATCATCTTTAAAAACATTAATATTCATCTGGCTGGATCAACATGGTGACTTAAAGAATCCACTGAAAAACCTTCCCCCAGAGAGTCAACAAAAAAATAGGACAAGTCTCACTTGCTTAGAATTCAGGAGGAAGGTAAAGCATATCATAAATGCTGAATCAAAGAAAGAGAAAAATATCAGGGAGGAAATTTCCATACCAGAGCAGAAGGTCCTCTTCCCTTCCCCTCACTCAGTCCCATGCAGCTTGAGAGGTGCCAGAGGAGAGGCTGGGATCCATCCTCTCACCAGGGACTCAGACTAAAAAATATTCACAGCAGTAAGATAGATACCCACATATATCCAGACAGAGCCCAACTCCATGGCAGGAAATTCCAGGAGGGAGTCTCAAGCAGGAGGTCCCAAAATGGAGAATGAAGGACAGAATGGCAGAACCTACTTTATCCCCAAAACAATAATTATCCAGGCAGAAACTGTCCAAATCAACTGTTCAGGAATCCGTGGGGCAGAGAAAGACATTTCAACACCCAAGTCAGGATGATGAGCCTGAAAAACATAGAGAAACTGTAATTCCAGCCACATCCTGTTGCCCATCACTCACCCTTAAGGAAAGTAGCAGCAGGCAGCCCTATCCCTGCTTGGGAGATGGCTATGGACTGGGATAGGTGTGGGAGTCCTCTGTCCCAAGTACAAAAGGGGACACAGTCCAACACTGAGCCAGATATTGGCAAGAGAAGTGAGAGCACAGGAAACCCACAGTTTCAGCCCTACTCAGTCAGACCCTGAAAGATGCCATTATTTGAAGTGCTCCAGAGACAATAAAAGTAGCCAAAGAATACCATAAGCCAGTCTTGTCAGAAAGTGCAGGGGACACACAAAGGTTTTTTTTGGAGTCTTTCAAGGCTCTGTCTCAAGTCCATTGCAGTGGATCTATACCCCCTGCATGGATTCCTGCCCCTGTTATATCTGGAAATGGTGATGATCTGACTGACCTTCAGAAAAGACTCATAAAGACTTTCAGATGACAGATACCAGCAAAAAAAAATCACAAATCATATTAAAACACAAGAAGATATGGCCAAGTCAAAGGAATGCATTAAAAAGTTTGAGGAACCACAGAACTTGGAGCTAATCAAAAGTGTTCAGATAACTCTCCTAAACAAATACAACAAGATAGATAAAGAGATAAAGGATATTAAGGAGACCCGGTGAGCATAATAAAGAATGTGAAGAAATACATTGAAAAATAACAGACTTTATGGAAATGAAACTATAGCTGATATTGAAAATATACTAGAGAAAAGACAACAGCAGATTTGAAGAGGCAGAAGAAAGGATCAGACAAAAGAAAAAATGAAAAAATCGAGCAGGTTCTCAGGGAAACAACTGATACACAATGTGTACAAACATATTCATCGTAGGTGTTCCAAAAGGAGAAGAGAAGGGAAAAGGGCCATGATTAATACTTGAAGAAATAATGGTTGAAAATTTCCCAACTTCTAGAAAACACATAAATAAACAAATCCAAGTGGCCCAATCAATGTACTCCAAACAGAATAAATGCAAATAGCCTCACTCTAAGACATATTAAACAGGCTGCTAAATGCCAAAGAGAAGGAGAAAGTTCTGAACACAGCAAGACAAAAGCGATTCACCACATATATGGGAAGCCAAATAAGACGAAGTGTTGATTTCTCATCAGACACCATGGAGGCAAGAAGGTAGTGGTACAATATATTTGAGATACTGAAAGAGAAAAATTTCTAGCCAAGAATTCTCTACATAGAAAAGACATCCTTCAAAAATGAAGGAGGGAGTTAATTTCCTGGTGCCTGCCTATGTGAAAAAAAAACAATGGTGACCCCTGATCTTGAGGCTTACTTTCATGAAGCTTATGTACATAGCAGAGCAGCTTAGCCTACCTATAAGTATGCCTACGAGTTACTTCTGGAGGACCTCTTTTATTGTTCAGATGTGGCCTCACTCACTCTATGCCCAACTCTGTGAAACCATTGCCTTCCCCACTACATGGGACATGACATCCAAGGGGTGAAAGTCTCCCTGTTGGTGTGGGAGATGACTCACAGGAATGAGCCCAGCCTTGGCACTGTGGGATCAACAATTCCATCCTGACCAAAAGGGGGGAAAAGTGTAACTAACAAAGTATCAGTGGCTGAGAGAGTTCAAATAGAGTCGAGAGGCTACTCTGGGGGTCACTCTTATACAAGCTTCAGTTAGACATTAGACATATAACTTGCCAAACCCCAACCAAAACCATTCCAGCAAATCCTAAAGAACACCTACATAAGATTCTAGAAAGTTTCCATGTACTAGGGAAAGTTTCCAGAAACCTACAAACCTCTATATGGGTCCCTGGACCAGATAAGTCCTGAAATCTAGATGGCCCAGCCTCTCCAGAACACCAGCTAGTTCCATCTAACCACCCCATATTGTTGACAGCCCCTTCCAAGATGAAAAAGTGAGAATGGTCTAGGTGATGGTAGACTTATACAGAGAAGGTAGGGTTTAACAAATGACTATGATTGCTTAATTTTTAAATTGATATCTCTTTTAGTTTCCAGTATCTTAGAGGAGCTAGAAGTAAAAAACCTAAAATTCTGGAATTGTAACCCATACCAAACTCTGAAATCTATTTTACAACTAATTGTTGCATTGTGCTTTGAAATTTATCACTTTTTTATATATATGTGATTTTTCACAAGAAAGAAAAAAAATGTCAGTTGTGATGATAAAAAAATATATATTTGTTCCTTCTAGCCTCCTACATTCTGGAGCAGCTACAGGGAAAATCTGAGATGATGGTATGGTAGCCCATGACAAACTTTTGGATCTGTCCTTTAACTGCTTGTTGAAGAGTGCTTTGAAAACTACTGCTTTTTCCTTTCTTTGCTTTGTATGTATATTATATTATATAATTTAAAAAGGACAAAAAATAAAATTAAATTAAAAAGTGGGGAGAGTTTAAAATATTCACAGATAAACAGAAGATAAGAGAGTTGATAACAATAGAACTACCCTATAAGAATTACTAAAGGGAGTTCTGACAGCTGAAAAGAGAAGTGAAAGATGTGGAGGAGAGTATAGAAGTGAAGATTACTAATAAGAGAAACTAAAAGGATAAAAAGACAGGAAAAATAGATTTAACAAATAAAAGTGAAAGGATAAAAATAATTGAAGTAAATACTGCCTTCATAGTAATAACACTGAATGTGAATGGATTAAACTCCCCAATAAAAGGTCACAGATTGTCAGAATGGATAAAAAATATGAACCCTCTATATGCTATTTTCAAGAGAACTAATTTTAGACCTAAAGACACAAACAGATTGACAAAGTGAAAAGGTGGCAAAATATATACAAGTAGTTAATAAAAAAAATGCTGGGGTAGTTATACTATCAGACAAAATAGATTTTAAACACAAAAATGTTATAAAACAAGGGAAAAGGACACTATATATTAATAAAAGAAATAATTTCAAAGAAGAAATAACAACCATAAATATGTCTTCATTTGACCAAGGTGCCCCAAAGTGCATGGGCAAAATACTGGAAGAAGGGAGTAAAAGATGTATCTATGCAATAGATAGAATGTCTGAACAGAATCAATAAGGAAACAGAGAAACAAAATAATATGATAGTTAAGCTAGGCTAAAAAAACATACATAGAAAATTGCACCCCAAAACAGCAGACATATATTCTTCTCAAACACTCATGGAACATTCTCTAAGATAGACCACAAGTTGAGGCACAAAAAGGTCTTAAAAGTTTTACAAGATTGAAATCAAACAAAGCACTTTCCCCAATCATAATGGAATGAATCCAGCAATCAATAACAGCTAGAGAACTGGAATTTCACAAATATATGGAGTCAAACAAAAGGCTCTTAAACAATCAGGGAGTCAAGGCAGAAATTGAAAGGGAAATCAGTAAATATCTTGAGATGAAAGAAAATGAGAACAAAACATATCAAAACTTAAGGGGGGACTTGGAAGATGGTGGAATAGGATAGGCTGAGTTCACTCCTGCTCCATGGAACAATTAGAGAAGTGAGAAAAAAAAGACTGGGACAGCAACTCTAGGGTGCGAGTGACAAGAGAGGATCTTCTACACTATATACATGAAAAAAGTAGAGGAAACAGGATGGAGAGAACAGAGTGAGTGTACTCAGTTGTGACTCCACCTGGGGGCAAGAAGCAGCAGGCAGGAAGGAGGGGTGTCCAAAGGAGTATGGTGCTCCTGCACTAGTGCCTGCCTCTGCAGCTAGCTTGGGAGATCTTCCTTCTCAGCTCCACAGGCCAGAGCTCCCGTGGGGAACCTGGAAGCCAGAAAACTTGGTTTGCCTGCATGTAGAGACCATCTAGCCAGTACACAGCACCTGCCCATGACCCCTGAGGCAGGCTGCTGTGAGTGTCTCATTTTAGGCAGAGACTGAGAGGCACACCTTTTGGTAGGAGGAGGAGTTGCAGAGTGGCGCCAGTCCAACAATTGGCTAGTGAAAGAGACTCGCTGGGTCCTGATACTGCTTTTCTTTCCCCACAGAGGTGCAGAGCCCTCAGGAATGCATGGGCAAAGAGGCGTGGGCAAGGAAAAGAGCCAAGCCGAGCCACACCACCAGGGTTTTCCGGGTTGGCTGAGGGCACAATCAGTTGAAATATCCAGTCTCACAGCCCAAAGTCATTTCAAGAGGGAGACTGGTGATTTCAAGAGGGACCTGATGGGGAGACTGGACCCATCAGGTCCACAAGCAGATTTTCTGCCATGGTACATACTACCCACTCAGCAGCCTTGGGGTTGTTGCTTTCAGTATGCACTGAGTCCAGCAGCCAAGGCTGGAACTGCAATGGGTGTCCATCCTGCTCAGCTGCCTGCCACAGTCTGGGAGAGGTGGGCCTATGGGGAAGAAGTGGTCCAAGGGTGCCATCTGAATGGAAGATGCAGGAAGCGCTGCCTGGCAGACTATATATTTGCCTAGCTTTCAACAGATCTTCAAGCAGAACAGTATCTCCTGAAAGAGGTCTGGGCTTTGGTTTGGCAAGGAATTACTGACACACCAAGAAAACAAAGAAGACCATCAGTGGAAACCCAAACAAATACAAAACCTTGGATGAGCAAGGGAAATCAATATATGAAACAATCTTATCAAGATAATCAAATCTCAAAGCCAACAGAAAATCACAAAGCACATGAAGATGAAGGCAGATATGGCCCAAATTAATGACCAAATTAAAACAACAGAGGAGACACAAAATTTGGAACAATTAAATAAAGATGTTCATACAAATCTTCTGAATAATTCAATGGGTTGAGTAATGACATAAAAGATATCAAAAATAAACTAGAAAAGCATAAGGAAGAATTAGAAAGAATAAATATAAAAAAGTGAACTCACAGAGATGAAAGATATTGGAGACCAGATTAAAATAAAATTGAGACATATAACAGCAGATTTGAAGAGTGGAAAAACAGATAAGCAAACTAGAGGACAGGACAACTGAATCTGAACACAAAAAAGAACAAATGGTAAAAAAAAAAAAAAAGAGAAAAGATGTAATCAAATCTGTAATCAAATTCACGGGAATGATGGATAATACGAAGCACACAAACATAAGAATCATCGGTGTCCCAGAAAAAGAGAAAAAGACTAGAAAGATTAGTAGAGGAGAAAATTGGGGAAACTACCCAATGCTTATAAAAAACAGAAATATGCAAATCAAAGCCCACAGAAAATGAAAAAGAATATATTCAAATAGACCCAATCCAAGACACGTACAAATCAAACTCTCAAATGAATGAAGAGAAGCAGAAAGTTCTGAAAGCAGGAAGAGGAAAGTGATTCACCACATACAAGGGAAGCCACATATTACTAAATTTGGACAATTCCACAGGCACCATAGAGGCGAGAAGGGAAGGGAGGGATAAGATATGTTTAAGATTCTGAAAGAGAAAGACTTGCAGCCAAGAATTCTTTATCCAGCAAATGTGTCCTTCAAAAGTAAGGGAGAGATTAAAATTTTCACAGACAAATAAATGCTGAGAGAAACTGTTGACAAGAGATCTGTTCTATAAAAACTACTAAAGGGGGTGGGCAAAGGTGGCTCAGTGGCAGAGTTCTTGCCTGCCATGCTGGAGAGCCAGGTTTGGTTCTCGGTGCCTGCCCATGTTAAAAAAGATACTAAAGGGAGTCCTGTCAATTGAAAAAAAAAAGACAGGAGAGGGAGGGAGGTCTGGAGGAGGGCATAGGATTGAAGAGTGTCAGTAAGGGTAACTTAAAGGATAAAAAGAGAGAGGGAAAAACATATGGATTGACAAATAAAACCAAAGGATAAGATGGTAGATTTAAGACCTGCCTTCACAGTTATAAATTTGACTGTTAACTGATTAAACTCAACAATTAAAAGATAGAGATTGGCAGAATGTATTAAAAAATCTATATGCTGCTTACAAAAGACTCATCTTTGACACAAAGATACAGAAAGAATAAAAGTGAAATGATGGAAGAATGTTTCATGCAAGCTGTAACATAAGAAAGCAGGAGTACCTATACTAATGTCAAACAAGTAGTCTTTAAATGTAAAGGTGTCATAAGAGACAAGGAAGGACACTACATATTAATACACAGGACAATGCATCAAGAAGAAATAACAATCATAAATGTTTTATGCTCCCAATCAAGGAGCTGCAAAGTTCATGAGACAGAATACTGACAAAACTAAAGGAAGCAACAGACGTTTTAACATTAATAGTGGGAGACTTCAATGCAACATTCTTTTCTATAAGTAGAACAATCAGAGGATCAACAAGGAAATAGAGAACCTAAGCAATGTGATAAATGAATTAGACCTAACAGACATATATAGATTGTTACACTCCAAAACATAAATATTCTTCTAATGTGCTTATGGTACGTTCTCCAGGATATGCTGGGGCTAAAAACAAGTCTTTATAAATTCAAAGAGATCTGAATTATGCAAAGCACTATCTCTGACCACAACATAATGAAATTAGAAATCAATAACCACCAAAGCACAAGAATTTCACAAATATATGCAGATTAAATAACACACTCGAACAAACAGTGGGTCAAAGAAGAAATTGCAAGAGAAGTAGGTAAATATCAGGAGAAAAATGAAAATGATATTACAACATATCAGAAATTATGGGATGGGGCAAAGGCAGGGCTAAGAGGGAAAACTAGTTCCCCAAATGCCTATAATAAAAAAAGAAAGAGCAAAAATCAAGGACTTAACTGTTCAACGGCAGGAAATAGAGTAAGAACAGCAAAATAACCCCAAAGAAAACAGAAGAGAAATAACAAAGATTAAAAAAGAAATAAATGAATTAGAGAAAAACAAAAAAAGAAAGACTCAATAAAACCAAAAGTTCTATCTGTGAGAAGATCACTAAAATCAATGTACCCATGACTACGCTGACAAAGACAAAAGAAAGAGGGTGCAAAAAAAACAAATTCAGTAATGTGAGGGGGGGTTGTTACCATGGACCCTGAAGAAAATATTTTTTAAAATCATAAAAGGATACTGTGAACAACTATCTACCCACAAACTAGACAACTTAGATGAAATGCAAAAATTCCTAGAAAGAAACAACTTAAACTAACTCAAGGAGAAACAGATCTCAACAAATCAATCACAAGTAAAGAGATTCCATCAGTCATCAAGCATCTTTCTACAAAGAAAAGTTCAAGGCCAAAAGGTTTCACAGAGGAATTTTATGAAACTTTCAGGAATGAACAAACACCACTGCTGTTCAAACTCTTCCAAAAAAAAACTGGAAAAAATAACAAAATCAAACTCATTTTAGCAAGCTAACATCACTCCAATATCAAAACCAGATAAAGATGCTATAAGCAAGGGAAACCACAGGTAAATCTCCCTAATGAATATAGATGCAAGAATTCTCAACAAAATACTTGCAAATCAAATCCAATGCCACATTAAAAGAACTATGAATCACGACCAAGTGGGGTTTATATACTAGGTATGCAATGGTGGTTCAACACGAGAAAATCATTCAATGGAACATAAGTTACATTAGCAAATCAAAAGGGAAAAATCACATGATCATTTCCACTGATGCTGAAAAAGCATTAAACAAAATTTAGCATCCTTTTCTGGTAAAAACACTACAAAAGTTAGGAATCGAAGTAAATTACCTCAATATGAAAACAGACATGTGAAAAAACCCACAGACAGCATCTCACCCACTTTACAGTGAGAGACTGAAAGAATTTTCCCTAAAATCAGGAACAAGACAAGGATGCCCACTGTCACCAACCACCACTATTCAACATTGTGCTAGAAGTCCTAGCTAGAGCAGTTAGGCAAAAAAAAAAAAAGAAAAGGCATCCAAATCAGAAAAGAAGTAGTAAAACTTACATTACTTGTAGAAGATATGATCCTATACTTGGAAAATCCTGAGAAATCTACTGGAATTAACAAACAAATTTGACAAAGTGGCAGGTTAAAAGATTAATGTGCAAAAATCAGTGATGACATAACTGAAGAGAAAAATAAGGGAAAACTTACATTTAAAATAGCAACTAAAAGCATCACGTATCTGGGAATAAACTTAACCGCAGATGTAAAGGACCTGTACACAGAAAGACAATGTACAAAACATTGCTAAAAGAAATTAAAGAAGATCTAAATTGATGGAAACACATTCCATGCCTATGGCTAGGAAGGTTAAATGTTAAGATGTCTATTCTACCCAAATTGTTCTACAAATTCAATGCAATACCAAGAGAAATCCCAGCAACTTACTTTGAAGACTCGTAAAAGCTAGCTATAATTTTATTGGGAAGAGAAAGATATCAAACAGCCAAAACATTTTTAAAAAGAACAAAGTAGAAGGATGAACACTTCCTGATTTTAAAGCTTATTATAAAGCCATAGTGGTCAAAACAGCATGGTACTGGCAGACAGATATACTGTTCAATGGAATCAAAGTGAGAATGTGGAAAGAAACCACCAAATCTATTGTTAATGAACCTTCAACACAGTCCCCCAATCCACCGAAGTGAGACAGAACAGTCTTTTCAATAAATGGGCATGGGAGAAGTGGATATCAAAAGTCAAAAGAATGAAAGAGGACCCTTACCATAGGTAAGTATATATACACATATACAAAAATTAATTCAAAATGGATCAAAGAGTTAAATATAAGACCCAGTACCACAACACTCCTACAAGAAAATATAGGGAAACATCTTCAAGACCTAATAATAGGATGTAGCTTCTTAAACTTTATGCCCAAAGCACAAGCAGTGAAATAAAAAATAGATAATTGGGAACTCCTCAAAATCAAATGTTTCTGTGGCTCAAAGGACTTTGTCAAAAAGGTGAAGAGGCAGCCAACTCAGCTGGACAAAATATTTGGAAACCACCTATTGAATATATGAGTTTAATATTCAGTATATATATAAATAAATCATACAACTAAACAACAAAACAATAAACAACCCAATTATAAAATGGGCAAAAGATATGAATAGATATTTTTACAAAGAGCAAATACAAATGGCTAAAATACATACAAGGAGATGTTCACTTTCATGAGCTATAAGGGAACTGCAAATCAAAACTATATTGAGATATAAAAATTAAAAAAAAACTATATTGAGATATCATCTCACACCTATAAGAATGGCTGCTGTTAAACAAACAGGAAACTAAAAATGCTGCAGAAGATGTTGAGAAATTAGAATATTTACTCACTGCAGGTGGGAACGTATAATGGTGAGCTGTTGTGGGAGACAGTTTGGTGGTTCCTCAGAAAACTAAATATCGAGTTTGCCAATGACTTGGCAATATCACTACTCAGTATATACCCAGAAGAGCTGAAAACAGTGACATGACCAGACATTTGTACACTGATGTTCAGAGCAGCATAATTCACAATTGCCAAAAGATGGAAACAATTCAAGTACCTATTGACAGACAAGTGGATAAAGAAAATCTGGTATATACATATGATGGAATATTATGTAAAAGATGAAATGAGGACTTGAAGCATATGACAATAGGTATAAACCTTGACAACATAATGCTGAGTGAAATAAGCCAAACTGAAGAGGATAGATACTGTATGAGTTCTCTAATATGACCTGGTAAAGGTAAACTCCGAGTCTTATACTGTAGAATATAGGGGACCTAGAGATACACAGAAACTAGAGATAGGTGAACAGTTACCTAATGAGGTTGAACTTAAATGTTTGAGAATGGATAGAAGTGATAGGAGTTCATTAGTGGGTTTGTAAGTAAAATTGACATATTGAAGGTGAATATGATTGAACATGAATATTGATATCTTACCAAATATCACTATAAATATAAGTTCTTGCATGAACTACTTCTCAGGTACAATCTTGTACAAAGAATCAATAATAGAGGGACAAAGAGGGAAAACTACTCTTGCATGCTAAGGCCTATATTTAACAGAACACTTCACCAGTACACAGCAATACTATAGGTAAATAATTGAAAGGAGGGACAAGAGTTAAGGGGAGCTTTGGACTGCTCCTTGGTTAAGGTGTGTTCATCTGTTATTTTGCTCTGTGGATCAATGAAAATTATCTAAAATGGAGAGTGATGATGACTGTACAACTGAGTGAGGATTCTGTTGTACAGAGCCATGTATCTTACCAATTATCACTGTAAATATAAGTTCTTGCATGAACTACTTCTAAAGTACAATCTTGTACAAAGAATCAATAATAGAGGGGCACAGAGGGAAAACTGCTCTTGCATGCTAAGGCCTATATTTAACAGAACACTTCACTAGTACCACAGCAATACTATGGGTAAATAGTTGAGAGGAGGGACAAGAGTTAACGGGAGCTTTGGGCTGCTCTTTGGTTAGGGTGTGTTCATCTGTTATTTTACTCTGTGGATCAATGAAAATTACCTAAAATGGAGAATGATGATGACTGTACAACTGAGTGAGGATTCTGTGAGACATGGATTGCTTATTTTAAACATTATCCATGATGCCCAATTGGTGGAGGTGTCCAAAGGGTACAATGACTGCGAAGCAGAAAGGCGAACTCTGGTGTATACATACGATAGAATACTGTACAACTACAGAAAGGACAAAGTCATGAGGCATGCAACGAGGTAAATGAACCTTGAGGAAATTATGCAGTGCAAAATAAGCCAGAAACAAAAGAACAAATATTATATGGTCTCTTTTAGAAGATGCTTATAAGAAAATTGGGACCTAGATTGTAAGCTACTTACAGTAGTCACATTATTCCTGAGTGTTAAGTGTTATTTCTAGATTCTGAGATGCTGCTCTATATATGCATAACCTGCTATTTCCCCAGAACTTTGGGTACATTTGTGACACCTGAGACACAGAGGTGGAGTTCTGCAGCTCTTAAAGTCAGCATTGCTACATACAACAACTGTGGATGAAACAAAAAAGAGATTAGGCTTCAATAAGAGATAAGAATGAAGTTGATCAGGTTGGAATTAAGGTAAATCAGAATACAGGGTAAAGGATGACACTGTCTGCATTTTAAAACTTCACCTACTGTATGAGACAAAAGGAAGGGAGTTTCATTTTGTCCAAAATTCAAATTTTCTGTAGCACACAAACTAACTCAACCTGTCTGCGGAGTTCATTTAAACAACTCAAATACATGGAGCCCAGAATGGGAATGAGGGTTTGTAATTCTGTATAGCTTAATGAAATACCTAGAAACCTCCCAGGGTATGGCTGGGCAGACAATTAAAAAGTATTGCCAAAATCCTTTGAGAGACTGGAGAAAAAATATTGAACTATTAAATATCCCCTCCTGGGAAACCCTGGATACTCTCTCAAACACAAGGGACTTCCAAGTTAAAAGGCCAAACTCTTGAGTTGAGTCTTGCTCTTATGAAACTTATTTCTGTAGTGGAGAAGCTAAGCCTACCTACAATTATGTCTATGTCTATGTCCTCTCTCTCTCTCTCTCTCTCTCTCTCTTTCTCTCTCTCTTTCAGCACAACTCAGCAAGGAAATCATTACCCTCCCCCCTACATTGACTGTGATGTCCAGGTGTGTGAGTCTTGCTGGCAACATGAGACATGACTCCAAGGATAAGCCTGGCTCTGGCACCATGAGATAGAGAATGCCTTCCTGACCACAGGTGGAAAGAATTGTAACAAAATAAGATAAAGTGGCTAAGAGTTCAATAAGAGTTGAGAAGCTATTCTGAAGGCTACTTTTATGCAAGCTTCAGTTAGATACTGCTAATCACCATGGTTTGCCAAACCCCAATCCACATCATTTCTACTAACCTTAAAGAACCCCCAGGGCTCTATCTAAAATCCTACAAAAGTTGCATGCACAAAGTTTACTTTTCAGAAACCTAAAACCTTCAGATGGTTCCTAAGCCAGTTAAATCCTGAAACACAGAAATGCCACCTTCTTCATGGATATCAACCAGTTTCATGGCCCTATCCCATACTGTCAACACCCCTTTCCAACATGAAAAAAATTAGAAAGGCATAGTCCCAATATCCCTAAAGACTGGGAGATGGATCAAAGGAGAAGGAGGAGTTAGAACAGAGAAGCCACAATTTAACAAATGAGTGTGACGACTGAATCATTATATTGATATTCCTTTTTGTCTCCAGTGTCTCAGAGCAGCTGAAAAGAAAGATAAATTGTAGTTTTTTCAAATGATGAAATCTGTTCTATAATTACTTGTTAAAATGTACTTTGAAATTTATTACATTTCTGTATATATTTTATATTTCACAATAAAAAATGTAAAAAAAAATCTTAAGGGCTGCAGTGAAGTCAGTGCTGAGAGGGAAATTTATAACTCTAAATGCTAACATTAAAAATGAAAAAAGAGCTACAAACCAAAGACCTAACTAAACACCTGAGAAACTAGAGGAAGAACAGTAAGCTAAACTCAAAACAAGGCGAAGGAAAGAAATAATGACAATTACAGTAGAAACAAATGAAATGCAGAATTAAAATACAACAGAATCAATAAACCAAAATTTGGTTCTTCAAGAAGAACAATACAATCAAAACAAAATCTTTGTTTTAGCAAGATTGGCAAAAAACAAAAAGAGGAAAGATGCAAATAAATAAAAATCAGGAATGAGAATAGGTCCATTACTTCAAACCTTGAAAAATAAAAATGATCGTAACAGGATACTATGAACAACTGTACAACAACAAACTAAACAATGTTGATGAAATGGACAATTTCCTAGAAACACAGGAAAAACCTATACTAACCTAAGAAGAAAGAGAAGACCTCAACAACTCAGTAACAAATAAAGAGATTGACTCAGTCATCAAAAATCTCCCAACAAAGAAAAGCCCAGAACTAGATGGCTTCACAGGCAAATTTTACCAAGCATTCCAAAAAGACTTAATACCAATCCTGCCCAAATTAATAAAAAAAATTGAATAAAAGAAGACACTAACTCACTCTAGGAAGCCAACATCACCCTAATACCAAAGCCTGATAAACATATTTTCAAGAAAAAAAAAAACAAAAACTATAGGCCAATCTCTGATGAACACAGATGGAAAAATCCTCAACAAAATACATGCAAATCCAATCTAAGAGTAAATTAAAATAATTATGCATGATCAAATGGGTTTTATTCCAGGTATGCAAGAGTGGTTCAACACAAGAAAATCAATTAATGTAAAACAGCACCTTAAAAAATTGAAAGAAAAAAATCACATGATCATCTTGATTGATGCAGATAAAACATTTGATAAAATTCCATATCCTTTCATGATAAGATACTTCAAAATTTAAGAATCAAAGGAAACTTTCTCATCATGATAAAGGACATATATAAAAAACCCACAACTAATATCATACTCAATGTTGAGAGATTGAAAGCTTTCCCTCTAAGACTGGGAAACAAGACAAGGATGCCCACTGTCAACACTGTTATTCAACATTGTTCTAGAAGCTGTAGCTAGAGCAATTAGGCAAGAAAAAGAAATAAATGTATCTAAATTGGAAAGGAAGAAGTAAAACTTCCCCTATTTGCAGATTACGTAGGAAATCCTGAAAAAAACTACAGCAAAGCTACTAGAGTTAATAAAGGAATTTAGCAAAGTGATTGCATACAAGATCAACATGCAAAAATCAGTAGGGTTTCTAACACTAGTAAATAAGCTATCTAAGGGGATAACCAAGAAAAAATTTCATTGACAATTGTGACTAATAGAATAAAAAATCTAAGAATAAACTTAAAGAAGGATATAAAGGACTTATACACAGAAAGCTATAAAGAGTTGTTAAAAGAAATGAAAGATGACATAAATGGAAAATCATTCTATGCTCATGAAATGGAAGACAAAATGTCATTAAGATGTCAATTCTACCCACGTTGCTCTATAGATTCAATGCAACACCAATCAAAATTCCAACAGTCTACTTTGCAGGAAAGGAAAAGTTAATTTTCTAACTTATTTGGAAGTATAAAGGGCCTCAACTATCCAAAAACATCAGAAGAAAAGAAGAATGAAGTTGGAGGACTCAAGCTCCCTGACTTTAAAGCATATTATAAAGCCTCAGTGGTGAAAGCAGTATAATACTGACAAAAAGAGAGACATATTGATCAATGGACTCAAGAGTTCAGAAATACACCCTCACATCTATGGTCAACTGATCTTTGACAAGTCTCCCAAGTCCAAATCAACAAAGAAGTCTCTCCAACAAATGGTGCTGGGATAATTATGGATCCCCATATACAAAAGAATGAACGAGGACCCCTATCTCACACCCTATTCAATTTAACTTAAAATGGATCAAAGGCCTAAATGTAAGAGCCAGTACCATAAAACTCCTACAAGAAAATGTAGGGAAATATCTTCAGAAACTGGTAATAGGCAGTAGTTTCTTAGACCATACTCCTCAAAGCACAAAAAATGAAAGAAAAAATAAACTGAAAACTTCTGGGCTTCAAAGGACTTTATGAAAAGGGTCAAAAGGCAGCTGCATCAATCAAGATGATCATGTGATTTTTTTCTTTCAATTTTTTAAGGTGCTGTTTTACATTAATTGATTTTCTTGTATTGAACCACTCTTGCATACCTGGAATAAAACCCATTTGATCATGCATAATTATTTTAATTTACTCTTAGATTGGATTTGCATGTATTTTGTTGAGGATTTTTCCATCTGTGTTCATCAGAGATTGGCCTATAGTTTTTGTTTTTTTTTTCTTGAAAATATGTTTATCAGGCTTTGGTATTAGGGAGAAAATATTTGGAAACCATATGTCTGGTAAGAGTTTGATATCGAGAATACATAAAGAAATCCTACAACTCAATAAAAAGACAACGCAATTAAAAAATGAGCAAATGACATAAACAGACATTTTTCCAAAGAAATACAGATGGTTGAAAAACCACATAAAAGGAGCTCAGCTCCATTAGCTAATGGGGAAATGCAAATCAAAACCAAAATAAGTTATCATTTCATACCTACTAGAATGGTCACTATTAAACAAACAGGAAGTTACAAATGTTGGAGAGGATGTGGAGAAATAGGAACACTTATTCATACTGGTGGGAATGGAAAATGATACAGCCACTTTGAAAAACTGTTTGGTAGCTTCTCAGAAAGCTACATATAGAGATGCCTTAGGATCTGGCAATCCTCCTACTTTGGTATATACCAAGATCTGAAAACAGGGATGCAAACAGATGCTTACACACCAATGTTCATAGTGACAGTATTCACAATTGCCAAAAGATTGAAACAGCCAGTGTCCATCAGCATAGGAATGGATAAGCAAAATGCAGTATATACATACAATGGAATATTATGCAGCAGTAAGTAGAATGAAGTCATGAAGCACACAACAGGTACGAACCTTGAGGACAGTATGTTGAGTGAAATAAGTCAGACACAAAAGGACAAATACAGTATGATCTCACTAATATGAACTAATTATATACCATGTAAATTCATGAACATAAAATAGGAGATGGTATGATGCCAGAGATTGGTGAGTTGTTTAATATGTGCTGTACTTTTAACTAGGTTGAACTTAAACATTTGGAAATGGATTCAGATAATGTTATTATGGATATAATTAACAGTGCTGTATGGTGTGTGAATTTTATAAAACAGGGAAGTTTAGTGTCTTATATGTCACCAAAAGAAAAGCTAGAGGTTAAATCATGGGAATATACAATATAGAAAATCTTGTGGTGGATAACTTGATGAACAGTACAAATATTTTAAAAATTCTTTCATGAACTAGAACAAATGTATGACACTATTACAAGAAGTTAATAATAGAGTGGTATATAGGAAAAATTACTACCGCAAACTATTTACTGGAGTTAACAGTAAACTCTTAATATTCTTTCATCAAAGTAACAGAGGCACTACACTGATGCTAAGAGTCAATAATAGAACGGGTTAAGTGGTATGGGGTTGTTTGGGGTTTTCTTACTTATTTTTATTTCAGAGTAATGAAAGTGTTCTAAAATTGATTGTGGTGATGAACGCACAACTATGTGATGATACTGTGAGCCACTGATAGTGTACTTTGGATAGATTATACGATGTATGAATATATCTCAATAAAACTGCATTTTTAAAATATTAATTTCATTATATAGAATGAAAACATTAGGTTATACAGCAACAGTGAAAACCTAAATGGGCATTTTGGCCAACTAATGATACAAACCATACGGAATTTACCTTATAAAAAAAAACCTGGAAATCAAACTACTGATGAATCCAAGATTATAGATTTTTAAATATTTTTTTAAAAAGGAGGCTCACCACTTCATTTCACCATTCTTATGCAGTGTTAGCGAGCATTAGGATTTATGGAAAATATTGGTAGAAATGGCCCAGAAAGCTTTTGGATAAACCTATTACACACACACATACTTTACTTACTTGGGAAAATATCAGCTCACTTGAATAATAAATTTAGGGGGTTGTTCTAGTTTGCTAGCTGCTGGATGTAATAGACCAGAAACAGAATAGCTTTTAAAAAGGGGAATTTAATAAGTTGCTAGTTTACAGTTCTAAGGACAAGGAAATGCCCCAATTAAAACAAGTCTATAGAAATGTCCAATCAAAGGCATTCAGGGAGAGATACCTTGGTTCAAGAAGACCAATGAAGTTCAGGTTTCTCTCTCAGCTAGAAGGGCACATGGCGAACATGGCAGCATCTGCTGGCTTTCTTCGGGTTCTACAAAAAAGGACTCTCTCCAAAATGTTTCCTCTTTTAAAGGATTCCAGCAAGCAACTCCACCTTCAATGGGTGGAGACACACCTCTATGGAAATCATCTCATCAAAAGTTGCCACCCACATTTGGGTGGGTCACATCTCCATGGGAACAATCAAAATGCTCCCACCCAGCAATACTGAATGAGGATTAAAGGACATGACTTTTCTGGGGTCCACCATAGATTCAAACCTGCACATCCCACCCTTTGGACCCCAAAAAAGACATGCTCTTTCCAAATGCAAAATACATTCATTCCTTAACAGTATTAGAAAACCTTAAACCATTTCAGTAACAGTACAAATAAAATACAAAGTTAGAAACAGTATAAAAACTCATCAAAGTTAGTTACAGGTATGATCTGTCCTAAGACAAAATTCTCCTCTGGCTCTGGACCTATAAAACTCACAACAAGTTATTTACTGCCAACATACAGAAGAGGAACATTCATTAGATATATATACTCATTTCCATAGGGAGGAACACAGGGATCACAGGACCCAAGCAGTTCTGAAAACCTGCAGTGTAAAGTCCATTAGAGTTCAAAGTCTGAGAGTCATTCATCTTTGGGGCTTCAGAAAACGGCAGTTTGTCAACAAAGGAGTAGAACATATGGAATAAAAATAAATAATAGGGGGAACAAATGCTAAAATAAATTTAGTTTGAATGCTGGTGAGCTATGAAAGCAAGGGGTAAGGGGTATGGTAGGTATAATCTTTTTTTTTCTTTCCTGTGTTCATTTTATTTCTTTTTCTATTTTTTATTTCTTTTTCTGAATTAATGCAAATGTTTGAAGAAATGACGAATATGCAACTATGTGATGATATTGTGAATTACGGATTACGTATGTTGTTTAATTTTGTTTCTTTATTTTTAATTAATTAATTAATTAATTAATTTTAATTAATAAATAAATTTTTTAAAAAAGAAAAAGAAAACAGCAGTCCCACACCATAGAGGCAGGGCCTATGCAGTGGCCTGCCTCTCTCTAAATGCAACCTTGAGGGACATTGGGGAGACCACCTTTTTCTCGGCTCCACCCTCTCCAAGCATCAGGGCTGTACTTGGGCTCTCTGCCATCTTCGGGGCACATGCTCAACCCCCCCATCTGGTGGCAGCCAGGCTCTCCACAGACCTCAAGGAATGTGCTTCACCCTCTCCAAGGCCTGAGGCAGCATAACTCTTCCACTGCAATGAGGTGGAAGGCCCATCCTCTGCCTTCGGGGCAAACTCACCCTCTCCACATGCTTGGGTGGGTCTGCTCTTCTGGCCTGAGGCTTCTTGTCTCCAGTCCCTGCCTCAATGGCTTTGCCTCTGCAGTTATTTTTCCTCCAATGTGTCCCTTCTCTGTCCCTCTCAGTCCTGACTGGCAGTGGTTCTCTTTATACAGATCCCACAACACTCTAGTTGGCTTTCTATGCAGTAGCCTTGGATCATGCCCATCAGATATAAGGAGTTTCCACAAATCCTTCCTGGATACCTCCATGTCCGAGCCTGACTTTCTCTGAAATGACCAGCTGGTTCCACATTTGGTTAAATCCTCACATGGGGCACTTTTCTCTGGGGTCTCCCTTCTTGGAGGCCCAGAATTTTCCAGAACTTCAATTTCTGGTTTCTTTGTATCCAAAAGTTCAGTTCTCAACTTATCTTTTTCCTGTCACATTTCACTATAAGCTGCAAGGAGAAACCAGGCTACACTTTCCACATTTAATCTGGAGATCTCTTCTGCTAAATATCCAAGTCCATGGCTTTTAAAATCTGCCTTCCAGGCAAAGCCTAGACTAGTCAATTTTGTCAGATTATCTGCTATTTTAAAACAAGGATCACCCTCCTTCCAGTCTGCAATAGCACATGCCTCATTTCTGTCTAGAGTCTGGTCAGAAGTATCTTTAGAGTCCATGTTTCTACCAACAGTCTCTTCAAAGCATTTTAGGCCTTCTCTGTCAGGCTTCTCACAACTTCTCCAGATTCTTCCCCTTATCCACTTAAAGAGCCGTTCCAATATCTTTGGTATTTGCAAACCACTGCAGCACCCCACTTTCAGGTACCAAAATCTGTTCTAGTTTGCTAGCTGCCAGAATGCAATATGCCAGAAAAAAAAAATAGCTTTTAAAAGGGGAATTTAATAGGTTGCTAGTTTACAGCTCTAAGGCCAAAGAAATGTCCCAATTAAAACAAGTCTATAGAAATGTTCAATCAAAGGCATCCAGGGAAAGATACCTTAGTTCAAGAAGGCTGATGAAATTCATGTTTCTCTCTTGGCTGGAAGGGCACATGGTGAACATGGCGGCATCTGCTGGCTTTCTCATGGCTCTACTAAAAAGGATTCTCCAAAATGCTTCCTCTTTTAAAGGATTCCAGCAAGCAACTCCACCTTCAATGGGTAGAGACACACCTCTATGGAAATCATCTAATCAAAAGTTGCCACCCACAACTGGGTGGGTTACATCTCCATGGGAACAATCAAAATACTCCCACACAGCAATATTGAATTACGATTAAAGGACATGGCTTTTCTGGGGTCCACCACAGATTCAAATCAGCACGGGGGTCTACATAATAATTTCTACTTAAAAAGTTAAGTAAGAAAGAAAGCAACAATGTAAAGTTTGACAAAACAACTCAAAATAGCTATTGCAAATCTTTTACTAATAATTTTAATTGTAATACAATAAAAAGTAGCCCAATTTATTCCTTCATACCACGTCAATGATTATTTAAAATATTTTTCAAGTGCAGATTCCTTTAATGCACTCCAGCTTTTGCAATATCTGCACTGTAGTCATTACTCTGGAATGACTTTGGATGTTGTTTCTCCAGAGATTTCAATTTCACACACAGTTCTTTATTTAAGCCCTGAGAACTATGATGTGTGACTGATTGTTACTATCATAATTTGAAAGACATCAGGTTTAAGACTTGAGTAAGGTCATAGGACATTTCTACTTGAAATTGATACATTAGTATTTTTTAAATTTAACTATACTTTCTTTCTAAAAGAATTTTCACTGCTTCATCCTATTTCATCTATTGCCTAAGGCTTATGGTTATGTGTTACTTTATTTCATAGTTTTTATTTCTCCCTATATTAGAAAAAATTGATTTCCTAAATTTATTTTATTTTAACCACTGTAATATATATATATTTTTCCTGTGTCTTTAAATAAAAGCTAGGCCTTTCACTAGGACGCAAACTTTCTACGTTTTAGGGCACCTTTATCGGTTTCTTTCTCAGGTTCTCTACCTACCTTTCAAATGCTGGGTTTTCCCAAGGTTTGCCACTCGGTAATTTCTTTTCTCCTTCTTCATTTTATTCCTGGGTGATTTCATTTCTTGACATGGTATCACCTACACTACACTTCTGTGCTACAAACACATCTATTATGCTTACTGGGCATTTCTATCTATATCTCTCATGCATACAAAACCACAAGTCTCTGAAGATCACGACTCCCTTACATATCTAGCATTCCGTATCTCTAAAATATGATCATTTCTTCAGTAAGTCAACCCTGAACTTAGCCATTCTCATTTTTGTCTTTCTCCCCTCTGCACATATATTTCATAGTCATGTCCTATTGGTTCTTATGTCCATTTTCATCACTATATTCCCTCAACACCATTCTCATTTTTCCCTAGCAGTATTTCCAGGGCCTTTAGTCTCTCCATAACTTCAGTCTTAATTTTCCTGAATTAATTCTATGTACCACTAGCAAAGGGGATTATAAAATGCATAAATCTGACTAATTCAATCCTTAAGAACCTGGAACCAGATCACCTTTTCTTGGTCTCACTTTTTGCCTTCTCATATCCATGTATCCTCCAACAATATGGAACTTACTGCATTGAGTGTTTTAGTTTCCTAGGCTGCTGAAATCAAACACCATTAAATGATTTGGCTTGAACAATGTGAATTCATTAGCTTACAGTTTTGAGGCTGAGAAAATGTCCAAATTAAGACAACATCAAGGTGACACTTTCTTCCTGAAGACCTGCTACTGGTAAATCTTGGCTCCTCTGTCATATGACTACACATCACATCATCTGCTGGTCTCTCCCTTCTCTTCTGGGTTTCCTTGATTCCTGCTTCTTGTTTCCATGGCTTTCTCTCTCTGTATTGCTTTCATTTATAAAGGATTCCAGTAAGAGGATTAAGGCCCATCCTGAATGAGGTGGGTCACATTTTAACTGAAGTAGCCTCACCAAAAGATTCTACTCACACACAAACACACACAAATACAAAAGATCCTACTCACAATGGGGTTACACCCCCAGGAATGGATTAGATTTAGAAACGTTTTTGTGGGGGTACATACAGCTTGAAAACACCATACCAATGGTTACCCATTCATATGTGCCTTTTTACTTGTGGTAACCTTTATTCCAAATCTATATTCCCTTCACCATCTCCCCTACACACACACATTTGACCAAAACACTTCAGTTTTCTTTCCTTATTTTTAAAGCAAGATTCAAATATTCCTTCCCCAATAAAATTTCTTTCCTCTGGCCAGGATGCTTCCTTAGCACCCTATGTTTACTGCTATTATTTTATGGCATGACATCACTTGGGGGTGTAATTTTGCATTGCTTATTCCATTTTCTGTGTTAACTGTGAAATTCTTGAGGCCAAAAATGTCTCTTTTTCTATTTCTATAACTCCAGTACTTAACACCTGGTCCATAGGAGCACCTTATTTGAATTGCATAAATTCATTAGTGAATAGTTGGATCCTTGTTTCATACTTTTCTCCTTTTCCCCCATATTCTTATCATGACTCAATTACTGTTAGTAATATTATTCTAGTACTTGAATTAGCCACCTTTGGAGTCTACCTTACATTTCCATTGTTCTGTCATTTGTGAATTATTTTTAGGATCTGATTTCCTTTCTGTGGTGTTTTATGATACCTGTTCCAATACTCTCCAATAATTTTTTTATTTTTATACATGTAAAGATAATATACTCCTTGGCTAAGTTTTATATTTAGACTTTTATTTTCTGATTTAACTTTATATTTTTAAGACTTTTATAATAAACTTCCACATTTCCTTCTGTTCTGTCTTACACCTTGTGACATACTTCTTTCAACTCAAAATATCCTGCCAGTATACTGAATTGCTTTTACTTCTTTCATTTTTTAATCCTTGTACTTGAATATATTACTTTTCTCTTTCTGACTTTCTGTACAGTATGTGCATCACTAGACTTTCAGACCAGCTTATTTTCCTTCCATAACTCTCACCCTCTGCTACCCGGTCCCTCACTATGAGATTTTTATTTACAGAAGTTTTTTTTACATCAAACCTGATACAAATTCATGGAGGAGTATTATAGTTCTGTGGCAAGAGGATTTCTCTGTAGATGAAAAATGGGTTGAATTGACAGGCAAATATAATCTTCCTCAAAAATAATGTCTTTTATACAAATCATTGAAATTCATTGAGGTTTTCATAAGATATGAATATCAATATCTAGGGAAAGGACACTTGCTTATACAACTGAAATAGCCATGAATTATATCTGAGTAGGTGATCCTATATACAACTGTTTGTACCATGAAAACCAGTATATAAATTGTGTGTAAATGTCTATGATTTTTTAATCTAAAATGATTGTGCCTGTTTGCAATCTCTAATTTAATATAATGTCCAGTCATTTATTTCCATATAGAGACTCTTAAGGAAAACTATATGCTCCTGCTGGTATTTACACACATACATTTTTCTCACAATGATTATCTCTTTTGGCAAAGATTTTTAAAATATGCATATTGGAAATTTTATTTCACAAGTTCTAGTTGCCTTTAACTTCACAAGGCGTCTATAGGATCATGGGTCTTAGAATTGGAAAAGACTTCAAGGAATTATTTTATTCAACCTGTTGTTTTCAGGTATGTAAAATCTCATTATACTTATTTTATAGATAAACCTACTGTGGCCAAAAGAAGTCAAGTGACTTTACCAAGGCCATTCAGTGTCTGAGAATGAGGGCTCTTCATCCTGCTCCCTAATGCCCTGGGTAACACTTATGTATGGATATCTCATTGTTATCCATTGGTTTAGCCAAGCCTTCTTTCGAAACATGTTTATCCTTAATTTTTACCAATTCTAAGTGTTCTGAGGTTGATAAAAATGATCTAATATTCGTTCCTTTGAATATACATATTTTACCTCTATCAATCTCATCATTCATGAATCCCTTTTTATCATCCATAAATATTTATTGGCCACATATCCTATTCCGTGCACTGTGCAAAGCTTTTGGAGTAAAGGTAAAGAAGTCAAACATGTGGCATCATCATATTGCTAACAGTCTACTTAGAGATGTAAACAACTAGGCAATTTAATTTGAAAAGTGTCTCAATCCCTCCTGTGCCATTATATAGGAACATACTAGAGAGATATCTAAATGGAATGGGGAGGGAAGAAGAAGATGACCAAAGAAGACCTAAAGAATCAGCTGAAGAAAGCTAACAGATCTGAAAATAGAGTCGTTAAGCATAGAAAGTACGATGTACAGAAGCCATGGTCTATTTCAGTGACTAAAAGCAGTTTAGAATAGCTGGGTCATAGGATATAAGGTAGGCATAAAAGATGCGAGTGGAAGTGTGAACAGGGATCAAATCCAAACCGGCTTTGAAATCTTTATAAGAGAAGTTGGATTTTAGCCTAAAGACAATGAGGAATAGGGAGTTAACATCTTATTTTAATGTTATATTACTTAGTGAGTGAATCATTTTACATCATTACAATACACATCCTTAGCTTCTGAGTCCCATCCTAAAGAGATTTATCTTCATGGAAGTCCCACTGCACAGAAATTTTTCAACTTGATATCAATCTCCAAGCTTGATCATACTGTAGCGGAATGGCAAGAACTTAGGACTCAGAGCTATAAAATCTAATGATCAGCACAATTTATTGAGTACCCCACAGTTTCAGGGGCTGTGCTGGGTATTTACATTTGTAATCTTGTTTACTAACACAAAAGACCTCTAACATAGTTATTTTTACCTCCAAATGACAGATAGGAGCATTGCGATTCAAAGAAGTTATTTGCCGAAGATCATATGGCTAGTAAGCTTAGGAGTGCCAATTTTTTAACCAGGTTCTTTTCATACCCATATATCCTTTACATATGATATGTTCTTGAAAACAATTCTGGAAATCCAATGTGCAAAAATTGAAAACTGTAAGTACATTTTATATGAAGAGAATCTTGGCATGCAAAAATATTCAAAGGTATATTAATACCAAATACTGTAACTCCTTAATTTAGTAAATTTTCCATTTTTACAAAACTTGCTTCACCACTGTACACATAAGTAACCCAGACTAAATCTAAATATTTGCTGATTTCATTGGAAACAATTTTTCTCTATAGCATTTAATTTCTGAGCCCTATACTTATTACTAGTGTCAGCACATTCATTTTTTCCCTTTTTACATTCATTATTCTAAACAATAAAAGCAAACTACAATAAAGCCTAATATTCAAAAAATTAAACCCTACTGGACAAAAATTGACCACTGCTAAATTGAAGTATTCACTGAGAGGCAAAGCCGTTATGCAATATCCAAAAAATTCTTCATTTGGCTGAACTGTTGATGAGGCCATACTCTGAATTTACCTAAAATCAACTATATGTGTTTATTCTTTAATTTATGACACTGGAGGATTCTGAAAGTATATTGTTCAAAGTAAATAACTGCTTATGATTTACAAGCTTATTGTAAATATAGAAATGCATTCAATTGTTGTTTTTTTCTAAGTGTGCACACCTCAGTATTTTATATAGGGATATAGCATGTCTTCACTTTTTTTTCTAATGTTCTTTATAGTTAAGGCCATCCAAATATACTGATCCAATATATTTGGGAACAATAACTTCTAGATTATTTTCCTGTATGATGGAAATAACAAACTGACCTAACCTGTCACGGCTGATTGAACTTTACCCACCCTGGTGAACTGGAGAACCCCACCTGCCTATTCCTAACAATCTCCGAAGTATACTAAATGTTTAACTGCAGAAGTGTAACCATAAAAGACATTTTTTTTTTGTTTTTTATTTTTCTTAGTTTCAATAAACCCTGCTCTATAAATATGCCACTCTTCCTCCCCTTATCACGGCTCTTGGTTCAGTCAGCTTGACTGCTCCTCGGGCTGTCCTCTCAAGCTCTCTGATAAAGCTTTCCTTGATCCATTGAGGTCTGTCCGTTTCTTCTTTTCATACATTCTCCTCCTCTACTCTCTTTCACTTTCCTTTCACTGTATTCAACTGTAAATTTCATTTTTGATACCCTATTAGTACAGTTCTAACTACTGACTCCTAAATACATTATCTTACTCTTACAGTGGAATTCATATATCACCTTACTTCAACTCATCCTTTTTGCTAACATCCTGTCATTGATTTTGGTCATCTTCCTGTCATTGATTTTGGTCATCTTGGCATATCATTAGACTGAAAAACTCAGTGTCACCAGCAAAGCTAGGGAACATATTTCCCATCCCCTATTCCAGGTTGCTAAGCCAAATTTTAACAATGCTCATATATCTTGACATTTTCTATTATTTCTTATTTCATATCTTCTTTCAAACCCGTGTGCTACTCTCCATAAGCCACATATGTGTATATGCACAGATATTTTATGTGTTTCATCGCTAGGCCTACATATATGCACATATGTGCACACACACACATGCAATAGGACTGAAAAATGAGGTAAATCATGCAAAGAAATATATGAATTTAGAGGCAAGCTCCTCTCCTTGCAGCACTGAGCAAAATTATCAATATCCAATAAAAATGCTTCCAGTGTGAAATGTGAAAAATTTTCCTTCCCCTGTCACATATCAATTCTACAATAACTAGCCAAAAGAAAGATACCTAAAATGTTGATGATGATATTAGCTTCTCTCAGCAAGCTTCAACATATTCATCTCATGGGCATAATTACAATTTGGTGAGTAATATTGTAAGTAAATAATTGCATTCAGAAATTTATAAGCAAAAAATCCATTTGCATTTTGTCATTGAGAACCCAATTCTAAGGGTCATCTTCCCTGAAGGCTTCCCTGCATACAAGAGCAACTGTTTTGTTTCCATATTTCTGCTATTAATAATATACAGCTGACACTTTCAGTGTGTATAGCATTTTTTTGGTAACAGTAAGACATTTACACACATAAAATGAAAATGAGCATGTAGTAATTGACTGGGACTTGAATTTAAGGTAACAGACTAAACCCCTCTAACAATGAATATCTAAGCACTCAGAGGAAAGAATGTAAGGAGTACAAATTGCATAGGGCCCATGGGCTTTCCGGAAAGACTTTGAAATCCTTTATCTTGCATATGAAAATTTATTGCAAATGGATTTTTATAGCGCAGGGATGTTACTTAAAGAATAATTCAAGGCTCAGTGTGATATTTAGATTTAATATTTTATAAGCTTTACAGTTAACTTCTTTTAACTCCTTACAAATGCACACATGATGTAGTCCTTTAGTTGAATGACTGTATTAGCCTTCTCATCATTTATGATTTTAGAGAGTAATCCAGTAGAGTGTAGGAGAAAAAGAAAGGGATTTACTGCCAAACCACTGAGGTACCCCTCCTGGATCTACCACTTAGCTGAGAGTCCTTAAACAAGTAACTAAAATGCTCGATAAAATGGGGGGTAATAATGCATCTCACTTAATAGGGTTGAAATAATATATTCATAGTAGGTGATCAATCACTGTTAGGTAATTTCCTATTCTACAAAACACCTGAGGAGACTTTGACTACCCCAGAATGCAGTTTCCTTTTACCAAGGAAGAAATTAAATCATTTCAAACTAACTTTTAAGTAATAGTAATTTACTTAAGTGAAGTTCTTTAATTTATAATCTTTAGTGATGTAGTTTAAAATTTGTAAGTCTTGAGTACTTATGATAAAATGAGCTGCCATGCAAAAGGAAAAGAGTATTTTCTTCCTAGCCTTCTCAGAAAGTTTTTTTGTTTGTTTGTTTAATCTGAAAAATTAGCACACAATTCCATGAATCCCTTTGTAGAATTTTTCTCTGAAAAAATCCTTACTACTGTATGAGGTATGGAGAAAGGGGCCTGATTGGAATCAGTACACCTAAGTTCTACTCACAACTCTTCTATTGAATATCTATAATATCTATGTGATCTTAGGCAAGATACTTAAGGCTATCTGTAAAACCGGATCAATACACCTGCCATGTCTATTTCCCAGGGTTATTGCCGATAAAGAGCAAATAAAAAATACATAAATATACTTCACAACAGTCTGTAATAGCTATGTATCTATTCTAGTTTTACCCCTACAAGAAATGCCTTTGAATTCAGAAAAACTGGTATTCTAAAACTGACAGATATACATGATTTCTAAAATGGAAAAGTGTCATTTGAGCTTAGATTCCAAATTCAAAATTGAAACAAAGAACAGTTTTGGTAGTATTCCACAGGTGTGGCATAATTGGATTCTACTTGGGACTAAATATAACTCACATTTCTTATTAACTGAGAGTATTTGTTGTGAAGAATGAAGCACAACGATAATGATTCATTCCCACTTGGTCATACTGGACTGGCTTCATTCTCTTAACATATTTAGTAAGGAGTCAAGTATCTAGTTATTAACATTCGCAGGTTGCCATTTTTTAATTGCCATGAGCCAAACATTACTTCTGTATGATCGATCAATTTATTTTAACAGGTACCTTTAATTTTCATTTTTCTATTCTTGCTGCTGCCCAATTATGGTTATAGTTATTAGAAAGCAAAACGTGACCACTTTTTTGGTGGGAAGACTTCATGTTAGAACTCGACATTTTGAAGGTTTTCTGATTGCTGAAAGAAACTGGCCTGGAATAACACCATAAGAAACTGAGAGGAAATTATCCCTTTCTAAGGTGCCATCTTTATGAACCAAGAATTTGGAGTTGAAAATTAAAAGTTCATTTTGAAGGAATAACGTGCAACATAATTTGAAATAAAGACAATGTGACCTTATAAAGAAGAGCATTATCATAACTAATAACATTGTGAATGGGGTGAATTTGTCAAAGTTACTCAAAGAAAAATTCTACAAAAGGATTCATGGAATTGTGTGCTAATTTTTCAGATTAAACAAACAAAAAACTTTCTGAGAAGGCTAGGAAGTTTTGTCAAAGTTTGACAAGCAAAATGATATTCACTAGGCTTCTAAGTAGTGATCTACTTTTACTTGGTAATTTGTAGTCCTCAAAAGGTTTTCTTTTAAATAAAGTCCATCTTTACACTTATAAACAGAAATTAATTGATAGATAAATGGTTACTTAGATATAATTGTGTCATTTGTGTGTAGATCCCAAATTCAAAGTCAAAACAAAGACCAGCTTTGGTAGCTTTCCAAAGACAAAACTGAATTGGTAATTTGTACAGTGTGATTGACATTTCACATGGGAGGAGCTTAGGAAGACAGTATAAAGTGAGCATGAAGGAGGAAGAGAGAATGAAAAGCCACTGAATCCACTGAAGACTGGCCACCTCATCAGGGTCTCCTGCAGAGCACACAGTGGTGAACTACAAAAAAATCAGAGACAGGCAACCTTTTTTCAGGAAATTGCTCAGGACTGTCCTCACCAAGGAAGAATTTGCTGGCTCCAATCTCCACAAATCTCCAGTCTCTGGTCCCAAACTCCAGCATCTGATGCCTACTTCTTCTAAGATTTCGAAAGCCATTGAGATGCTCCTCTCCCTTTCTAAGCAACTGATCTGGCTTCAAATGAGATATTACTTCTTTCTGCCTGGACCTTTTTTTTCTAGACCAGCTTCTGAATGTTTCACATGTCTCACCCCTAGTTATAGAAGGGGATTCAGAGTTAGTGAAGAGCCTGGCTGTTACAGATTGAATTGTGTTCCTCAAAAAGACATATTCAAGTCCTAATCTCTAATCCTGTGAATACAGATATATTTGTCAACAGGATATTTGAAGATAATATTAGTTAGGTTAGTAAACTTGTCAATACATGTTAGCTTCCCCAGCTTGACATCAAACTGGATTAGGGTGGGCCTTTAATCTAGTATGACTGGTGTCCTTACATGCAGAATAAATTTGGACAATAAGTAAGACAGAGACAGGCAGGCAGAGAGAGAGAAAGAAAGGGAGAGAGGGATGCCATGTGATGTCAGGGATTGAGTAATGCTAAAAGCCAAGGAACATCATGGATTGCTGGCCACCCACAAGAAAAGCCCGGGAAGAGGCATGGAACAATTTCTTCCCTTTAGGAGAAAGCATGACCCCGCTGACACCTTTGTACATGTAGTCCACAAAACTGTTTTTGTTTAAGCCAACTAGTCTGCGGACTTTGTTACTGCTGCCTTGGCAAACTAAGACACTGGTTACCTAAGAAGTATGTCTTTAAAAAGTAAGGAAATTCAACGTTGTACCTGAAATCAATTAGGTATCAATGGTATATGTTGAGGGGTACCAAAAATAACAAAAAATGAAACAAAAATAAACAAACAAAAAAATCTTCCCCCAATCAGACTTCCTTGGAGCTCCAAATTTCTCCCACTAATGTCAGGTCAGCAGTTAAAGCATATTTTTATAAAATAACTTTATACATCTTTATAAATATAGCACACTGAAAGGCTTATGTGTTGCTTTAAATATAAAGCACACTAACTCACTGTGCCCTTACTTATGGCCTATTGTCACACTGGTATATATTAATTTTGTTGCTTTCTTAGCTAAGCTGTGAAGAAATTGAATCTAGAATATTAAATTTAGGATGGAGGCCATAAGATTGGAAAAAAGGATGTCTCTAGAAAGGTCAAGATGAAACAAGGCATCTCAGTAGGGAGCCGTTAAGAATGAAAAAATAAGCCTCCAAAGAGACGACTGAAGAGCTTTCACAATAAATTCCATCACTTAATTTTTTTAAGAAAAATCTACTCTTGCAATGGGAGTGATGGAATCTCAGTGCATGTAAGGATGCACTTGTAGTCCAAATAAGCCTACATTCTGCCCCCAATCACAAAACTCATTTCTAAGGAGCAATAAAAGTTCTCAGAGTGAGAAGGTCCAGAAAGATGTCTAAAGCCTATACTTGCAAAGACTGCCCACAAAGATTTGGCTTTTCTCATGCTGCTGGGAGTGATCTGGTGAGCCATTAAAAACTAAGTGCATTAGGTTTGTTGCTTCCTATGAAATGGAGCTCGAAGGATATTAAGGAATGATGAGAAAGAAAGAATGAAAGAAAGAATAAAAGACCAACAAAGATGGGTTCAGGGGGTCTGAAGCTCAGCGATAACAGACCAGAGACATCAGACAACTTTATTCTTAATTGGTTCCTGCTTATATACTGCAGGATTCACGTGACAAAGAGTATGCATGCACCTGGTGAGAATACAGAGTGCTTACTTAAGATGACCACAAAGAACCTGGGGCTAAGACAAAACAAACATTCTCTCTCCCAGATTGTTTTCCATTAAGCAAATTACTATCTCCTCAATTTCTTGCTGCTACTTTGACGCCAGCTGCTCCCAACAAATTCTGCAGGTCTTGTTTAAACCCTTGGCTCCTACACAGGTTAAGCACTGTTATGCAAAAAACTTATTTTAAGGGCAGAGACATGTTCCATTTCTTATAGACTGAAGACAGCCCATCCCAGCAAAAGGCCTCATGTCAAGTATAGATACAAAAGGCCAGCACAAGCTGAGCCAACAAGTCCACAGAGGAAGGTGGCTGTATTGATGTGGTATTATGCGGGATCTTTTGTTGTTGTCTGATTTTCGTTCAGAGAAGTAATCTTTTCACTTCTTTAATAACTGCCCTAGCTTCACAACTGCTGATAACAAACAAGCATATGTGAAAATATTGCTTGGCTAGAATTTCATTTTGCATTTGTTAGTGCTATCCTAATTTTATTTTCTGAATTAACACCAGAGAGAAAGAGGGGAGAGAGACAGAATGAATCATATCACCCACAAATTCTGATTATTGATTTAAAATAAATTAACACACAAGATATAATGAAAATGACAAGTTATAGCTCATCATCTTTTAACGGGACTTCTACAATGGCCTCCTCACTGATATATCTTGTCTCCATTCCACCAGTTTATTTCCCTTAATATGCACCATTAGGATGTCCTGATCCAAAATCAAGGTCATAAACCCTATTGTCGATATGGACTCTTTTCAAACTAATATTTCTAAAAGACACCCCCCCATCATAATATTCTTTCTTCATTATGTGATGTTACAGGGCAAATTCTAAAGCTCCTTAGTTCTTTAATATAGTGAATAAAGCATTAGTTATATCCCCCTACTCCAGCCACTGAAATTATGTCCACATTTTATTCTCCAGCTATATACAATTGCTTGTTTCTCATGATACTATTTTCATGTCTGAGCCTATGTTCTGCCATTTGCCTAAAATGACTTTTCCTCTGGCCCTGCTCCTCCTGGCACCTTGAATATGCTTTATCATCTTTCCTAACCAAATTTAGACATTATCTTAGGCAGCAACTCACCACAGTAAATAGACTGCACCTCCCATGCCACACCTGAATCTATGCACCTGAGTATACAATCACTTCTCAATAAATGTCAGCTTCCCCAGCTTGACAGTGAATTTCTTGAGAGCATGAACTGTATTCTTCCTCTCTGAAACCTCAGCACCTAACACAACTGCTGTCACACACCTTGCCGTTAACAAGACTGTGTTGAATGACTGGTGTGTTTTAGTCCAACAACTTTGAAATTAAATTTCATTATATATTAGCTAAATTAACATCTTCCTTTAGGTATCTTTTGTCTTCAGAGCTCAAACTGTGTAAAGGAATCATTTTTTAATTTGTTCTGGAAAACACCAAGAGTTACAATACACAGTCGTCAGACAAAATAAAATGAGATATTATTCCCACCTTGGGGACAGGCACTTCCAGACTAAGAAAAACACATCCCTGGTTGAGTGTATCTAAATAAATCAGACGTAAAATCTATTTAAATTCCAAAATGGAATTCATTTTGTATATGCCCTGCCATTTTATGGGGTCATTTTCTTTTAAAAGCATACTGAACTTTAAGAAGGAAATGAGCATAGAGATGTCTTTTTAAAGTGTCATTTATAAAGTAACATGGTGGGAGAGAGCTAAAAGAGGCATTGAAATTCTAGCCCAGCACTTTAAGTTTTTAGCAAATGAGGAAGCTGAAGCCCAGATAATTTGAGTGACATGCCCAAAGGCACAAATCTGGTTAGTGGCAGGACCTGGGCTAGAGCTTTGCCCTGGAGATTGTCACATCAGTTACCTCTCCGTCACTCAAAAGAACTAACAATGCCTCTTATGTTTAAATGAGGCATATATATAAAGCACTTTCTATATTCCATGCAAAATAGAAACATTTCCAATTTTTTTTGCAAATATTGGTATTTTGAAACGTTATGTTTTGCTGTAAAATCTAATTACTTAAAATAAATTTGTCCCTACCTATCAACTTTTTCTAAACCAACCTAAGCACCAATGAATCACTGATCAGTAGTGGGCAGAAATACAAATCACTGACATATCCAAGACCAAAAACTTACAATAACAACAACAACAAAAAAAATCAGATTTTAAAAACTTACCTAGGAACTTCTGTTGTATATAGATAAAATTAAAAGATATGGCTCTTTGCTCTATAATATTATGAGTGCCAGTAGAAATGTAAAAAGATTATGCTAGCACTTGTAATGAGTGATTTTTTTCCCCTCCTGCAGTCTAAAAAGATGAAGAAAACAATCACATTCAAATATATTCAATCATTTTGTGAGCTTTTATTTTTTTGGCTTCTCTCAAAACGTTTTCAAGACTTTTAGAAAAAGTAGATCAATTGCAGAGAGAAAGACAGAGAAGGGAAGGAGAGACATATTGCAGAGGTGGGGAAAGTTGGACTGTGATCGCAATAAAAGAGTTACAAGTTAGTAGGAAAGACAAGAAAAGGGGAAGACAAGAAGATGGATTTCTGAAATTCCTAAACATCACTCAGGATTCACTTTTCTCCCATAATCCCATTCCACTCTAAGAATCCTCTTTTCCTACACATTTTGCAATGATATAAACTGTTAACTTTGGTTTCCTATCCTTGATCATATGCCACAATATAACTGTTCTCTAGGATTTTGCTTGTCCTCTCGGTCTGCTGCCACCCCACCCTGATTCCTATCCCATCCCCACCTGAGGGTAGAGATTGCTCCCAGGCTGTGTCTTCAAATTTTCCTATACCCCTGCCAGTACTTAAGCACTCAGAAGGAAGTTAAGTAGGAGCCTTTCCTTTTTCCTTCCCACTTACCTATTTTATGCACAAGTCCAGTCACCTTATTCACACACTCCCACCCATGTCAGCATCCCCACTTTTACTATTCTTTTTTTCTGCCTCACAGAGGAAAAAAAATGAGACATTTTCTTAGAGTACCACTTTTCAATAAGGAGCATCATTTTGGCAAAGATTCTTATGGAATATGTTTTATTTCAATTGATCGGAAGTTTAAAAGCTATGAGGTTTGACAAGTTGCACATTCCCATATAATTACAGCGTGCCTTGGGTAGCATTTTAAAGTTATGAAGCCAAAAGCAAAGTGATTTTAACAACTTGAAATGTTAAATTACTTGTGTGGAGTGTTCCTTATGGAGACTTATCACTGTAATGAAATGGATTTTTTTTATAAATAGCAGGAAAAGTGAGTTCACCCAGAGTATTTTAAGGATATATTTGACCTAGCTCTACTGTATCATTAACAGGCATTACAATTACTTCATTGGTAAGTAAAATTATAAAAATCATTCCAAATATTAACCTGGCAAGGAAGAAATAAGAGAATTTGAGCCATTCACATTAAATAAACCCATGCAATGAAATATAAATACATTCCCTGTATTTACAACAGTTTTGACAGTTCTTAGTGCTGTGCTTGGCAGATTTTCTACTATAAAATAATAGAAATCAGAATTTTCTGGGAGAATTGGATTCTCAAAAGCACTAGAAAAATCCTTAACTTGCTGGCATATTTCTTTTAAAAATCAGTTTGTGTCCCAATAAGTGGCACCAATCTAAAAAACTTAATTCTTATCTATGAAGAAGGAAAATAGGACCTTTTTTCCCCCTCCCATTTATGACTCCATTATGACATCATTCTCTTTCTCTGCTGAACCCCAGGAATGTCCCCAACTTTCATTATTGTCTTTAGCAAGTAGTTCACAAACTAGATGTAAACATTATCTTACACTGTCTGCTGACACATGCTGACAAGTTACAAACTAGTATCTTCCTTAACTGTCCACTGAATGTTAGATTAATGTAACCACTACTGGCCCAGTAGATGTACTTAAGTAGCCCATAGACCCATCCAACTCAAAAGGTAAAAATAAATGCATGGTCTTTCACTTTAAAACTCTTATCGTCCAATACGCTTGCCTCAGGTGATAATGTTCTCATGAGAAACTGAGAAGTCATCTTCTCTCTCTTTCAATACCACAGCCAGTCCATCACAAATTGTCTTTCTTTTAGCTCCTCCATATTCCTTGAATATACTCCGTCATATCTCTTGTGAAGGAAGCCTTCTGACTGCCCTCCCATTTCCATACTTTGGTCTTTCAAACCCACCCTCTCTAAAATCATCTAAGGGTTCTGATGTCTTTCATATACAGCACATGTTGATTTTGCTTTGTGATCCAACTGGTGATCTTTTTATTTAATAGGCTACCTGTCCCATTTATATTTCTCTACAATTATTGAAGAGTCACATGCATGTGAGTATGTGTATATTTTACTGTATAGTGTGCATTTTTTGTTTCATTTTGAATAAATGAAAATTTGTTTATTTTGTTCTCCCAGTTATCTTTATACCTATAATTTCCATTTTCTATACAATGAACAAGAATTGAAGGAATATATTTATTACTTATTATACTATTTTCTTAATGTTTATCTTCATGCTATTTAAAATGTACTGTTTCTGTCTGGTAAAGTTGCCAGAATGCTGTATACCTCAAATGGGTTGGCTTTTAACAATGGCAATTTATTAGCTTATAAATCTACAGTTCTAAGGCTTCACAGTCTTAGATGTTTTCACAAACATCCTAATTAAGGCATCAACAGGCAGATACCTTCTCTGAAGACAGGTTACCAGCAAGCTTGAGCTCCTGTTTCAGACAGCAAGCACATGGCGATGTCTGCTGGTCCTTCTTTCCCGGGCTTCATTGCTTCAGTTTCTGGTTCTCTGTCTATGGCTTTTTCTCTGAACTTCTCTGAATGTTTCTCTGAATTTTAACTTATCTTCCTTGTGGCTTTTATCCTCTTATAAAGGACTCCAGTAAGAGGATAAAGACCCAACTTGAATGAGGCTGGTCACATCAGCAACTGAAATAACTTAATCAAAAGGCACCACCTACACAATAAGTCTACACCCATAGGAATACATTAAAAGAACATGATCTTTTCTTTTGTACATAACAACTTTTAACTACCACATCTACTAATACACATATTACCTGATTTATTAGTTTTAAATTACATCTTTTGAACCTCAGGCACTATAAATCCACATCCTTAAACAATCTCCCAGATTTTTCCTCTTTCCTCAAGACCAGCCTTTTGAAGATACACAAATTTTACAGAGTATATAACTTTCATGTTCTATTTTGTATCCAGAATTCTCACACTAATATTAGTCTTTTATTCTACAGTTAATTAGATTCAGTGCTCACTGCCAGTTTTTATCAAGGTTCATGGAAACTACATTCACTGCTTTATATTCAAAAATATTTATCTTCCTCCTTTATATTTGATTGACATTTTGTTTAAATGTAAACTTTTTGGTTTAGACCTCATCCTAGTACTGACCTACTATAAAACCAAATTAACATGTTTTTGTTTATAATTAACCTGAATTCTACCCATTTGGCAAATATCTTTGATTTCAGAGTTTTGTAACTTCACTAGACTGTATCTCAACTATGATTATTCTCTGTAAATTTCTCCTAGAATATGGTATCTGTTCATTCTATAGATTCAATCCTCTCTTTCTGGAATGTTTTCTTCAATTGTATTATTCAAATGTTTTCTATTCCATTATTCTGGTTCTTTTATTCAGAGATTCAAACCAAGTCTCTTTGTATTGCCCATCATTTTCTCTCTAATCCTCTTAACTCTTCATTTCTTCCTTTTCTTCTCTAGCCTGTTCTCTAGTGAATTTTCTTCATCTGCCTTTCATTTCTCTTGTTCTTCTTCTCACTTTAATTTTCTCGTGGCATCTTCATAAAGATTCTGTGCTAGTTCTCTTTCAATTATTTCTCATCTTTGAGTCCTGGACCATATATTTATGGGATAAGAACAGAGGGAGAAAATCCTGGCCATGTTACAGGATGGTTTACAGTAAAATTCTTTATGACACAAGGTTTCCAATATGAACGTGGTTTTCACCCTGACTTTTCTCAAGCCAGCTTCTCAGAAGCTCCAGCACTGCTCATAATGCCCAGTCACTCTCCGTCACCTGCCCTGGCTCCCTAAAGGATGTCATATGTCAGCCTGACCTTGCCTACATTTACTCAACATCAAACTGAGTCCAGGAAAGTTTCACCACCAATTTAAGCACCCTGACTCCCTTGCTCCAAAGATGGTTTGCTTCTCAAAGGGTGCTTCCTATTTAAAAAAAAAAAAAAAGCCCTTTCCCAATTTTTCTGAGATTTGTGTGACCACATAGTTTCTCTGTGTCTTATCACACTCCAATCTGACCTGAAGTACACTTATAAACTTTTTCTCATATATTGTGTTTTGAAATTACAAATGTCTCCTAGGTTTGCTGAAAATGGATCTTTTATTGATTTCTTCCCTTTCTTTTGAGAATGGGATTTCCAAAAAACCAAAAGACAGATGGGGCAATGCCATTTCTTATTTGCCATTTTAAAATCAAAAGTCTGAGAGGGACATTTAGATGCATTTTTTTACTTTTGTTTAATTGACTTTCAGCTGATCTAAAGTACATGGTTACCTCTACTTTTATCAGAGAAGACTGGTAGAAATGCAAATTTTTTGAATTGGCCTTATTCGGTGGCTTTTTTCCTTCCATAATGTATGAGGAAGGTCAAGTGAATAGAAGAAATGGAATATTCGAGGAACCAAAAAACAAACCAAAAAAGGTTTATAATAATTATTAAGGAGAGAGGGAGAGTAAGAAAATTAGAGAAACATAGTGAGATTTCAGGCAGAATTGAGTACCCATTTGTAGTTAGTGATAATGATGGAAATGTTCACAAGCTGCCCAGTTTCAAGATTTTTTTGTAATAACACCAAGCTCCTTAAGGGCAGGCACAGAAGAGGATAGAAGAGTCAAGTTAACTGGATTTATCCAGGGATATGGACTTGCTATGCTGCAAGCTCAATGAGACAAAAATGCAAAGAAGGCAAGAAGGCACAGGTCATTCTAAGAAATTGATTGTAATGAAGAAAAAGTAAACCGAAATTGAAAAGAAAAAAATAGTGAACACAAAATTTGCCTAGAACCATCTCGTATATTTCTTTAGGTTTGTTGCTTTTACCATCCTTGCTCTTTAACTAAAAGATAATTTTCCTAAGGATAAGAACCATGTAATATATATTTTATAGATTTGATAGAGAAAAAGTATTTAGTTTGATATATTTTGAATCCTCCCCCACCCCCAATATGGTGTTTTGTCTATATTGTGTTCAGTAAATGTGTTGGCTAATTAACAGAGAAATGAACATATATATGTATGTATGTATGTATGTATGTATGTGTATATATATATATAAATATATATATAGTTGCATAATGATATAATACATATATAAAGAGAGGGAGGCAATTTTCATAAACATTAAGTGACTTATAAAAATTACTAAATCCATGTGAAGATCAAAAGGAGAAAGTTGTGTCTTCCTTCTTGTCAACTGACATATCGCCTGGAATATGTATAATATGTCCAGTGCAAAATCTTCGCTGAGTGAACTGGAAGTAGGAAGTAAGTGTCACTGTTTATCTACAATTTACATCTATTATACCTAAAAGGACTTTTGCTACCTGTGGGTTCTTTACCTTTCCATTTTATCAAGTCAGTATGACCTAGAGAACCATTAATGGAGCACTAATTGAATAAAGCAATAATTCTTTAATTATTGCTCAGTTGGCTTTCTGTCATTTCTGAAAATGACCTTACTTTAAAAGGCTGACTTTGGAAATCATTTACGTAAAAAAGGTTTATGCAGACAGTACTTAACTTCCTGGTTCTTTATTCCAAGATGCCCATCAAAGCAGTGCATTTCACAGTCAAATCTTATTTTATTTATTTATTCATCTGATTTACTTCTACAGACAAATTTCTCTTTAAGAACAGGAATGCTCTCTTATGACTGCAACTTATGAAATAATACTCATTGTGCATGGCCATACCACCCTGAACATGCCCAATCTCATCTGAAATAATAGCCATATTCAGAAAAAATCTTCACCCTTCAGTGCAGACATATAGACATATCTCAAAACAAATTGGATTGCACAGATGGATTCCAGGCCAGAGAGAACTGGAACGTGTACCATGAAAGTAAAGAAACCACATATTTTGAAAATTCATGTTAATTTCCCCAGTCATCTCCAAATCTATTAGTTTATCATGTTGTTATCAAAAGTAAATTAAATGATAAGTCTTGCAGTTGCAGTCACTTAGCATATAATTGATTATCTCTTCTAAGAAGTAATGAGTATTATTAATTTTACATGTATAATTCATATAACATAAACTTTCCTCATTAAAAAAATATATTGGGAAAATTGTCTGATATTAAAATTTTCCTTCACTTTCCATTCTACTAAAACGTCCTTTAAAAACATGGAGCCTGGTAATAAAGTAGATTGATTACTTCATTTAAACCATAACTTTTTGTTTCTTCATATGAGAATTGAATTTTTTAAATTAAATTCTTACATTTCATGCTCCTTGACTTTTAATGTTGCTATGCTGTAGCTCTTTATATTAATGATCATCTTGCAAATATTTAGTGCAATAACTCATGACCATGAAATATTCTCATGACCATGAGAACACTGTGGAAAATATCTATCATGTAGTTCAAAATTTCTAAGGAAGTGATTATGTGGTATTGTAGTAAATCTACAATTGAGCAATTCTGTTTTCAAGAATGTGGAATCCTGATGGATACACAATCAATAATGTTCTTTAGATAACAGTGCCCATGGTCATCGTTTTATGTTTTTCAATTTCATTTTATTTTTAATGTATTGCCCTACATACATATATTTCTACATTTATACATACACACAAGAGAGGGAGATATGTTGTATTAGTTAGGGTTCTCTAGATACACAGAATCAACAGGGAACACTTGCAAATAAAAAATTTATAAAAGTGTCTCACGTGACCGCAGGAATGCAAAGTCCAAATTCACAGGGCAGGCTGTAAAGCCGACGACTCCAGTGGAGGGTCTGAATAAACTCCGCAGGAGAGGCTCACCAGCCAAAGCAGGAATGCAACCTGTCTCCTCTGAGTCCTTCTTAAAAGGCTTCCCGTGATTAGATTTAGCATCACTAATTGTAGAAGACACTCCCCTTTGGATGATTACAAATGGAATCAGCTGTGGATGCAGCTGACGTGATCATGACCTAATCCTATGAAATGTCCTCATTGCAACCGACAGGGCAGTACTTGCCCAATCAGATAAACAGCTACCACAACTTGCCCGAGTTGACACATGTCCCTACCATGACAGTCCATCCCTTGTCAACTTGGCACCTATATATATATACATATCACCTTAAACCATACTTAATTTCCAAATGAAAACAAATAAGCACACATTTTTTTTTCTTTTACCTGACAATACTCAACTGTCCTGCATTTAACTGGAAACACATTAAATCTCTTCAGAATAGGGTGCAAATCCTTAGGCAACATTCATTCTTAAAGTTGATATCTTACAAATTAAACAGTATAACATGAACAAAACAGCATTACAGTCCTCGTTTCTGTAACTGATCACGTGGTCAAAGTTCATATTTATCACTACCTTCTTCCACTACCCATTCCATGTTCCCTTTACCCTCAGCAAGCACTTTAGCTGGCCGTGGTTCTTTGCCTGGTGGAGTGACCCAAACCTTCATTCCTGAAGTTTCAGAGCCATTAGTAGTCCTGTCTAGATTGTGTTGTTGCAGTTTTCCATTGATTTTAATCACAGGGCATGGTAGGACTAATAGATGCCCTAGGGGATTTCCTATATTCCAAGAAAACTCTTCTTTACCTCCATTATGTAGTTGCAGTCCTACTTCTTTCCGGTAGTCAGGGTCAATTACCCCAGACAATAATGTAATCCCCTTCTTGGCATGTTGATCCAGAGGCATAAGTAGCCTGAAGTGACCAGGTGGCAATCTTAACTTTCAGTTCAGTGGTATCATTGTTGTTTCTCCTGGAGGAAGCACACCCCATTCTGGAACTAAAACCTGTAGACCAGCAGAACACACGGTAGCAGGGACAGGAAGCAAAAATTTTCCTAGTAGATCACTAGGGGTAATAGTGAGTGATACCAAACCCATCTCCACCCCTTGGTTCCTGGATCCATGGATCCTGGCTATGGGAGAAACAGAACCATACAACAGATGCTGATTCAGAGCATACACAGCTTCCTGGAGAACATTACCCCAGCCTTTCAAGTTTTTGCCACCTAGTTGGCATCGTTATTGAGTTTTCAAAAGGTCATTCCACTGTTCTATTAATCCAGCTGCTTCTAGATGATGGGGAACATGGTAAGACCAGAGAATTCCATGAGCATGCACCCATTCCCACATTTCACTTGCTGTGAAGTGTGTTCCTTGATCCGAAGCAATGCTATGCAGAATACCATGACGATGGATAAGACATTCTGTAAGCCCACGGATGGTAGTTTTGGCAGAAGCATTGCATGCAGGGAAAGCAAACCCATATCCAGAGTATGTGTCTATTCCAGTTAGAACAAATTGCTGCCCCTTCCATGAAGGGAATGATCCAATGTAATCAACCTGCCACTATGTAGCTGGCTAGTCACCTTGGGGAATGGTGCCATATCGGGGGCTGAGTGTGGGTCTCTGCTGCTGGCAGATTGGGCACTCAGCAGTGGCTGTAGCCAGGTCAGCCTTGGTGAGTGAAGTCCATGTTGCTGAGCCCATGCATAACCTCCATCCCTACCACCAAGACCACTTTGTTCATGAGCCCATTAGACAATGACAGGAGTTGCTGGGGAAAGAGGCTGACTGGTATCCACAGAACGGGTCATCTTATCCACTTGATTATTAAAATCTTCCTCTGTTGAAGTCACCCTCTGGTGTGCATTCACATGGGACACAAATATCTTCATGTTTTTAGTCCACTCAGAAAGGTCTATCTACATACTTCTTCCCCAGACCTCTTTGTCACCAATTTTCCAATTATGGTCTTTCCAAGTCCCTGACCATCCAGCCAAACCATTAGCAACAGCCCATGTGTCAGTATACAAATGCACCTCTGGCCAGTTTTCCTTCTAAGCAAAATGAACAACCAGGTGCACTACTCGAAGTTCTGCCCACTAGGAATTCCCCTCACCACTGTCCCTCAAGGACACCCCAGAAAGGGGTTGTAATGCTGTAGCTGTCCACTTTCGGGTGGTACCTGCATATCGTGCTGAACCATCTGTAAACCAGGCCCGAGTTTTCTCTTCCTCAGTCAACTCACTGTAAGGAACTCCGCAAGAGGTCATAGCTCTGATCTGGGAAAGAGAAGGTAATGTGGCAGCAGGAGTGGGAACCATGGGCATTTGTGCCACTTCTTCATGTAACATACTTGTGCCTTCAGGACCTGCTCTGGCTCTATCTCGTATATACCATTTCCATTTTACAATACAGTGCTGCTGTGCACTCCCAACTTTATGGCTTAGTTGGTCAGACAACACCCAACTCATGATACACAACTCAGGTCTCATGGTAACTTGGTGGCCCATGGTTAAGTGTTCAGTCTCTACTAAGGCCCAGTAGCTGGCCAAAAGCTGTTTCTCAAAAGGAGAGTAGTTATCTGCAGCAGATGGTAAGGCTTTGCTCCAAAATCCTAAGGGTCTGCATTGTGATTCTCCTACAGAGGCCTGCCAAAGGCTCCAGAAAGCATCTCTATTTGCCACGGACACTTCCAGCACCATTAGATCTGCTGGATCATACGGCCCAAGTGGCAGAGCAGCTTGTACATCAGCCTGGACCTGTCACAGAGCCTCCTCTTGTTCAGGTCCCCACTCAAAATAAGCAGCTTTTCTGGTCACTTGATAAATGGGCCGGAGTATCACACCCAAATGAGGAATATGTTGTCGCCAAAATCCAAAAAGACCAACTAGGCATTGTGTCACTTTTTTGGTTGTGGGAGGGGCCAGATGCAGCAACTTATTCTTCACCTTAGAAGGGATATCTCGACATGCCCCACACCACTGGACACCTAGAAATTTTACTGAGGTGGAAGGCCCCTATATTTTTGTTGGATTTATCTCCCATCCTCTGACACACAAATACCTTACCAGTAAATCTAGAGTAGTTGCTATTCTTGCTCACTAGATCCAATCAAGATGATATCATCAATATAATGGACCAGTGTGATGTCTTGTGGGAGGCAGAAAGTATCAAGGTTTCTGCAAACAAGATTATGACATAGGGCTGGAGAGTTGATATACCCCTAAGGTAGGACAGTGAAAGTATATTGCTGACCTTGCCAGCTGAAAGCAAACTGTTTCTGGTGGTCCTTACTAATAGCAATAGAGAAAAAAGTATTTGCCAGATCAATAGCTGCATACCAGGTACCAGGGGATGTACTGATTTGCTCAAGCTATGATACTACATCTGGAACAGCAGCTGCAGTTGGAGTTACCACCTGGTTAAGCTTATGATAATCCACTGTCATTTTCCAAGACCCTTCTGTTTTCTGCACAGGCCAAACAGGAGAGTTGAACGGGGATGTGGTGGGAATCACCACCCCTGCATCTTTCAAGTCCTTAAGAGTGGCAGTAATTTCTGCAATCCCTCCAGGAATATGGTATTGCTTCTGATTTACTATTTTGCTTGGTAGGGGCAGTTCTAGTGGCTTCTACTAGGCCTTTCCCACCATAATAGCCTTCACTGCATGAGTTAGAGAGCCAACATGGGGATTCTGCCAGTTGCTCAGTATGTCTATGCCAATTATACATTCCGGAACTGGGGAAATAACTACAGGATGGGTCCAGGGGCCCACTGGACCCACTTTGAGACGAACCTGAGCTAAAACTCCATTGATCACCTGGCCTCCATAAGCCCCCACTCTGACTTGTGGTCCAGAGTGACGTGTTGGGTCCCCTTGAATTAATGTCACTTCTGAACCAGTGTCTAATAATCCACAAAATATCTGATCATTTCCTTTTCCCCAATGCACAGTTACCCTGGTAAAAGGCCATCGGTCTCCTTGGGGAAGACTTGGAGGAAGATTAACAGTATAAATTTGTGGCAGTGTAACAGGGTTCTCCCCCAAAGGAACCTGGCCTCCCCTTCATTCAAGAGGCTCTGGGTCTGTAAACTGTTTCAAGTCCAGAAACTGATTAAGGGGCCGTGATTCTGTGTTTTTGTAATTCAGGTTAGACTTCTGTTCACTTGACCTAGAACTCTTTTGTTTATAGAGCTCCAATAAGAATTTAGTAGACTGCCCTTCGATTGTATTTCTAGGTACCCCATGATTTACTAGCCAATGCCACAAATCTCCGTGTGTCATAAAATTTTGATGCCTCCTTTGAGTTTGTTGTCTATTATAATACCCGTGTCTACCCTGTCTTTGGTGATTAAGTGCTGCCACCTGGCTTCTGCCAACTCGGGATCCTGTCATCCCCATTGTGTTTAAGGATTCCAGCTCAGTGACAGCAGTTCCTACAGTAATATCTGACCTACAGAGAAGTGCAACCACAGAGCTCTTGAGGGATGATGGTGCTAGTCTCACAAACTTATTTCTCACTGTTCTGGTAAAAGGTGCATCCTCTGGACATTCCTGGGGTGTAAGAGCAGGCTTTGCATGATAAATCCACTCTAACATTCCAATCTCTCTAAGCCTCTGGATCCCTTCATCTACATTATACCAGGGCAGTTCTGGCATTTCAACCTCAGGTAACGTTGGCCACCTTTTGATCCATGTTTCAACCAACCACCCAAACAAGGTGTTAACACCTTTTCTAACTGCTCGAGCTATAACATTGAATGCAGAATCTCTGCTTAGTGGGCCCATATCAATAAATTCAGCCTGATCCAGCCTTATATTCCTCCCACCATTATCCCACACTCTTAAAATCCATTGCCACACATATTCCCCTGATTTCTGTCTATATAAACTGGAAAACTCACACAGTTCTTTTGGAGTATAACGTACCTCCTCATGTGTGATACTTTGTACCTCACCTTTAGGGGCCTGTTGGGACTTTAGTCTAGTTATAGGTCTGGGAGAAATGAGGGGTGGTGGGGGTGGGTCATGAAAAGAATTAGAAATATCTTCCAAGCCATTTGCTTCAGGGCCTTCATTTGCAGTTTCATCTGGTGAAACAGGATTAATCACTCTAGGGCTAATCCCTTCAGGAGGAGGTTAGGTGGCCAATTCCTCAAGGCAGGCTGGAGGTGGGGTTGCTATGTCCTCAGGGCAGACTATTACAGGGTTATCTAGAGAAGACTCAGCATGGCCTAGGGTTTCAATCTCGCCCCCAACATCATTATCAATCCATATGTCACCATCCCATTTTTCAGGGTCCCACTCCTTTCCAATCAATGCCCTCACTTTAATGGCAGACACCATGCAAGACTGAGATTTCAGTTTACGTTGTAAAGTTGCTACTCTAGCAATAAGATTCTGAGTCTGATTTTCAGAGATCTCAAGTCTACGGCTACAGGAAATAAGATTTTCCTTCAGGATACTCATAGAAACGTCTACATCTTTCAGACGGCGCTTAAGCTTCTCGTTTGAAGCCTTAAGCCCATCCCTTCCACCCCTTAATGTAGCCAGTGTATCTAACAACAACCAACCAACATCTCTGTAACTCTTATTTCTACAAAACTCTGTAAAGGTGTCAAAAACATTATCCCCCAGAGTCGGGTTTCGTACAAGCGAAGCACTAGGAGAATCAAATGATATATTTTGACTATCTCCTTTGCCAACTCAGTCCGTGGATTGGGAGTGTCATTCTGATTATGGGAATTAGAGTCCTTAGTGTCTCTGAGTCCAGTCAGAGTAGGAAACCATCCATAAGAATCCATTTTTAAGATTCTGTTTCTTAAGAACCACTCCCGGTACCAAGATGTATTAGTTAGGGTTCTCTAGATACACAGAATCAATGGGACACTTGCAAATATAAAATTTATAAAAGTGTCTCACATGACCGCAGGAACACAGAATCCAAATCCACAGAGCAGGCTGTAAAGCCGACAACTCCAATGGAGGGTCTGGATGAACTCCGCAGGAGAGGATCACCAGCCAAAGCAGGAATGCAACCTGTCTCCTCTGAGTCCTTCTTAAAAGGCTTCCCGTGATTAGATTTAGCATCACTAATTGTAGAAGACACTCCCCTTTGGCTGATTACAAATGGAATCAGCTGTGGATGCAGCTGACGTGATCATGACCTACTCCTATGAAATGTCCTCATTGCAACCGACAGGGCAGTACTTGCCCAATCAGATAAACAGCTACCACAACTTGGCCGAGTTGACACATGTCCCTAACCAAGACATATGTGATATGTATAGCATACGGAAATTTTGTTCCCAGTGCTTTTTTGGGAGGTGGGGGTGGAGGTACTCTGGCTGGGAATCAAACCTGGGTTTGAATTCTGCCACTAAACTACCTACGGACCCATCAATTTCCTTTGACATCTTCATTTGCACTTCACATCTATGGTATTTTTAAAGACAACAAAGAAATTAAGTTGAAGCCAAGATATTAATCATTGTCTTCTGTGAATTGCAAAGATTATTGACTACATGCCACTGTTCATTCAGATAAGCAAAACGAACAAATGAAGACATTAAATAAGTTGTAAAAAGTAATGAAGCTGGACACACTTGAAGACTTTCCAAAGAAATAAGAATTTTAGTAAATTCTAATGTCTAATCTAATACTATACTTTAGGTTATTGATCTCTAATGTGATATGAGCTTTACTTAGCAATATCTGACATTCTATGAGTTAGGCTTGATCTTATAAACTGAAACTGAATGCATCTCCTCTTTCTCTTGCTCCTTTAGCAATGGTCAGTATCATTCCATAGTGATAATTAGGATTATGTGATCAATCTACTATGTGCCAAGTGACCAAGTAGTTTGATAAACATTATTTAAATTGATTCACAAAACAACCTTAGGAGAGCTATATAATAAAAAAATCTGGCTTTGATGAAGAAAATGAGGTTTGAAAAGGTTAAATATCTTAGTCAAATGTAGATACCTAAGATGAGATGGGCCAATATCTGACCTATGTTTATACAACTCCACAATCCAAAATGGTTATTTATTTTTCAGGTCCTTAAGTCCTGTGTTTTCATTGAGACCTTGAGGTCCTTGAAAATCAACTACTAATTGTACTTCCTTTTATAGCCTAGCACATTAAATAGGTAAATTTTCTTTCATTTACAAAAAGGGGTAATGATCAGTAACCGTGATTATGTTGACCATGAAATACATCTCCTGAAACCTAAGACTACAAATGATTCAATCGGCAGCTCCATTTATTAAAAAAACAAGAACAAAAACAAAAACCTTGTATTCCATTTGCCAACAGAAAAAGAAATTAATTTCTCAGAAGGTGCTGATTATTACCAATGTCACTAAAATGAGATGTTTTGGAGTGTGCCACATGTTGATATCTGTTCAGGCTAACTCAGTGCCTTTATGTAAATTGCCACCTTAGCACGGCAAGGAAACAACACATATTTCCTATGTAAAAAATAGGTTCCAAACAGTCCAAACCATCATTTTCATTTTACTTTGCTTCATATTTTGTTCCTTAGTCACACCTTTGCTACTTATTTTTTCATTCCTGTATACACCAACCCATTTATAAATTTAGTCATCCTCTTGAGAAGAGATGTCTCCCTCCATTTTGCCAACACATCTGCATACTTTCTCTGGCTGTTTCCAATCTGAGCCTGCCTCTGGCATTCTTGTCTCATGCCCCTGTGAATTTCTCTCCTGCCCAACTTCACCTACCCTCCTACTCAGCCTCACATACAGGACCCATAAATCATTCAAAGTGTGCATTTTTATGTCCCACTCACTTGGTTTTCTGAAATGAGATTATATTCTTCTGTGGTTAGAACATATAGTGCAGGGTGGGTCATGGTGGCTCAGCAGGCAGAGTTCTTGCCTGCCATGCCAGAGACCCGGGTCCAATTGTTGGTGCCTGCCCGTGAAGAAAAAAAAAAAAAAAAAGAACATTTGGTGCATACATTTTTTGTGTGTGTCTGCTTCTTGAGTTGGAAATGGGTGATTTTGTGAAACATAATAAATTTCCATTGATGTTGAATAATAAAAATCTAAATTTTAGCATTCTTCAGATAAGAGTAGTAATTAAAAGAGGACACATTCTGACAAGCAAAACATGAGAATTCTACAAGAACATGAAAGATGGATATTGCAATATTGTTTAAATGATGTATCAATTTCTTTTTTAAACCTTTGTGCTCAGAAATCATGAAAAAACATTTTCTACACTCCTAAAATGCACCATGGTTGCTAAAGACACCCATAAGCAGATACCTAGAAAAAACAAGGCATGTTTATGTAGTTCTGTCCTAAAGCAAATTCAACACCTTTTGAAGAATATGTTGTTATATGAAACACATGCACTACAGAGTTTAATCATTGTTAATCCCTGTTCCACATTCTCTTCTACAAATCAAATAACCCTGGCATTTTTTTTAAAAATTGACTTTTTACCCCAAGATCTTGCCTTATATGTTTGTGCTGGTTTGAAAGGATGTATGGATCCTAGAAAAGCCATGTTTTAATCAAAGTCCTATTTCATAAAATGGCAAATCCCTATTTAATGCTGTATGTTTGAATCTGTAATTAGATCATCTTGCTGGAGATGTCTCCCAATCAAGAGTGGTTGTTAAGCTGGATGAGGGGAGACGTGTCTCCACCCATTTGAGTGGGTCTTGATTGGTTTACTGCAGTCCTATAAAAGAGGAAACATTTCAGAGAACAAAAGATTCTTAGAGAGCAGAGAATGGCAAAGCCACGAGAAACAGAAATCTACCAGCCAGTGACCTTTGGAGATGAAGAAGGAAACCGCCTCCCAGGGAGCGTCACAAAACAGGAAGCCAGGAGAGAAAACTAGCAGATGATGCCGTGTTGGTCATGTGCCCTTCCAGACAAGAGAGAAACCCTGACTGTGTTTACCATGTGCCTTCCCAATTGAGAGAGAAACCCTGAACTTCATCAGCCTTCGTGAACCAAGGTATCTTTCCCCAGATACCTTAGATTGGACATTTCTATAGACTTGTTCTAATTGGGACATTTTCTCAGCCTTAGAACTGTAAATTAGCAACTTATTAAATTCAATGTTGTTCTAGTTTGCTAGCTGCTGGAGTGCAACACACCAGAGATGGACTGGCTTTCAATAAAAGGGGATTTATTTAGTTAATGTATAGTTCTTCAGAGGAAAGGCAGATAACTTTCAACTGAGGTTCTTATGTGGGAAGGCACAGGGCGATCTCTGCTGGCCTTCTCTCCAGGCTTCTGGGTTCCAACAACTTTCCCAGGGGTGATTCCTTTGTGTATTTCCAAAGGCCTGGGCTGAGCTGCAAGTGCTGAGATGAGGTATACTGAGCTGCTTAGGCTGTGCTACCTTGAGCTCTCTCATTTAAGCATCCAGCCAATTAGATCAAACATCATTCATTGAACTGGGCACACCTCCCAGCAGACTGGAGATGTAATCAGCAACAGATGAGCTTCAGGTACCACTGGCTCAAGTCCACAGCAACAGAACTAGGCACCTTAACCTGGCCAAGTTGATTCCTGAACCTAACTACCACATATATCAAGCAAGTTTGTGAACATAGTATATTTTCAAATCTATTAGGGTGCTTTAAAACCCAGTGCAGCAAAATTCATCCTTCTGTACATATTCTTCATCAAGTAAGTAAACTTGACCCATTTTTTCCCAGCCAGATGGAAATATTAGTGAAGAGGGATTTTAACTATATCAATGGATTTCTGGATTTATACTATTTATTTCCTAGTAAGAAAGCAACTTTTTTTATTGTCTTAAGGCATGTGAAAAGGAAATGATTAATCAATTTCTTTTATCAAACAACATGACACAGAAGGGATTTGGATTCATGCATGGGATTTGTTTCATATTTCTATTATGTCTTCCCCTATGCTCTTTAATCCTCATTCAGTATTGCTGAGTGGGATCTTTTTTATTGTTTTCATGGAGATGTGACCCACCCCATTGTGGGTGGTACCTTTTGATTAGGTGATTTCCATGGAACGTGTCTCCACCCATTCAAGGTGGGGTTGCTTATTAGAGTCTTGTAAGAAGGAGCCATTTTTGGAAAAAGTTTCAGAGCCCAAACAGGCAGTGATCTCTGGAGATAAAAAAAGAAAACACCCCCAGCAAAGATGATTTAAATGAGAAAGGCAAAGACCCCCAGCAGATGCCAGCCATTTGCCTTCCCAGCTGACAGAGGTGTTCCGGACCCATGGGCCTTTCTTAAACCAAGGTATCTTTCTTTCTCTGGATGCCTTAGTTTGGATATTTCCATGGTCTTACAATTGTAAACTTGCAACTTAATAAATTCCCTTTGTAAAAGCCATTCCATTTCTGGTATATTACATTCTAGCAGCTTTAACAACGGAAAACAACTATGAAATTAGCAAACTACTTAACCTCTCTGTATTTCTGTTTCCCAATCTGTACAATGAGAGCAATGAAACACATTTTATAGGACTATTGTAGTCCTATACATAGACCCAACACATACACAGTCAGTGTTCCAAAACTGTTAATCCATCTACTCTGCTGGAATAGTCCATTTTGTCCAAAATCTAACCATATACATCAAAGGTCTCAAGAACACGTCTAGCTGATGTAAGAGACTACATGTAAATTTTATAGTCTTTCCTTGTATTTCTCAGCACAGTCCTTTGTACATGTTGGGATATCTACATATATGATGTCATTGTTAACATCCTTGCTATTGCCAGAATTGTACAGATTCTTGACATCATGAAAACATCACATTGTTGACACATTTTTGAAAATGTGAGTGGTTTAATGCATTTCTACAGATGAACAAATTTCGACTGATTTCAAAGTATTTTTAGTACAGTTGTGATCAATGAATTATCATTTGGAATAAAACTCTTGCACATGGCACTACTAAATAACTTGCAGAAAAACTGACAGTGTTTATTTTATGAGACTGATTTTAATCTCAGATACTGCCATTAATTATTCATTAATGTGGGTCTCCTTTTTGTGTTGGTTAAGCTAAGTTACTATTAATACATTAAAACTTCAAAGGCTTAGAGAAAGAAACTAAAGAAGAGGTTCAAAAACCTTAAATTTACTCAAGAGTACAGAGTCATTTTCTACTAGAGTACCTAATACAACATTCAATTAGGAAAATTTTACACATACTATACATTTATTAATCTGGATTTCTCACTATTGACCATGAAATTAACGAGGCCTTATTTTCATTCATGACTTATACAACTAAAATTTTAATTTTAGGTTACCACCATCATCATATGCCTCATAAATCATTTTCCTCTCTCATCTAATGGTATCTACATAGCAATGGAATAATGTAAATGTTCAACAGCATAAGTGTGTCACATATCACCAATCTCATTGAACAGGAAAAGGAGTAGAAAGTATAAAACTCCATTTACTGAGTATTCATGTGCTATGCAATATACATGACACTTTATGTAAGTTGGTGTTTTATCACATTATTTAACATCCATGTCTTACATGAGGTAACTGAGATTAGGAATACGCCTAAATTCACACACATAATAAGTAGTGGAGCTGAGAGTCAAGCTGCAGCCCACCAGTCTATACTCTTACAGCTATGGCATGAGAATCAGTCCTTTACATTTAAAAGACTTTTACATTTAATTTTCTGCTGTATAATTATGTTAATTATTTTAATTTATTCTGTTTTAAAACTAATCATGCACTTTTCTGTAACTACTTCAGAAAAATTCACTCTATCGACTACAAAAATGACTTTGCCTCAACTTTTCCTAATGACAAGTACAACTGTAATGTGTTTATTTTACATAATGGAGAGCTATTATTGGAGTAAATTTCAGAACTCTCAATGTTTTAGATATAATAAGTGATGCTTTCATGAACTAAAGTTCATAGACCTAAAATCAGGACAAAGACATTCTTTTCTCTAAGAGAGAGAAGAACCCAGGTGAGAACACTGTTCTATCTTGTTGATGGGATACTCATATAAGCCTTTTTATTTTTTTTAACATTTTTTTATTGTGAAATTTAACATATATACAAAAAAGCAATAAATTTCCAAATACATTTCAACAAGTAGTTATAGAACAAAATTTAAAGTTTGACATGGGTTATACTTCCCTGATGTTCTTGTCTGCTAGCTACCGGAATGTGATATACCAGAAACAGAATGACTTTTAAAAAGGGGAATTTATTAAGTTGCAAGTTTACAGTTCTAAGGCTGTGAAAATGTCCAAATTAAGGCATGGCTAAGAAACTGTCCAAATCTAAGGTATCCAGGGAAAGATATCTTGGTTCAAAAGGCTGATAAAGTTCCAGGTTTCTCTCTCAGCTGAAGGGCATGTGGAGAAGTCTGCTTGCTCTCCTGGCTTCTTATTTCATGGAGCTCTCCTGGGGGTGGGGTGGGGTGAAGTTTTCTTCTTCATCTCCAAAGGTCTCTGGCTGCATGGGCTCTCTTGGCTCTGAAGCTTTTTCTAAAGTGTTTCCCTCTTAAAAGGACTCCAGTAAGTAACTCCATCTTGAAAAGGTGGAGACACATTTCCATGGAAACAATAAAAAAGATAACACCCACCAAAAGCCAATATGGAAGGAGGATTAAAGGACATGGTTTTTCTGGGGTGCATAACAGATTCAAATTGACATACCAGATTTTTCATTTTTTCTTCGAGCTGTTCCCAGACACTGGAGACCAAACAAAGTATCAATTTAATGATTCAGCAGTCATACTCATTTGTTAAATCCTACCTTCTCTGTTATACTCCTCCCTTTTTTATTTTCTTTTTTGTGAAAAATAACATATACACTAAAAAGCAATAAATTTCAAAGCACATCACAACAATTAGTTGTAGAAGAGATTTCAGAGTTTGGTATGGGTTACTATTTCACAATTTTAGGATTTTACTTCTAGCTGCTTTAAGGTACTGTAGATAAAAATAAATATCAATATAATGATTCAGCAACCAGACTCATTTGTTAAACCCTACCTTCTCTGTATAACTCCACCATCACTGCTGTCTTTCTCCCACTCTTCAGGGTGCCCATTCTAACTTTTCATGTTGAAAGTGGCTGTCGGTAATATGGAATAGGGGAATGGAACTAGTTGATGTTCTAGAGAGGCTGGCCCCTGTGCATTTCAGGACTTACTAGGTCCAGGGACCCATGCGGAGATTGTAAGCTTCTGGAAAGTTACCCTAGTGAACTGACCTTTGTAGAATCTTACATAATGCCATAGGTATTCTTCAGGATTGGCAGGAATGGTCTTAGTTGGAGTTTGGCAAGTTATAATAGGTAGCAATGTCTAACTAGTTTGTGTAAGAGTGACCTCCAGAGTAGACTCTCAACTTTATTTGAGGCTTTTTGACTTCCATGTCATCAAGCTCAGACCTCATCCCTACAGTTATCAGTCCCTAAATCATCAGTGTATCATAAAATACACACTTTCCTCCAGGAAACAATCAGAAGAACAGGGAGACCCAACTCAAAACGGCTTTTGCAACACCAATACAAACAAATGATATTTTACTTTTAGCTTTCCTTTTAGTAATTATAGACACAGATGGACTGTATTTTAAATTTCTTTCAGCTTAGAATTTAACAATGGCCGGTAGACATGGACACTCCTAATTGTCCTGAAAATAAGTATCATCCTTTGTCTAAATTTACTTGCATCTTTGATTTTCATTGGTAACACTTTATTTCTACTAAAGTAGAAACAATTGCTTTAAACTTCTTGAAAATTTGACAATAAGATGTTGGTTTGTTGCCATAGTTTCCTAATATAACTGTTTAATCTAATTTTACAAACAATCACACACAACTAATCTGGATTTACTGAAGTCTGATAATGTGATATAAAACACTATATAAAATTGTGACTAAATATTCATTTCTCAATTTCCTTTATTTCAGTTGCTGTTACATTAAATTGACTAGAAATGAGTAGATTTTAGCATGTTCAAATGAGGGTGATACTTACTTCAAGATTACTTCAGCCTGTCTGAGACAGGGACAACTAAATCACATCTTGAATTTATATTAGTGCAAATTTCTTAAAGCACCCACCTCTAAAAATTCAAAGACTAATTTAAGGTATAAATCTTCATCTCCCTCTGCTTTTTTTTTGTTGTTGTTGAGACATATCAAAAACCTAATTTTTAAAGTAGAGTGATGCTCCTCAGGTCTAAAGAATCAGGATGGAAAACAAATGTTCCTCAACTTTATATTAAAGATTAAGAAGAAAAGTGTATAAAAGCAAGAGCCTTGGCTTCAGACCTCTCACAAAAGCGGTTGTGCCACTTATTATCAGTTTGGCCTTGAAAGAGTTACTTATCGTCTGTGCACCATAGTTTTCCATATGGGGATAATCACTGTAGCCATCTTATTAAGTGTACTGTGAAGACTGAGAACATACACACAAAATACTTAGAACACCGCCATGCACCCAGTGAGCACTCAATAAATCTTAGCTATTTTTGTGGATCGTATTTCATCCATACAGCTGTCAAAATACAGCAATGCAATTTTAATTTATGGATAAAGTTATTGCTGAATGAGTTAATACTATGTTCAGGAAAGGACTAATGAGAAAAAAAATAGAACAATCAAGCACATAGGCACTATTCTGCAAAATATGGGTCAAACATATCATGTGAGATAATACAGTTGTCAAATCATTTAAATTCAAAGTCTGTGGTCTCACCAAAGTAGTAAAAATGTTTGATGCCTTTATTACAGGCTTATTCTATGTATCTAGTCAACATGTCCTTTTTGCCCACTCTTCAGTACTGACAGGGCACATTAAAAATGGAAATCTGCTTCTCAAAGAAAGAAGAGATTGATTTTTAGTTTGCAGACAAAGTTCATATTACACCTAAGAAATAAACTGAGCAAATCACTATTTAATGTTTACTTACATACTGACCCAAGGATTCAAGCTGAAATGTATTTTTTTTTAAATGCAGTAAAGATGAACAAAGAATACCACACATTTGGATCAAGTCATACTGATTAGTCCTTAGAACAAAAACTTGAGGTTCAACTTAAACACCCCTGAATATAGTTTCCAAGACCACTATCTACACATTTCTCCATATTTAAACATTACGTTAAAATAATGCCATGCCTCTGGGTAAGAAGCCTCAGAGGATGCAAGAGCAAAAAGGGCCATAAACCATGTCCAATGAAGCAGCCCCTGGGACAGTACACAGGCAGTATCAAGTGCCAAACGAAGGTCTCCATTTCAGGAAGAATGACTGGAACATAAATATATGCCTGAAAGGAAGAGACAAGCTCTATACATGAACACATGAACTAAAGGGAAGATTAAAAGGCCAGAGAAACTGATTAATCGAGAGGTGGGAAGGAGGACCCTAAAGGCAGGGGTAGATAGGAAGCAAACAGATGGTGAACGATTTCTGGGTCTGTAGGAGGATTAGTTTGGGAATAATCTCACAAACACCATTTTTTCATACCCTTTTTGTCTTCAGGCCAAACAGGTGTGTGGAAATCTGAATAGGGAAGGTTGCATAGTTCATTTAGGAGGCTAGAAAATTAAAATAGCAAATCACCATGGGAAATGCCAAGTGGCTGATATAAAATCTGCATATCTTTCTTTATCTAGGTTGATGAGTGATCTGAATTTTTCCTTGAACAATTAAGACAGATTACTTTGATTCTGCACATTAATTTAGCAGCATCTATTTGACTGACAGTCCTATACATATTTAGAATAGAAAATGGAGTCATTTAATTATTTCTGTTTTCATATTAAAATAATTGTTTTGCTTTATTACTACAGATATATTTGAATTGATAGGGTAATCACTTTTCTCAAGTAGTCACACTTTACCTTCCCCCTTTTGGCAGGGCGGATGGGGGATGGACATGCACTATCAAAACAAATTTTGACTGAGATAACTCAATTTAAGAAAACTTTCTGAGTCTTAAAAAGCAAGTTGCACTTTCTTCCACGCAGATTATACTCATTTGTGTCTTTAAAACTCCTCATGATTTTGGAATATTTAATCATCCAAGGTCATATAGAGATCCTATAATTTTTACATACATGTTTCAGATTAAATGCATATCCTATGTTTGAGTATAGAGATCACAGATTCTCAGAGTGTTTACCAAATACAACAGAATCACAATCTTGTTTAAAAAGTAGATTCAAATTCTACCACAGACCCCCTGGAGAGGCAGATCAAGAATCTTTACTTTCATTAAGCATCACATATAATATTTAGTCTGTGACCCACTGCTACAGTAATTATAGCAAAGATTAACTATGAGGACTCCTAATTTGAACCACTGCTGTTTACACATGCCACCTTAAGAACATGTATGGAAATAAGGGTGACACAGTCTGTAAAACACTTGACTTAGAAACATGGAACATATCTCAAATAGCTCTAAAAACGTAGACAAATTTCTTAACTTCTCTAAGGCTCTGGTTTAACCATTTGTTTCCTTGAGGGGTTAAAGACTTGTCTCTTGGTCCTTACATGCCATAATTCTAGTATTGGTACTTGTGCCAGTTTGAATCTGTGGTGGACCCCAGAAAAGCCATGCCCTTTAATCCTCATTCAATATTGCTGGGTGGGAGCATTTTGTTTGTTCCCATGGAGATGTGACCATCCCAATTATGAGTGGTAACTTTTGATTAGATGATTTCCATGGAGGTGCGTCTCCACCAATTGAAGATGGAGTTGCTTACTGGAATCCTTTAAAAGAGGAAACATTTTGGAGAGTCCTTTTTGGGTAGAGCCACATTAAAGCTAGCAGATGTGACCATGTTCACCATGTGCCCTTCCAGCTGAGAGAGAAATGTTGAACATCATCAGCCTTCTTGAACCAAGGTATCTTTCCCCAGATGCCTTAAATTGGATATTTGTATAGACTGATGTAATTGGGATGTTTTCTTGGCCTTGGAACTGTAAACTAGAAACTTATTAAATTCCCCTTTTTAAAAGCCATTCCGTTTCTGGTATATTGCATTCTAGCAGCTAGCAAACTAGAACAGTACTATATTCCTCCTTCTGTATTATAAGGCTTTAGAACTCCATAATTCACATGGAATACAGATAACTTCTTACGCTTAATTTCCAATAGTTACATGTAAATGTGTATTTATAGTTACCATTAAGCTATTTTTAAATGTTCACTTTTTGTTTACAATAATTTGGAAGTGGGAAAGAAAACTTTTTAACAAAATATAGCTTGCCGGAGTATTAAATCAGAATATTGATGGGAGAAAAAAAATCTCATTTACATATATTAAATGAATATTCATTGCTTTATACCAGAAGAAAGGAAATATTTTTAAAAACTGTTTTGTATATTAACATCTGGATATTTAAGATGTAAAAGAAACCTGCCAACTGCAAAATCTCCTTGGTGATCTTCTGAACGTAACCTTTAAAATTTTACATTTCAAAAGAAGAAGGAGAATCATATTTTAATATCCCTCTATTACACATTGTTTAAGCCCTAGAAAACTCATCCTGACAGAAAAGAATTGAGATTATCGTCACATGCATTATCAGGGCTTCTTCAAAGAATGGAAAAGCTTTCAAATATTTAAAAGTAGACAGCTTAGAGCTATTTGTTAATACTGCTGATAGGAAAGCAGATGTGTAGGCATCCACATAAAGCCCAGATATGCAGTATGTCATCTGGAAATTGCTTGCAGATTGCTGATGGCCACATATGACAAATACATGCTCTTAGCACCACATTCACCAAGAGCACAGCCGAGAATTTTTCTGAAGGAGACTTGACCGTTTGCATAAAAACTAGTTCAACCCTGACCCTCCTTTGATACTTCATCAGCTTCGTCGATAATATGAAATCACTTCTCCATGACTTGAAAAAGGTAACGTTAGGTTCTCTTAGAGATAGGTAACTTCTGAAAAAGAACTTCTGAACAGATTTTAAGAGATAAACCAAATACCTGGTTGTCCACTCAGGTCACAAATGGACTCAAGCTTATATATTAGCCACTCTGTCAACTCCTCTGAGTGGCCTTGTCACCAAGACGAATTCTGACCAAAAAAGTTGTTCCACCTAACTTCTTTTCTATCTCTTTTTTTTTTTCACAACCACACAGTCACATTGTGAAACCTGTTCTTTCTTGAGTTGTGGTTAGTTCCAGAAAAATAAAGCAAGCAAACACCTGCAAGAAGTTATTGAGAACTGCTGCCCCCCAACCAGCGGTAAACCAAAATCCCCGGCCAATGAAATACCCAAACCCCATCTTGATGCCGGCCACGCCTTCCGGGAGCGCTTAGGCCCGGAAGCATCTTTCCGGAGCATGCGCATTAAGCCCCCAACCCTGACCTGCTCTTTGCTCAACCTAACGGTAAAGTTTCTACCACTGGGCGGTATTTAGACCCATCTTCTGGGCATGCGCTATATGTAAACTAGTGTTCTAGCATTAGCGAGGACTGCGCATGATCAGAACCAATGATGACGCCCCGCTACCTGCTTGCATCAGCCACCTCTGCGCATGTCCCCCAGCCTGCTCTAAAAGAACCATACTCACCTCTCTTCTGGGAGAGGATGCCTTTAGGACACCAGTGGACCCTTCTCCATTCTTGGTTTCTATTTGTAAGCGGGTAACCAATCAGGAGACCTGTTTCAAAGGTCCAACCCAAGGAAGGCCAGTAACAATTTATGTCCCTCATCAGATGCTGAGGCTGAATTCCCGCCCCCCCCCCCCCCCCGGAGGAATTGGGGACTCAGAGTTATGGTTATTCTTTCATAGTCTGTTTACTATAACAATTGTGTACTTCATTTCCGCTATGCATAGACGTAAAGGCCTTTTTTTTAGTATAATCAGCACAGTAATTAATTACTTAGAAAGGATTTCGGGTTTTTGTTTGTTTTTTTAAAAATCATTTATGTCAACATAGAAACGATTCATTTAGGAAAAGCAGGCATGTATAGTGTGAGTTTGATAGAGTCCAGGCCTGAGAGCCCGGGTTTACCTGAGCCAAGGGCCCCTTAACACTCCTTCCATCCCGCGCTTGGGAGTCCCACATAAGAACCAAGGTAAGGCCCCCCTCCTGTTCCCTGAATGCCCAGATAAAACCGCAGAGCCCACCTTACATAAAAAGCAGTCCAAACCAGTTTGCTGTGCATACACTGAGTAAGGGACCCTGAACTTAAAGCCACCCCAGAACATAAAATACCCTGCGAAGGGAAGTCAAATGGGCAAGAACAATAGGTAAAAGAAACACTGAACAGAAAACAAAAGCGAGAGGCCCTCTGTCACCAGCTCTGGCAATGTCACGGCCCCACCTATCACAACAAAGGACCAGTTAGCAGAAGTAGCTGGTTTGCAGTTCCCAATTTGAATGTTTGAACAGCCAATGGCAATAGTTAACCTGCAGTTGCTAATTTAGATATCTGCTAAGCAATCACCATATGGCTAATATCCGAAACATCCTTGTCCCCACCTTCCTTTGATTGAGTTGAATAAAACCCCACGTTTCTCTAGTTCCAGGAGACAAATTTAAGAATGGGGCTGTCTCTAGACTTCTGCCAGCTTACTTTGCAATAAAGCGCTTTTTTCCTGAACTCTCGGTATCACTTTTTTGCTCAGAGCCCATCGAGTGAGCACTCACCTTTGAGAGGACCCACTGCAAATTTAAGTATAGTTTCCCAATTTTGTATTTGCTTTAAATAGTGTATTGTCCAGCACTTTTATTAAGGAATGTCACAGCATCAGCACATAAATTATAAGGTTGAAACTAGAAGTTCCAACAATCAACACAGTAATCTGTTCATTGCACAAATTATATGCAATCTCAAGAATCTGATATGAGTCTCAGCTTATAGGAACAACAACATTCATTCACAAATAATTCTCGAGTACTTTCTATGTGCCAGCTCCTTTTATGGATCCTTTTCTGGAATATAGCAGTCTACAAGATAAGCAGGACCTCTGTTCTGGCGGACCTTATCTGCTAGCGGGGAAACAAGAAATAAAACTGAGACCAAGCAAATTAATGAGATAAACTTAAATAGTGATTGGCTCCATGGCTGTGATAAAACAGCAAAGGGGTGGAAAATAATAGAACAGCTACTCTAGACTGGATGATTTCTGAGAAGGAGCCCTTTGTGCTGGCAAATGAGCCACACAAAGAGGTAATCTGGTGAGGATCACTTACTCCCTGAGTACAGGGAGATGACAGAGTGGCTCGAGCACACACAGCAAGATGGAGAGGGGCATGAGATAAGGCATAATATTATCTTCATTCTCCCTCAAACTGGAAATCAAGAAAAATATAACTTCTCTTTTGCACATATTTTCAGATACCACTTTAATTATCTGATGACCTTTGACCTACTCATTTTAGTTGTGTGGCTTCTGTTTGTCCCTTCTTAAAGTTTTCATTTCTATATGTTCCTTTTAATGAAAAATTATCCCCTAAACATTTGAATGCACTTGAGTTAGAAATGTTCCGCTAAATGAAAATGGAATTAGATCCCTCAAAAAGCATGAGGGCTTCAGATCTTTTGAAAAGAAATATACACTTTGCATATTCTCCCACGTGTTTCCTGTTACTTGACTTCATTCATTCAGGCAAAAAGTGCTATCAGTTGTCAAGTGATTCCAGGTTTCTGTTGCACTCTCACCTACAGGAGCCAGCAGTAGGCTAAAGCAGGCATAGCTAAGAGTTCCATAACTTCACAATTTTCAGTGAGCTGTAATTAAATTGTTGCCAAATCAACTGATCTGCATCTTTATTTCTGCAAATTCAACAATGTTAGGTTACCAGGAAAACCAGCTGAAAATTCCACTCCTTTCTAAATGAGGCTGTTTCTCAACAAGGATCAAACCTTTTTAAGAAGCAATTTACTTGGTCACCTAATTCGCAAATTGATGAACCAGTTGACAAAAGTGAGCAATTTAATATACTCAACCAAACAAAAATATGCCACAAGAGACAGAAAGGGTTCAGGGCTCTGTCTGGCGCCAGGGTCTAACTCACCATCAGGGCCTTTTCCCCAAGGAGAAAACATCCAGGTTGTGCATTACACAACCCATATAAGAAATAGCTCATTTGGTTTTTTATGACAGTCTATGAATAGGGGAAGCCTATAATTTATCTTCCAAACTGGGATACTTTGGAGATCAGGATGAGGTGCTATTAACAACTATAGTGGAACAATAGGCATAAACCATGACTGTCCCAGACAAACTGGGACATATGGTCCCCATATCTATCAAACACAGACCTGAAAATCCCTTAGAAAATTATATCTTATCTTTCCAGAGAAATATGGAACATAATAAATTATAAACCTGTTTAACAAAGGAGGAGACACTTTGGAGCACTATTACCTAAAATCCCCAAGTCTTTGAGTTTACCTTAGTTTCACTGATTTCATAATGTGTGAAAATAGAGAGTTCTTTAATATGAACGGCTTCTGAGCTTCTGGGGGGAGTACTACTAAGCTCTTCAGCTGCAGAAGTCTAATCACTGAAATAATATTATAACTGCATCATATAGAAAGGTTAGCTCCAACTGCAATAATAGTCACCCCCACATAGCCCATCGAACGCCAGTTTAAAAAAATCCCATTGCTGCACAAACAAGAAGAGTGTGTTTTTCTAGAAGCAGTCACAGATAAACATGCCCTCTCTCTACAGGGCTGCCATTGGGGTTAAAGTAGTATTGCCTTTATTCATTCATGGATTGGAAATCTAATTAGCCTTGAGTATTAATCACCAATTCTATAATTGACTCTCCCTAACTATAGAGAGTAGAATGTTGAAAGGGTGCAAATAAATTAAGTGTTTGCTGTACAAGGAAATTAAAGGCATAGAGGAAGGGAGGAATGTTCTAGTTTGCTAGCTGCCAGAATGCAACACACCACAGACGGATTGGCTTTTAATAAAAGGGGATTTATTTTGTTGGTTCTTCAGAGGAAAGGCAGCTAACTTTCCACTGAGGTTCTTTCTTATGTGGAAGGCACAGGATGGTGTCTGCTGGTCTTCTTTCCAGGCCCCTGGGTTCCAACAACTTTCCCCAGGGTGACTTCTTTCTACATCTCCAAAGGCCTGGGCTGAGCTGCTAGTGCTGAAATGAGGAATGCCGAGCTGCTTAGCTGTGCTACCTTGCGATCTCTGATTTAAGCACCAGCCAATTAAGTCAAACGTCACTCATTGCAGCAGACAGCCTCCTAGCCGACTGCAGATGTAATTAGCAACAGATGCGGTTCAAGTACCATTGGCTTATGTCCGCAGCAACAAGACCAGGTATGCTCACCTGGCCAAGTTGACAACTGAATCTAACTAACACAAGGAAGGAAAAAAAATAGAGAGGAAGGCAAAAGAAAAGAGAAAGAGGAAAGGAAAGAGAAGGAGAAAATGAGGAAGAAAAAAATTGAAAGCTGAAATGAGATTGAAACTAAAGTGGTACATATTCTTCCAGAAAATATTTGACTCATATTTTACTGCTTTAAAAAAATCTCTTTGGTAATTTGGTAAGATGTTAGAACAGAGTAGCATAGAGCTGAAAGAAAACTAAAAGATCATCTAAATATCTCAGAACCAAACAAATTGTGACCTGCCCAGGAATACACAGCTGATCAGTAGAAAAGTTAGTTCTGAAACCCATGTCTCCTGACTCTTGAGTCCAATGGTTTATTTATACAAGAGTATTTTGCATTTATAATGTGTTAGTTTATCTTAGAAAAAAGCAAATTGGAGTTTTCTGTTAAATCCTGGCGTCCTCACTTTATAAACTTGGTGCTTGTTTATAAAGCATAGTTGTCTCTGAAATATTCACTTGCTTGTTCTGTTTCCCAGTCTTTAATTTTAATAAATCTGTTACTTTGTTTTATAGAAATAATATAAATTCTACCACTCAGTAAATAGTTGATTGAATAAATGAATGAATAAAAGACAATACCTCTGCAGGCATTATTCAACTGTGATTTTTCAAATTAAAATTACCCAGAGAAAACATAAAATAGGAGTCACAACAGACTAAGCCAAATGGGAGTGGAATGAATTATTTAGCCTGTGTGATTTGCCTTGTATCTTCAATATACCCATAGTAATTGACAATTGCTGAAAATCCTTATTTTTGCATTGTATGCCTATAACAACTGAGTGCGACTAAATGAAATGGAATGACCGAATATTTCTTTCCAAGAGCTAATCTGGACAAACTCTGTAAAACCAAAACACTACAAAATAGATAATTAAAGTGTCTTTCTGGGTTGTTTATACCTGAACAATGAAACTCTTCTATTGCAAATGGACCTCATATTTATATTGTTATTTGTTTGCTCTTTTCTATGTGCTTTTTGAATATGTAACATGCCACATGTATACATTCACCAGGAGAGCCAGACCTTGTATATAGTAAATAAATTGTTTATGGTAATTCTATCCTGGGTCGTCTTCTTCCTCTACTGAGACATTCAGACATAAATAAACAGTAACAAAATATACGTGTCAAAAATCCTAAAATGGATATGTTGGCAAGAAAGACCAATTTGTGGATGGAGATGTTAAAACTTTGATTAATGTCAACATGATCTGTGTAGATACCATTGCACAGGAACTCTCCTTCTTCACAAGTTCTACATTTCTGGCGAATTTCATCATCTCGCTAACCCCACTATTAATGGATCTTTTGTCCAAGACTGTATGGTAGGTGCAACTATCACAAAGAATTATAAACTGTGGTCATTATCCTCAAGGAACTTACTGTCCTTCTACACAAATAAGCAGAAATATAACCTATTAAGTAACAATACAAAATAGTATTATTCTGATGTTGCAATGAAAGCTGGAGGAGTACATGAATAATAGAGGAAGGACATTGGACTGTACAAAAACTGGACTTAAGTAGAGAGGAAATGAAGAAAGCATTCTAAGCAAGGATAAGATTATTGAAGTGGGAATAAACAAAAGGCAAGTTCAAAAAGCCAGTGCTAAACCAGCTTGGTTGAGCAAAATCCTTTGCAGAAAAGGAGTTACAGATAAATTTAAAGAGAACTGGGCTCAGATAGTGAGAAACTAAGAAGTTCAGTTTTCAGTTTGAATTAATAATTTTTTAACTAATAAGACTCTAATAAAGGGGTCTAGTCCAAAAGAAACTAAAACAAGATCAATCTGGTTTGAGTATGAAGAACACTTTGGGAAGGAAGAGTTTGGACAAGGGAGGAGACTTGGTTTAGAGGCTCTTGAAATCAATCGTCCGATATGAAGGACAAGGGCCCACACGGTGCATACAGATAGGAAGCAAATGGAAAAAGTGATTAAGCCATACAAATGAAGTATTGGTTGCCGGAAAGACTATCTGCTGAGAAACAGTGGAAATTTCCCTTCAAGCACCCGCACCCTGGATAGATGGCAGATAGTGACTTGCATTTTTAAGACCCCCCAAATATGGACAACCTTGTTTCATGTTCATACAGACTTTTCTAAAGCATTTTGGGTCTGCCTCTACTTGTCAAATCCTTCTGGTGACAATGGTCTATTTAATCTGAGGTCATTTTCGAAACCATTCCCACCCAGGATTCTGACCTTCTTCATCTAAACCATCCAGAGGCCAATTATTTAATTCAACCTCTTATTCAGGGATCAAATTAAGGTGGGAATTTGCACCTGAAGCAATGGATGTAAAGGATTAGATGGAGGCTGCATAGGAGCTTCTAAAGTCATGCAAACACTGAGGCATCAGAAAGAGGGAAACAAAACAAGGAAATTGCATTTCTTTATTTATGTGTTTCTATAGATCTAATATAAAAAGTTTTTTAACTGATTCAGATATTACAGAAAGTTTAAAAAGTGAAAAGTAAAATCCTCTTTCTTGCTTCACTTGGATTTTCAATGACCAGAAATAGCCACATAAACAGTTTCTTCCCAAAATGTTTCTATGCATAAACTATTATATAAGTATGTATTGACAGATATGCATATAAAACTGTAAAACTTGCTTTTCTCTTATGCCTCTCTCAATTTGAACTTTATAGAGTTCTGGAGCAGCACATATAAGCCTGCCACATTCCATAAAGCCATTATGTGGCATTCCATATTAGGGCTGTGCCTTAAGTTGTTTAACTCATATACATTTTGGTTGTATCATTTTTTTCTGTGATAAATAACGCAATAAATATTCTGCAGTCCTTTGCCCACTTGCTCTAAAATTTCTGGCTCAAAGGGTATGAGCAATTTTTATTGTAGTTGAGATATCACCAAATTGTCATCCAACAGTATGGGAAAGCCTATTTCCTTAAACTATTGCAAACTGAATTTCCTCAATTATTAAAACTCTTTGGTAAGCTGATAGACTGTTTAATTGCCATTTTATTGTGACATTTAAAATAGTTAAGGTTATTGGTCACCAGTATTCTTTTTAAAATAAACCATCTATTCATGACCTTGTGTATTTTTCTATTTCTCTTTTTGCAATTTATTCTAAGTGTTCTTCACATATTTTTTAAAAATGAACATATACCCTTGTTCATCTTTGCTTTTTGCTTCTGTTCATATGTCACCTCCTGCAGATATTTCTAATTTTATGGTCAAGTTCATGAATCTTAAATAATGGCTTCTGAGTTTAATATGATGCATATGAAGACATACTGCACTCACATAGTTACCAAATTTCACCAGTCATTTTCTAGAATTTTGTGGTATTTTTTATATTCACATTTTTATTTTTCTGTAGTTAAGTTGCAGTGAAAAGATGGACAGAATCTCAGCTTAACTTTTTTGCCAAAACAGTTAGCCAATTCTTCCTCAATTATTATAATCCACCTTTTTCCCCACTGATTTAACCTATTGTGGTGGATTGAAGCTGTATGTACACCAGAAAAGCATGTTCTTAAACCTAATCCATCCCTGTGGGTGTGAGCTCATTGTAAGAATGATCTTTTGCTGGGGATAAAATTAAGAAGTGATGGCCCACCTCAATCAGGATAGGTCTTAATCCTATTATTGGAGTTTTTTTATAAGCAGAGTGTAATTCAGAGAGAGAAAGAAAGCCACAGGAAGTAAGAAGGTGGAATCAATGAAAGCTGGAAGAGAACAAAGAGGCCAGGAGAAGCCACCATTTGTCTTGCCATGTGATAAGCCAAGGACCAAGGATCTCTGGCTGCCAACCTGAACGCCACGTTCTTTAGGGGAGAAAGCTTTGCCTTAATGATGCCCTGATTTGGACTTTCTTTTAGCCTCAAAACTGTAAACAAATAAATTCCCATTGTTTAGCCCAACTCATTTCATAGGATTTGCTTGAACAGATTAGGAAACTAAAATACAGATGAAGTTTGGTTTTCATTTCCAGACTATTTTGACCCATTTATCTGTATCAATCCAAAACTATTTAAATTATTATAACATTGTAATATGTTTCAATATCTAGTATGGATATTTCTCCTCATAACACTTATTTTATAGATATTCTTTGGCAAATAGCATGTGCTTATTTTTCCATATGAAATTAGTAGCATTTGCCAACTCTTCAAGAATTCTTGCTACTTTCAAACATAATAAATGCATTTATAAATTAAGTTAGGTGGAATTAACATCTTAACACTACCAAACATTTCTCCATAAGAGCAAGATTTGTCTTCCCATTGATTCAAAGCCCATTTACACACTAGTTAAATTTTAAATTTCTCTTTTATAAGTCTTCCATATTTATGTCCAGATAGGCTAAATGTTCATGCTTAGTTAACCTAAATATATTTACTATTGCAAATAGGATCTTTCCATCCATTATATTTTATAATTTTTTATTGCATATAGATTACTAATCCTTATACTTTTTATGCTTTTAATCAGCCATTTCACTGAATTCCATTTGGGTTGTATTTCTTGGCTTATCATAAGTACCTTCATATCATATGCAAACAATGACAATATATTCTCTCAATCTCTAGGTTTTTTTTTTCATTTCAATCTTAGTAAGCTTTATTTTTCAAGTAATTTTAGGTTTACAGAAAATTTTACTGAAAATCAAGAGTCCCCAAATTACCCCACCACATACATAAATACAATATCCCCTATTATTAACATCTTGCATGAGTGTGGTACATTTGTGACAACTGATGAATCAATATTTATCAATTATTATTAGTAATAAAATGTACAGTTTACATTAGAGTTCATTGTTTGTGTATACAAGTCTGTGGGAAAAGGCATAACATCACCCATATCCATCATTACGGTTTCTTACAGAACAGTTTCACTGCCGTAAAAATGCCTTGTGCTCCATCTATCCATCTCTGCCCTCCATCCCATTCCCCCAGGCCCTGACAGCTGCTATCTTTTTTACTTTCTCTATAGTTTTCCCTTTTTCACAATTTCACATAGTTGGACTCATATAGTATGTAGCATTTTCAGACTTGCTCATTCCCTTGGCAAAGTACATTTAAGATTCTTTCATGGTTTTTTTATGACTTGATAACCCATTTCTTTTTACCACTGAATAATATTCCATTGAATGATGCCATGGTTTGTTTATCTTTTGACCCATGGAAAAGCATCTTGATTGCTTCCAAGCTTCAGCACCTATGAATAAAGCTGCTATAAAATCTGCATACATATTTTTGAGTAGACAAAGTTTTTCAAATCCTGCGGATAAAAATCTAGGAGTTCAATTGCCAAACTCTTTTCCAAAGTGGCTGGACCATTTTGCAGTCTCACTAGTAATGAATAAGAGTTCCTTTTGCTCCACATCCTTGCCAGTATTTGGAGTTGTTGGTGGTTTAGATTTTAATCATTGCAGTAAGAATGCAGTAGTAGCTCATTGTTTTCCATTGCAATTCCCTAATTACATATGGATTTGAACATCTTTTCATATGCTTAATTTCCATCTGTATATTTTCTTTGTTGAGATGTCAGTTCAGCTCTTTCGCCAAACTCTTAATTGAGTTGCTTTCTCATTATTGAGTTTTAAGAGTTCTGTGTATATTTTGGCTATGAGTCCTTGGTCTGATATGTTTTGCAAATAATTTCTATCAATCTGTGACTTGTCTTTTCATTCACTTGACAGTGTCCTTCACAGTACAGAAGGTTTTAACTTTAATGAAGTCTAATCTATCAATTTTTTCTTCGTGGATTGTTTTAGGGATTGTGTCTAAGAAGCCATTGTCAAACTCAAGATCACTTCAATTTTGTGAATTCATGATCTGTAAGTTCACGAATTCTTGAGTTCGTGATCTATAAGTTTTACATTAATCTCTAGTTTTAATATTTCTCATTTACTTCCCTCATCTATTTTTTTTGTATGCTGTATGGCGAAGTCACATTTCATTCTTTTTCCATTTGAGTATCCCGTTATTGCAGCATGATTTGTTGAATATTGTGCTTGTTTGTCTGTTTGTTTTTGTTGATTTCTTTGTGCATGGGCTGGAAATCGAACCCTGGTCTCCCACACAGCAGGCAAGAATTCTACCATGGAACCACCCTCACACCCCCTTCTCTTATCTAATTTTGAAGCTAAAAATTCCAAGGAATTACAAATCCTATTGAGGATAGTAGTCATTGTTCATATTTCCAACTTTACTGGGACTTCTGTTTCACAATTAATCATGAGTTTGACATGGAGTCTGTAACAGATCTAATAAAATGGTGAATAGCATTGATAGATAATCTAACACAGATCTACACTTGGATTCCTAAAATGAGCCCCTCCTCATCATATGATCAAAATAATACATTATTTGCTAATACTCTGCCAAATTCTAATTCATATTTTTATGATTTTATAGTTATTTATAAGTGAAATTAGTTTATTTAGTTTTATGTGCAGCATTTATAATGTCTTGTTCTTATGTTCTGATTTCATAAAAAATATTTTAAAAATCTCATGCTCTCTCTGTATCTTGGAACAGTGTAAACAGCCTTGAAGTTCTCTATGTCTCAATGTTTATAGTAAATTCACTTCTAAACCATTTTGCTCTAGCACTTTTAGGAGGTTTACCCTTGGGAAACATAACCCATTTCTTCTTTTCTGAGATCAGCTTTGGAGATTTATTTTTTCCTTAGAAATCATCTATTTCATTCAGGTTTTAGATTTATTTGAATAGACTTGAACAAATTCTTCTCTTATATACCTTTTCATTTCTTCTATAACTGTAGTTATTCTGCCATTATCATTCTTTAATTATATAGTTTCCTTTTAAAATTATATTTACTAGTAATTTTTCTTTGCTTCTCATCTTCCTCAAGCAACTAGTTTTGGAGTTATTCTTTTCTGTTTGGTAATTCACAAATTTGTCTTTATTTTCATTCATTTATCCACTCTGTTCTCTGTGGGATTATTTGGTTTCTCTTTTAGTAACTTCTTAATTTGAATTCTTAGTCAAGTCTGCCAAATTGTTTTGTACATAGTGATAAGTGTTTTAAATATGCAGTTTTCAACTTTTTTCATGGTATGGTACACACAGAAAATGTTAACATTTTTATAGCAGACACAGGTAAACATGAGACTCACATTACTGACTGTCCTGATTTCTGCTAGATGCCCTGAGTGCCGAAAGAAATAAATACACTGGCATATATGTAACTTGGTTTCTGCACACCAGTTGGGAAGCTCTGTTAATAAAATTAAGGGGCTCTTGAATGCTACATTGCATATATTCTTATATTAAGAAACAATTATTGAATAATACAAGAAGAATTAAGAACACAAAGTAAGTAAAAATGATTTGCAGTAACTGATATTTAAAATAGAAAGCATGTGATATTACCTATTTTTAGAAAGTCAACAAGATTGGTTAAGTATTTTAGTTTTTTGTTGCATCAAGGTGGAAAGAATATCCCATTGATTATTTATTAAACACACAAGAGGGAGCATAACTTCTGTACCAAGTTAGAAGCAACCCACATGCCATAAATAGATGAATGGGTAAACAAACGGTGGTATATCTATACAATGGAATATTATTCAGCCAAAGGAACAAAGTTCTAATACACATTACAACATGGGTGAACCTTGAAGACATCATCTTGAGCAAAATAAGCCAGGCACAAAAGGACAAATACTGTAAGAAATCACTTACATGATATACCTAGAATGAGCAAATTTGTAGAGAGAAAAAGCATATTATTCATTATCAGGGAAGGAATAAAGAGTTGTTGATTTATAGATGCAGAGTTTCTGTTTGGATGAAAAAGTTTGGGTAATGGATGATTGTGATGGTAGCACATTATGAGTGTAATTAATACCATTTAATTGTATCCTTGAAAGTGATAAAAATGTGAAGTTTTGATTTGTATATATGTTACCCCAATAAAAATTTAAAAAGAAATAGTTGCAATTTTTACATAGTCACACATATAGCCTGTCTCTCAATTACAATGAAAGAATCATAAATGATTATATTTTGAAAACTATTGCAATAAGAGAATGGAATTTGACTTCAATTTTCTCCATTTTGAGGTTTTGATGGTTGTACAGCAATTTTTAACCAGAAAAATTGAGAAAACCTGGTTAAAATTGTTCAGAATTGGAAAGGTGGTAAGAGTTAAAAAAAAAAAAAGGGTCAAAAAAACATAAAAAAAAACCTACGAAAGTAATTGAGGCTTTAATCCCAGGCAGATAAAACTTTGAAGATTTTCTGAATGACAATGTGGATGGGACCTGCAGAAAGAACAGCAGGGAAGATGGTGCCTTCTTACAGAACTTACAGACACCATGAGCCCATTGTATTCAGAATTGCTTTCCAGCTCTGCTATGGAGACTTGCGATCCAATGCACAATCAGTTTAGAAATTAACTAAAGTTCATGCTTTCTGATGTCACCCATGATGAGTTTTTAAATGTGAGAAGGAATGGGTACCGACAAAGAATGGGGATTTACTTCAAATAAAACTGAGCATGCAGGGAAAATATTCATGCTAGAAATGATCATAGAATATGACATTGGTAAGTCTGGTTCTGTCTGAAATGAGAGGAGGAAGCACAGGTTAGAAGCAAAGTTGAGTAACATTGCAGGATGTTTATATTTTAAGCAGTTTTACGCTGAAATCAAATAGGTAAAACTGGGACAAATGCAGATCAGCTGAGTTCAATAAAAGAGTAATAGGAAGGCAAGGTCCCACCATTTATCACGCACCATCTGTCTAAACCACAGAGTTGTTGCGTGGATTAATTGATTTAATACATGCAAAACACTTGAGACACACAATAAGTGCTGTGGGCATATTAGGCATCACTGTTATTGTTGTTGCTTTTAAAATCATAAGTAACATTTTGGGAATAAACATGCTTATTCTAATTTAACTAGCCCATAAAAGCAATTTCTTTATGGACAAATTTCTAAATTATATAGTAACCAAGATAATAGAATTAATATGCTTTGAGTGTATTCAAGAGTTTTTAATATTAAATGTTATCAAATGAAATAAGCTTAAAGATTGACAATATAGTATTGCATGGGACATTTTACAAACATATAAGAGTCTTCTGAGTGTTCTCTCTTCTTTCAGGCACTCTTCATCTTTCTTTTTTTTTTCTTTCAGAAAATAATGTGAAGATGAATTAAGAGTTTATGAATTCTTGTCTGAATACACCTGGCTGTGGCCCTTAACTGGACCCATGGGTTCAGTCAGCAGTCACCCTAGCAGCAACTCAGGTCCTTTAATGACCTCTTGGGACAATTTGGGCTCCATGTTCTGAACCATTCCCTGTTACTGCCTGTGCTGGTTTGAAACTATCATGTACCCCGAGAAAGGCTGTTTTAATCCTGATTCAATCTTGTGGGAACAGCCATTCTTTTAATCCTGATTCAGTACTGTAGATTAGAAATTTGTGATTAGATTATCACCAGGAGATGTGACATGCCCAATTGTGAGTGTGGCCTTTTGATTAGATGAAGATGTGGCGTCACCCTTTCCAAGTGGGTCTTGATTAGTTTGCCAGAGTTTTTAAAAGGGAAAACATTTTGGTGAAACCTCAGAAATGACATACTGACAGAAACGTCAGAGCAGAGCTGACACAGGTGCCCATACTTGAAGAACAGAGTTACCCATGTTTGGAGATGCTTGGAGCCCAGCAGATGTCACCATGAGATGTTAAGCAAGCCAGGACCTGTAAAGAGCCAAGGGAATCCAAGAGAGAAAAGCCAGCCCAAGAGAAGCAAAGTGAGGAACCCCCCCCCCCATCCCACCCCAGGAGCAGAGGCTGAAAGCATCAGGGCCCAGGAACAAGGGGCCAGAAGATGCCAGCACGTGATTTCCCAACTGACAGAGTTGTTCTACACCCATCAGCCTTCTTTGAATTAAGGTATCTTTTCCTGGAAGCCTTAATTTGGGCATTTTTATAGGCTTAGAACTGTTAACTTCTAACATTAAATTCCCTTTATAAAAGTCATTCCAATTCTGGTATATTGCAATCTGCCAGCTTGCAAACTAACACACTGCCCATTATTTGTTGTTAACTCTGCACTGTGGATTTCATCCTGTTCTCTACCTGACCTCCTGGACCTGGCTCTTTTAATCTTTTTGACTCCCAGATCCAGTATCTTGAAGCTACAGCTGGACAAGGTCAAACAATTATTCCAAGAGGCGTTTCCAGAGGCTCCTTCTGGTCTCTGCTTTCAACCCTCTGCCTCCATGTACCCACCCAATCCTCCAACTGTGGCAGATTTCTGGGAAGCATAGAGCCCTCCTTGGCTAGTTTCAGATGATGTTCGGGGTCTCAGTGACTGGGTTCATGGGGCTGGTGCTTCAATCCCAGACATTAGAACCTTCCAGAGGTCACAGATGGATGTACAATGCTGGCAGCAAGACCCCCAGCCTCTTCCTCATGCTAGAACAGAGCAACCCAATATTCTTTTTTTATTTAAGTCCTAAGGGTTTCATCTGTTTCAATATCATTATCTCCTGATTATCTCAACTACCTTATGTTTTTTTTTAATTTTTTACTTTTAATCTTAATTCATTTTTGGGGGAACGAAAGAGGAAAAAAGGGAACAAGAGAACGAGAAAGAAAGAGAGAAGAAAAGAGAAGAGATAGAGAGAGGAAGAAAAGAAGTGGGGTGGAGGGAAGGTAGTGCAAACAGTAAGGCACCACATTCCCCACCTATCTCCAAAGTCTTCATCTTTCTTGACGCCACAGTGACAATTTCATGAGTTTCTTATTTAGAGCCATTTTATTACCTTAAAATATATGTTTGAGCTGAGAAATCGAGAGTGAATTCATAAAACAAATGGCACATTAGTGAGTACACTGGATGGAGTTAAAATACTGCTTTGAAATGCAAGAATGTATTCCTGTTATTTTGGTCTCTGGGGAGGGAGGCTGGAGGAAGGCCAATTACATGAACCTTGAGTTATCTCAGGATCCACATTGTATCAGAAAGACTCTTACAGTGTCAGTATTATCTGAAGATGATTAGGAAGATATATTAAGCTCAAGAGACTCAGGTAAAAATTGTAGGCTCAGAAAATTATATTCAAGATCATCATCTGGTAGTTCCTTTTAGATCCAAGGACAGGGATGACTTGACTGGGTGTTATATGAGATTCATTATTTAAAGTACATGGTTTCCAGCAGGAGAGTCAGAGAGCCTTCCGTTACTTATCATAGAATTATGGTCCTTAGGTTCACACAGTGTAGGTAATAGATTTCGCCAAAGTGAAATCAAAGCAGGTGTCTACATTATACTCCACGGGACACCAGAGTAGCTCTGCTGCCTCCTTTGTTTCTGGGCCATAAGGACAGGGCAAAATGCTATATAAGAGTTGTTATAATAAATCTATTATCTATGATCTTTTTCTTTTCTCTTCTGTCTTTCCTTCTTAAGTTTCTTTTTTCTTTTTCTTTCTTTCTTTATGGGATTAGTTTGAGCATTTCAGAGACAATGAAAAAGTTAATATATATTGAGCAATATTATGTACATGAAATGGCTTTGAGTGCTTGACATAGAGAATATAGCTAGGACTTCAAAAATATCAACAAACAAGAAAAGAAACCTAGAAACAAAGAAAATAATATAACACTGCCACTGACCTTACATCTTCTTGTCAAATAATGTTCCTTCATTATTTACTGCTATCATCTTTCTCCTCTAAACCATAAATGTGGATACAGTGATACTTAGTTTTAGACCTTTTCCTCTTTACTTGCTCCATTCCCTCTTGCATTTCCCTCACTTCAGAGCTTGCCTTTGTAATAATACTGACCACCCACCCCCTGTACCACCTCGACCATTAGATTCGATCTTAGGTTTGAGCTCCAGTTTGTGGTGGTTTGAAGTAATGGCCTCCAAATTCTTTTGCCTTCTACCCATTTGAAACATAGGGTCAACATCTCCTCACTTTGAATCTTGGCTCTATGAGTATTTGGACTAACAGAATTAGTGGAAAAGGTTATCTCTTGTGACACTTTCTCTTGAAACTCAGCCACCATGCTATAAGGAAGCCCTAGCAGTGCCTTGGAGACTAAATAAGGCTCCTGGCCCATAGCCCTGGCTGAGCGCCCAGCTGACAGACAGCACCTAATTACAAGCCAAGTGAGTGAATCACCTTGATGGTGGAGTTTTCATCTTCTAGTCCAGCTGCCCCCCAGCTGATGCTGTGTGGAACAGAGATGAGTTGTCCTGCTAAGATCTACCTTACTTTCAAATGTATGAACAAATAAATGATTGTTTGTTGTTTAAAGCCAACTACTTTGAAACGGAGTAGTTTGCTACATGGCAAAAAGATCATCAAAATTAGTTCTTTTATGTGACAGCCCTAATTTACCTCTATCTCAAAATCCTTTCCAAGTATATCTACTCATCTACATATTCTATTGCACCTTCTCCCAAATAAATTAGATATTTCTCCTAATAAATATCTCGACTCAGTAAATAGTCTGGCTTCATACTTTTCTAAACTCCTTTCATTTCTTCCCTTCCTCTCTTCTGACCAATGATTCACCAAGAACCAAACACAATATCCTGCACTTCAAAACACCCTCAACTTCAGTGCCTTTCTTTTCCTTATCATCATAATCATCTAAGTCCTATCCCTTTTTCTTGAACAGTTACACTGTAAGATGTGACACCAACTGTGGCCTTGCTTCCAATCTGTCCCACCTCAAATCGGCATGCACCACATCTAAGAGTCAATCTTCCAAAATCATTGCTTAAAATTATGCAAAGGTTCCTGCTACCTCATTTACTAAAGTTCAAGCTTCTCAGCCTTACTTTCCATATCTACCTCCAATCCTGTTTTTTCTACCTTTTCTCCCTCATCTTCTCAACAGAAGCATATTTTCCAATCACAGATATGGGTGCTTTCCTGCTTTTAGTTTCCTTGTCAATCCCCATCTTCTTTGCCATCATGGTAACTACACTATTCCAGCACAGCTTGAAAATGTCAAACTGGTCTTCTCTTTAGGTCTGCACCTCTTCAATCATTTTTTGACCAACCACAAGATTCCTCTAATCTTAAAGAAGCGTCTGTCTTTCTCTCCTTTTGCTCCTCAAATTATAGAAGCAAATTATATGTTTCTTGATATATTTGACATTTGAGTAACATCACTGTATTTTAATTTAACTCTCATCTAATTCATACCCCAATATATTATTTATAGCTCTAGTTAATCACGTTTATGATAAAAATGCATATTGCTGGATGATACATCAATTTTTTAAGTAGAGGTTTATAGTAGCAAAACCCCTACCCTGGATTTCTAGACCTTCAGGTTCTTGTCACTGATTTGTCTCTCACAAGCTTCATGGCCTTGAATCCTTTTCCTTCCATGATGTTAAGTTTGCTTTGTTGTAAAATAAAAGTGTTCCATTAGAAGGCTTAATATTTTCTCAGTCTGTGATTAGCAATATCAAAATTCAAACTGATATTCAAAGTAAAAATGAGAAGGTGTGCTCTTTTTTTCATTTACAAAATGATTCAAAAACAAACTCATAACAGCAAGCCTTCCCAATGTATGTAGATGGCTATTTGATAATAAAAGTTACGTTGTTTGTTACAAAACTACTTATAAAGAGCCATGCCTATTATTGAAAGTACAAAATAATGCTGAGACTTCCAGAGAAGATGGCGGCTTAGTAAGACACGCGGGTCTTAGTTCCTCCTCCAGAAAAGCAACTTAAGAAACAGAAACAATACGAAACAGCTCCCGGAGTCACGACAGAGACCAAAAAGACAGCGTACCCCATTCTGGAACGGCTGAACGGGCAGGGAGAATCCGCTGCGGTGAGATACCCGAGGGGCGCACGTTTTCCCGGCCGGGGCGGCTGGCGACCAGGGTCCCCTCCACGCACGTGGCTCCCCGGTCTGACTGGGAACATTGGATAGCGGGGCCCTCCCGTCACGCTTGGCGTCTCGGGCCAGCTGGGCAATTTGGACCAGCACTCCCCCAAGCCGCGGCAGCCAGCGACCCCCGCCTCCACGCGCGGTTTCCCAGGCCGACTGCCCCGCAGACAGATGAGCGCCACTAGCGCCACCTACTGGGCAGGAAAAGAAAAACAGAGCCCAGAGATTCCACAGAAAAACCTTTCAACCAGCTGGGTCCCACACCCAGGGAAATCTGATCAAATGCCCAGACACCAGCAGAAAATAATGGATGACGCTCGGAAAATTGAAGATATGGCCCAGTCAAAGGAACAAACCAATAGTTCAAATGAGATACAGGAGCTGAGACAACTAATGCTGAATATACGAACAGAAATGGAAAAACTCTTCAAAAACCAAATCAATAAATTGAGGGAGGACATGAAGAAGACATGGGCTGAACAAAAAGAAGAAATAGAAAATCTGAAAAAACAAATCACAGAACTTATGGGAGTGAAGGACAAAGAAGAAAAAATGGAAAAAACAATGGATACCTACAATGGTAGATCTAAAGAGACAGAAGCTACAATTAGTGAACTGGAGGATGGAACATCTGAATTCCAAAAAGAAACAGAAACTATAGGGAAAAGAATGGAAAAACTTGAGCAGGGAATCAGGGAACTGAATGACAATATGAAGCGCACAAATATACGTGTTGTGGGTGTCCCAGAAGGAGAAGAGAAGGGAAAAGGAGGAGAAAAACTAATGGAAGAAATTATCACTGAAAATTTCCCAACTCTTATGAAAGACCTAAATATACAGATCCAAGAAGTGCAGCACACCCCAAAGAGAATAGACCCAAATAGGCGTTCTCCAAGACATTTACTAGTTAGAATGTCAGAGGTCAAAGAGAAAGAGAGGATCTTGAAAGCAGCAAGAGAAAAACAATCTGTCACATACAAGGGAAACCCAATAAGACTATGTGTAGATTTCTCAGCAGAAACCATGGAGGCTAGAAGACAGTGGGATGATATATTTAAATTACTAAAAGAGAAAAACTGCCAACCAAGACTCCTATATCCAGCAAAATTGTCCTTCAAAAATGAAGGAGAAATTAAAACATTTATAGACAAAAAGTCACTGAGAGAATTTGTGACCAAGAGACCAGCTCTGCAAGAAATACTAAAGGGAGCACTAGAGTCAGATACGAAAAGACAGAAGAGAGAGGTATGGAGTAAAGTGTAGAAAGAAGGAAAATCAGATATGATATATATAATACAAAAGCCAAAATGGTAGAGGAAAATATTATCCAAACAGTAATAACACTAAAAGTTAATGGACTGAATTTCCCAATCAAAAGACATAGAATGGCAGAATGGATTACGACCCAGCAATACCACTGCTAGGTATCCACTCAAAGGACTTAAGGGCAAAGACACAGACGGACATTTGCACACCAGTGTTTATAGCAGCATTATCTACAATTGCAAAGAGATGGAAACAGCCAAAATGTCCATCAACAGACGAGCGGCTAAACAAACTGTGGCGCATACCTACAATGGAATATTATGCAGCTTTAAGACAGACTAAACTTATGAAGCATGTAATAACATGGATGGACCTAGAGAACATTATGCTGAGTGAGTCTAGCCCAAAACTAAAGGACAAATACTGTATGGCCCCACTGATGTGAACCGACATTCGAGAATCAGCTTGGAATATATCATTGGTAACAGAGACCAGCAGGAGTTAGAAACAGGGTAAGATAATGGGTAATTGGAGCTGAAGGGATACAGACTGTGCAACAGGACTAGATACAAAAACTCAAAAATGGACAGCACAATAATACCTAAGTGTAATGTAACTAGGTTGGAACACTGAATGAAGCTGCACCTGAAATATGGTTTTTTGTTTGTTTGTGTGTTTGTATCTTTTGTTTTTGTTTTTTTCTTTTTCCTTTTTATATATATATATATATTTTATTAGTATTATTATTTTAATTCTCTTTCTATATTAACATTCTATATCTTTTTCTGCTGTTTTGCTAGTTCTTTTCCTAAATCGATGCAAATGTACTAAGAAATGATGATCATACATCTATGTGTTCTATGTGATGATACTAAGAATTACTGAGTGCATGTGTAGAATGGAATGATTTCTAAATGTTGTGTTAATTTCTTTTCTTTTTTTTGATTAATAAAAAAAAATTAAAAAAAAAAATAATGCTGAGCTGATACTTGAAAGAAGAAAGCTACTTAAGCCACACAGCTATTCAAATGTAGAAGTTTTACATAGCATAGGCACCCCTGACTGTTAATCATAGAAAAAGGACACATGTCTTGTTTCTTCTATTTCTCAACTATCTCAGTTTCCCTGGATCCAAATAGCAAAAAGAGCTGTTTAGACAAAAGTGTCAGGGAGTAAACTTGGACACCAAAACTTTTGATTCAAAGTCCATTGAGTATTTTCTCAACTCAACACTGTAAAGGAAACAATTTTTTTTTAATTTTAAAACCACCATTGTAGACAATTTATGGGCACTAATAAGTATGGGCACTAATAAGGGACTGTAATCCAGGCTGTAATACAATAGAACATTGGCTTTGCTAAAGTTGGTCATGCTGCATAACTCATACACTCTCAAATCTGAGTATCTGGCAAACTTATTAGCTTGATAAATGAAAAACAAAACGTATCACTGGGTTCACACCAAGTCAGATCCAGGTCAATGGGGTCTTCCCTCCTTTCAGTGACTCAAGAGCCCTCTATACTGCCCTTTCTACATATGGCTTCTGAGATATGCAATGCAGGACAAATGAGAGCACAGAAGAGGTACTTTGATGTCAAATGCCTTGACAGCTTGTGACAGCACATTTCATTGGCTGGAAGTGGTCACAGAGCCCCACCTAACTGCAAAAGGTCCTGGAAGTGGAGTCTTCCTATAAGGTCAAGATGAGTGGAAAGCTGGATATACCTGAGCACTAGAGAATCTATACCGCAAATGGTAAGACTGTTTACCCTGCTTGGAATCTAGGATTTGAGGGTGAGCATATTCACTAGGGAAGTCTCCATAGCTTTTTAATATGTTATAGATTATATATTAGTTACAAATAACTGTTAACTTAGAAACATCTACAAAAGGCTTTCCTCTCAAAACAGATGCCAGGTAATTTATTAGGGTTTATGGGAAAATATTTGCAGTGTTTATCACTAGGTGACAAGGAAATTTTAACTGGCAAAAATAGCTCATTCATCATGTGTTCTGGATTCAGATGCTCTATTGTTGAAATGTCTCTTTAGGTCATTGCCATCGGATGGTTTTCAAAGAAATGTAAACTATTAGAAACACAGTGCCTCTCCATGCATGCTGTTTTTCTGCTGAAATGCAGTGAATGTTTCCAAAGGGATAAAATATTAAAAATAATAAAGTAAGAAAATGGATATAGTACCTGTTAAACTACAAATTGTAACCTCTGTGGTTGGAGTCAGCAAATTTTATCTGTCAAAAGTCAGATAGTAAATATTTTAGGCTTTGCAGGCCATCCAGTCTTTGTCATAACAATTCAATTTAGCCATTAAGTAGCCCATACATAATATGGAAGTGAATGAGAGTAGCTATGTTCCAATAAAATTGTATTTACAATAACCGGCAGTTACATGATTTGGTCTGCAGGCAATAGTTTGCTGACCTTGGCTCTACAATTCTGGAATGGTGCTAGATACTGTGTATCTCTAAATTTAAAAATATAAGCTATACGAAAACAAAATGGAATGTAAATCAATCAGGACAAGAATATATACATTGTCCTCAGCAATCTTTGGCCAACTAAATCTGAAAATTTATTTAGATCAAGTGGATTATTATGTATTTTTGTCCCAAACGTAACTACTTGAAATAGTCCAGTGATATCTTTGGATAAAAAATTCCTTAAATTATCAGATTAAACTAGAGCATAGATTTAGTCAATATGGAACAAATCTCAAGAAATGATGAAAAATTTCTATATATTGAATAAATGACTTTTAATCAAATTAAATATGTCAAGTAGATTTTATCAAGGGTGTTTTGCCCAAGTGACAAGTACTACTCTATTAAACCTTATTCAAAACCTTTCAATAACATTGGAATAAGAAAAGTCTGTCTATAAGGGAAAAGGGTTTATCACAAGAAGTGATAAAAAAAAGTAACACAAAAATGGGAAAATAAAGAAAAAGTAAGAAAATCTATACAAAAGTCAGTGAAAATAATTCACTTACAACTCCTCAAAATAGTTTTGGTTGGTACTTTATCATATTTCTTATTCCTAAAGTTTCAGAAACTAAATACATGCTAGTATTAAAACTGTAACTTACTTATTAATGTATATGTGCTGTCATCAAGTAATGTTAGAACATACTGTTCTGGAAATAGTTCAACTGAAATTATGAATATAAGCTATCCATAGGAGTATAATTGTATTAGTACACGGTGGATGATTTTCTCATAGATCAGTAGTTGTAGGATAGCCATGTTCATAAATATTCATGATCTCACTCAATCTATCCAGTCCAATGATGGTATGACATGACTAAGATATTGTTTCTTCAAATTATAGCTTTGTAATAGTTCATTTCAATGATTTCACACATATGATTGTATACTATGTGTTCCAAATATACTTGGAATTAATTACTTCTTAAAGGATACAGGAACTCCATCAAAATGCTATTGATTTATAAATCAAAGCATGATGGAAAGTTCAAAAGACAGAAGATGAGAATCAAGTCTTGGGTCTAAATCATATTAGCTGGGTGATATGGAGCTGGTCATAATTTCTCTGACCTTCTGCCTTATCATCTGTAAAATATGGGAAAGAACACTTGCTGTTTCTACCACTTAGGGTTTTATGAGGGTTTCAGAAGTTAACATAATTGTAAGCAACCTGCATCCTACAAAACACTGTACTAATGTGAATTGTTATTATTTCCCAACTCCCTCTTAAGGATAAGAATAAACTTTCCCTAATTTGACAGTTTAACCACTCAGGAGGGTAAACACTGTTTTATCACCTTCATAAGCCATAACATGTAACCAGTCAAGTGTGTTCATAGGCCAAAGATCTCCATATATCACAACAAATATAAATACGAATATGAATTTGAATATAAATATATATATCAGATATACCTTAGGTATTAATTATTAGGATCAAAATAATAAATGTGCATTTCCCCTGGAAGAAATATTTGTTTATACCTAGTGTGCACATAGCTAAAATGGAACGAATAAATCTATGCTGAATTATCATGAAATATAAAAATTTCCCCATGACTGTAGTTCATCTCCTTGCTTCAATACTTTCATGGAGCATTTAGATATTTGGAGCAAAAAAAGTCTTCAAATCATATTACACTTTAAGTTTTATAAATAACATGCCAGTCTCTACAAATTCAATAGTTAAATCAGAAACATATTTAAGGTTTGCTATTCAATCAATATAGTAAATTCTTTTGAGGATTTCCTACATTACTGAACAGGACGAAAAAGTGGGAAAATGTTCTGAACAGATTTTTTCAAAAATTATTTTAGATAACAAAAAGTCTTGGGCTTCAAATCTGTTCTACAACTAATTGTTGTGATGTGCTTTGAAATCTATTGCTTTTTTGTATATAGGTTATTTTTCACAAAAAAGAAAAAAGGTAAAAAAAATCCAATTAAATATTTACTTCCTCTAATAAGTCCCCTTTGATGAAGGCTATCCCATATCAACTACTATTATTTCCTTTTATCATTCAAAACATTTTATATATAGCTGTAATGTATTATCATATACTTGCTTTGTTTTACTGGACATGTCATATGTGAAAAATACCTTGTTTTATCTCTAAATCCTTTGGAGGCAATATCTCAATTTTCATTCCAGAAATCATAAGTGAGGCTTAGTAAATGATTGCTGTATAAATAACTCTTCTGAACAGAATTTATCAGAAAATTGATGCTTAATGAATACTATTAAAAATAAAACTGAAATTTGCATTTGCAAAAAAAAAAGTCTCGGGCTTCAAACCAATCCTTGTCAAGTTGGAGAGTCTGAGGTGCCTGCCTGAGGCTCTCAGGAAGCAAAGGAGAAAGAAAGTAGAAAACAGGGATGGCAGCCACACTGGTTCCCAGAACCGCCTTCCTGTGTTTGAGTGCTTCCCTGTCCAGCCATTTCTTCTCTCCCAGGACACATGCCAAGGAGTAGATTTACATAAACGTTTGTGTGCCTTTGTATGTGAGATAGCAAATATAAGCTGGAGCCGGTGTTTCAAAGGATCTTTTTCTTTTTCCCTAATGAAGTGATAGGTTGATCAAAATTAAAATTGAGAACCCCTGATCAGGAGTTGCTTGGATTGTAATGAGAATAAAATATCCCGTTCAATTCAAGATATATTAGAAAAACCTCGTAAAGCCACCCTAAGGAAACCAGGCTCTCCATACTATGGCAGGTTATTATCCCCATGTGACAGCCCTGCAGATTGGCTCCAAATAGTTATAAATACCTGTCGGCAAGTAATAAGGTGACTGCTGCTATGGTACTGGTTTTGTAAAGGCATATATGCCTGTATTGCAGATGAAGCCATATACATTATAGAGAGAAAATCTCTTAAATTTTATTCTTGACGTGATGTCCTAAATTATAAAGTACACATTTACTCCCCATTCACTGCTATTTGAGTAGAAGGCAGGCTGTCGGGAAATTGCACTATGAGATAAATTATGATTCAGATATTTCTTTCAGGAATACATCTTCTTGTTTATTCTGTAGTCCCTACCCATTTATAAGGATGTAATGAAGCATTTGCTACACTCTCAATAAAGCACAATGGATAGAAATAACAATGAACATTTAAAATATTTTTACAGTAGCATACTGCTTAAAATTGAAAAATGCGTCTTTTTAAAATTCTCTTAATTTTCTAATCTAAAATGTCCATGCCTGATAAAATTAAGTGAGAGTATTTTTAGGTTAGCAGACCACTTAGTTCCCCTCCCATTTAGCTCCGTCTACAGGCATATGGTTTCTTTTGCGTTTTTGCCGAATACTAAGCATACTTTCCTTACAAGAAACTTCCTCCTCTTCATTTTAGTTCTGTAACTCTCCTTTCTCTGCCTCACTCTTGGTTCTTCTCCATCGGCCCTTAAGACTTCTCAATTCCATTTTCATTTTTTTCTAACAAAGCTTCATGGATCCTGACAAAGAGTTACCACAAAAGAAGAAAGAAAGAGAGAAAGAAGGAAGAAAAGAAAGATTCAAATACAGAATTTCGTAGATTTAAAAAACGTTTCCATGGGTTTGTTGGGATTACCATATTTTGAAAAGCTGTATGAAAGCATATTTAAAACTGTAAGAAAGTCTTTTTTCTTCCATCAAACTCTATTCAGATGTAGTCTATCAAAATACTGATTATGCAGCATTTAACCCCAGTATTACCAACTACATCTCAGCTGGAGGATATATTTTCCTTTCTATTCCAAATAGATTCATTGATTAATTTAAGTGGTTTAATACCCATGGTTATAGAAGATTTTGTTAAGAGGCAAATTTCAGATTAAAAATAAATAAGTAATGTTTTATCTTTCCTTTTCAATTTACCAGATGTTACCATCACTATAGTGATAACAGGAACAATCTGGTATTAAGGTTTGGAAATCTCATCTTGTGATATAATAGACAGGAACTTTTATAAAGCTCTATTATCATCCCCCTGAGAAAATAAATTGATATGTTAGACCCGTCACCCCTACTTTTGGCTCACCTCACAAAACTGTTATCTCTTTCATTTCTACTAGATGGTGGCAAAATGTGCAGAGAGCCATTTTGCTGATTTGTACAATTCTCTCTAATTTTGCAGCTTTAAATCACTGTCTTATTTGCATATGGATGTCTTGTCTTTTATTTCTTTTAAAAGACACTATGGTCACTATCGGCAGTGGGAATTAATAGGAATAACAGCCTCTGAACATGCTTCTCTTTGAAATCTCATCCAAAGCATCAACACCCTGACAGCAGCCCTGATGGGAATTGCATCTGATTTCATTTATCTAAACTCATTGGATAAGTGAGACAACAGATAAGTAGTTTGAAATAACCACTCTCACCATGATAATTTTAGAATGGGAATATAAACCAGTTAACAAGTATTTATACTGAATGCATAACTCAATTTTATCTTACCCTTACTTGGTTAGTGTGGGTTGTCTTCTCAAAGTCCCATCAGAAGTTATGACCACAGCTTTGCAAGCAAATGTTCTTAAAAAGAGATCTTCATGCACCCTAATCACTTAACAAATACCACTCACTTTCTTCTCTCTCAGGTCTTTCCTATTTCTCCTAATCAGCTACAGCAATGACACTGGTTTTACACAGGACTTCCCAGATTGCATACTCGCGCTTATAGTAAGACATGGAACAACTAATGAATAAATGACATGAAAAATGAAAAAAAAAAACCCACAAAGTAAGACAAGAACTAATTGAAACAACTAATGAACAAATCTATACATGTATAATAGACACGAGAAATAAATGCACAAAAATTAGAGAAGATTACGTGGTAGGGAATTTACAAATGCCCCATGAAAGCCAGTCTCAAACAGAACTTTTGGCAGGATAAGTGAGTGGAGATCATTTTTACCAAGAAGACGTATGAAGTCCAATAAGTGTCATATTAAAAATGATGCCATTTCTTCTGCGAAGAAAGAAGCGAAAGGAAAGAGAAGCAAGAACAACAAAAATCCCATATCCCTCCCCTACATCTCCCTGAATTAACATTTAGCTTTGGTATATTGCCTTTGTTATATTTAATTAAAGAATATTGCAATGTTACAGTTGACTATAGACCTTAGTTTGGATTAATTGTATGTTTTCCAATTTTTTTTCCTGAAACTCAAGGTCTTCAGATTGTTCCTATGCAGATAAGCCCTGAAACACAGAGGTACCAGTCTCTCCAAGAATATCAACCATTTCATTCCTCTACCCCATGAGTTCCATACCCCTTTCTAGCACAAGGAAGCTAATATGTCATTACCCAGATATCCCTGAAGATTGAGAGAATAATCAAATGAGAAGGAGGAGGGGTAACTGAGAAATTAGGATTTAATTAGTGATTATGACTGCTGACTCATTCTATAAATTTTTCTTTTTAGTTTCTAGTGTATCAGAATAGCCAGAAGGAAATACCTGAAGCTGCTGAACTATAATCCAGTCGCCTTGATCTTTGATAACAATTTTATAACTATATAGCTTTTATCATGTGACCATGTGATTTTAAAAACCATGGGACTGACACTCCCTTTATCCAATATATGGGTAGATGAGTAATACAATAAAGACATGAATGAAAAAAACAAAAATAATAGGTCAGGAATGTGGGGGAAAAATACCCCTATGTAAATATGGCTAATCGTTATAGTACTACTTTAATAATCTTTCGTCAATTGTCACAAATGTAACTACTGTTAAAAAATAGTAGAATTACAAAAATGTATTATCATCAACTGTAACAAATGTTGGTGGTGGGGTGGGGTATGGGAATTCTGCATTTTATGCATGATTGTTCTGTAAACACATAACTTCTCTAATAAAATTCATTTTTTTTAAAATGATACCAATATGAAAGGAGAGAAAAGTATATTTGGGCGGAAAATCCTAAAGACTACAGAGTTTTTCTTTTGAACAGTTGCAGTAAATGAAGGTCAGTTGAATATATAGGGATGGCCTCTCAAGCCAGATAGAGCTGTTGAAAGTAGCAGCTATGGTCATGCATAGGGATATAAACAGAAGCATAATACAAATTTCAAGAAATTATATATAAAAAAACAGACAACTTTCTAACCCCTTTGGCATTGCTTCCTTATCTTTTAAATTTGGAGATTAGACAAAATTATTCCAAATTTTCTACTACCTCTCAAATTTTAAGGATGGATTCAACAACAACAACAACAAGAAAAAACATCTAACAATGTAGATAGATCATTTGTGATGGGTATGGAGAAAAAAAATCTCTGTTTCTTCAAAGTGGTGAATTCAGGAAATTATGGCTTGTGGGACAGGATCTTAAAGCGTGAGAGAGGTTTAGCCCAAAATGGAAAAGAAGTGCACTTGAAGACCTAAATACAGGGAGACTTCAGTAGATAGAATCTTTTTCATTTTCCCTCAATGGTAGAAAAGCATCTTCTAGTCATTCTGGTTAGAAGATGAAAAAATCAAATATCTTATTTCTAAGTATAGAAAATGTAAAACATCTTTCTGGATAGGAAAATCCAGCATAGAAAAGGAGAACCACAACTAATTAAGGATTGAAAACACAAATATTTTCATGACCCAACAGCTTGACCAAGAAAACAGTGAACAAAAAGTCATGGAAAATTACATGTTTGGAATGAGCCTGTGCTGTGTTAGGTGCTTTATTTTTATTATCCCATTTAGCAAGAAAAACCAACTGTAAGTTTTTTCCCTATTTCCCACCTGACTCTTTACACTACTAAAAACAATCAACTCCTACAAACAATTTTAGTTACAGTAATCAATCAGTCCAGTTCGTCTCTGTAAAATTTTACTGATAAAGACATTACAAGATTCAGGTGATCTGGAAAAACTAAGATTGTCCATTGATGACAGTGAATGTCAAAATGCATCAATGCCCTAAAAGTTATGCCATGAAAAGGATTTTTCTTATTATCAGTAAACTTTGAACTTTCAATGTGAGTAGTATTGAGTCAATATCTACAGCTGCAGTATAAACAAACTAGCCCCCAATAAAGCCCCCCACCCAAAAAAGAGACTATTTGTAGATATTGGCCACTCACTATCACTCTGGTACTGCTATATAACTAGAAAATCCTATTTTGTGAAACTTTAATGTGCTTCTGCCATTATAAAGAGCTCACAGCCATGACACTGATATCATTTTTCATGCTACCTTCTCACTTTACAGTATTTTTTAAGTGTAGCACCCTAAGTTTTTGCATGACCATTTCTCAAAATAAAATCCTAACCAACGTTAACATTCTTTAGCTCCTCTTTCTTGGCAGAAAGAAAGACTTAAATATTTTATGAAGATTTATGTCTCTCATTTCTTACTTGTTATGTGTATGCCTTCCTTCTCCAACCAGACTATTAGTTTACTTCAAACTTTTGCATTGTATTTTGTATGTAATACTTTGCTGGGCAAACATAAGTACTCAGTCATTTTTGCTTAATCATAAAATACAATGATAGAATTTTAGACTAGCTGGTATATAAAATTTAGGTTATGTGATAGTCTATAAGCTGAAAGGACACCAGAAAAATCATATTCTTAAAGTTACTCCATTCCTGTGGGTATGGGACCCATTATATATAGGACCTTTCAGTGTAGGATCTTTCTGACCTTATGTTCAGATGTAGCCCAGCTCATTCAGGGTGAGTCTTAATCCTTTTACTGCAATCCTTTATAAAAGGATGAAGTTCAGACAAAGAGGGAGGAAGCAGGGAGGCAGAAAGCTAAAAGCAATGAGACCCAGAAAAGAAGGGAGAGGTCAGCAGACACTGCCATGTGCCTCACCATATGGCAGAGGAGCTCAGGATTGTTGGTAGCCAGTCTTTGGGGAGAAAGCATTGCCTGATGTTGCCTTGAGTTGAACATTTTTCTCAGCTTCAAAACTGTAAGTTTGTAAGATAACCCCAATGTAAAAAACAACCCATTTCTTGTATACTCCCTCTTGGGAGCCTAGCAGACTAAAACAGGTAATCCAGATATCCTTATTTTACAGCTGAAGAAATGGGACAGACTCATAGAGGTCTGTGCTGGTTTAAAAAGATGTATGCCCCCTAGAAAAGCCATGTTTTAATCAAAATCCCATTTCATAAAGGTAGAATAATGAGTTTGAAACTATAATCAGATCATCTCCCTGGATGATGTGATTTAGTCAAGAGTGATTGTTAAAATGGATTAGGTGACGACATGTCTCCACGCATTTGGGTGGGTCTTGATCGGTTTATTGGAGTCCTATAAAAAAGGAAACGTTTTAGAGAATGGGAGATTCAGACAGAGCAGAGGATGCTGCAGCACCATAAAGCAGAGAGTCCACGAGCCAGTACTTTGGAGGTGAAGAAGGAAAACACCTCCCGGGGAGCTTCATGAAACCGGAAGCCAGGAGGGAAAGCTAGCAGATGACACAATGTTCGCCATGTGCCCTTCCAACCAAGAGAGAAACCCTGACCATGTTCGCCATGTGCCTTCTCACTTGAGAGAAAAACCCTGAACTTCACTGGCCTTCTTGAACCAAGGTATCTTTCCCTGGATGGATGCCTTAGATTGGACATTTCTATATGGGGCATTTTCTTGGCCTTAGAATTGTCAACTAGCAACTTATTAAATTCCCCTTTTTAAAAGCCATTCCATTTCTGGTATATTGCATTCTGGCAGCTAGCAAACTAGAACAAGGTCAAAATAATTTTATCAAGCCTTTTCAGCTAGTTGATGACACAAACCATGGCATTTAACTGTGTCATGCTTTACACAATTCCTATCTCATCCAGTTATAAATATCTCCTGAGTACTAAGGTGAACAAGACATCTAACTTCACAGTCCCTGCCTAATGTGTAGAGACAGAGAATAAATTGATATTGTAATGCGGTGAGCATAACATTGTGTGAGTACACTGAAGCAACATCTATACACGGTCAGAGAGTCAAATGAGACTTTCTGAAGGACAGTATGCAGCATGTGAGTATAATGAATGAGATAAAGTTAACAGAGTACAGTACAGAGGGCATCCTAGGGAAAGGGAATGTGTGGTTGGGCAAGAGAAAAGAAAGAGGCTGGACAGGTAGGGGAAAGATAAGGAATGGCCCTTGGCCTTATTAATACAATTACAATTTATGTTCTGGGACCCACTGCCAGATTTTAAGTAGGGGAGAGATTTCATCAAATTCGTGTTTTAGAATGATACCTATGGCCCTGATGTAAAGAATGAAATAAGTAGAGGAGACTAAGTGTTTTGGTTTGCTAAAGCTGAGGAAATCAATATACCAGAAATGAGGTGGCTTTTACAATGTGGATTTATTACGTTTACAGTCCTAAATCCATGAAAATGTCCAGATTAAGATATCAAAAGTAATCTACCTTCTCTGAAGATAAGTTATCAGCAAGCTTGGGCTCTTCTGTCAAATGGGCAGGCACATGGCAATGGTTGTGGTCCATCTCTCCCAGGTTTTGTTGCTTTCAGTTTCTGGTCCCAGTGGCTTCTTCTCTGAGCTTCTATGGGTCCTCCCTCAGCTTCTTAGGGGGTTTTCTCTATGAGCTTCTCTTAATTTCACCTCTCAGCTTCTCTAGGCATTTTATCTTCTTATAAATCACTCCAGTGATAGGATTAAGACCTATCTTGAATGAGGTGGGTCACATCTCGGTTGGAATAACCTAATCAAAAGGTTGCACCTACAATAGGTCTATACCTACAGGAATGGATTAAAAGAACATGACCTTATCTGGGGTACATAACAGCTTCAAACTACTACACTCAAAGTATGAGACCAGAATAGCGGTTAGGAGAAGACCACAGTAGTCCATGCAATGTAGAGAGTGATAGCACTGATTTCAAGTTACAAAAGATGTGAGACAGCAACAATATTTTGAAACTAGACCTTCCTTATCGCAACTGTATTAGCAGGAGGGAAAAAAAAAAGAACATGTTTATCTTTGAGAAGTAAATAAACCTTGGCAAGGAAGAATTTCATATTGTGGAACTTAAGACCATGAACCTTAACGATTGAAATAGTTTCTTGCAACCCACTGATGGGAACCAACTCAGTTTGGGTTCTGAAGACCAGCAGTCCTGAACTGGAGAGATCATTTTCAACACCAGGAAAGCTTTTCCAGCCATGAACAGATGTGGCTTATCTGAAAATAGCTAAGAATTTTTAAATGAGCATCCTTTAAACCCCAAATACTGGAATCATCTATTTGCTTAAAGTGTCCCTCTTCAATTAAAAAAGCAAGTTCCAAAATATCAGCGAAGCTCTTGACTCCTCTCCCAGGCCTGACTAGTTTTGTGGTTGTGCAGCTGCTCCTGTACCAACCCAATATTTTAAATTATTATGATGTCTGAGCACTAGAGAGAAATGCCAATGGAGAAAAATAAGATGAAATAATGTGATTCCATTTCGAATCCCAATTTGTCCATTCCCATAAAAGAGAATGCAATTATGGTCCTTTAAACAAAAGGAAGTATGGATTTACTTAGAAAAATCTGTAAATTCTGCTCCTAGAAGAAATAAGTACAAAATTTTATGTCATGCCATAAAACATTATGGCAATGAATTTTTAAAAAAAAAAAAAACAGTGGTTCTAAGAAGTAGTGGATATATTTAAATATTAAACCTAGCAATATTTGCTTTAAAAAAACATACTTATGTACATTATGGAAAAATATTACGATACCAAATTAAGAAAAATCTTCTTAAATTTATATTCCTTCTATGAATGTTGATCGCTTTATTTTGATACCTTCAAAATAAAGATTGTTTGGCAAGTATTTTTTTTCTTGATAACCCCTTAATTACTTCTTTAGAAATTGCCATCAATAAAATGAAGGAGGTGATCAAATTACAAGAGAAAAATAACACTTTATTTCGGAGTGATATGGAAAGAATATTTGAATATAATTGCCTTTTTGGTGTGAGATTCATCAAGAAATGGTTTATTTCTACCTTTCCGCAGTAGTGTCTGCTCATGTACCTCGGACCACAGCCCTTCTGGCTAGGGCTCCAGAGTTCTAGATTCCCAGCACGTTCAGGCCAGTTTTCTGTTGCTTCTGCTACTTTTTCTGCCCAGAATGGAAAAATCTTAATCAACATCAGAGGACTAGGTCATCAAATTTCTCCTCTGTGCGAACTTCCCTGATCCTTCTAAGAATAATTAACTATCATTGCCTCTATCCTTCCACAGGATTTATTTACATAAATAGATAAATGCAAAACACCATGTTTTCATTGGCTATATTTTTTCATGGCACACATGCATACATTTATATATGCATAACATTTTTATATATGGTATATATTGATATATATATATATGCACATATGAACAGTATTTGCACTTTTGTTATTCATTATCAACTGAATGAATTAGCATACTGCTAATCCTCCTAATACTATCCTATTATCTGAAAGTTTTACATATCTAACAGACAAACGTACCAAATTTATAAGATTTTATATCTGCACAGGTCTGATGATATTTAGGAATAATTTCCAAGTGCATTGATATACTAAAATCTACCCTTATTATTCTGTAGAAGAAAAAGTTAGTGAAACCTAAAGTTCATTAATTTATTTAGCAAGCACTCATTGATCATCTACTGGCAGGGGACCGTGCAAGGCAAAGCACTGGGACTGCAAACATGAGTAAGATTGTATAATCTCCTTCTTCTGAACCTTCTCACACCGATTGGGAGAAGCATAAACATTATATAAATATATATATATATATATAAAACCAAAATATAAGACATACCAGGATGAGTGTTACAGCACACATACAACTAAATGATATGAGGCAGCTTCAGCAGAGGAAGCTTGTTAAGTACCATTCTGCACCCTGAATCAACATTTGGAATTTGAATAAAATAACCCCAGGCTTACTAAGCCAGATAGAGAGCAGTTCTGAGGCAATTGCAACATTCAAATTCATCCTTGGGAATTGTGTTACGCAGGGTCAGAAAAATGCTGTGTTTTCTTCCCATATATAAAATTTCTACAAATATTCTTATGAATTAATAAAACAAAACAGGATCTTTCTCCCAGTAAATTTCTCACATAGCATTCAAATTGATATATTATCACCAATTCGTGTATATTTGAACAAATTTAAGATAACTAAGGAACGTAAATAGCAAAACCCATGCAATTCATTTATACAAGTCTCACATATTGCATAGAGAAACTATAGTCAACATTTGGAATAAAAAATGATTCAATATTCAACATTAATGTCATCAACAGAGGAGAAATAGAAAGGAAACTTAAAAATAGAGAAACTCAAAAGAACCTTTTACATTTTCAGTTTTGACATGTAATTTTTCAAACCTTACAATACTTTAATATAGCTATTTATATTCCAATGCCTTCCTAAATTTAACTATGCTATTCCCATATGAGACTCAGGATGTGACCTATAAAACAACAAGAAATTCCTAAGTATATAGTATAGAAATGATAGAGGTTCATGATGCAGTAGACTGTTATTCAGGTTGAAAATAAATTGGTTTTCATTAAGAAATTTTTTTATAAAAGACATTATTGCCAGGCTCTGCTTGTTCTCTGTCCCTACATCCCTCTGCCCTATTCAGCAATACCTGAACTACTTATAGATTCCAAGATCTGGAGTCAATCTCATTCACTATTGGGAAAAACAGTTGTTTTCAATGATCTCCAATCTAACTCTAACTTATTAATTCAACCGGTGAATATCCTGTTTTTCCAACCAAACCGAATTGCTTTCCTATTCCAGAAACTGGGACCCACACTGAGATTTGGGGCCCCATCTTACCTTTCACACGGTACTTCTAAGGAATGAAATCTTGCCTCTGAACTCCAGCCCTATGCCTGAGATCCTGAGCCCAGGACAAATATTTCTTATGCAGACCTTTTGTGGACTGCCAGACTATCTGGACGTAGCATGCCATCTGCTCTGGGAGTCCCCATTCCCCTCTGACCATCTCTCCATACTCTCTGATAGTCCTTGAAGCTCTGAGAAACTGACTACTAGTCTTTGCTGCTTCTCAATGCCATGTTTTGCCCAAGCCCTGGAAAACAGGCATGGTTAAACAAATCCACCACACACACACACACACACACACCCACACACACTTTTTTGTTCCCAGAAAAAGCTTACTGCAAGGACAGGACTTACAGCAAAGAAACATCCTTCCAGGTATGAGTTACATAAGACTCACAGATGCCCCCTTGATTATCCATGACCAGGTCAAACACAGATCCTGCAAATTCCCATTATTTGCCTCACAGTGAGTAGCTGAACAGTTTCATCTCCATCGATCAATCCAAACAAAATGTTTGTTAACCAGATTTTTGGTTACACTTCTCTCCTTCCCCTAGGAAGTACTTTGGCCCATCCTCAGTCTAAGCGAGCAGACAACCCCTCCTTACCAGCCCCCTCTCCAGAAGAGGATGACTTCTGGGTAAAACATTCTCTCATCTATTACCCTATCCCAGCACTATGTTCATCCCATTTTCCCCAAACCCAGATCTTCCTAGCCTGTTTGCTCCTCCTTGTAAAAGAAAACACTTTTTTGCCTCACCCTTCAGACAACTTTCAGATCTCATGGCCTGAGCTTTCTCTGACTATTGCAAAAATCCTCTGGCCCTCATTGCAATAGTCTCTTTCCCCCTCTTGCAATAATCCTAATAAAATGAACTTACCTAAGTCAGATTTGGTTTTTTTTTGACACTGGTCAACAAGCCTTCTCCTGTGTGACTGAACTTGTGGAACTCCTTCCCTTTGCCAAGAGAAATTTTTGTTTCCCACCCCCCTTAACTGCACCCATGCAGGCACACACTCACACACCCAATGCCACATGCAACTCCCTACATGTTTCCAATCTTTCTTCCCAAGCTTGCCACAGCTAAACCTGCAAAATCTTTACATCACAAGTTATTACCTTGGCTCACTTATCTTAAAATTCATTCAATTCATGACATCTGTAATAATCTAGAAACATCCAGATTGCTTTTCACTTAATATTCTCCCAAGATGCCAAAATCTAATTGGCACCAAATTTCTTCTCATGTCATATGTCCAGAAATGAACACTCCATCACAAGCTGTACACAGAGGCTGCATCATTTAACTGTAAGATTGCAAAAGGGGTTTAGAACACATTGCTCAGTTCAGGTAAGTTCAGAGATGTGTTAAAAAAAATTCACAGTTCTCCCTTTGAGTTTCTTGTAAAAACACATAGGCTAAGTGTAATTTACTCTACAGGAAGTTGCTATGCTTCAGATGGCCTAAAAACAACCTGGGAGCTGGAGGCACCCCTCTTTGCCTGTTGCCCATGTCCTTACAGCTGTCAGGAGGGCTTTGGACCAAGCCACCTGCTTTATGAAATCAGACAACTATATCCCCATGCATGCATACATATATATACACATATGTATACATTTAGTAGTCTCAGTGTTTTAGAAATGGCATTGGTGACGCATCTTGTATAATTAAGTAGGCCAAAGAGCATGAGTTCTTTTCTTCCGTTCTAATATAATGAGATACCATCTTTTGGTCGGTTTTGATTTGAGACCGGTGGATCTCCACCTGGACGTTTTGCAGTTTCTATATTTTGCCCTTACTGCCTCTGAAGGCTCCTAGTGAGCTGAAAATGCTAAACCTGTGGGCATGGCTGAGGTGGGGTGGTGAAGTACCCTTGTAGTGCTTCATCATCATAAAACCTCAAAGTTGGAGTGAGCTATTTGATAGGAAGGACCCCTTGGGAACATGGCTCTGCAGCCTCAGCACCTTGAACCACGCCTCCATACACGGAATGCTCAAATTTGAGCAAGGGATATGAATACACTTAGTCCACACAAATGGGAATATTAATTTATCAGTTAATAAACATACTGAATTACTAAGAGAGTGTTGTAATTATGCAGTAAACACAAAAAGGAAATGTACTGCATCAAAAAGAGATAAATATTATAATGTGCTAAATTGCACTAAGTTAAACTTGTTTTTGGAAATATTCCCCATCTCAGCAGGTTAATTTGTGCCTTTTAAAAGACGCATTTAACTTTCGTTTACATTAACACTTGTTAATTTACTCCAATCCTTTTCATAGCTGTTACTGTAAGAATAAATGTTATAATGTGGTTATGTTGACTCTGATGAAAATATTTTCCACCACCATCAAATGCTGTAAACAACTGTAAGCATTACAAGCAGTATGTATATTCCAAAATTGTGCATAGTGCCTACGATCACATTTCTTATGTTTTTTGACTAACTGTCACCGGGATTCTATAGTAAAGTTCTAAGTCTACAGATCTAAGTGACAAAATCATTACTAAATATAGCAGGTTGAAGATAACATTTCATTTCTTATATATTTCTTAACACAACACTGTCCATTTTACAATCATGTATTGAGCACTTACTGTGTGCTAAACATTGTGTTAAACCTGGGCTTCCAAAGATGAACAAACTGATTTCTGGGGCAGTTTGCAGTCTGATCTGACAAGGAAGTTAACAATTCTTTCTCAAAATGGTCTGTAGGTAAGCTTAGGAAGCTTCAAGATTCATTTCTGAAATATTTTAATATTTGCTAATAATAAATAATAGTGATGCATTGTTATTACCTAATGCCTTAAAATAAATAAGTGTCAAGAAGTTCCAAATATATCCTACATGTACAAGCAGATAGTATTTTTACTTAGATGTCAAAATAAGGTGAAATAAAAAATACTTTTGGTCTATTTTTGCATTTTGACCAAAGCACATCCTGATTTCTTTGAGACCAGTAAGTATCTATATAAGCACTGTGTTCACTTTAATTTTTACTGAATAGCTGAAATAAGCACAAGACAATTTCTTTAGCAGAAAGCAAATTTTTCATCAGTGAAAGGTTTCTCTCTAGTTAAAAAAACAAGTTACTGAACCCCTAAATTGGAATCAGCTCTATTCATTTTATATATCACCAAGGGCCAGATTGCATCTTATCCCACAAAGCCAATCATGGAGCTGACAACAGCGAATGGCTAAAACATCTTGAAAAGAATAAACGTAGTTTTGGTGGGGCTGAAAGATATTTTTCAGTCTAAAAGAGCCACGAGCTTTTCATCTTTTCCATTTTCAATCTATCTTATTTTATGACAAGACATTAACTAATACCCTTTTATGAAATGAAAGCCTTGATGTTAATTACTAAGCAATCCTTTTTATTTGTAATTGAGCTAAGCGATTTAACACTTTCTAGCCACTTCCTAGAACAAATGTACACTCGTAATTCTTTCAATGTGTTGGAGGAAGTACATAAAAGCCATTGGAAATTGTTCATTTCCCTCACATGAAGCTGTAACTCAGTTAATTACAAGTCATTGTCTTGCTATTATTTTTTCAGACAGTTCCTTTCAACACAGCCATTTGTTTAGCAAGAACCATGCACGCTTGGCTGCAGTTAAGAAAGGAAAAGACTCGAGAGTAATTATAAAAGCTAAAGGGCACACCAGAGGCCCCATATTACTCAGACCCATCTCACATCATCTTTTACTTGCCTATAGATACTATGTATATATAACATCTGTCTGCCCTGATACTGCCCAGCATTGTCCAAGTAGAAACATATCATGAAATCCTGGACTCCTGGACCCCAATATCTTCTTCCATCACATCTTCCTATTTTGCATGCCACAGGGTGAATTACGAGACACTGAATGGGGGATGGATGGATGATGAAAGAAGGAAGTAAGAAGGATGGACAAATGAAGAGTTTGCATAAATTGGAGGGAAGACCTGAGAAATTAGATTTTTTAAAATTACCATTTTAATCCAGTTATACTAAATTACGGGAGTAGTGTGGGTTTCTTGCCCATTTCTAGTTCAGACCAGTAGCCTAACCAGTATGGTCTTCTCTCTCTGACACTGAGTTTGTACAGGCTTTGCAAAAATATGACATTAAAGGTGGATGTAATAGCTTGTGAGAGCCAATTGTTAAATATTGAGAAATTTCTGAAGCCAGTTGTTACTCTATTGGAAGCTTGAAATCCGATATGGAGGGTATATACAATGTGGAAATCAGCAAATGCTACAAATTAGAGTTGTTTTTTCCTTTGAGAGCCTGTTTACTAGCACATCATTGTTAAGTACTTCATAAAGCTCTGATCCAAAAAAACCCTAGATGTATTCTCAATATTTCAAACTTCCATAATAAACTGTTCATGATATATGATTCATGCATTTTTCCAAACTTTATTTGTATACTACTTCTTCAAGTTATCAGTTTAATAAGAGTACTTGCCATTTTGTAAATTACTGCTTCTTTTAATAAATTCTAAAAAATGATTTCACTGCAAATATCAGTAGGTAAACAAGCCATGTCCCCTGTCTCTATACAATTCATAATTTTATAGCCCTTGGTAAAATCTTTTCTCAGTCTTGGTATTTTCAAGCTGAAAAAGTCTATTTATTTTAGACTCTCCTTATATTGTTGTTTTTCCTCTTGGCTCTTTTTGGGCACTCTTCTCTGCACCTTTTCTATTTCAGTCTTTTCTCAAATGCTGCAATCAGAACTATTTGCTGTATTTCAGTTGCAGAAAAAAAATCTGCAGCATCCAGCAGAATGATGCATTTTACTCTTTACTTCTTACTTTTAACTAATATCCATTCATTTTCACAATAATAACAGCAGCAAAAAAAAAGGGGCTTCACCGAAATATAAAAATAACAAAATCCGAACATTTGAAAGGAGTTCAGTGGTTGAGGATTTTGTCTGCTCTGTACATCTGTACAGGAAAATAACCTAATTAGATTCTCAATTTCAGATTTATGAAAATAATATCAAAGTGTGGAAATCACTTAATAATTCTCCTTTTCCAATTTTCCTAAGCAGTCTATTTTTCCTAGTAAACATAGTAAACATTATCAGTGAAAATAAAATCTTTCTAGAAAATTAATATTAACAATATCAGATTTGTTAGCTTTATCTTTTAAGCATGTGCTGATTAACATTTATAACACTCTTGATTAAGGCAGATGACTGAGGCCAATTAATTCTGTATTTGCTTTGTAAGGCTATTCCATAAATATTTAAGCATCCTTTTTTAATCAAGCTTTATTTTCTGTGTTTACACTGTTGCCTTTCCCTTTCCAAGGGGGTAAAATAAAACCTCATGCTGGTATTAGTTGGAAAAGCTTCATTTCATCTCATAAATATACCTATGGTGTTTAACAGCAGCTGGACAATAGAGGTATTGAGCCCGGCTTTGTTTTTGTTTTTAAAATCTCCAACAATTTGCTGTCTTAAAACATTAAAACATAAACTAAATTACATGGTCAAGAAACTAGCAGAGACCAGAGGATCTGACATAAGTGCTATCCCCAAAGGCATTCTCATCAGCAGTCACAGCCCTGAAGCAGAAAAGTCTTCCCTAATTCAGCAAAGAAAAGGCCTCTGTTCTGTGTTGAAAATCAAGGCACTTTTCTTTTGTATAAGTAAAATGCTTTCAATTTTAGGAAAAGTCTTTAAGTCAAGAAACAACAGGCCATATGCTGCCCATACAGCACACACTCCTTGCACAAAAGTGCAAGATCTAAGGACACAAGCTAATTCTGCACAATGTGGGGCAGAGTTACCAGGGAAAGTCCAATCCAGAATTTCCCAAATTCTTTTCTATAAACCCATGTCTTTGGCAAGTTATTATAGAGAATATTCCACAAAAGGATTTTGTGGGCAAACAAACTTGGAAAACTCTGCGAGACCTAAAACAGGTATTTCAGAGCTTTTAATTGGTGAATATGCTTTTTGAATCACTAATGGACTGAGGCATACTATGCAGTTTTCTAATCACATTCGAATACAAGGCAGTTTGCTCTGAAAGTCTCCTTAGCTTTTGAAAGACAACAGTTTTTCAAGGAATGTTTTTGTGAAATGCTGGTATTATGTTTGCTATTGCTGGTCTCTCATTTTTTTCCAGTCAAACTAGGATGACTTGAGTTTATCTAAGCATCTAAGCAAGGCAGAAATATTTTCCTAAATCTGGTTCCCTGCAGCTTGCAGGCAGGGGGGAAAAGTTATGTGCAAGTTCATTTCTTGATTTTTGGCCCTTTCTAACCTGTAGATAAATTATGTTGCCATTTATTATTTGTTCTATTAAGTAAATCGATATATTTCCCTAAAGGCAGATATTCTGTTTCTGATATTTTCCTTAAGAGAACTGCTGAAAACGTTCAGATAAATAAACAAAGTCAGATAAAGCAGAGGTGCTTAAATTGGATCATTTTAGCTGGTGTTATAATGTAAACTAGCTTTTCATTTGAAAAGAGAGCTATGGAATGATGCTAAATAAAACATGACATTTCATAATTCTTCTATTTACATGTTCCCAGCACATGAAGGAAACAAAGTCACCTTGTCAAAAAGATTCAGTATTCTTACTAAAATGGATAGAAATCTGGACACGCTGTTTTCTAAATATTTACCCACTTTAATAGGTGGAGCTGAATTTTGAGCAAGAAATGCTTTTTCTTCTTCACAGGGTAGGTGGTTGACTTCTAAAAATTCTGAAGGTGCTGTTGCAAATTCGGGCTTTATTTTTCCATTAGGGTGGGTAAACATTTCAGTTAACACCCAAATGGCGTGCACTGCTCGTTCATGACCATTACGCTTGGTCCATGATTATTTAAAGATTCTTTGCCTGGATAATGACTCCCTTTAACCAACAATAAGTCTCTAGTACGTTTGCAATGCTTTAAGCCATTGGAGAGAGCATCACAGTGTCTGCAGGGCTCTACCTGCCCTCCTCTGGTTATCAGGCGTCACTCCAGCACACTCAGGAAACAAATTCAGCTCACAGGTAACTTATTTTGGATGAGGGTTTAGGAAGAACTTCCAGGGCAGAAAATATTTTACACCATGTGTCTCAGGAGGGAGAACCAAATTGAAGACTTGCTGAGCTTAAACCATAGAGGATGGAGTCCTGAATAGAAAAGCAAAGTCTAAACCATGTAATGAGAAAAGGCCAATCAGACAAATCAAATAGCTTTTTTTTTAATCAGCCCTATTCATTCATCTTTTTTCTTAGCAGACTAACATTTATCCTAAAATAATGATGAATTTAAGCATAGCCCAGGTTGAGTATTTTTTTCTTTATATCTCCTCTAAATTTTCTTTCCCTCCTTGACAATCAGGTGAATAAATTATTTTTTGCACATGTTATATTTCACAATTTAAAAAAAGAAGAAAACGGACCAGAACATCAAAGCCTTATGCTACTTTCTAGTTCCTGCTACTAAATATTATCAGAGAATGAGCATCAACACCAAATTCCTCTAGTAATTTCAGTAATAAACTTCCTTGAACATAGTTCATATCATTAATGCTTCCAAAATTCTCTAAAGAAAGGGCTTATGGACAAAAACTTTCATCATGTGGTGAGGGAGGAGTATGTCTCAGAGACTGTTTTGAAGCTATGTTTATTAATTTCTGGACTGCATGTTATATACAATAAACAGAGTAAAGTCTTCAAAAGTTGCTGTCACAAAATCAGTCTATCCATTTCAAAAATAGCATTATTGTTGTCAGAACTATTGCTTTTTTTATTATTAGAGCTAGCCCAGAAATGTTGTGGTAGTTGTTGAAGTTGTCCCTGTCATGTCACATCTTAATAGCCACTGTTAATACCTAATTCTATGCTACAGAAGGTCATATTATAAAGTGTGTGTACCATTAATCTGTGCATTAAACTTTAGTGGATACACACTGATTGTAGAGCTTATTTAGACTTCCTAAATAATGTAAATTAAAAAATGGTTAAGAAGTAACTTCAAACGAGCCTTGGATCTAAATCCTGTGTTATTTCCGGCAACTTTAACTTCCCCAAGACTCAATATTCTCATCTAAACAATAAGGGTAACAGATATTTTCACTTTGAGGATTGAGAGAACTCACATTAAGCACTTAGCCCATAATTAATGATTCAACAAATCTTAGCTTCCGATTAATAATAAAAACAACAGAAACAAAAAAAAAATCAAACTGTTGACTCTTAATGCCACCTTCCTCTCCTACCAATGATTTTGAACCTTTATATTTTCGTGTGAATGACCACATCATTTATTTTCTCCATCTATAACGCTACTTCTCTACTGGTTTCAGAGACCATGTATCTAGTCCACAATGTACTTTATCTATCATCCATCAAATAGCTCACTCATCCTGCTCAATCCATTCTTATTTCAAAATCCATTCACTTCTACTAGCTGGTCTCCTTATGATATCCACAGCTGGGCTGAACACCGTGTATAATGGGAAAAAATACATCTTTGCAGTGACAAGTTGTATATATCTAAACTATTGATGACCAGAGTAAAATGAATAGCTATTAGGAGTCAAGAACTCATACCCCATCAAAGCAATGAGGAACCCAACATGATGTGCACTTTATGTACTAAAATAACTCCAGCTATATCTTGAATTTCCACTACCATTTTCTCTTTGCCCTCTATCTTGATCTATTTAATTTTCATCCTGTTGTATAACTTATATAGAAAACTGTCCCTCATGTATATTTTATGTAAAAATATTTAGGAATTAGTTACCAGATAACTAATTTGAGACTCATTTCTTTTTTTTTAATTGTGAAATATAACATGTGCAAAAAAATAAAATTTAAAAAGCCATACTTTTCAAAGTAGTTACAGGGCAAGTAGTTATAGATTTCAAAGTTTGGTACAGGTTACTGTTCTTTGTTTTCAGGGTTTTCCTTCTAGCTGCTCCATATCACTGCTACAGAAGGTGTCACAGGCTGACTCTTGCTCTTATGTGAGCATTTCTGAGCTGATAAGAACTTCCACAGCTAGTCCCCACCAATCACAGCTTCCTTGATACAGGCAAGGGCTCTCCTGAAGGTGTCTGCTGCTCCAGCACCCTCAGCCTTGGCATCCCACATTCCTTTCTGCTGAGGTTACTTCACCCTGACCTTCTCCAATAGGACCTTTTAAAAAAAAATGTCTCCAGGCAAGCATGTAGATAAATCACACTTTTCTCTATCATCAGGACTATAGTTACTTCCTAAAAGCTGTCCCTTTTTAGCAACTATAGGAAACCTCACGTAGATGTCTTTTGCAGGTGTGAATCAGTTTTAAGTAGTTGGTGCTTCCAAAACTCATACTAATTGCCAGAGGCTGGAGGAGGTTGTGAATTTGAACCCATACAACTCATGTCCATCCTGCTTAGACTGTTTCTTCCATATGGAGTGTGTATTGCAACCAGTCACACTGATTTAGATAAAAATTCTTAGGGCCTGGGCTGTTACATGAATGACCTGGAGTTTTCAGCAGAAAGGAATGTGCTAAGCTGCTGGAATGCAATATACCAGAGACAGCTACAACTTTTATAAAGGGAATTTAATAAGTTACAAGTTTATAGTTCTAAACCTATGAAAATGACCAAACTAAGGCATCCAGCAAAAGATACCTCAATTCAAGAAAGGTCAATGGGTCTGAAACACCTCTGTCAGCTGGGTAGTCATGTGGCTGGCATCTACTGGTCCCTTGTTCCTGGGCTCTGTTGCTTTTAGCCTCTGTTCCTATAGGGGTTCCTCACTTTGCTTCTCCAGGGCTGGCTAACATCTCTTGGCTTCCCTTGGCTCTCTCCAGGTTCTAGCTTGCTTAACATCTCATGGGAAGGTACACAGCAACATATGCTGGGTTCCAAGCATCTTCAAACACCCATGTATCTGTCCTCTGAAGCAACTGTTCTCCAGGTGTCCACATTTGCTCTCTCTGTCGGTTCTCTCCAAAATGTTTCCTCTTTTAAAGTACTCTAGTAAGCTAATCAAGACCCACCTTAAATGGGTGGAGTCACATCTCATCTAATGAAAAGGTCATATCTATAATTGGGCATGCCACATCCCTGTGGAGATAATCTAATCAAAAGTTCCTGCCCTACAGTATTGGAGAAGGGTTAAAAGAAACGGCTGCCCCCACAAGATTGAATCAGGATTAAAACATGGCTTTTCTGGGATACCTGATACTTTCAAACCAGCACACCTGCCAAAGCTGGAGGGAGAGAGAACTTAAAACTCTGAAGTTTGGATTGAGGATCATATAAGACAGGGCATATTCATAAAAAACATGAGAAAATTTTGTGATGTAAGGACTAGAGGACTTTTGACTAAGAGTGGGCAGAGATGTTCAGCAGTCTGACAGATTTCATTCAGGGGTAGGGATAGAACTAATCCCAGAGTATGGTTAGGAAGGCAATGAGACAGAAGAAGGTTGCTGTCTCTTGCATTCTAAGAAGTTCTGCTCTTTCAACATAATGGTTGAGCACTTATATATCAATTATATTTAATATGAGATGGATAGATTTTTACATATTTGATGTGAGGTGGGGTGGAACCTCTAAGATCAGAAGGGCCTAGAGCCTAAAGAATTTCTTTTCAAATCATTCTAAGTCAGAATGTGATGGTATAGGAGCAGAATGCTCATCCTGCCCAGCTACATGCCCTTGGACAGGACACTGCAGGTATATTGGCCCCTTCCTCTTGGTCAAGCTTCTTTAGGTGAGAATGATGACTTCCAATATTAAAAAGTTACCAGAAATGTGCTATTTTTAATTATGATTAAAGTACTTTTCACTGGACTGTAAAATGCTTAATTGAGGATTAACATACAGTTTTTGATAAGGAATTATGGTCAAATAAGAAATAGATGTGAAATTTCAATTTCACATCAATTTCTTTGCCTTTGCAAGGTATATTTGCTGTTGCTAAGGAACCAAATTTCAAAGCCATGGCTATCTAGCAATACCATATGTGTATAATGCCAGAATAATTATGTGATAGCTACTATGAAAACCATAAATCATGGACATTAGAAATAAGTAAAAAGTTTAATTAGATTGCCTACTATAACTACAATATAAGGTTTCATTCTTCACTGGAATGAAAGGTCCATGATGAGAGGGTCCTTTGTGTGACTTTGCCACTCCTTCTCCCAAGACTGTACAACTCTTACACGTAGTAGGTGCACAAAAATAATTGTTGAAGGAATAATGATGTGTTTCCCCATTAGTTACTCAAAAGCAGAATAAAGTCTATAAAGCTCAAGGTCAGTAATTCTCTTAGGAAAAGAAATTGGATGCCTGTAAGATAATTATAAAATGGAAATTTTGCACTTAATAATAGTATCAGTTTCCAGTTTTCCAAAATGCATTGATAATAGCCAAATCTTTTGGAAATCAGTTAACAGTGTCACTTGGATTTTGTTTCTTATAAAGTACTTCTTTCTGAAAACATAGCTTAATAACATCAGAGTACACTGAAAAAACTATTACTTTATTTAAGAACTTTACTATATATGAGACTAGAAAAAGTAACTGATCTCTTTGAGGCTCAGTTTCCCATGTCTTAAAATAAAGAAGTTTTTCCTTATAATTTGGTTTTATGTGCCTGTTGTGATGGTTTTATGTACCTGTTGTCCCTCTATCATTACCCTGACTTATCAAAATATCTATTTCATTTCTGCTTTCCCGATGATGTAAAACATCAGTTGATAGCATTTAACAGTTGTTTTCATAAAATATCATATGTAATCACACAAAGTGAACTCCACAAATACTAATGTCATGATTCTCAGCAGAGGCTTAAATTATTTCATACACCTTTTTTTTTTTTTGCATTTGTTCATAAATCTGTTACATACTGCAAATATTCCACAAAACTGGTAAGTTTCTTGTATCATTTTTATATCTCATTGTTATATTTGATGGTTTCATGTCTTCAAATATTAACTTGTTACCCTGGTTCATTAATGAAGATATCTGTGCTGGTTTGAAACTATTCTGTATCCCAGAAAAGCCACGTTCTTTTTCCTAATCTAGTCTTGTGGGGCAAACCTATTGTTTAGGTTGGAACCTTCTGATTAAGCAGTTTCTCAGCCCATTGAAAGTGGGTCTTAATCCACTTACTGGAGTCCTTTAAAAGAGAATCATTTCAGAAAAAGCCCAGAGCCAACACAGACAGAGACATTTAGAGATGCAGAAAGAAAATGCCCCAGGGGAAGCTGTTTGAAACCAGAAGCCAAAGGATGAGCAAATGCCAGCCATGCAGCTTCCCAACTAACAGAGATTTTCCAGACACCATCGGCCTTCCTTGAGTCAAGGTATCTTTCTCTGGATGCCTTAGTTTGGACATTTTTATGGCCTTAGAACTGTAAACTTGTAACTTAATAAATTTCCTTTATAAAAGTCAACCCATTTCTGGTATATTGAATTTTGACAGCATTAGCAAACTAAAACAATATCCAATGCAATATGTTTAAGTGGTCACTACAGTTTGCTTTTGGAAATGCTTCTCACCTCAGCAGGTTGACATTCACCTTGTAAAAGAAATATTTAACTTCAGTCAGTTTTCAGCAAAAGCAAGAATGCTTAGAAGCAAACTAATTTTAATCTTTAGCTAACATTTTCTGGTATACTGTATCAAGTGATATAGTAAAGCCCTGATACACTCCGTCTGCTGCTATATTCTCTTCATCTGCTATGTAATTTTATAAAATAATAGAGATCAAGTTTGTCTGGCATAATAAACTCTGTGATTTTAGCCATTTGTTCTCCTCCAAGTACTTGCAGATTTCTTTTTTTTTCACTTTTATTTTCAAATCATGACACACCAGACATATTTTGATCAGAGCATATATTCTCCAAGTACTGCCACATCTCAATCTTTATGGCTTCTCTATGAAGGTAATAAGTAATTCCTTACTATTTTGGAATTCAGACTTACTCCTTCCATATTCCTTTTACAGTCTACATTTGCTCAACTGTAAAATTAGGTGGACCAACATCCATAAAACTTGAAATATCATTTTGATAAGCAACTTTTTCAGGTAGTTCAGGAGTTGTCAATACTCTCACATTTAAGAAACATTCTGTGATTGTGGAGAGGAGAAAGAATGGGCTTGGAGGCCACTGACTTGCTTTGAAAATCCCAGATCTATTAATTAAGCAAATTTGAACAATCAAACCATGAAATATTTCTGAATTTACATCTTCTCATATATAGAACAGAAATAGTAATAACAACCTTTCAGAATGAAGTGAATACCAGTTAAAATATTTAAACGTATGTGGCAGAGAATTACAGTTAATTATCAAACTAATGCACATGTTTTCAGTTCCTTTGCCTCCCCAAATTTTGAGTTAACTGACAATAAATGACATAAAATAGCATAATCCCCACAAGGGCAAGGAGAATGACAGTAGGCCATAATAACAGATGAAAGATTTCAGATGTGGTCGTATCTGCTCTGGGCTTCTGACCCATTAATGCCTGTGGGTGGCTGGGGGGTGAGGGATTAAAAAAGAGAGATGTTTCATAAACTCTGAGTGATTTGAGATAAAGAAGAATATAGAAAACTAAACAAAGGAAAAACTTGAAATAATAGATATTAACTCCAAGAAAAATAAAAAAGTAGTACAAAATGAAATGTAATCAAAGTATAAAACAACTCAAACTTATGTTTATATACACAAAGCTTAATGATGCAAATGCTGACTACAGATTTCTATCCGAAAGGGACAGATAATTATATGTGAAAAATGGGAGGAAAAGGATGGATGGGGACAGTGGGAGTTAGGAATGGAAGAAAGTTAAATCTTAACAAATTATTGTAGAAAGCCACTTTAGAAAACTAAAGAAATAATAGCATAAATAGTAGATTTTGTTAGCTGTCATTTTGTAAGTTTTACTTTGTTCCACATACATACTGATAATACCAAAAGAAATCTCTAATGGAATTGAAAGTCACTTCCAAGGGAGGGATGGAATAAGTAACTGCTCATTTGCATTATAATCCTTGCTGTACTATTTATCTTTCAAATTATATATGAATTACTTTGAAATATATATTTATAAAATAGCCTTACAGATGCATGGTAATTCTCTTTGAATTGTCCCTCAATAAATTTTTGTCATCTTAATAAATGTCACTTGGTTAACATTAAATTAATATGATTGAGTTAAAACTGCACAGCAACATAAAAGAAATATAACTAATGATCCTTTCACTAATGTCCAAAGTCAGATTCTCATGGAAATAAAATGGTGGATGTGCTGGTTTGATAGGATGTATGTCCCATAGAAAAGCCATGTTTTAATCAAAATCCCATTTCATAAAAGTAGAATGATCCGTGTTCAATATTGTATGTTTGAAACTATAATCGGATCGTCTCCCTGGATGATGTGATTTAGTCAAGAGTGGTTGTTAAACTGGATTAGGTGACGACATGTCCCCACCGATTTGGGTGGGTCTTGATTGGTTTACTGGAGTCCTAACAAGAGGAAACATTTTGGAGAAAGAGATTCAGAGAGAGCAGAGAATGCTGCAGCACCACGAAGAAGAGAGTCTACCAGCCAGCGACCTTTGGAGATGAAGAAGGAAAACACCTCACGGGAAGCTTCATGAAACAGGAAACCAGGAGAGAAAGCTAGCAGATGATGCCGTGTTCGCCATGTGCCCTTTCAGATGAGAGAGAAGCCCTGACTGTGCTTGCCATGTGCCATTCCACTTAAGAGAGAAACCCTGAACTTCATCGGCCTTCTTGAACCAAGGTATCTTTCCCCGGATACCTCTGATTGGACATTTCTATAGACTTGTTTTAATTGGGACATTTTCTCGGCCTTAGAACTGTAAACTAGCAACTTATTAAATTCCTCTTTTTAAAGGCCATTCTGTTTCTGGTATATTGCATTCCAGCAGCTAGCAAACTAGAACAGTGAATATCTCTCATTGTATAAATACCTTTATAAAAAGTTGAAAACCAGAGCTCATATTCAGTAATCTTCATCGAGGTCATCTTGAAGGTGTCTTCTAATGCTCTGAGCTCAGATAGTATAAAACATTCTGATACATGTTTCTTGTCAACTATTGGGACAGTATGCCTAGTACATCAATGTTTATAGGACCACAGGGTAAAACCTCAACCATCTAAAATACTTGGGTATCAGAATCCACCAACCCCGTCCCCCACAACAAAGAGATCTGTTTCATTGGGTTAATTTTATGAAGCTCCACTTGAAGGTGGGAAGGGTAACATTCCCCAGGGAGAATGCTAGAGGAAAAGTCACCACGGGAGATTGGCTCACTGCCAGCCTTGTGTGAAGTGGGAAACTTGAGGCCCCAGAGGAGAATCCCTCCAATAGGAAGGCGTTTTGGGGGACAGAACTCGTGTTCTTAAAGAGGCCCTTTGGTGAAGGGTTCAGAGATGAAGAAGGATAGTTACTAGATATTTCCCTGTAGTGTGCAATTTAAAAACTTATCTTGAATGCTCTGGACAAAATATTTATAAAATGTGCATTATTCACTAATGCATGGAGGCATTGGGCTTTCTCCTCTGTGACGATGGCAAAGTGCTGTCCCCAGCTTCCTTAGTAAGGAAACTAGAGCTCCCCATTTGGTCCTATGGTTCGAATTAAACCTGTCATCCTGGAGTCAGGAATTGTAGTACTGCCTATCATTCTCGAAGAGTCCAGAATTGGATGAAAATTGTAAGGTCACCCCACTCGAAAAACAATGGTTAGGACAGAGTTGAGGCAGCCCATAAGAGGTTTTGTGAAAACAAATATATATATTTTTTTACGCAGCTAATTTCTTATCTATAAGGACATTCTAAAAATATTCCAACGCACACTGATACATTTTAAATAAAGTGAACCAAAGCAGTGACCCTCTCCTCGATAGCTGGGGTCAACAATGGGAACAATAACCGTTGACATATGCTGAGAATTTGATGGACATTAGGTTGATGCAGGGCAACAGATAATTCATTGATGGTTAATGAACTTCATTTTGGAAAAAAGATGCCTTGCTGTCAACTTGATCTTTGCTCATTTGCTTCCTTCATACAAAAGTGAGTTAAGTGTGCAGCCATGTGACCTCCTGGGTAATATAGCATGGCTACATTTCTCCCTAATTAATTAGCAAATTGAAGGTTGAAGCAATCTTTTTCTGAGCAATAGGAAATGCAAAGATGTGTGCTCTGTGTTTTTCACACTCGCCTCTGTCTAGGAACCATTTGTTATTTTTGCTCAATTAATGCAACCCCTCAATTTATTATACTCTTGAGTCTCACTTCTACTCTGGTTAACAGGTGTGAAGATGGAAGATCCTTTGCCCTTTCAAGGGTTTGTCAGGTGATATTGAAACTGTTCTCCAAGCACATACAGCTCAACTTTACTTATAACTGAATATCAGACACAAGTGAGTACAAGAACTGGATGTCAGATGCCATAACAAGAGTAAATTCCAACATGTTAACTTCCAGGAAAGAGGATGTGGAGAGAATCATATTACCACTTGCTCTTCATCCTGTAATCGTATCAAAAACCTGACTAAAGAGGCCAAAGAGAAACAAAGACAGAGAATGAACTTTTACCAGCACTGAAACCAAGAGTAATACTGACTTCCTATCACAGATATGCTGTGTGAGCCTAAGCAGAGAAAATCACAGGACACTGCACAGAATTCACCTTCCTAAGAGAGCAGGAGGATGCTGCAGTAGGCAATCACAGGACATTCTGTAAATCTCTTATGCTGAACAAGCAAATGCTAGTGATAATGACCCCTCTCCAAGCTACAGGTTAGAGGCTTTAGTAGCCAGACCAGAAGCGGGAGGAGCAATTCTTTCTTGTTCTTCGTTGTTAGCTAAATAACTGATGAACTGCAAGCGATGTTTGAAGGATAACCCTGCTCATGTAGGATCTGAAGTCTGGAAGCGTAAGTGGCACTGAAGAGAGTCAGGGCTCAAATTAACCAGCTGTTCACCCACTCAGCTGCGAGATCAAGGGTGGAGGGTAGGTCTATAGCATAAACAGCACACTCGATGGAAAGTATAACTTGATTCCTAATCAACGTGCCCACTAGCCAGGACAGTCAACATAGCTTTGTGGACTTAGACCCAGTGCAGTGGATGCAAATTACCTGGATAAAAACAGAAAATCTCCTACAAACCCTACCTTTTGCACCTGTCCAGGTTCCTGAGCCTCTGACTAACCATAATGTAATTATGCACTGGCTAACCCTCCTGCTTTAAAGATAGAATTGTAAGTGCAAATTAAAACAACACTGAAATATCACTTTTCACTTACGTCATTGCCAAGATGAAAAACATTGATAATATCCAGCTTTAATGAGGTTGTGGGGGAAGTCACCTCTGATAGGACTATAAACTGCCAAAAAAAAAAAGCCTTCCTGGAAAGTAATTTGGAAATGTGTTTCCACATTTCAAATGCATGTGCATTGACCCAGCAATTAATTCAACACCTAAAAATACACACTAATAATCAGACAAGTGTTCAAAGACATAGTATAGAATATTCCATTGCTAATAGCGAATTCTTAGAAATGCAAAATTGTACAACAATAGGGATCTGGAAGCATTATAGAACACCATATGAAGGAATACACTGTAGTCATGAAAAATAATTGTATATGTCTAGATTTAGTTTTAGGGAAAAAAATCTGCAATGTGTTAGAAGTGAAAAAGCAAGCCACAAACAGCTGTCTGTGGATCATATTCATTGAGGAAAAAGTTTGTAAAACTACAGCAAAATATATGTGGCAGCTATCCTGGCTTGTGGATTTATGAGAGTTTTCACTTCTTTACAAAACTATGTATTGTCAGAAGATTTTACGAGGAAGATTTAATGCTTTTATAGTATAAAATGTGGATAATTTCACATCATACATACCTTTTTTTTTTTTTGCATGGGCAGGCACTGGGAATCGAACCTGGGTCACTGGCATGGCAGGCGAGAACTCTACCTGCTGAGCCACCATGGCCCACCCCGCACATACCTTTTGAATGTTCTGTACTTTCATTCATTAGGTGTTGGTATACCCAAAAACTTTTGTAATCAAAATCAGACTTTTATACATAAACTGATCAATATTTTTATATCCTACTGACATGTAACAGCTTAGTTTACTTTAAATTTTTTTATTAGATAAGTTGTGGGTTTACAAAATGCAGGGATACATAAAATGCAGGATTCCCATACACCACCCTACCATCAACACCTTGCATTGGTGTAGAAAATTTGTTAAAACTGATGACAGCACTTTTTTATAATTGCACTATTTTTTAAGCAGTAGTTAGCTTCGTTACAATTGATGAAAGATTATTAAAATCATACTATTATCTATCATCCATATTTTAAATTAGTGTATTTTTCCGTATATCCCTCTATTATTAACACTTAATATTAGTATTGTACATTTGAAATAATGCATGAAAGATCATTCTTATACTTGTATTATTAACTAGAGACCGTTGTCTCCAAAACGGTTCACTATGTTGTACAGTCATAATGTTTTATTATTTTTAACTTTTATTCTAATACCTCCTAAAGTTCCCCCCTTTTAACCACATTAATACATATAGTTCAGTGCTGTTGATTAACTTGACAATAATGTGCTACTAAAATTACCATCCATTTCCAAACCCTACCATCAACCTAAATAGACATTCTATTCAAGTCGAGTATCAATTCCCCATTCTCTAACTCCAGTCTATCTCTTGGTAACCTATACTCCAGATTCTAATTCTATGAGTTCACTTATTATATTTAGTTCTCATCAGTGAGATCATACAATAATTGTCTGTTTTGTGTCTGGTTGATTTTACTCAACATGTCCTCAAAATCCATCCGTGTTGTTATATGTATCAGGACTTCATTCCTTTTTATGACTGGATATTATTCCGTCATATGTATTTACCACATTTTGATTATCTACTCATCAGTTGATGGACACTTGGGTTGCTTCCATCTTTTGGCAACTGTGAATGCCATGAACATCAGTGTGTAATGTCTGAGTACCTGTTTTCAGTGCTTCAGTGGATATATACCTACTAGTGGGATTGCCAATTCATAGGGTAATTTTATGCTTAGCTTCCTGAGGATACAGTAGTATTGGGTTTTGCCTTTACCCTTTTAGTTACCCTTTCTGATAATCTTCATTTCTTTTTGTTTTTTACTCTTCATTTCTTCACATTACTCCAAGTCAGTCTTTCTTGTTCTTTCATTTCAACATGCAGAATACCCTTTGTAATTCTTGTAGGGTAGGTCTTTTGTGACCAAACTCTCTGTTTCTGTTTATTGGTATTTTAAACTCTCCCTTTTTTTATTTTTTATTTTTTGGTACATGGTCTGGGAATCGAACCCGGGTCTCCCACATGGAAGGCGAGCATTCTACCACTAAACCACCCGTGCACCCCTCTCCCTCAATTTTGAACAGTTTTGCTGGATAAAGAATTCTTGGCTGGCAGTTTTTCTCTTTCAGTTCCCTAAATATATTATACTACTCCATTCTTGCCTCCATGGTTTCTGATCCTAATTAAGCATTCAGTCTTATTGTGGTTTCCTTGTATGTGATGAATTGCCTTTTCTTGCTCCTTTCAGAATTCTCTTTTTATCTTTGGCATTTGGCATTTGGATTAGTTTGTGTCTCAGGGAAGGTCTATTAGGATTTACTCTGTTTGGAGTACATTGCACTTCTTGGAAATGTATATTTAAGTCTTTAAAAAGAATTGAAAAACTTTGGGCCAGTATCTCCTCAAATATTCCCTCTGCCCCTTTTCCTTTCTAGCTTCATGCTGTCACTCAAATCCCTGAGACACTGCTCACCTTTTCCTGTTCTTTTCTCTATCTGTTCTGTCTGTGAGATTTCGATTGTCCTGCCTTCTAGTTCACTGTTTTCCTCTTGTCTTTTCAAATCTGCTGTCATAGGACTTTAGTGTATTTTTAATCACTTCTATTGTGACTTTCATCTCTATTTATACTTTCAAATTCTTCTTTATGGATACACAATGTCTTCCTAATATCCTTTATTTCTTTATGCATATTTTCCTTCATATCCTTAAGTTGATTTGGAAGATTTCTTGAACATCTTTGATTAGTTCCAAATTCTGTTTCCTTGGAAATTCTAGTTTGCTCCCTTGATCAGACCGTATCTTCCTGTTTATTGGTATTAGCTTGTACTTTTTTACTAATGTCTAGGCATCTGACTACCTTGATGAGTTTATTTTGAAGGTCAGCCTCTCTCTCTCTTGCCTAGGGTTTTATTATCAATTGGCTTTGTGTCAAGGCTCTTCTTTGATGCTTAGTCCATCTTATTCTAGACTTTTAGAATAGCTCATGCTTTTTTGATCAGATTTTTTCAGCTCTTCTTCATCTGATTCTTTCTTGGCTATATTGTACAATTATTGAGACTGCGCTTTTTGTATAATTGTTTCACCTCCAGGAGAAAGCTTCCTTCTTCTGTTCCTTCTCTGGGAATTGGGTCTGTTCTGTTTCTTTTTCGTGCAGAATTTTCTCCCCAGCTCCTATTATTTATTTCAATTCTTATTCTCTGTCATTCATTGTCCCATTTTCCTTGCATTTTTGAGTTCTGGGAACCCCCTATCTTACAAGCAGTTCAATTTAATTCCTCCCCCCATTTTTTCCCCTCTCCCTTAGGCTTTTATGCCTCTAGTTTCTTCCCTGTTAGGGTATACATCCCCAGGGAACCAGGAGGGGTCAATCCAGAAAGGTAGGTCACTCCAGAAAAGTCCGTTTTGCATTTAGTGGTCCAGCGGTCCAGTCAAGAGAAATTGAATTGAGTGAGTACACCGCTTTCCAGCCTCAGCTTCTCCTTTTTCATTTTTTCCCCTGGGAGTCCTTATGTGTGCAGCATTCCCAAATGACTAGAGTTCTATCCTAGGTCTCTGCAGACTTGGGACCCGATGCCTGAATACGCATGGGGTTATAGCATGCTTCTGCAAGTAGCTCTAAAGTCTGTGACCATGGTTGGAGGGAGGGATGATGGCTTCTTTGTCTCTGAGGGACTCCCAAGCTAGGCATGACCATGTGAGAGCTTCAGTATTGGTGGTGTCTTTCTCCAGTCTCTACTGTTCTCCAAAGTTTGGAGGAAGTGGGATTTGATTCCACTTGCTTTCCTTTTATTCACTGAAAATCTGGGGAGATTTTTTTCAGGGAATGTTTTATGTCACCCTGTTGATCCCACAACTCGCATAACAGCTCAGTTTAAAAGAATCTCACGGTCTGCCTGAACAGCAGTATTTGAGTAATTATTTGTTTGAATTTGTCCTTTACTTTATAAAATTCAGTGGAAGACAGAAAATGAACATACTGATAAAGTTAGGACAGATAATTTTTACAAAATTGTTACAATTGAGATTAAAATAGAAATCATGATACATAACAAACATGAAATCTAAAGACTCAGTTAGATCTGCACTGGCCGCAAGTCAGCCAGCTACTTTAAAGGATGAATTAGCTGACCTACACTCCCCATAGCCCCTTCCAAAACTTGGTGTCATAGCTCTGGCTGACCATAAAACCATGTGGCCCCACTTGTATCCCCCACCACACACCGACCACACATATACACACAGAGTTGACCGACCACTATTCATTTGGGCTACCGAGAATCTCTCTCCAGGGATTTGGAACCAAGTCAAAGCAATTGAAGTTGGTTCCTCTTGGATGAGTTGAAAAAATACATTGGGATTACGATGGCCCTTTTCTACCTGGACACTAAAAGAGAAGAGATGGAGACAATTTCTATCCACAAAGAGAAAAAAGCTGGCATTTTATTTTAACAAGTTTTCTCACTATGCTGACTATACTTTCCTGCTTGGTTTCTGGAGGATACCATGTATTTGTTTCCATAAAGTCTCCTTTTGACTTAAGTCAAATTTGTGTGCCTTCCTACTATTTACAACTGACTAATCTGTGGGGGGCAGCCTGTGAAATGGCCCCCCAATGATCTCAAACTTTCGGTGTTCACACCTGTGTGTAATATAGTCTCCTTGAATATGGACTGGACTTATGGGCATGCTTCTGATGAACAGGATATGGTGGAAGTAATGGACCCTAAGTGATGGGCTGTATTGGCTTCTGCCTTAGGCTGTCTCCCTCTTTCTCTAACTCTCTGTCAGTTCAGCCACCTTGTAGAGAAGTCCAAGATATCTTGCAGCAGGGGCTTGAAGATGAGTGGTAACATAGAGGAGGACTTGGGCACCCCAGTCAGCCATGACACCAACTTCCAACCATGTAAGTGAACATCTTGGAAGTAGATCCTTCAGCCCTACTCAAGGCTACAGATGATACAGCCCCAGGCAACAGGTGAACCATACCTCATAAGAGACCCTGAACCAAGTCCATCCAGGTAGGCTGCTCCCAGAATCCTGACCAAAATAAACTGTAAGATGATAATGCTTGTTATTTAAGCCATTAAATTTTGCAGTAACTTCATATGCTACAATGGATAGCAAATACATAACCCCTTATTGAAATAAGTCTATGTTTCATTGTGGGACAAATGAACAAAATTAAACAATATGGATGAAGAGTTGGAAAGATAACATTGAAAATTATGTTGAAAATTTAAGGTCTAAATAGGAATTCCATTTTTTTTAAGTTCTCAGGGAAAATACTTCTTTAGAATGTTAAAATCTAATGTTCCCCTTTCATACATCTGACTGACATATTTTCACAAAGAATTCATTACTTTTTAAATGGAGAACTACATAAAACTATTTTCATTTTGAAATATATATACAGTATATAATGAGCCAACTATATCAAGAATTTTTTTAGCAATATTTCAAGATTAAGGAAAACACTGATCTGTAGGCAGTATTGGTGAGCTGTGAGCAATGAATAAATTTATTGAATTAATAAATCAGCAAATGGATAAATTCTCCAACAATAACTGGTTCTTCAATTCTATGATTATCCATTTATATGCCAGTTTTTTGAGAATCCCTAATTCTAAACCAATCTTTTTATGATAGATCCTCTAAACCTATATGTAAAACACATACCTTAAAAAGATCTGAAAAGTCAATGGCCTGAGGTGGACATTATACTGACCTTAATGGAAATATGGTTGAGGAAAACCAAAAATTATCATAAAGCAGTAAGTTTTTTTTTTCTTTTTCATTTTAATTTCCTTTTGAGAGACTCACCTGTTGTTCTAATGCTAAAAAATTCAGTGTCCTGAGGTAGCTTGAAAATAACTCCACCTCTGATAGCAAAGGATGTCAAATTGTTAGGGATGTACTTTGGAATAGCAGGACCACAGAACCATATTTCTTGACAGATCCTTGAAGAATAAAGCAAGGTAGGGTGGGCAACGGTGACTCAGTGGCAGAAATCTCGCCTGCCATGCCGGAGACCCGGGTTCAGTTCCCGGTGCCTGCCCATGGGGGGAAAAAAAAAGACTAAAGCAAGTAAGAACAGTTAAAGAATAGGGAGCTAAGTATCAGAACAGATATGTAAAGAAAGATTAAATGGAAATCTCGGCTTCAGAATAACAGCTGCAGCAAGCTAGCATTAGAAAAAATGACAGTTCATGGAAGGCAATCAACAAGAAACAAACAAATGCCTAAATGCCTGGGAGAAGGAAAGTGTCAGAACATCCAGTGCCTAGTGGTGGAACATCCAAACAGAGTAAAGAAAAATCTCTGAAAGCTCCAAGCCACAGAAGTCAAAACAGGTAATAATAACAGATTATGGAACCTGACAGAAGAGCCATGAGAAAGGGTCATTTCCTTATCATCTATTTGAGAAAATAAGAAGATGGAATATGGGAAAGTTAGGGAAGAGGATATAAATCACACTCATTAGGGGTGCTTTTAATTGATTCTTTAAAAATGTTTGACATAAAGCTCAAGAATTTTACTGCGGTTGCTATATAGTTTATGCATTTTGTTCTCAAAAAAAAAAAAAACCTTTTTTATTTAGTATCTCAATTTAGAGCTCTGGTCTATTGTTTGGAACAAACATCCTGGAGCCCCAAGAATATCTGACTGATCTACTGGGTGCTCCAGTGATAACCAGGCAAAGACAGGCTGTGGCAAATGGTGTCAACCTGGCATTCAGCCCATTAACCCCTGCTGGGTAGCAGAAAGGGATGGTGAAATTGGGATTCAAGCTTGTACTCTCTCAGCCTCATGTAAATGTGTGATACGATGGAAACTAAAGAATAGTACAAAGATTTTGCTCCCTAGTCACCAATATCTCAACCAAAGTTTCTCATCTGAACCAAGAAACACATAAAGTTTATTTAAATGTCTATTTTCTCAATATCCCCTGAAATAGTGTATGAGTACCTTTGCAGATGTAAAGGTGATAAGTGAATCTGTTAGAAACAACAGAATTCAGCTGGTGGTCAACCTGAAGGTAACTAAACATAAAAATTGTGAGCTGCTACAGCTAAAAATAAACGTCTATAGTGAAATCCATGTTGAAGCCAAACTGGAATTTGCACCTCCTATTTAAAGCCAGAGAATTTTTAAACTCACCCCAACACCTCAGTAACAGGAAATGCCAAAGGAGCTTGCCAGATATAGAGAGGCAGAGCTGATAGTCTGTATTAGGCAGCTTCCAATAGTTCTGCTAGTGAAATCCCAATGGCTTAAAAAAACAAAACTGTATTTCTTACCCACTCTTCCTGTCAGGTGTGGATTGGCTGTTGCTCAGCTCCACGAGCTGGGACAGCTGATCTAAAGAAGCCCCCAACTGGGCTATGCCGTTCTCTGACAGGACAAGCAGAGATAGGACTATCCAGCTTTGCTTAGTCTCAGCACACATCACTTCCGCTGGCCAGAGAGTGACATGTGGAGTGTGACATGCACAAGCCTCACACCAGGGTGGTCCTTAGCTTCCTAGGGCCACCGTAACAAGTTAGCAAAACCTAGGTGGCTTAAAAGAACGTGGCTGTACGTCTGTCTGGGGGCTGTACCCTGGCACCTGAGAACAGGGTCACCCTAAGCCTTGGGGAATTCAATTGCTGTCATCTGTCATAAGGAAATTTGGGAGCTTTGCATGGAAGTCTCATTTTATCTGCATAGGAAATCGTTCTTGATAATGACTATACTCAGAAAGAACATATCGTAAAAGCTACAAAACTTTTGATTGTTGTGGTTTGCTGTAACAAGTTAGCAAAACCTAGGTGGCTTAAAAGAACAGACATTTATTGCCTCACAGTTCTGAAAATGAGATAACCTGAAATCCAGATGTTGTCCATGCACCCTTCTGAAGTCTGTAGAGAAGAACCTTCCGTGGCTTTCTCCTGGCTTCCAGTGGGGTGGTGGCCAGCAATCTTTGGACTTCAATCTCTGCCGCAGTTGCCACATGGCATTCTCTCCTTGTGTGTCCGAATTCCCTTTTCTTGTAAGGAAACCAGTCAGATTGGATTAAGGGCTCGCACTCCTCTGATATGACCAGATTTTAATTTCCTTAAAACCATCTGCAGTGACTTTATTTCCAAATAAGTTCACATTTAGAGGTACTGGGGATTCGGACTTCAAAATAGCTCCTGGAGGACTTGATTCAACCCCTCACAGGTGGGAAGTAGACTCATCCCTTAGAAGGTCATCAAAAAAGGGACGTGCAGGGATAGCCCTGAGGGCAGCAAATATTTTGAGCAAATACTAATCAGCCACAGGGTCAGAAAGAGCACAGTGCTGCAGTTTCAGACCATACCTGAATTACAGGTAAAAGGTGGTGGCTATTTTGCAAAGAAAACTGGACAAAGCAACCACCCGTTAAGAAAGAAACTGAAGGGCAGGCCATGGTGTCTCAGCAGAGAGAGTTCTCATCTGCCATGCCAGAGACCAGGGTTTGATTCCCGGTGCCTGCCCAAGCAAAACAATAACAACAACAAAAAATAGAAAAAAAGAAACCACTGAAGAGGGTTTTACATTTTAAGTGAACTTAAACATTCACAAGAGTAAACTGAGACTATTTTGAAATAAATAGATACAGTCAGTTATAGGAAAATTTGTCAAACTTGCCGATTTGTTTTGACAAAATGTCCTTTTTTGAAACAGCAGTTCCAATTGTATGAATCTACTATAATTAGACAATCTTTAGCATGAAAGGTATATTCACAAGTACACTCAACACAGCGGTACTTATAAAACCAACAAACAGGAAACAATGTGACAATTGAATCTTAAGACTGATCTTTAAAATTTTGGTGCACTCATTTAATGAAATGCTCTACGTACATAAAAATGATATAAAGAATATGCAATGGCTTAAAAATATATTTATGATGCATAAAACAATTGATACCTGACACAAAATTGAACATACAGTATAAACCTGGTTTGGAGCAAAGGAAGTGCATACTTAAATACACGGAGACAAATAAATGCCAAAATATTAACAGTGATTATTTCTAGATGTTTATAGGTAACTATGATTTTTTTCTATCATTTTACTCTGTTTTTCAGGCAAAAAGAAAGCTAATCACTTTTAAATGGCTAATGTAGCAATAAAGATGCAGATTACGAGCTCTGAAAATCTGAAGCTGTACGTCTGTCTGGGGGCTGTACCCTGGCACCTGAGAACAGGGTCACCCTAAGCCTTGGGGAATTCAATTGCTGTCATCTGTCATAAGGAAATTTGGGAGCTTTGCATGGAAGTCTCATTTTATCTGCATAGGAAATCGTTCTCGATAATGACTATACTCAGAAAGAACATATCGTAAAAGCTACAAAACTTTTGATTGTTGTGGTTTGCTGTTTTTGACTGACTTTCTAACACCTTCCCATCTTGAAATGACAAAATCATCATTTTGAAAATGTCCAAATCTTAGTGAAGGACATTTTCTCAAAATTTCTTTAGTTTTTCAACAAGTACTAACTTAAAGAAAGGACCTCTCAAATATTTTCTTTTATCTTAGAATCACTCACAAAGAGTATAAGTAGAGAACCTAATTTCAGGTGAATGTATACACCTGCTGGTAATTGATCCCTTGAGATGATATAAGGCAGGAAAACACTGAGCAGCTCTGCCATCTAAGATCTCATATCATATGAGTACCTTATTTCATTTCATACTTACCCTCAAATATCTTTTTCTGCCACTCACAATGTGATTATTTTTCTTGCAAGATTAGCACAGCTTTATTTTCCTATGCACTTCACAAAGAAAAGAAAATTGAAACAATGTTGGCATTAATACAAATGTATGGATTCCTTAATTCATGCCTTATGACTTTGTGGCTTAGGCTGAGGACAGTATTACTTTGGACTGTTGTCCTGGATCTACTTGGTTTATTCAGTTTTGGGAGAAAAAAATCATTTCTTTTCATCTCTTCCAAAGCAAAAGACACTCACACTCACACATACATACACACTCATATACTCTGAGTGAGAATTTTTAAATGCTAAGTAACCGTGGTTCTGGTGGCTGGCTGCCTTAAATCCATCGCCTTTTTATAGAGATGTACAAATGGAGGAAAATATCTGTTTGCCCTACATAGTGAATGCAGAGAACCTCTGGTCTTTTTGTTGACCCTCCTTCTCAATGCCTTTTTCCTTCCCCACCTGCATCCCAGATCTGCTCCTTCCCAGCAACTCAGAGAGTTGTTCCATCTTTCATCTCACCATCACTGATTTTCTTTTCCTTTATTTGTCTCTGCATCTTGCCACTTTTTTCAAGGTATCTCTTTCCTCATCCACATCAGCAGTGTCAGATATCTCTCCTTGAGCATTGAGTATCATCATTTCTCCCAGGTCCTAATAGGCAAAACCTCCCAAATAAAATTTTTCCCTTTTTGGGGAAGGTTTTAAGCTATTTCAAGGAGGTTGTTCTCTGCATATTTGATATTTTCATGCACTATCTTATATGCATACAGCAATAAATACAAAATTACAGCTGGAATTTTTTTATATGTACTCGGGTTAAAAAGACTTCTTCAATATTTAATCTGCCAGGTGCATCATGTGATTTACTATCTTATGATTAGTATGAATAAAAATATTACTATTTTATGCGGAAACCTACTGAAGCATATTCAGAATACTAAGGAAAGGTAGTAATTCATCTCATTTAGAAATTCATTTGGAACTTATCACTCATTTGGAATTCATAATGCATGTAGAAAATACCTTGATCGGCTCTTTGAATATAAATGATGAGGCTTCCAGGGCATATAATAATAAAAGTAGATGAGCTTAGACCTTCTCAAGGATAACTGTGGAGAGGAACTGTGAGGGTTCTAGGGATGGAGAGATCAAAAGTAATGAAGAGGAATCTAGAAATACGATGTGACCAAGGAGGGGTATCATCTGTGAAAAAGCCTGTGTCAGAAATGGCAGGTACATTTCTGGAACCAGTGATGTCTGACATTGAATTTGAGGTTGACTCCTGGTCTTGGATATCTGCTCTTCTCTATCCACAAATCTTCAGGTCTTTAAGTAGGACATCTGCTACAACCCTCTGCTGATGGGGATTTAAGGAAATGAAGAAAAACGGACAGTGTCCACCAGGGACAGAGAGAAGAGCAGTATCAAAAGATGAGAGTCTTGCATAGGTATCAGTCCATTTGCTTAAGCTGACCCAGTGACACAACTGCCACAAATACCCAATTCTCTAAAATTACTGCAGGAAGTTCAACTTTGAAAGAAGCAGACACAGGGGTTACAAAGGCAAAAATTTTCTGTTATATATATCCATCTACAGCATTGTCCAATGCTTTTTAGAAAATATATTGTCATATAAAATTGTATATTACATCATATATATCCACTTAAGTATCCAATAGCCAACTCAAACTTAGCATGTCCAAAACTAACCTCCTCATCTTCCCACCAAATCTGACTCCTGTTAGTACCTTTTATCTTCTCAGTTAATGGCAAGTACTTCCCCCTAGTTGGTTCAGGCCCAAATATCTACTATCACACTTTACTCCTCTCTTTCTTTCTTTGTTGGCAAATTCTACATATTGCATCTACAAATATATCTTCATCCCAGCCATCTCCCACCACCTGGCCTCCTGGACTCCTTCCTTTCACCTCTCTTCCCCTCCCCCCTCCCCCCAGTCTTGGTGGTGGTATATCTGAAAAAAAGGCAGAAAGGAAGCACACAAAATTATTAGTCAGTTTGGGGTCAGTGGCAAAGGGGGTATATATTGTGAACAAATGTTCTTAATAACAGTTGGCTGTAAATCACTCCTTGCCACATCTGGCATTGAAAAATAAGGAAAAAAAAATGAATTGAAGTGACAACGATTTTTTTTTTAATTAAATATTTTTTTTAATTAAAAAAAAAAAAACCCTTATTGTAAACCACCATCATCTCCTTCTTGGATCATTGCAATGACCTCTTACCTGGTCTGCCTATCATTAATCTTTTCTCTATACTCTCAACATAGCAGGGAAAGGGATATTTGTAAAACTTTAGTTAAATCATGATACTACCTTAAATACCTCCATGATACTACCTTAAATACCTTATATAGATATATAGAAATAGATATAAGGCACCTTTAACTTCTATAATTGATGTTATTGAATGAATTCATGGATTGATGAATGGATGAAAGCAAAGAGTAAAGGTTAGGCAGAAATGTAAAATATGTAAATCAACAAATGCCAATTAAGAATCTAACATTCTACTCAGTTGACAAAATATAAATATGTCATTCCAAATAGCTGGCAATTAAGAAATTACAAAGAAAGAAAAAAGGAAAACTGCATTGGCTAAATGACTTCCTATACTAGTGACTTAACAGAAAATGTCCCTTAAAGTATTTAATCCATGCTATGAACAAAAATTGGGTGGAATGAAAAACTGTATATCATTTTGAGGGTCTCATTTTATCAACTCACAAGAGGAAAAAGTTTATTACACCTGGTGAGATGCCAGGCCAACAGCTCAAAACTTGCCATAGCTTTCATATCAGTCATCAGACTGAAGAGAGAGAGATACATAGGGGAAATGGCATTCACGTTTTACTGAATTGATCATTTTCTTTATGTCTAAATTTCAGGGTCAGTCCTATCTCCTTTAGCTTTAAGACACATGGACAGATACTCTTTTCTGATTGAGCTCTGTTTCTAAAGTGTTTTGTGAGTCAGACAACATTAACGCAAGAAGACATCTCCTCTCCAACTTTCCATAACCCGTATCTTAAAAGTGTCACTCTTTTGAATTCACATAGTCTAGAGTTGCATCACATTTCTGGGTCTCAGAAATGAATTATATCCAGGACTCCTTATTGTTCTCCAATAAGCACACCATTTCCATGTTTTTCTCCCCTTATTGCCTCTGTAATCTTTTAAATATGTAATGGATTTTTATGGATCTCACTTGCAAAAAAGTGCAAATACTATATGGAGACTTTGTGACAATGAAAATGGATAAACATTTCCTAAGCATTATGCTATGACATCAAAATAACAATGAAACCATAAAAAGAACCTAAATATCTGAGATAGGGAAAATGAAGATGAAAGCACAAGAAGAAAAAAAAAACTAGTGACATAAGCAGCAGTAAATTTGTATTATAAATCTAGCTCCTTTAATGCATGATTTCATTTCATGCTGAGTTATATCTCCTAGTTTCTGCAGAAGAAAGATGACCAAGCAACAAGAGGCCATTTGTTATAACCCTGTGATTACCTAAAAGGTTTTATTCGGGATCATCTTTACAGGGCTACATCCATATTATTTATTTATTTATTATACACTTACACTTACATAACATTTACCATGTACTAAGCACTGTTCTAAACACTTTAGAAGCACTGACAGTTAATCCTCATAATCTATAATGCAGGCACTTTCATTAGTCTCACTTTAGAGCTGAAGAAACTGAGGCACAGCTACTAAAGTAAATCCCAGGTTTGGCCTCAGGCTGTCTGATCAGAAGCCATGCTCTTTACCATTACACTAAGCGCCACTTATATCTGTTTTAGGCTAGAAATTTTAAAATACTGGAAGCTTCTAAATTAATTACCTTTCACTCCTGGTTTTTGTTTGTTTGTTTATGGCTTATGGTTTAATTTCTGTTCATTTAATCCTGAACATATAATAAAAACACTTAATGATTTTATTTGTAATATTTTTAAAGACAAGGGTCCACTAGCTGTTGCTTAACCAAAATACTAAATTAAATGACTCAAATTTAATTAATGATGATTTATTTTGTTACAGTTGTCTTTAGCTGCATACTTTTTTATTTTTGCATGGGCAGGCAAAAAAATCCAGGTCTCCAGCACGGTAAGTGAGAACTCTGCCTGCTGAGCCACCATGACCCACCCTGCATACTTTTTTTATTGTGAAATATAATACATATACAAAAGGGCAATAAATTTTCAAGTGCAATTTAACAAGTGGTTATAGGACAGATTTCAAACTTTGGTATGGGTTACAATTCCACAATTTTAGGTTTTTACTCCTAGCTGCTCTAAGGTACTGGAGACTAAAATAAATATCAGCATAATGATTCAGCAATCATACTCATTTGTTAAACCCTACCTTCTCTGCAAAACTCCACCATCCCCTTTGATCTTTCTCGCACTCTTTAGGGGTATTTGGGCTATGCCCATTCTAACTTTTTCAGGTTGGAAGGGTCTATCAATAATATGGGATAGGGGGATGCAACTAGTTGGTGTTCTGGAGAGGCTGGGCCCTCTAGGCTTCAGGACTTGTCTGGTCCAGGGACCCATCTGGAGGTCATAGGTTTGGAGAGTTGCCCTAGTGCATGGAATAGAATCTTATATACTGCCCTAGATATTCTTTAGGATTGGCAGGAATGGTTTTGGTTGGGGTTTGGCAAGTTATAATAGGTAGCAATGTCTAACTAAAGCTTGTGTAAGAGTGACTTAGTAGCCTCTTGACTCTTATTTGAATTCTCTCAGCCACTGATAAGTATTTGTTATACTACTTTCCCCCTTTTGGACAGGATGGCATTGTGGGATCAACAGTGCCAGGGCCAGTTTTATCCCTGGGAGTCATCTTCCATACTGCTTAGGAGACTTTCACCCCTGGATGACTTGTCCCATGTAGTAGTGAGGGCAATGGTTATACTTGCAGAGTTGGGCTTAGAGAGAAGAGAGGCCACATCTGAACAACAAAAGAGGGCCTCTGGAAGTGACTCTTAGGCATGCCTATAGGCAATCTAAGCTTCTCCACTACATATCTAACTTTACAAGAGCAAGCCTCAAGATTAAGGGCTTGGCCTATTCATTTGAGTGTCCCTAATATTTGGCACAGTATCCGGGGTTTCCCCAGTGGTAAAGTTTAATAATTCCATATTTTTTCTCCCATCCCTCAAGGGACTTTGCCAATACTTTTGATTATCTGTTTAATATACACTGGGATTTTTCCAGGCAATACATTAAATTATACAGGATTAAAGGCTCTCATTCTTATTCTGGGCTCCCTGGGTTTGGACTGCTTGAATGATTTATCCAGACAGGTTGAGTTAGATTATGTGCTACAGAAAATTTAGGTTCCAGACAAAAGAAATTTCTTCCACTGGTCTCAAAGTGTAGGTGAAGTTGTAAAATACAGACAATGCCTTCCTTACCCCTGTATTCTGAATTACCTTAATCCTGATCAATCGAGAAATAACAATTAGCACTCCGGACTAAATGTGACTGCTATAAGAGTTACAATCTAGGCCCCAGTTTTCTTATAAGTATTTTCTAAATAAGAATACACGATATTTGCTCTTTTGTTTCTGGCTTATTTTGCCTCATCAAATGTCCCACAGATTCATTTGCGTTGTTGCATGCCTCACAACTTCATTCTGTTTTGAAAGCGGCACACTTTTATTATATTGATCTTACAGACTCTTAACTCTTAAAAAATTATGCATATTTAGAGCAATGTGCCCTTTAATGAGCAAAGCATAGTGAAATGTAGAAAACAGGTTTAGAAAATAAAAACCTAATTACCATTAGATCTCCAAGGACAAAAAATTACTTCATGTACTATGGTTTCCCATTTCTATGACTGAAATATCTTATTTGACATTATCTTAGTAAAAAATAAGCTATTTGATTCAGTCATGGTCATTGTGTCACATTAAAAAAAGGTTGCATCCAAGTATTTAAACTGTGGTCATCAGGGGAAATAACTAAATGATACAATTCAGCTAGAAAACTGAGAAGTTAATCACTTAAGATGTTTTAGATGACAACTGGAAAACTTCCTGTCAGTATAAGTAATTGAAGATCAGTAATTAAATTTTGTTACGTGCAGACGTAAGTCCTTTTGCCATAAATAATATCAAGTTTCTGCTCTTTGACCCACCCAGTGCCTGCCTGACACCTGAAGTTCGCCAAACTTCCATACATCATTTTCTCATTCCTGCTCAGTGGCACGTTTGACCTTGAGCTCCAATTTCATTTATTCAGCAATTCATACAACAAACACTGGCTGAAGACCTACTCTTCCCTAGGGATTCAAAGACAAAGAGGAAAAGCAGAATTCCCTGACCTTGAGGAAGTAATGTCTTTTAGGAAAAGCAAATAAATAAATGGACAACTTTCCATAAATGCTTAGGCAAGTCACCAATCAGAGGCCATTCTTTTACTATAGTTCAAATTCTTTCTCTGTGCCCCAGTTCCTGAACTATTTCTCAATCACAGACTAGGGAATTGGGCAATACATTTCCAAGTAAAGAGTACACTAGAATATATTTTCCTGGAATCCAGGAGCTCCGAGTTGTTTTTCTTTATTTTTTCATTTTCCTATTTATTTTCTTCCAAAAGCAGTGCTTTATACCAAGTTGATATTTAAAATTATTTCACTTAAACTATGTAAGTTTTAATAACTCAGTATAAGTGGTTGCAAATTGTCTATATAATACTAAGTTCCCCCATAAGAATTACAAAAAAACCAAAAACAGAGTTTCGATACAGACTATGCAAAATTAAAAAAGGGATAAGAAATGGTGGAAAACCTATGAATCACATAACTCAACAAGAAGAGCTCTGCCAATACATAATCACACAAAGTGCTTTAGAGAAATGAAAATGAAAAGATTTATATTATTCATGTGTTGTCTGTAGTCTAACATTCTAAGTTTTGAATTGATTGTCCAGGTAATAAGAAATGATAAAATTCTCTGAAATATAAAGAAAATTGTGTGAACAATAATTTGAAACAACAACAACAGAACCAATTTTGACTAGGAGAAAGATAAAGAGAATGACCTGTTGGAGCTGACTGTGAATATAGTTATTTCCTACCTACTCTTTTAATTGAAAAAAAGAAAAAGTGGTCTTCGAAGCAAGTAGTTTTCTTGAATTATGAATATTAAAGCTGCATATTTAAACAGCTTAAAATAAAAGAGAGAGAGAGAGATGCTGCCAGGAAAATAAGCCAAAAATTCCCAGTAGAGTTGTTCAACCTTAGGGAAGAAGTCCTTCATGCTTGTGTAACTGAAAACAGATCTAGACACATAAATACCATTTTTTCTTTAAAATGTTTCATTGGATTTTGTTTAATTTTATCAGGCATATGGATCTGATCCCATTATAATGGAAGAAATACCAACTGAAAGGGCTTCGGTTCTCTGATAATCACTCAAAGTCTGAAAGCTATTTCTCTTTTCAGCTAGAAATCCAACAGGGTATCAGGTAAAAGTACAATTAAATTCAGATCTCTCTGCAACAATAAGCCTTATCCCAATCAGTTAGAATTTCTTCTGATTTCACTTCGAATAATTTTTGCTTCTTAATCTTCTGAGTGAGTCCTTGGCCCTTTGCCTTTGTGACTAAGGTAAACATCAAGCCAATTTTAGGTGGTTTATTTGCAATCTGAAGTTTTTTGTGTGTCAAATATTGCACCTCAACCTGAACCATAGAAACCCATAGTAAAAGCTTTATTTTCAATTTCATCTACAATCATGAGCAATTTTGTATTCATTTCCTACCTACTTTTCTTCACTTAAATGGGCTTGTAACCTATATTCAAGAGGTCACTGATAGCCAAATCAATTGACAGTATGTTTTTCACTTGTGCGAAAAGGAAAAAGAGATCCCTTGATTCTTTCACATATTCTTTGTGCTAGCAAAGAGAACCAATGTTTTCAAAATGGATATTATCAAAATGAAGGCCAATTGTTAACACAAGACAAATTGCAAAAGCCAGTTAAGGAAAATAAAATTATTCAGCATTATATTTTGCTTAGTTGAAGGGGAAAACCCTTTTTAGATTCAATTTTTTTCATAAAATAAGAATCTAAGATTGTATGTGTCTTACCAGTGGGAAAAAAAACACTGGATTAGAAGTCAGGAAATTGAGCAAATCATTTCACCACTCAGTTCCAGGATATTCATTTACAAAATATTAAAATAAAGTCTAAAGTTTTTCTCCTAATTTTCAACCCCATATTTATGTGTGGCTAAAGAATTATCAGTCTCTATTGGACCTAAAAAGGAGGATGGGACCACAAACTTCACTACTCAGCAGAATCAGTGTTATTTCTAACTCAGGTAACTCTTACTTTCCACTAACTTCTAACCCCATAAAAATGGGGAAAAAATGATAATGATAGCATCCAATGAATCTTTCAAGGACGTGACCTTGGAGTCTATTTTTTAATGTCCCTTAAACAAAATTTTACTTTTATTGAAATGCATTGAAGTATTTTCCGTGTGCTTTATTTCTGCAGGACATTTAGCAAAAGTGTTTTTAGAAACATGCAATGCCACAGAGAAAAATACTGCTTGAATTCTTAGCATCAATCAATAAATGGATAGTTTCATCGCTAAGATGTGTACATAAGCTTTAAAAGAATCACTTATTGCTAAAAACTAATTATTCACAAAGTGATAAAAGAGTCATTAGGAGGTTTATTTTAAATATTTTATTCTCATTTTTTTGGATAACAATGTTGCAATGATCTTCTCATTACGAAAACTAATTTCCTTTCATTGGCATCTAAGAGATTGTATGCAACCTCACGAAGAAGGCAGCGTAAGATTTAAAAGTTCAGACTTGCTGCCATAAACTTGACTTTCTATTTGTACGACCTTGAGTGTTTTTGAAAAGTATATTTAAGTCACCGTTTTCTTATCGATAAAACAGCAATGGTAGTATCACTTATGTTTCTGTAGTGACTAAATGAGGCAAAATCTATAAAGCACATAGCACAATGCCAGGCACATATCTAGGACTCATTAAATGTTAAGAATTTTTACTTGCATTTAATAGTGCACTGAGCAAAGGAGATCTTCTGTCCTATTATACGCAGTATGTCTTCACAAAGTAGTGTGTAAATAAAAGCACTTAAAATGCACTTTTAAGAGCTCCTATTTTATGGTATTCTTGGTGATTCATTTGAAAACAATCCTTGGTAGTACACATTCCCTCATTTTCATACCTTGTAAATCTGGAATGGTGAATAGACGATTTTTAAGCAGCACATGCAGTTTTTCTCAGACCCAACTTCTTCTTGAACTGGTACTTTATTTAAATATTCTTTTTAGCTTGCATTTCAATTATGGACTGCCATTAATCATGCTGCCTATTCTACAACCTGATTTATCTCAATGCAAGTTAATTGTGCAAACACCTGGTGAACCCCTGGGTGGCCACAGCTGATCCCAAATAACTTAAGATCTATTTAGATGGGGCATCAAAGTGTAGATTGTCTATAAAATAAAGGTTGAAACACAGGTCAAATTAAAATAAATGGAGAAAGAAGAACTCTTCCAGGTGAGGAAGGCTGAAAAAATCAAAGGAACAAAGTTATAAAGGAGAAAACCCAAGTCAGGAACTTAAAGTAGTCATGCTACAGGAAAATGGGTTAAATGTAGGGTAAGACCAGAAAGATCATTCGAGGCTTTATTGTGGGCAGCATTAAACACCAAGATGAACCAGTTTATACTTAGTAAAAATATAATCTCTATGGGAACTTTGAAAATAAATGAATAACAAAAGGAAATTCTATAATTATTGATTAAACATTTTCTTACTATCCACATTATAATGAATATTTATGTTATCAAATCATAGTTTAGTGAAAATTCTTACCCATCTAACTCAAAGGTGAATTATGAAATTCTGGTAATATATAACTAAGAAAGCATTATGTTTGCCTACTTTCTATATTGAAGCATGAAAAACATTCTCTACTGATGTGTCCATGGAAACCACATCCACGAGTTACCTGTTCCCTTAGCCATAAAATTTTCTTTCTTTTTTAAAATTCATTTCATGTGCAAGTTATATTTTTCGTTTTAAATACATCAATTTCTCATTCTCTGAAAGATATTATACATCTATAAATATTTGGTATTGATGGCAAAAAGTCTAACTGAAACTCAAAAAATCCTTATTTTAAAAGCAAAATACATGGATATACCAAGATCTTCTTCAAATATGAGCTTTCAAATATATTAGCATTATGCTAAAGGCACAATGAAAATTCCAAACAAATATTTCATAGAAAAATTATGTGGTCTAACTCAGCTTAGTGAACAAGTTCAGGCAAATGAGTGAAAAATATGATTTGAAAAATTAGCAAATATAAAAAAGCTTTCTCTTCACAAGAGAGTATAACATTTTCTTCGAAAAATGAATCTCAACAAAATAAACTATATGCTAACCATCCTTTAAAATCTGTGAGGCTAACTCTAGGGAATAACTTGGAGGTAATTGTTTTCTTTTTCCATGGGTAGAAAATTCAAGTTCTTGGAAAACTTCATTAAGTCAAATATGAGCCATAGCTTGAAATCAAGTAACAAAATAGGATCATCACCATACATCTCCAATAAAGGAAACCCAACATGGCAAATACAAACTACTGCACTGGGCTTCAATTATTCCATGAGATGGCTGGGAGGCTGACAGCCTTCTCACTGGAGCTATGGGTAAGAGAAAAGGTGTCAAAGACCAAGTGGGTTAAAATAAGTTCTGCGAGGGATGCTGAAACCTGACCTCAGTGGATATGGCATGGTGAAGATACTCACCAAGAATTAATCCAGCAATCATCCAGGACCAGTGTTATTATGGATTATGAGGCCTTACTCTGTTTTAGCCATAAATGTTGAAAATATCAAAAATTTAATAAGGGCAATGTTCTAGTTTGCTAGCTGCTGGAATGCAATATACCAGAAACGGAGTGGCTTTTAACAAGGGGAATTTAATGAGCTGCTAGTTTACAGTTCTAAGGCCGAGAAAAATGTACAATTAAAACAAGTCTATAAAAATGTCCAGTCAAAAGCAACCAGGGAAAGATACTTTGGTTCAAGAAGACCAATGAAGTTCAGGGTCTCTCTCTCTCTCATCCGAGAAGGCACATGGTGAATACAGTCAGGGTTTCTCTCTCAGCTGGAAGGGCACATGGTGAGCAAGGCATCATCTGCTAGCTTCTTCTCCTGGCTTCCTGTTTCATGAAGCTCCCTGGGAGATGTTTTCCTTCTTCATCCCCAAAGGTCGCTGGCTGGTAGACTCTCTGCTTCTTGTGGCTTCTCGTTCTGCTCTGCTCTCTCTGAATCTCCTTCTCCAAAATGTTTCCTCTTTTATAGGACTCCAGTAAACCAATCAAGACCCACTCAAATGGGTGGAGACATGTCATCCCGTAATCCAGTTTAACAACCACTCTTGACTAAATCACATCATCCAGGGAGATGATCTAATCACAGTTTCAAACATACAGTATTGAACACAGATTATTCTACCTTTATGATATGGGATGGTTAAAACATGGATTTTCTAGGGGCATACTTTCTTTCAAACCAGCACAGGCAATTATAGACATTTAATCTCAAAATGATAGGCATTATAAATACTTTTTTAAGTTAAAAGAGAAGAAATTTACAAACTTTTGCTATGTCCATAAATTGATTAATTTTCTAAAAAACTTAGGCAAGAATGGAGGTCCATATTCAAAGAAAGATAAAGATCTAAATGTATTACATACAAATATCAGGGAGCTAAATTTGGTCTCAAGGAATACATACATCACTTTGATGTATGATGAGGGATACCGTTTTAAGTCATCAAATTGTCTTGGTGAGCCTCTAAGACATGCAATAGCACTCTACATGGACCCTTTGAGGTGCAGAGACACTCCTGCTTCCATGTCATGTACCTGTGTAAGTGACTCCCAGCCCCCTTCCGCCTAAGGTCCAGCCTCCCAGTTGACCCCAACACAGGTATTGGCCCTAGGTCTCACCACCACCACCACCACCCCTCACTGCCTGTGAGCTCTGGAGATGAAGAAGGAAAAAGCCCCTGGGGGAGCTTCATGAAACAAGAAGCCTGGAGAGAAAGCTAGCAGATGTCGCCATATTCGCCATGTGCCTTTTCAGTTGAGAGAGAAACCCTGAATATCATCGGCCTTCTAGAACCAAGGTATTTTTGCCTGGATGCCTTAGGGCATCCTATATAGAAAGCATTTCTACAGCCTTGCTTTAATTTGGACATTTTCATAGGCTAAGAACTGCACACTTACAACTTAATAAATTCCCCTTTTTAAAAGTCATTCTGTTTCTGGTATAACACATTACGGCAGCTAGCAAACTAGAACACCTTGCTAAGCGTTCCTTGCAATCAATCCTTTTGCATCCCCTGCCACTTCCTCGGGATATGCTTCAATTCCTGAACCAGGAGAATCTCCACTTGTTCTCTAAAGCCATTTCCTTCTCTTCCACACCTCTGTGACACCCTGCACAATCATTTCGATGTGTTGAGGCTTATCCAAAGACTGGGAAAGCCATCGACTTTCTACAATGTCCATTCGCCACGTCCAAATCCCTGAGACAACGATTGTACAATGCAGGTAAGGAAAAAAATAGAGGGAGTCACCAAATTTTCCACAAATAATACTTTTACACTTGAATATAAGGAAAAGTCTATCCAATAAATACTACGTTGCTTTTTTTTTTTAGTTAGGGATAAAATATTAATGCTAAACACAATGAAGTCAATTTAGAAACTAAAATTAAGAGTGTTATATATTGTAAGACTTTCTTCCTGCTGTTAATTTTATGTGCTAGATTAAAGAACTCCAATTATATCCAGAAGCATTAAAAAAATAGAGTTGTTTAGTTTTGTTTTGTTTTGCTGGGAACAAAAACTCTGAAAATATACAACTAAAACTGTACATTTCAACAACAGCTTGAGCTATCATTTAAATAATAAATAACTTGTTTAGGGAAAATCATTTTCTCTACTATTATTCTGAACAAAAACTAAATAATAAAATACTGAAAGGTAATCTCAATTGATAATTTTTTTTCAAGAGAAGGGAATATGAAAGTGTGCGCGAATAGTGAATTATCTTTTAATTAAACCTCTTTGCCCTAATTCACCCACTTCATTAGAAACAAAATTGTAAGAGAAAAGAAAAAAATAATAAGATCACAGATTCAGTATCTTCTGTATTACTCCACAGTATTTCACAGCTTTGACATGATTCTATATGTGATGTGTGATAAACAATCATCCCAAGGCAAGATTTAAAAGATATGCAAGAGCTCTGATAACCATAACTGAGGAAACCAAAAGTGACAAGTAGTTTTCGTTTCAATAATGCAGACAGTTTGCAATTCATGTCAGGAAATACATTATTTCACATTCTAAATCGTAAGAAGTGGGTACCCAGTCATTACTTTTAAAAGCAATTATGAATGAAAAAAAAAAGTTCTGTTTTGGTGCAGCACTGAGGAAAACTAAGTGACTCAACAACAAAATTCTCCCAATTGAATCAAAGGAGAATGACAAGAAATCAAGGATGAGTGGCAAATTAAGAACAGGTTTGGAAAACATGTAACCTGATTATTATCAGGAGCAAATAAGCGTACCTTTCCCACACAGAATGAGTGAAAGTAGGTAAGGCACAATTGTGCCAAATTGTGCCTTACACAACTACAACCCTGAGAGGTTGAATTTAAAACTGGACTATTTCCTATTAGAACGTACATGTCATCTCATATGCCAACTTCTACCCCAGCACTGGAATTTAGATACAAGTATTCTGTTGATTAGGCTAGCTACATTATAAAACATACATTTTCTAAATAATATAAAATAATAAAAAGTGATTACAGAATATTACTGCCCCATACCTCTTTTACTATTCCTACATTCAAGCAAGTCATTCCAAGCCAAGAGAATTAAAGTTATACTGTCACTATAAATTGGGAGATATTTTACACTTTATTCTTCCCAGTTTTCCTGAGTGTTTCAAAGGTACAGAAAGCTATTGTTGTATTTAGCCATATATGTAACTTCTGCTTCCTCTTTTTCACTAGCTATTTCAAAGCTATGGTGTAAGGCTATTGCAAATGCTTTAATTAAACTAACATGTTACGATACTGACTGATGAGTCCCTTAATGAAATAACCTTTGCAATCTTATATGCTTTGGGGCTCAGAAACATATTCTGAAAGTGAGTCTTACTCTAAAAGTTATCCTACATCTGTGCTTTTGTTTTCCTTTTGTTTATATATGTAACGCCTTTGATCAGAAGCAATACTCACTCTGACCGATATAAGAGTGATCACGAATTTGGCATAGATAAAAAGGGTAAGTCTTAAAAAGAGAGATAAAAGGGGAAATATTAGGTTGCACATATGATAACAGAATCAAAATTACAAAAAGCAAACCACATGAAACTGCACTACACAAACAGCAAACCCTTAGCTAAACCATGGACTATAGTTAATAGTGCAATTATAAAAATGAGCTTTCATCAATTGTAGCAAATGTTCACACTAATGCAAGGTGTTAATAATAGGGTGGTGCATGGGAATCCTGTATTTTAGGCATGTTTGCTCTGTAAACCCACTTCTTAAATAAAGAAAGAGAGAGAAAATGCACACAAGGAAGGAAGCCAGCTTATAAACTATAGTTCACAGAAAACTAAAAGAATAAAGCGTATGTATACCCAAATAAATACATTCACACACACATTTATTTCTTAACAATACTAATTTATTCCTGAAAACCCTTCTACTGAGTAAAAAGTTATTATATGGAGAAAAATATTTCCACTAATTTTAAGGGAGAAAAATCATGATATATTTCATTCCAATCGAAAATACGGAAACAATTTTCACAGAGGATAAAACATATCCACTGAATAATGAAAACCAGTTATATGAGTAATGTGACATCTTGAAAGCAAACAAATAATTTTACATAGAATAAAAGTTTATTGTATTCATTCTTTAATTCTGTACCTTTTCCTTCAGCAATTTTTAAACCTTTAGATAGTTGATGATCTTCTTGTATTCAAATATCACTTAAAAAATACAGATATAACACAGATAAGGGACAAAATAACACTAAGCATGAGAGCTTAGAAACCCAAAGAAAATAAGTGTGATTGCTCAATAAAATGGTAAGACCTCTTTCAGCACCAGCTTAGCAAAGCAAAATGCTTAGTTCATACAAACATGCCATGAAATTCAAATTTGTTCCGTATGATAGCCTATGCCTAGAAACTGTTGCATTGAGTAAGTTGGTGAACGTACCTTTGCCTAAAACCCTAAATTTTAAAATATTACTTCTTAAAATGTAATCATTTAATGTATTTTGAGGTGAACAAGATAATATACTGAAAAGTATATGATTTAAAAAGCAGATAATTTTTCAAGAGTTGTTATGGCAAAAAGTTTTTAATTTAACAGTTGCTATATGAGGTGGGTCTCTATGTGCATGTGTGTTTGTGCTTTGTGTTTCATTTATGGCTTCATTAAATGAAGACTGAACATAAATCTGTAAGATAAAAAGATATTGGATGAGGGAAAAAAATAAAATGATATTATTTGGAAAGTTGCACTATTTTATTTCCATTCTCCTTATGCCTTCTTCTAATGCTTCCAATTTATGACCTCCAATTTTTGAACCTCCAATATATACTATACTGTGTCCTCAAAGGATAATGAGTATCACAGTGATACCCCTTTTCAATGCTCTACATTGAGCACACGCCTTTAAGAAATTATGAGGAAACTACTTCATTTATTCTAAAATGGATGGGAAAGCAAAGAATGTTAAGTAGACTCATCAACCTACAAAAGACCATTTTTCATCACCAAATAAAACTAGCTATGCTTGCTGATATTACATAAATGTTTAACCAGATGCTGACACCTACTGTGCCTAGCTTATCAAACTACATAAGAACATACTGAAATAGAAATTAACCTTATGGCTAATATAATGTAATCTACCTTTGAAAACTCAGAGATGTCACATGATTTTGTACTGTTAATGGATCATTATGAGTGTTAGCGATTAGAGAGCTTTAACTGAGATGTGAAAATTTCAGCAGATTGGGATTAATTCAAAATAATCCTATGATACGTTCTTTAAGTTGTCATTTTGGGAATTAAACCCACAAGTATCTGCACATTTATTGGTCCTCTCTGTTACTTATGAAATTATATGTCAAGGTTTTTTTTCCCAATTATTTGTATTTACTAGTGATTTTGGTTCTAAGTAAAGGAGAGCTTGCTGTAATGGACATGATGCTAATATTTAGTTATAAAACACAGGTTGTTCTCACAAAATCTACTCACACTTTGCAAAAATTAACTTTACTAGCTAGAATTCATTACTCAAAAATATTCTATGAGATCAAGTGTAACTACTGTTTATCACACAGAGTAATAAAAGGTCTATGTAAAACAAAGAGAAGAAGGGATTGTTACAAGACAGACTGATGCACAAAGTCTACTTAGATGATTAAAGGTGTAGCAGACAGGCAGTTAACTGCTTTTATCGCTGAAAATATACATAGTATATTTATCTTCACCCTCCCTTTCAACAGCAATTCTCATTACAGTTTCTATATTTTCTGAGAGGCAATTGTGCTCAAAATGTTTAATCCTCTTTAACATGCCTGCCCATAAAAGGGAATTGTAATTATGATAAATTCTTGATCAGTTCAAGTAAAATGATACACTAATCTGTTTTCTCTACCTTCATCAGAGGACTTCTGGTAGGACACCAAAAGTCATTTCATGGTAGAGATTACCTGACACTTCAAAATTTCAATTATATTAAGAACAAAACCAAAAATCAAAATGGATATCACTTCTAGTTAGGCCACAAATATGCAAGTACTACAGAATAATCAAACTGTCACTGAGTTTAAGAAGCTAAAATGGGTGCATCTATTTCCCCCAAAACGGGAAAGGCCACCTAATTATAAAATCATTGTACGCTTACACTGAATCTGGGGGGCAGAATTAAATTTGGGGTGTTGTGTTGGGAACTTGGTGCTAGGGAGTTCACTGGTTATTCTTTGTTTGCCATCCACATCCATTCTCTGTCTTTCTCTCTCCAGCTCCATGCCTTAGAAGACTGATCTGCTAGGATTTACTCACCCCAGCTCTTGCACTCTGGCTTCTGCTAGGTTTAGGTAATGGGAGTCACTAGTAAGAGACTGAGAGTGAGAGAACAGTCTTTCCTTCCTTTTTTTTTTTTTTTTGCAGTGGCAGGAGGGGTGCATGGACCAGGAATTGAACCCAGGTCTCCTGCATGGCAGGGTGAGCATTCTACCACTGAACCAACTATACACCCCCAAAAGGCTCTTTTTAAATCAACTTCCTTCCTGCATTTTTGCAGAAGTGGCAGCTTTGTGTCCAGTCTTGCCTAGACTTGAAGAGCACAATTTGAACTCTGCTTTCTTTTAGGTTCTTCTGAAGGTTTCCACTGAAGAATCAGTAATGACCAAGTATTATATTAATGAGCCAGACAATACTCCAAGGTTTGACAATAAATGTATATGATTATATTGCATGTTTGTTTTTAACATAAAGATAGTTTCATCAAAATCAGTAAGTAAAATCGTTGCATTAGAAAATGTACCATATTTATCATGAAGCTTTAAGTACTCAACAGAATCCCACAGACCCAGTTTAATATACATTCATGTTCTTACTTGTGTCAAGTACTCTGCATTTTATATTTATTCACTTGAAATACAAGAAATTTATCTACTTCACGTTTATCTATCATCTCTCCCTGTCAATGATCACCACCATCATCATCATCTCAACCTCTATGCCTTCTAAAGGGATGGGAAAATGAGAAAGTGCAGAGCAGAGACAGGAAAAAGTAAGTGGGGTAGAAACAAGTAGAGAAGGGGCTGAAAACTATGTCATTTGTGTTGCTTACAGATGGTGCACACATTCCCTTTTGTGAAAATTTTTCATAATCTCTACCTGTGTGGTTCTTTATGTTAGCCACATGTAGCCATTAAAATGTAACCTAATTAAAGTTATATAAAATTAAAACTTCGATTCCTCAGTTGAATTAGCCCCATGTCAATTTCTGAATAACCACATTTGGCTAGTGGCTACCAGATTGTAAAGTCTGGTATATCCTCATCAACCAATGCAGCAAGTTTTAGTTGATTGTCTGTTGGACATTCTGATGACCACATAAAAATATAAACATAATACTCTTATATATTATGGAAATTTATAGTTATTTATGATAAAATGAAATAATCTAAATCCTTAAGATCAACAAATTTGTTGTGACAGTTACTGATTACAATGACTTTGTAGTAAATATGCATGTTTTGAGTTTGCAAACTCAACACCTCATATTTTTAGCATTCCTTTCAGTTAAAAGAAAACAAAGGATGAAATGATATTGACTTAAGCAACATAGAAAGTAATTTCTTTTATGCATAATAGTCATCCAGAAATATTCTCCAGGACTGATATAATGATCAACCATCTTTCTATTTGGTTGCTCTTCCATCCTCAACAAGACTTCCACTCATGATCCAAGATGACTGCTCCAGCAACAAGAGGGAAGAAAAGAAAGAAAAGGGACATGTACTTTCCAGGCAGTCACTTCTGTCACTTCCGCTAATACCCTACTGTCCAGAACCAAATGACATGGCCATAACTGGCTGACAGGAAGACTAAGTAATTTATTCTCCAATTGCTTGGCTACAGGGCCAGTTAATACTTCTAATCCCAGAGAAGAAGAAAACAGATACTGGAGAAACAACTGGAATCTTTCCTTACTGCTCTGTCCATATTGATACATTTACCACTGAAACATTCTTTTTTTCACTAATTATTATTCCCTCATCAGTTACCTAATTGCCTAACCACCCTCATTCTAACTTTTCAATAAAGATATAGAATTAGAAGAACTGCAATAGCCTCTTTTAAGTTACTGGATATTTCTTTATGTTCTTCTGCTTCATTCCTAATCTTTAGAGAGCTGCTTAAGAAAATATAATGGATCATAGGAAATGAAGCCAGTTACAATAATTGATTAGATTTTTATTTTGTTTTCAAGGAAGAATTAAGTAGGAAAACCTCCGAAGTCAGAGACAGAAGTCGTTTTCCTAAGCGTATAGTCCCCAAAATAATTGCTTTTAAAATTTTCTGGAGCTTTTAAGTCGTCATTTAGCAATCATCTATAGTGAGTAAGGATTAAATAATTGAGAATAGGAAGGCTGGTTTTATTCATTTGGCAATTCAAATATTTGACTAGAGAATAACATGTGAGCAAATATTAAGTCTGTGTTGGAAAATGTGAAAGGTATAGTAATCTATTCAATAATGGATAGAAATATAATGTACTATAAAATAATGTACCTCATTATTTCGTCCACATATTTTCATACTTCCTAATTTCACTCCTAGAGGGAGGATTATTATGTAAGCCATGTTTACCTATTTTATTTTTTTTTTATGTTTTCACCTTCTTCATTTCTAAGTCAAGTCATCTGTTTTTTAATCACATTAAACATCTCAGTGAAAATATTATTTCATGAAGTGCCTTAAATTACTAGTAAAGGGAACTGTTTGAAAGATAAATTTTACACAAAAGAACTCCTTGCCTTTCAAGCTTTGGGTTTTGGTTTATGTCTTTATTGACTAAATATTTGCTTCGTTAATAACTTGGTATCAGGCAAGTCCAGAGAAATAAAGATTCATTTAGCCTTTGGCTTTTATTTAGAGACAAGATTCTGTGTATGTTCAGAGCACTTTTGACTAAGCTGTTAAAAAGTAAATTTTGAGCATCTACAATATGCCTAGAATTCTTAATTTACTGAACGTGAGTTTTATGCCAGGAGCACAGCAATGAGGCTGGAGAGGATGGGCGAAAGTTAAATAGTTAGGTTCAAGCATGAGCAGTAATGGTAAAAGAGTAGAAAAGTGTCACTAGTTACAAATGCAAGGCTCTCAACCCTGGTTAACAGAAAGAAAAAGAAGCTTTTTATTGTTGGAGGTAAAAAAACTGGTGGAGGGGATTCTCTTTTTTCTAAAATAAAAGAGAAGTGGAACTTTTAATTTGTAAGAGGTCACATTCCTTTCTAAACATAAATAATCAGCATATATGAGGTACTATTCTTGCAGTTCTGCAATAATACTATTTGTAAATTCATGTGTTTGATGTTTATTTTAAAAAGAAAAGCAGTAAAACTGCACTCTGAGTGTAAAACATCCTGTGTTTCTTAAAGTTGCACAACTAGACAATAACTATTGAGGGAATAAAAAGTGTTTCACTTTGAATGCTTCTTGCTTCCAATCAGAAATTGGCAATTATATGACGTTTGTTTACAATTAATGAGACCAAAAAAAGAATGCAACATTTATTTTGCTCAAACTATTAATTTTGAAAACTAATTTTTTTACCTCCTGGGTTTTTTAAAAATAGTAAGCAGATCTTATCACTTCTATTGCCTACTATTCAACTGTCCATGACTTCAAATTTAAACAGATAGATTGCATATTGCGTGCATTCTGGAGAGTTTGAGGGGAACTGTGATTACTTTTCCACTACGATGCCTTAAGAATGGGGTCCATTTTATTTTAAGAACTATAGCCATGCAAGGTCAATGAAATGTGATACCTGAAGTATACAGAGTTATTTTTAAGTGAAAAGAAAACTGCTGTGATTAAATAAATGTACAGGATAAAATTACTTAAAATACCTTTATTTTATATTTCAGTTCTTTATGATGTTTTCTTTAATAAGTTGTAATTCATTATTTTTTATTTCTAATAACTGTGAAACTTACTTAAAATAATCTCAATTCTCATTCCATACAAACATCTTGTGCACATGTATTACTCAGTAAGCATTTGTTGAAACATTTTGGCATTCAAATCTAAATCTTATTGTTATTCTTAATTTGAATCAACAATTAATTATTACCCTTCAGCAAAATTAAGTATTTCCTACTCTACAATTAAAGATACTCTTCATTATTTAATTCTCTTTTGATTTTTAAAAGAATGTTGCCTGACACACTGTATAGCCACTGGATTAACTGGCTCTCAAATAGCTTTGATTCCGGACTACTTCTCATATGAGAGAATAATGGTTTCTCATGGCTTAATGTCAGTTGAGAAGATGTTATTCTATAATTTATATCTGAAATCATCCTATCTGATAAATATCACTATATATAAAAGTTTCCCATAAGTGGCATACATCAGCCAACAAAAATGTTTTATATTTATGCAAAAAAAGAAAATTCAACTTTATTTAGCTTGAATAATTGATTCTTGAATTAAGTCCAAATATGTTTTATTATTCATTTAAGTAACTGAAGCCACTTATACTCATTGCACAATAGCTCTTTTAGCTTTTTTTGTCTTATCGCAATATTGTGTTCAAAATCAACTCCAAATTCATGTTAAGGGTAATGCTTCTAATATAGATTAATATATTATCTAAACAAAGAAATGTATGGATTTTCTAAGAATTTGTGTCTCTTCTTCTATTCCTCAGAAATGTAAATATATTTAAATCAAACACACAAATTTGTAAGATGATAGATATTTCAGAACAGCATAGTTATAAAATGAATAGTGAACAATTTCAATATGCGGCTATAATAAAAATTAAATTTGGTATGATTTTAGGGTATCTCTGTTTTTTTTAGTAAATGTTTATCTTTCACTAAACTCATGAGATACTTTTTTACAAACAATAATTATTGCAGTTTTCATACAGGGGAGGTAGAATCAAAATCACTTAAAGAACTTATCTTTCCAAAATCTTTTACTATCATAATAACTTTATACATATTTTTCCTTTTCCCAAGTTGCTTCTAGCCAAGTTGAGACACAATAATTTACTGACCTAAAGGGCAAAAAATATCACTGTAAGCACCAAGATAACTATAACCAGATATGTTAGAAAAGTACAAGCTTTTGGTGTGTTTAATCTACTGCTACATTTCCTGAGAGAAGGAGAGACTGTTTTAAATTCTTATTTTATTCAAATGACACCTCCAAATGTAGAATGCCAACTACAAGTAAACTACATGAATTCATTTCTATACTATATAAAACAAAAATACACTCACCAAACATTATTGGTAATGATCATTAAGGATTAGAAGAAAACCTATCTGTGTGCAAGTGTGAGTATATATCTATATGCCTGCACACATTCATGTGTGACATATAACAATTACATTTTTAAAACATTTTATATAAAACCTTATATATTATTCTATTATAATTACATATTTGTGTGTACATATGTGTATTTCATCCTTAATATGTCTATACAATAATATTTTTTATTTTCCAATAAATTCAAAATATTCTTTATAGAAACTAACTGCAGCATACCTCTCCAAACACCATAATTCATTAACCTGAGAAATAAAATGAAGAGGGACATCTACAAGACAAATGAAATGAATTAGGAAGTCTGGGTCTCAAGAAAATTAGTGTGATCACCAGATTACTTGCCTTTTTTTTCCATCCATATGAGCTTTTAAATTCAGTTAACTCTGTGGCTTAAGGAATTGTCCTCAATAAGCACAGACATATTCTTCAGTATATTTAAAATGTCCCTCAGTATATATATAGAGATCTAAATTTGCTGGAAATGTCAACATAGAATTGGCAAATGCCAGTATATGAAATCAATTTAACAGGGGACAATTTTGTCTTTGTCTTTTCACTTGGTAGTCACGAAATGTGTTGGGAATGTTTTGTTTTCACTCATTTGGTATGACTCATTCAGCATTTCCCGTAAAGAATAGCTCTAAATATTAAAAACATTTTCCAAGTAAAAGTCCTGTTGGGCTTGTTTTAATAAATATAAAAGGATCATTTGTACTTAGCAGAATTTATTTGCATATAAACAATGTGTTAAAGTTTTTGATCTGCTCTTTTTCACATGAAGAATAATGAATATGCAGCGCACAGCTTTATTTTCATTAGTATTTTTTCCTTTAGGACACTGTTTATCATATCATATCAAAATATTCACATTTGAGGAAGAAAGGAAGGGAAGGAAGGAAGGAAGGGAGGAAGGGAAGGAGGGTGGAGGGAGAAAGGGGCAATCATATTTGTAATATCTACCCTTTTCTTTTACAATGGTCAGACTTTAAGACTTATTCTACATTCACGGAAGTATTTATTACATATAGGCGCAGACAGGCTTTTAGAGATGAAAGATTTCCAGTAAGAGTTCCATTAAAACTGTCAAGAGCCTTGCATTTAGTAGGCCATGAATATTTTTTGTTGAGTGAAAGATGTTCAGGAAGTTGGCTATACTTTCCCTAAAATACCATTTTATTTTTGCTTTAATATAGATAAACATGCATATTCTTCATTTTAGCATTAAAAATTCTGTATAGAAGATGCTCTAGGTTACATTTTTAAAGAGGACCTAAAATTAAGAAAGTTAACTTTGTGAGGGAGTAAAGAAAATCAAAAGCAAAGAATTTGACCTTAGTTTACAAAAAAGTGTTTATTGTTTTCCTGAATTAGCATGCGTTTATTATACAAAAGCAAATAAATACATCATCAATGGACTAGTGATCTCCTAAGGAAATACTTTTTTTTTTTTTGCTGAAATACATGCTTAATACTAATACAGTGATGCCTTTTTCTAAATAAAAGCCCTACCATCCCCGGAATGCTCTGTATTTCATCTCTTCCTTGGATCTCCCTTGACTTCCTGCATTTTACAGCCCAAACACCCATTTTGGCATAGCAGGCCCAGAGCAACCTACTTTCAACTCACCTACCATCCTTCTTTTCCTGCCATTTTCTACAAAACCCCATTTGTTACAGTCCACCTGACCTTTTCACCCAAGTCTGTACATGCTGTGCCCTTTCATAAACCCATGACTGTACCTATAATTCTCTCCGCACTCAGTGCCCACCTCCCACCATGAAATCACCAGGGGCAAGACTCTTGCCCCATTTAATTCTGTATCCCTATGGCATGGCTTGTTCAAACTTTAGGTGTCCCTCCTATTAAAGGTGTCCTTGCTTTCATTCAACAGTCTATGTTTATTATTTGATAGGATATCAGGAAAGGAGAGAGAAAAAGAGAATTAATTCCCTTTTTCACTCATTCATTCACCTAGTATGCATCAAACACCTTTCCTTGCATCAGCAAGAACAGAAACAAGACAATTGTAAAGAGGACACAGCCCCTGAACTGACAGTGTAGTCAGAGAAACAGACAGGTGAGGCCAAATAATATAAACCAGACCCCACCTGGTTACAATAAGACTTTCTTGAAAGAATGCCCTAATCTGTCTCAAAAGTTAGAGTCCTCTCAGAGACTTTCCAGATTATTTTAAAGCCATCAGAGTGGGTGCCTTAACTCGAACTTAAAATAGTGCGTGTGTGTGTCTACTTGTGTGTGTGTGTGTTATTATTGTGGCTGTTTTATTGGCAATCAAGAACATTTGTTTGGGAACAAAGGTGCTTTCAGCTAAGGTCGTGGTTTTATTAAAAAGTCTTCTTCGCAACAACAGCATGAGAAGTAGTGTTTCCAAAATAGTTTTGTAGCAGCTACATAACTATCTCTCAAATTCAGTTGCAGTTGGAGAAAGTGTGCATTGTTTCAGATTTTTAGTGACCGGGAAAAATCATTTTTTTCCCCAAAAATAGACTACTTATGGATTGAGCTGTCCAGTTAAATAATCTGGTTCTTTTTTAGTTTTCTATTGTATATATCAAGAATGCACTGTTACAAAAATGACAAGTACAAATATGCTTTAGCACAACCATAATTAAAATGGGAATCAATTTTAAAAACTTAATTATAAAATATATGTAATAAATTTAGCTATAATCCTTTCTTTAGGTTTTTCTTCAGGATTATAATCGGCATAAAATTTATTTAGTAAATTAAAAGGGCGTAAATTTAAATGTATACCTAGTTTAAGAATGAAAAATTCTATTTGGGGGGATCTATTTGGTATTCAATTAATTTCTTCTCCAAAAGAAAATATTTGGTATTCATTTCATACTTGCAAGTAAACCTAGCCCAGGCAGGTAAAACTTATCATAACAAATGATGTGGAAAATATGTTTGACCAAGTTGAATGTCACTGCTTAAGGGATTTAAACTTAACTATACACTTGAAAAATGTAAATCACATTTAACCTTGAAAACAACTTGAGTTAAGAATTTAAAGTTCTTCAAAAAATTCTTATTGTTTTTTAAACCAGCCATGTTAGGACGTCAAACTCTCCTAGATAATATTTCTCCATTTACTGATTATTGTTTTTTTTAAACCTATTTATTTCCCTACTATGTAAAAGTAGGGGATGCGTGATTTGTAGAAGACAGATAGCAGAGACTATAAAAATGACTACAATTTAGTAAATGCCTTAGACAAACTCTACCTGGGGAAATAAGGCATTCACACAAATAATATCAGAGGGGAAAAAAAGGAATTGAAGAACTATTATTATATTTCAGAAGAGGAGTAAAGTTTTTTTTAAAAAAAGTTTAAGAGTAACAAGTTCTAGACACTTAATTCTGTAAATTGATTTGAAATATCAGAGATAAAACAACCCAGAAATACAATTCTCACCTGCCATACAGGAGACCCAGGCTCGATTCCCTGTCCATGCACTTCCAAAAAAAAATCAACAGTGGTGCTGCAATAACCGGATAGTCACATGGAAAAAGAATGAAATGTGACCCCCCACCATACAGTATACAAAAAAGAAAAACAACCCAGAAGAAAAATATCACACTTCCCCAGCCCCCACATGCTGGTGCAGGATGCTTAAAGAGCCAGATTGCTTAATTTGGAATTCAGCTCTAATTATCCAGCCCTTGGCGAAACTGTCCCTAGGTTTTCTCATCTGAAAAATGGCATAAAAGTGGAACCTACATCAAAGATTGTTGTAAAGATTAAATGAGTTAATGTGTGTAAAGCACTTAGAACTTTATATAAGAAAACCAATTATTATATCCCACTGCTATCAACTCTGCCATGTTAATTCACTCCCTTAATAATGACAATATCCTTACATAAAAACAGTGTGGGGTTTTGTACTATTTCTTCATCTGTGTAAAATTTTGGGCCCAAATCCTCCATCTATGTGGACACTTGCCCTGGGGGCATCATTTTATTCCTTTCAATACTGTGATCCCTGGAGAAAAGGTCTATACAGCTTTAGAAACTGAGTAGCTACTTCAGAGCATTATTTTGATGAGCAATGTGGGAAAAAAAATCTGAAGCATGAATATTAATTTATCTTAAAATGCACATGGATTTCATAATCAACTTGAAAAATGCTGGAATATAGCAGTTTATTTCATTTATAGTCTTTGGACTATGCCAGAAAAAATTATTTTGAGAGAAGCATCCCTCCATTCTTTTTAAATATTATTTAGTTATTATGATTAAGCATCAATTGAAAATATTCCTTCTTTATTCCCTTCTACAATTTTGAAATTTAGAGATCCAATTCTTCAGCATTTGGCGGTAGAGTTTTAGAGGTTGGTAAAAGATGCTAATTACTAATCCAAAGTTTCAGAGCAGATGTTTAATGATTGACTGGCACAAGTGCCAAGCACATCACCAAATCCAAAATGCCATCAATAGGACAAACCAGCTTCCAAACTATGAAGTTTTATGATGTTCACTTATTCTGAAGTTGCAGAGTTCCTAAAATTATCACTTCCATTCACGTCGCCTGCTCCCTTGCCATTAACTTCAGACAGAATTTTAAACTGTTTTGAGGAAATTCCTCTGGATTTTCTGTCCTTGTTATTTCTCATTCCACAAAAGCAAAAACAACCTCAGCAGCTTTATTTTAAAGCTAGGTATATAGAGGAAATACGCTTTTCAAAAATAATACACTGAAATTAAGATTCCCAGATAAATAAATAGATTCACATCAACTAACTTTTTAAAGTGATGTTATAACTGGCACATCTTTGCCTATTTAGAGGAGAATACTTAATGACAGAGTCTAAAGGTTTGCCATTTAAAATGGTAAATACTGGGAGTGGAGGTGGAAATGGGAGATATGGTTGTCTGAAACCTAAATTAGACACGTAAACCCAACAGGAGCATTCGATTAAAAAGGCTAATACCTTTAGGGTAATGTACTAAGCACTATTTTAGATACTCATGATTTAATGCATTTAATCCTTATAATCACCTTACATAGTGGGTACTATCACTTAGTGATAGTGCTTGCAGTAATCATATTCTAAACCATTATTCTCTTACAACTACTAGAGTCCTTCATGATCCCACATCAGGCTGAAATATTAGTGGCTAGTGGAGAATTGTGGCAAATCGACAGTAGAACAGTCTCTATAAAAACATAATTTTCTGCTGATAGCACCATTTGGCCATAGCTAATCAATGATTCATCTAAACCAGAGAACAAGTCAAGGCCCTCTTAGCCTTGGTTTATGACCAGAGAACTCATTTTACAGATAAGCAGTTACCCTCCTAATTGCTATTTCCCAGACATGTTCTTATTTAGCATTCTAGTAGCTAAAAGAGGAGCTGAAATTCTCAATGGCATTCCTCTGCTCCAAAGTGAGGCAAATAACTTGCTAGACTATACATTCTTCTACTTTTAGGACTGATACAGCTATTTTTCACTTAGCCTTAAATGAAATCAGGACTGTTAACATTTTAATGTTTACTGAGTTAAAGCTTTTGCAAAAACATTTTTTCCTCATTTAACTAAAGATGAAGTTTTCATATAGTTTTGGCACTTCTCATCATTGGCATGAAATACTTCCCACTCTACCTCCACCCCTAAACACATACAAACACACACACATACTTCTACTGTCCTTTGGCATAACTCACTCAGACTGATGTTAGCCTTGTTAGAGTAAAGCATTCCCCAAAAGTTTGCACCTACCTAAATTTATTCATGGTGGGCATCACAACCCTATGTTAAATGACAGATTCTAAATTCAAACAGATATTAATATATAATTTGGTGTGATAGACAAAACAATTCCTTCCCCAAAGATGTCCATGCCATAATCCCCAGAACCTGTGAAAATGTTAACTTTCTTGAAAAAGAGATTTTGCAGATCTGATTAAATTAAGAATTTTGAGATGGGGAGATTATCCTGTATTATGGGTAGACACAATGTAATCACAAGAATTCTTACAAGACGGATGTAGAAGGATCAGAGTCAAAGAATAAGATGTGAGGACAGAAGCAGAGGTGAAAGAGAGAGAGAGATGAAGTCACACTGCTGGCTTTGCTTAAGAGGACATGATCTAAGAAATGAGCCAGCCTCTAGAAGTTAGAAAAGCCAAGAAACAGATTCTCTCCTAGAGCTACCAGAAGCACAGCCCTGTGGACACCTAAATTTTAGTCAAGTGAAATCCTTTTCAGGTCCTGACCCTCAGAAATATAAGGTAGTAAATGCGTGTCGTTTTAAGCCTGTAAATTTATGTTGCTACAGCAACATAAATTGGTCAACATAGTAGACCAATACACTTGGAAAGGATGTATAACTTGAGACATCATTCTATAGAATAGAAAAGGAAACATGAAATGTTAGAAGCTACTGACCATTTACTCTAGAATAGTGACATATAAAATTCACATCTTGTTATCTTAAGATCCATATCCACAATAAACTGTGAATAGGAGGTAGTAGTACGATTCAGATATCACTATTCAGCTTTTCCTGATAAAGGAATCAGTAAGAACATTACCCTATGATTAAAAGGATCATACACTGGAATGGTGTATCTTCCGCATTGAAGATTAAGCACTGGATGTGCATATGTGATTATTCATACAGACTGTCTGGCAATTGAATACTCTGATACCTAACACTGCTGCTGATGGTTCACTGATGCAAAGATGATTTTGGCCTTTGGCATACTTGCTCTCATGCCCATCCTTCATCTCACGCTAAATTGAGTATCCTCTTGTCTCTGGCATCATTGTTTCTTGCTGAAATCTGACAATGCCAAAATGATGGGAAAGGTTATAATTTTATCCATTTGGTGACAAGAATCCATGCCTGGTTGGGACTCGAGCTGGTCATGAATTTTGTCATCGTGCCAACCCAGTGAACTTCTCCTATAAGGCAACATAAACCACAGGATTAGTCCCAAAATGTTGCCCTTTATTAAACTCAAGTACAATATTGTAGCCTTATGGCTGTAGTCCATTTTTCATAACAAAAAAGTTTATTTCCACACTTCATTGTGAATTTATAAACTCACTGCAGGTTTATAGTAAATAAGGCAACAAAAACTAAAAGATACTTTTTCATAAATTTATAATGAAAGGGTTTTTATCCCTTTAAATTTTTCTTAGGCTTAGATCTTTTTAATGGAGGAACTCTCCCAAAATTCCACATAATAAATCAGATGCTTCTGTTCTATTGAAAATTTTGGTAAATTCAAAACTAGGTTTGAAAATGTCCTATTGTTTCCATTTAGCTCGAGAGAGGAGGATGTTCTAAATAGTACCCAGTATTTAGGAAAAATAGTTTTAAATTGATTTAAAAATATTTATTATTTAATATTACTTTAACTATTTAGAGTATAAAAATGCCAGGCAGCACCATTAAGAGTGAGTAGGAGAGGAAAGCAGAAGTGTATCAAACAATATCCCAATGGAAACACGCAGGTATCAAAAGCCCAATGAGTTCAGGAATCACTGTATGAAGGTAGTATACAGTAAATGTTATCACCCTGCAAATGAATGATGAAGAAGTTGATAATCTAGGGTCAGTCATTTAACCCCACTATTTTAGAACCAAGAACTAATTCTATTTGGGTTGTTCAGCCTTTACAAACTTTTTCAGTTAACTACTGCTGCATAACAAACCACCCCCAAATTTAGTGACTACACACAACTGAATTTATAATTTCTCATACTTCTGTGGCTGCAACTGGTCCCTCACCTGGTTGCCCAGATTCACCCAGGTGGCTCCATCTGCATGAGGTCAGATGAGCGAGAGGGTGCTGAATGGCCTCACTTAACTTTGCCTGGCAATTCATGTTGACCGGCTACTGGAGCTCTTCGGTTTTCTTCTGTGTAGACTCCCAGCTCTTTAGGAAAGACTGGACCCTTTACATGGTGCTGTCAGGGCAGTGCTCCAGGAGGGCAAAGGAGCAGCTGCAAAGTCTCTTGAAGACAAGACTCAGAATGGATGCAATATCATTTCTACTACATTGCATTGGTCAGGGCAAGCCAAAAGGCCATCTCAGATTCACAGCATGCGGAAATACATTACATCTCTTGATGGGAGTTGCAAAATGTCAGACCACATGGCTCAACCTACCACCTAGAGTGTACTTTAACCTCATGAGGAATCATTTTATTACAGCCCTCTTGCTGTTTTGAGCATATAGTAAAAATACAAATCTCAAATTAATAATTTGAGTTTGTGTCCATATTAACAATGCTTTTTTTTTTATGTTATCCAGGACAAATGTGGTCTGTTTTGAAGAAAAAGAGAGAAAAAAATTCAACATCTTCACATAAAAATAAGTTTCATTTCAGATTATGACAGAAAAATATAAAAAGGTTTAAAACATGAATTGAAAAAAAAAACCCATGAATTGAAAGGAGAATTTCATGAAAATAAGAGGGTAAAGAAGGCATTAGTATCTTTCCAAATCAGTGGCAAATAATAGAAATTGAAGCAGAAAAGGGGTTTATTAACAGAGAAGGAATATAAGTTAGCTCACAAATCAATGAAAAACCAGTGACTCAAACTTGAAAAACAGACATGAAACAAGAGAGGTTCATTCAGGATCGGAGAAGAGTTGCCAACTTAGAACCTTGTGGTGTCTCCACCCCACCACTAGACTCTGAAAGCCCTGCCTCAAACAGAAAAAGTCAACCGAAAGATAAGAACAGATTATTACACTATCCTTTAACATAAATATAATGCTGCAGCTAAATTTGATTATTTGTCAATTCTCAGTTGTTTCATCTGCTATGTAACATAGGAGATTATATGCTTATACAATTATATATGAAATGATAAAAAATGTACTTCATCACATATTGTTGTGGGAGTATGGAGAGAGATTTTATATATATATATATATATTTTTATAATCACATATAGTTGTTTAACTATAAATATTGTGATATTATTGAATAAGCTAATTAGAAATGTAAAATTCAGCATGTTCCTACCATCTTAGTCTATTTGTACCTTTTATACTACAACATGATTTGATGTTAGAGTACTAAAAGGGAAGTACTTATGTAGCTTTCATTGAACTCATATATCTCAACGAGAGAAAATTCTAAATTAGGATTTTTCTCATAATTCTTCTATATATTAAATATAGGCATCAAATTTCACCAGGGCTTTTGGATATCCTTCTTCTAGACTCTCACGTACTACTAACTAGATGGACAGTTACTAAAATTTCAAGCAATGAAATGAACATCTTTAAAAGCATATTAGCCTGTGTTAGTTCATGTATGTACGATCTTGTGAAGATAATGTTTTTATACTGTAGAAAAAGTAGAATTAAGATGAACACATAAAAATATTATCAAATAGGTACAACTCCTCCATAGATGTTGTTAAATACAAACCCTAAAAGAAATTATCATAATATAGCCTTTAATAATAATAATAACCTCAATAACCACATTAACTGCCACTATTTGCAAGGCACTGCTGTGTGCTAGTCTTTTTGCCGATTAGGCATAGCATGAGAGACCCAAGTAACTCAATGTAACACAGCTAAGTTACAAAGATACAAATCCAGGGTGACTCTACAACTCCTGTGTTTAACCTTCCATTATGCTTTCTTGTCAAGAAAATCAACCGCCAACAAGATTTGGGTATTGTTTTGGTTTGCTAATGCTGCTGGAATGCAATTTACCAGAAATGGGTTGGCTTTTATAAAGGACACTTATTAAATTACAACTTTACAGTTCTAAGGCCATAAAATATCCAACTAAGGCATCCAAAGATACCTTGACTCAAGAAAGGGCGATTTGGAAAGGCACATGGCTGGCATCTGCTGGTACTTGTCCTCTGCTCTGTTGCTTCCAGCATCTGATGCCAGTAGTTTCTTCTCTAAGCATCTGTGGCCATTCGCTTAGCTCCTCTGGGACACAATTCAGGCTTCTGGCTTGCGTAGTATCTCATGGGAAGACACATGATGACATCTGCTGGGCTCTCCATCTCCAAATGTCCATATCTAGGCATCCGCTCTCTCTCCGTTACCCTCCAAGCATCTCTGAATCAACTGTATGCTGGAGCTTCTGCATTTCCAACCATCTACATTTATAGTAGCTCTGAAGCAACTAATCCCCAGCATCTGCATCTGAGGTTTTTTTCCTAAAATGTTTGTCCTTTAAAAGGACTCTAGTAAATTAATCAAGACTCACCTTAAATGAGTGGAGTCACATCTCCATCTATGAATGGATCAATCTCCATGGAAACAACCTAATCAAAGGTTTCTGCCCTACAATATTGAATCAGGATTAAAGGACATGGCTTTTCTAGGGTACACAAAACTTTCAAACCAGCACAGGTATCAGGGGAATCACAGTTTAGCAAACTACTGGAATATCAACTCAATATGCAATTCATATTTAACATCATTTTAATACACAAAGTAACAATTTTTTTTTAATTCTAATACATGAGTATGTTACTACAATGATTTGGTTAAAAACTACTTCACTATAATCTTCTTTTGCCCAAACTAGGTATCAAAGATTCTAAATTTTTGGAAAGCTTAATTTTTGAGCAAACGTGATGTCCAAGATGCTGGAAGTTTCAGAGAATTTGGGATATCTGTCATTCATTCATTTCTTCATTCATTTAAAAAATGTTTCTTGAATGACTGCCAGTGTAACCACATTAGTTTCTTTTAAAATGTGCACTATGTCAGTGATAGCAGAAAAGAGCAAAACACTGAAACTCCCTTTCAATCTATATCAAAGATACAGTTCTCTTAACCATTAAAGTAATTTAGTCTCCATTAAACACAGAATGTATTTCTGTCTAATGTTTAATTTCTTAATCTTTTAAATTTGTCTAATAAAGTTGAGCAATACTATTACTTATGAGATTGGAATGATCCACGTGTTCTCGAAATCATTGCCACTTGGCAATACTCTAAAGTCATAACTAATCATGATTCTCAGCCAGGAGGGAAAGCATGAAGGAAATCACAGCTTCAATTTAGGATTAGAAAATAAACTAATAGATGCCCTTTATAATCAAGAAATAAACCAGCTGATACCCTTCTACAGACAGAAAGATATAAATCCACAGTTTCCTAATAGTTGCCAATATATTAAAGTGATTACCATAATATATAATATTAATATATTAATAATAATATATTTAGTAATTACCATAAACTATCTGCCAAATAAATAAAGGATATACTTTATAAGCATCAGAAAAATAATCCTGGAAAAATATAAATGATGGTTCATATGGCTATTTACAGTAAAATAAAAAATTTGTGGAAAATATATTTTGTTGTTTTTATTGGAGTGGAATAGGGCAAGTACTTTTCAATGCATTTACTTTTTCCAGTTAAAACATGATGAAAATCTAAGGGTCAATTACAAAAATAAATAGGAGAATTTATAGAGGGAAATGACAGCATCTTCCTATTTAATTCATATTTGCTGTGTCTACACTACCATTTTTCTTGGATTTAAAAGATGCAAGTCAATTTTACAAAGTTTATTGGGGAAAATGCCTCAACCAAAAGGGTCAGCTGTGTAGAAATTTGTGTCTCTTTGCCCAGGGTAAGCAATCTGGGTACGTATTTGGTGGATTTTCACAAGCTCCTGTATCAAATCTTTAAACTCAATATCAACTCTGAAGACCCAAATGCCAATTTACATCTGTCACTTCAGACTTCAGTTAAAGTTTCCAGCATTTAAATAGTTTATCTCTTGCCACTGGATCTGAAAATTGGAAAACTTCAGTAAGACTCTCACTAGTATCCCACCAGGACTTCTTCAGTAGTAGAGATTTCCACGTTGGTCTTGGCAATCACCAATGCCTCCGACAAGGTATCAGAATAAAATCTAGCAGCTCTGCTGAGAACATATTGGGATTAGAATAAGCACTGATTTCTGTGAAGTCTGACAGTAGATATCTCGGGCCACCAGCAGAAAATTAGGGAGCACTTTGGATGAACTGTTGGTATGACGTGGGAGAAGCAACTATGAAACTAGGCTGTCATGTTTATCTCCAGTCTTATTTTCTTGTGTGCAGTCAAGTTACCTTATGTCATCTCGGTCACATGAGTGGGAGAGAGCCATGGTGGTTAGAGAGCAAATCACAGTAGCTTCAAAGTGGAAGTTCTCTAGATAAATATCAGAGATAGTCACTACTAAACAATTAAACTCTCCATCTTCCCCACCCCCAAAGCATTCCCAACCAGACCCATTTTAAAGAGCCCAGAACAGAACCACCAGACATCTGCCACTGACTTTGAATTTCCTTCACATTAAATCATCTATAGTCACATTATATCTTTACATCCATCCAGCAAGGTAGAGCAGTTATCATCATCCCTTCGCTTCATGGGTGAAGAGATATGCTTGGAGAGTGTAACACGCCAAAGGACATACAATTAACAAATGTTCATGCAAGGCCAAGGCTAAACCTGTGTCCCTTTCAGACCCACAGGAGCTGTTCAGGTTAATTATCTTTGAGTCTGCATCTAGACTTTCTGACAGGTACTATTCAAAGGTTTGTGAAATGGATAGGCTTCCTCCATAAGCTAACAGGGAAAAAATCACGCTCAACTTTGGCAATGGCACAGTTGAAGGAAACACAAATTGTGGGCCTTTCCTCCCCTTTGGCAACATCCTTGATAAAGCAGACACTAAGACCAGTTTTCACAGCACAACCATTTCTCTATCTATTTTGACATCTCTCTTTGTTTTTTTCCATAAGAGAGAGTAACTATATATATAGAAAACCAGACATACTAAGTTTCAGTTGCCAAGCAGAAATGTTAGGCAAGCAGTTGGAAAAGTGGACTTTTGAGAGAAGACAGGATGAGAGATTTAGTGGGACTCATTCTCCAAAAGGAAGGTTTAAGTCCTGAAAATACTTGAGGTGTGCCGAAAAGAGAGCATCAAGAAAAATCAGAAAGCTGGTCTTGAAACTGAGAAAGTATTCATTTTTAAGAGACAAAAAGGTTGCAAGGAACTGGAGAAAAAAGAAGACGGATAATGGAAGACACCACAGAAGGACTAGGAGAGTTGGACTGTAGAAATCAGGGGATGGACTAATGTCCGGGTAGGGGGTTTGGAGGAGCAGCAGCTCAATGTCACCCACAGGACAAAGAGATTTAAGACTGAAAAGAAGTCACTGTATTTAATAGCCAGGAGGTAAGGAAACCTAGAAAAACAGGTGATGGCAGCAATCACATGGAGTTTAGGAAAGAATGGATGGCAAAGAAGAATAAGCAGAGAATTTCCCCATCAGAGAATTCAGAAGTGAAAAAAATTAAAGAAATGTAACCAAGACATAAGTATCTAAGGGTTGATTTTGATTATGGAATCATTATATAGATATCCTTTTTTGCTTTCTGGTATATTGGAGTAGGCAGAGGGAAATATGTGAAATCTCTCAATTGTAATCCAGCTGCCTTGATCTCTGATAATGATTGTAAAGCCTTTATCTTGTGCCTTGTGATTGTAAAAACCTTGTGATTAACTTTCACTTGTACCATTTATCCAATTTTTCGACTTTAGAGTCCTGTGAGCACTAAAGACAGCCCCTAATGTTTATTAATGAAGGGTTTTGGGTCAGCCCAGAACTAATCCACCAGAAGTTCAAAGTTACCTTGATAAAGGAAACTGGATTTAACCATAATGGGACCACCTGGCACATGCTGTAGCTTAGATTTTAACCTATAAATCCCCTATACCTCATTATAATACTAAAAATCATGCCTATATTAAGGCCACCATTTTCTTACATATGTAACTATGCATGTAATTAATCTGCACATGCTCAATAATTAGATCACCTCTAATTGCATCATCGGGGTCCACTGTGCCCATTATCCTAAAACCTACCCATCTTTTCATACTATAAAGCTATCAGAATTACTGCAATTTGGGAAGACAGATTTTTGGACCAATAGCCCATCTGGTCTCTTGCTTCATGCCTAGCAATAAATTCTTTCTTTTTGTGAAACACCAGTGTTACAGAAATTGGTCATTTGGGTACATCCGATAAAAGAATCCGCCACCTTTGTGTGATAATAGAAAGGGGGTTGTAATGAGCTAGAGGAGTAAGATTTAGAGGAGAGAGTTAAAACAGATGAAACCAAAGCATTATATATACAGAGGGAAGCAGAAAGTGAAGGCAATCCTAAAAAGTTCTGGATAAGTTTAAAAGTAAGTTTGATGTAGAAAACACACTTGCTCTAAAAGAACATTTATATTTTTTAGTTTGACAATTACAGTGGAAATTTCTCAAAATTCTATACTCTTTCAGCACTACAGACTGGAAAGAGTCTTACACTTCCTGCAAATGCTTTCACATTTCTCTGAAGTCTTAGGACCCTTTGACATAAATATCTTAATCTCTATTAAATCATTTCACATTTCTACTAAAACATTGCTTAACTTTGCTGTTTAAAGAAGAGCAATCAAACAGCAAGACCACAGTGGAAGATACAATGAGAAATAATTCCTCTCAAGGCCAGAAGAATGCATAAGGAGCGCAAAGAAAATGATCTTTGAGCTCAAAGAAAGGGGGTGGTGGAAGGGCTCGTGACAGCCATACCAATTATGTCTTTGATTGTTTCCAACATAAGGTATGGCATATTAAAGCAAAAAATTCATTATCACCAGTTGAAGACACAGTTTCTAACTAAACGCATCTAAACAATTTGCTTGCAACCTGTTCTGAAGTTTTGTTTTATATTTAATTATTAGTAATTTCCACCTCATAAATTGAGTTTCCAGATTGAGTTTATAAATCAGTTGTTGGAAACTCAATATATAATTTTTCACAGGTTTATTTTCCAAAAACACAGAAAAATTTTATCCAATTCCTGAAGGAACCTACAAAAGTCATTTTATTCTGTAGTGTATGTGAATGAAGATACATTCTTAGTGTCTTCTCACTGAAAACAATCAACAGTACTATAAGTAGGCATTATTAGTATCTGATGTTTTCAATGAATCAATTGATTGGTAAGAGGTTCAATAATTTGCTCATGATCTCTCCACACAGACACACATACAAACATATACAGAGAGAGAAAGAGACACTGACAGAGAGAGAGAGAGGTTGTTCTTACTACTACCTACAAAAGGATGCAACTTTTAAAATAAAGTACTGCATTTTTAGATAAAAATCAATAGCTCATAGTGGTGTAGTAGAGTGAAAAGGAGCCCGGCACTTTGAGCACTAAAAAAAATCACTTGAAATTCTAACCTTCTTACTCACTCATGATTTCGAGTACATCTTCTCCATCTGAAAATAAAAGGTGTACACTAAATAACTTACAAAGCTTCTTTTAGAACCAAAATTACATCATCCTGAGATTAGCTTGTGTTGGATTATTTTATGTATTTAGCTAGATTGTGCAAAGCAAACCCTTGTACGGTATTTTAAAGCTACTACAGGTCTTTCAATTTCATAGAACACATAGGTAGAATCAAATCCTCTTCTAAAAGACTTCGGAAACCATTTGAAAAGGGCTTTAAAAATGAAGGCCTCTGAAAAAAAAAAAAAAAGAAGTCCAATGGAATTGAAGAGACCCACACTCAGCCTTCACTTATTATTCCTGTAATCTCATCTTTCATTTATTTTTATGGACAGACACAGAACGGTAAAATTAAAGGTCATATAATAGTAAAAGAAAGGTGGTGACTTCCAGCATGCCTTAAAATATCTATCTCAAAGACCAAAAGGAAAAGGAAGTAATATTTAGTACTTTCTGTGAGCTAGGTATTTTGCAGAAGCTTGATCATAACTCTACAAGTGAGGAAACTGGAGTTTAATAAAACCTAAATAAAATTTCCCAAAACCGCATGGCTAGCTAGAGAAGAAAATATGACCCAAACTCATGCTTCAAGTCTTTCTTATCCATGGCCACCATGGATAAGACATTATGGGCTGCCTGTATGAAAACTTTACTTTTCTTCCTCTTTCAGGAGAGGCTGGACCTTTCCCAGTCCCAAGAGGTAAATATCTGTTGTACCCCGCTAATGATGGTGGCCTCTTTAATCCTTTCAAGTGATTAGCTTAGTGATGGGCTTTTGATGCAATTTTGATCAATTGCATTTTAGGAGATGCCAGCTGTGGGGTTTCTGGGAAAACTTTACTTACATATTAAAAAAAAAAAAAAAGATATTTGTCTAACTTTCCCTCTGGGCCTTTTGAAAATGTAATGCTTGTTACCCATTATAATGTTAAAGGTATAAATCTGCAAAAAAAAAAAGCCTAACTTGGAAAGGATTTCAGGGCAGAAAATAGAAGGAATGTGAATCTTACCATCATCAAGTTGCTGAATTAATCCTGGAACTGAACAAACTCTGGATGTCTACTTTTATGGAATAAATACTTATATTGTTATACACACATTTAGATAGCATGTACTGTTACTTTCAATCAAAAGTATCTTATTCGCTGGTATGAAGTCACTCTGAGATCTCATTTCTACCAAAATATTATCCTGTAAGAATTTTCTGTGATTACTTCTCTTATACAATCTCCCCATTGTATTCCATTGTATTCTTCTCTCCCAAACTGTCATCTTGTGCTTCACCACTACTCCACAACAAAATTCCCTATGGTCACAATCTTTTCATAAAATGTACCCTTTGCCTCTTTGCCTCATGTTCTGGTTTGCTAGCTGCCAGAATGCAATATACCAGAAACTGAACAGCTTTTTAAAAGTGGAATTTAAGAAGTTGCTAGTTTATAGTTCTAAGGCTGTGAAATTGTCCACATTAAAACAAGTCTATAGAAATGTCCAATCTAAGGCATCCAGGGAAAGATAACCTGTTTCAGGAAGCCCGATGGCTCAGCATTTCTCTCTCAGCTACAAGGGCACATGGTGAACATGGCGACATCTGCTAGCTTTCTCTCCAGGCCTCCTGCTTCATGAAGCTCCCCAGGAGGCATTTTCTTTCATCTCCAAAGGTTGCTTGCTTGTGCACCCTGTGGTTTTCTCGTTCTTCTGTCATGGTTCTGCAGCTCTTTCCCTCGTTCTCAAAAGACACTCTCTCCGAAATGTCTCCTTTTTCAAAGGATTCCAGTAAACTAGTCAAGACCCACGTAAAATGAATGGGTGGAGACCCATCTCCATCTAATCAAGTTTAATACCCACAATTGATTGAATCACATCTCTGTGGAGATAACCTAATCAAGTTTCCAACCTATAGTGCTGAATAGGGATTAGAAGAAACCATTGCTCCCACAACACTGATTAGGATTAAAATATGGCTTTTCTAGGGTACATAGATCCTTTCAAGCCAGCACACCTTAGCTGCAATTTAACTCTTGATTCTTTGCTGAGGAATTATTTTCCAACAGCCAAATTTGTAATCACTCTCCTTTACTCAGAGTCCTCTGGACCCTAGGTCCTTCCGTCTTCCTTAATGATTGAAACGTTATGCAAAGAATGAAAAATCAAATACTCTCTCAACTCTGTGTACTCTTAGTCTATCTGGTAATCTTTATCAGTAATCTCTTGCAGACATCCACTCCCAAACCCACATTCAGCTAGAACCCTTCCAGCTCTTACAACATAAACTTAAATCTCCTAAACTCGGATAACAATATCTTATTCCTCTGTCTCTCACTTGGTCATTTCCACTAAACCTTTATTTTTTCCCTTCTCAGTTTAAAATTTAAGATCTATCATTTCAAGATCCTCACCTTCCTTACTCCCCCAGGCTTCCACTGCATCTGCTTATAAATCTTGGATTAATCTATCCAAATTTTCTCTAACACCTCCCAACATTTCCATAAAAAATTGCACAACCCATGGGGATTATCCCCTCTGTAATTCATACTGCTCAATATAAATCAGGCTCTCTCTCCTGTTCAATATGCCTTTTGTATTTCAGAAATCAAAATTTTCTCAACAATTGTCCATACAACCATTTCACATATTTGTACCCTCCCACAAACTTCCTATTTTACTAATGCCCTTCTGTTCCCAGAAAAAAGGCCCACCTCCAATGTGACAGCCAAAAGAGAAACCCTCAGGTAGGAATTTCCTCTGTTTCTTGCTTGTACGTTTACTAAAACTTCACCTGCACCCCTCCCACACTTTCTTCCCTCTCATTGGAAACAATGTCCTAGCCTCTCCTATAATGATAACCTCTATATTTGTTTTCTATATCTCATACTCTTCTGTCTATTGAAGGGACTGGCTCTCAGTGATTAGATTATTCCCTACTTCTCTTATATTTTAATCTCTCCTTTTTCTATTGGCTCTAATTACCAATGCAAAAACATGTTCAAAATGTCCTCTCTTAAAAAGTAAGAAGTGAAACCAAGTGTGGTAGGTTGAATAATGGCCCCCCAAATATTCACTGGTCCCAACCCCTGAAATTTAGGAATGTTGCCTTCTATGGCAAAACGGACCTGTAGATAAAGTTAAGGAATTTGAGCTGGGAAGAATATCCTAGATTATTTGATGGTTCCTGAATGAAATTGCAAGTGTCTCTACAAGAGGAAGGCGAAAAGAGATATGACAACAGAAGAGGAAGAAGGTTATGTGATGACAGAAGCATGCATGAGGTAGAGGGAAAGATGTTAGGAAGTGAGAAAGGGTTTACAAGCCAAAGAATGCAGGCAAGGAAAAGTCAAGGAAATGGATCTTCCCCTAAAGTCTCCAGTAGGAACCTGCCCTACTGACACCTTACTTTAGCCCCACAAGACTCATTTTGGACTCCTGGACTCAAGAACTGTAAGAGATAAATTTATGTTGTTTTTAAGCCGCTAAATTTGTGGAAATTTTTTGCACAAGTATTTTGGTTTGCTAAAGTTGCTGGAATGCAATATGCCAGAAGTGGATTGGTTTTAACAAAGGGGACTAACTAGGTTACCAATTTACTATTCTAAGGGCATGAAATTTCCAATTTAAGGCATCCAGAGAAAGAGACCTGAACTCTGAAAACGGGCCAATGGTGTCTGGGATTCATCTGTCACACAGGAAGGTACATGGGAACATCAGCTGGCCCTTCTCTCTTGGGTTGATTTCAAAGTAGCTCTCTCAGCTCCTGTGTATCCTTCTTGCTTCTCCTGGGGTATTTCCTTTTTCTCTTAGCTTTTCTCGGCTCCCTTTCATAGAGGGCTCCAGAAAAGGATTAAGATCCACCTGGAATGGGGATGGTCACATCTTCATGGAAACAACCTACTCCAAAGGTCCCACCCAACAACAGGCTTGTATCCACAGGAATTAATTAGAAGAATATGGCTTTTCGGGGGCACATAGCAGTTTCAAACCAAACCAACACAAGAAGGAATAGGAAACTAATATACTACCCTTAAATTCCACAGGTCCCTCTAGCTACTCCTTGTGTGTGCAAGTCTACTTGTGTAGAGGTGAACATTTCCTCAAGAGCATATATCTTAACACCATTATCATCATAAGTGACACATTATATAAGAGAAGGTTAGAAGACCTAAATAATTACAGGTTCTTATCCACCATGTCAAATTCCAATAAAAAATATTCATAATTGAAAATGTGTACAATAACACGTTGAGAATGTCATTTAAGTCACTGGGGAATTTGAGTAACATTAACTCACAGTAACCTACTCACATCTCCTAACAGGCTGGACCAAGCTATCATAAAACATTCTTATGATCTCATATAATGGAATAGAAAGGCATCCAGATTCCAGTTTTATGGTAGCTAAGCATTATCTTTTAACGACAGTAACTTTGACTAGTCTTCATTTTTGGAATAAGGTTTGTAATGATTGAATATTTAAGGTTTAACTTGAATACTGAGCAAACTGCACAGAAGAGGTACAAAAAGATCTTTAAAATTTCTTCTAGGCTGATTATTGGATCTTAATAAATGAATTTATGTATGGCTAAATAATAACATGTTCAAGATTAGTTCCAGGTTTTCCTGTTCTCAAGGGGCTCCTTAATTCTTCTAAGCTCCAAAGTTCTTAATTATAGTTGTTCTTATAATGATTTAGTTACTCTATACTGATGTCAACCTTTTTTAAGCTATACTGTTTTCAAGAAGATAAATATGTTTTATAGAACTATACAAGAGGAAAATCCTTTTGATGCCAAATCTTTTTTATTTTGTAATCAGACCAACATAAGTAAGATCCTAAGAGTTTAGTTCATGATTCTTACAGCATCTCCTTCAAAGAGTCATGAATAATTTAGGGTGGTTTGGCCAATTTCTTTTTTTAATTAAACTTTGGGAGGAATTTCATTAAGCGTCTCTTCTTCAGGATGACTTCCCACCTTCTCACCATTTCTGTATATTGTTTGGACTGACTGAGAGCCTTGGCCAAAGCTGGAAAAATATGTTATATGGTGTCGATGGGTTTAGATTCTTAGATTTCCCCTAAAAAGAACTGATGAAACTAGAGATAAGGGAACAAAACTGTTTCATTATTTAGACAATTTATTTATAAATTTCTTAGGGGGTCAATCTACTGAGATGATAAAAGTAGTAATTTAGACAGATTTCCCCAGTGAACTAAAAAACCACATATGGCTAGAATGGAGGAAATATTATGAAATACTAAAATAACTTAAATATCACTGCCTAAAGTATATGCAGTATTTAGCTTCCCTCTTTGGGGTAACATACTGTAGAACACAGTGTTCATTTCATGCTAGAATGGAAAAACACACCAGCTTCTAAGTGGTTTTAGATATCTGCTGCTTGATGTTTGTGCTCAACACAGTAAAAATTAGAATTCTAATGAAAGGGATTAGGTATAATTAACAGTTCAACTAAATACCCAAAAGCATTTAATACCTGTTTTCCATCATTGAAAGGTAACATAAAGAGGGAAGGTGAAAAGTAGACTCTTTCTGATAAGAATTTAGAATAATTACCTTTTAACTGGAGATTAATATAAAGCTTATGAGAACTTAATGTGTATTGGTTTTCATGGTTTTAATCACATAATTGTAAAAAGGAATGAGTCTGATCCCTAAAGGTATTTTTTAAGGATCATATAGGGATTTTGTCATAAAAAAAAATACATCATATAGAAGTAAAATATAAACAAAAGAATTTTTTAAATTTATTTGGGAAGTTCTATGGAAATATACTTAAAGAAATTTATGGCAGAAAATATTTAATGTTTGTACACTGAAGAGCCAAAGAAAAATTATTCATATTTGTGAAAAAGATGATTTTCTATTTTAGGCTCAGTATCAATAATAATTATATTAAATATCAATTAAAAGCCTCTCTAGGACTTACAGTATTTGCCTACACATATAAAATTCAAGTCCCACTTACTTTTCCAATATATCCTATATGTCCTGTTCCTACAGAAACCTATAAATTTCACAGAATACAGAAATGTTTCTATATCTGAAAATAAAGAAATATATAATTTTCAGAGTATTCCTGTAGTAAAACAAAGGAATAGACACATAGCAAGAACCCCATCAATTTCTTGTTCTAAAAGAAACAATATTATATATCTTGGAAAAATAATAAATTTGCAATTTGTAATTGTTGGAATGCTCTTTACAAAAGGAAGAGAATATTATCTAATTTTTCCCATAGGATAAAATTTCTCTTGAAAAAAGAAGAACCATTCTAAGCATTGCAGTTTTGCATGTTTATTAACATGCAATGAACTTTTTTTTCTCATCTGTACTCTGTGACCCTTAAGAATATAGATAGCTTTCAATTTGCATAAACTACGACTGTTTTCTTTTAAAATGTGCCCCTGTTTAACTCCATTGACCACAGAAGCTTTTACATAATCACTTCAGACTTTCATAATTTTTATTCTGGTATAAGAAAACACTAACTGTTGACCAGCCATCTTAAAAGAAAGTCTATTGTTATATAATGAAATGTTAGGTACTAAAAGTGACATAAAAACACCCTCTATAATGTATATGATCTGTAACATAAAATTATTTACTTCTTTTCACTTTTTGGAATTGTTAAACATTGTCAGTATACATAAGCATAAAATTTTATGTTTACCATAAAGGAAAATGCAAATATAATACTATATGTAAAGCATATATTTGGACAGATATGTACTATTTAAATCCCTTTAAACTGTGTTTTACTTTAAGGAAAATTTAAGATATCAATGCTGCTTCTTTCATTTAATGTTTTGAGAGGTATACCCTTTGAGGTTTATGACTGTTTTAATTTTGAAGTATCCAACTTTTACATGTCTGTAAGGATAATCACTTACATAATATCTAGTACCCTGCTAATCAAAATTAGGTTTGAAATCCAAAGCCTCTGTATGGTTTCTAATTGCTTCTTGGGTTTTGTAAGAGTATTTTGTCATGCCAGACATGCACATCTTCCTGTGCAATCTTGGGCTGATGCCCTGAGTCGCGGGCAGATTACGTTATATTTTATCTTCCCAAGGGAAGCATATTCTTACAGAGGTCATATTTAAGAAACCTCAGACACAAATTTTGAGCACTTGGTTTACCTTCCCCTTTCCAAGATTAGTGTCAATCCAGGCTGCTGAAGGAGCAATTTTAAGGATACATAGTCTGGCAATTGATCTCCAGAAACACTGGTAAGAGCAAACAAAAACAGAAGCCTCAATGAGAAATGAAGAGCTGCTGCCCTTTCAATTAGAAAGAAAAGAGAAATTTCTGATAATGAGATTGTGATGAAAGCTATTGTAGCAACAATATATAAAACACGTTAGGGCTGATATTCTTCCCACACTCTCATCTGCATGCTTTCTTAATTAAATGAGCAAGCTAGTTTGCATCTTTTTAACATTTATTCTTGAAACAACTCCCTCTTTCATCTTTAAGTAATGACAATATAGATTGCTGAATATATAAGATAGTGTAAGAAATTAGTTTATATGTTTTTCAGTTTACTGAAGTGGATTTGAGCATCTTGTTGGCAATAGAATAGATACATCAGTTACAATTAAAATGATCTTTTCTCTTCAAAATAGTACATAACACACAATTACTTTGCATTTGTATACTGCTTTCTACTTTATAAAAGAAATTCTATGTAGACTACCTATAAAATATATTTCCTGAAATTCACTGTACTTCCTATCCCAAGAAAAAACTTGTATTAAGGTTCAGGAAAATTCCATCAGTGGAGTATAATACACTCACAATTCTTGGTGATGTTTTAATTTTTACACACACCGTTTTACTTGCTTCGGGGGAGTCCAGATTTAAGTATCTATCTAGCAATGCCTGTAGCTGTTGCATTTAGCCTCTTAAAGGTGAGCTCTGTAAGATCAGGGCCAACCAGATGTCAGACTATCATGTAATCTGCCATGGGTCTATTTTTTTAGCACAATATACGTAAGCTTTCTTGGTCCAAATTGCCAATCTTCATCACCAAGATAAACTGAAATGAACCATTGGCTTTAGCAGTCTGATCCCACCAAACTCTGATCAGTTTTTAGTGAGTTCTAGAAAAGTAATAAATCATCAATGGTCAACCATCAAAGAGCCATATGCACAACTATTGATAATAAACCAATGAACCACATTAACAAAATACTTTGGAGGGAACATGTTCAAACTGGATTATCAACAGGGTAGTACAAACTTTCCAAAGATAGAAATATCAATTTTTGCTCTTGCAAATGCCACTTTTCCTTCATTCTGTATGAAGGAAACATTCCAACATTCCATACTGGAAGTACATGCTTGTATAAGGCCTGAACCTCCCCTCATGAATAGTACATCTTCGATGTCCCCAAATAACTTGGCAAAAAGTGAATCCAATACAATAGAAGGGTCCAGAGCATGTCACACATGGCCCTACCTACTCTGATGTCCATTTCTACTGAAACTTCCCCTGACCACAATTTACATTCACTGCATATAAGGTTGAAAGCAAAGGCACTTGCAGGGTTTTTATTGTTGATAAAAGAATTTTTTACATGCCATTTTATTTTATACAAATAGGAGGCTGGACATACCAAAAGTCCTATACACATTTTGTATAAACACATAGAACTCCCAGAAAACTGTCAAGAAAAGGTCTACAGGGATCACTGTTATTATTTATTCTCTATTGGAGAAAATACAGAAAACACCTTGTTATTTTACATTCCTATAATTGTATCATCTGCATGTCAAGTGTTTCAAAGAGGTCAAAGTATACAATACAATTAGAGTAGTGGCAGTTGTAGGGGAAATAGTTACAGACAGATATAATGCTAGAATGGGAGAGATCTTTAGAGAATATCATTTTATGTTGAATTATTTTCTTTCATACCAGGCTCATAATAAAGTTGTGGAAAGACTTTTGTCCAGGGTCCCACCACCACATGGAATCCGGGGAAGAGAGAAGATCAAAGGGCAAAGAATCCTGCCATTGTACTCAGGACAATCTTTTGGGAAGACTGATAGATTCTTTCTATACCACTAGCTTTTAGGCATCACGATTTTCTTAACAAACTAGATAGGATGGAAAAATAAAAAATAAAAACAGCAGATCATTATAAGAACTTACTTCCCCCTGGAAGGCAGGGTTAAGAACTGAACCAACTGAAATAATTTAGGGGAAACGTCAATGGTAGTTTCAGCTTGAATCCCCTAATCAGAAGGCTGAACTCTGAGTGATGCTGAGTTACAATAAGCCAGACAGGGGGCTATTACTGAACTGTATTATCCCAACCCCACCCTGAAAACTGTGGAGAGAAGCATCACCAGCAATATCTTCTCCTTATTTTCCTGATTTGTAAGCATCCATATTTCCACTTGGAACAATGAAATATCAGCATAAGCAGATAGACTAGTTGTCTACATATACAATTAAAAGAAGAAATCTTCCTTTTTTTAAGCAAAAAAGAATTCAGAGCAATGAGGCTTATGAAACAAGGAATATGTGCACTAAAATAGTCTGCAACTAGAGCAACTACACAGTGTCATTTTAGTTCTACTTTGGTAAACATACATGAAACAAAGTCTATGTAAAATAGGCTGTTATATAATACGAATATATTTCAATAAAATGTTGCTTTTCTATTCTATTAAGTCTTGTTTTCCCCAAAGGATTGAGAGAAAACTTATTTTTAGCACATAACTTTTCTTAAGTTTCTCATGAAAGCCTTTATATTTTAAAATCTCAAAGGAATCCACTTCTCTGAAATGAGGCATACAAATGGAGATCTACATAAGTTTAAACAACCTATGTGTTCTATTATAAATAAATAAAATAACGAAATCTGAAACTAGTTGAGCAAAAAGGTAGTTAAACTTTGTGAGATGTGAAATTAGATTTTAATGTATGCAAAACACATTCCAATGCATATTTTTAGGTGTAGGCTGATTGACTTTTCTCTGTTTAAAATTAAAAGCTGCCTTTAGGCAATTAAGAACCTTTAGAGTACTTTTGATATTATTAAACTCAAGTACTTGCATTTAGCCTACCATACAGCCCTGCAAAGACCAATACTTAAGTTTACTTTCCAGGAGAGATTTTAAAGTGGCCATCTGTCAACCCTGTCCTACGCAGCAACTTCATTTCATCAGTGTCTCTTCCTAGGGAGAACCCCCTCCTTAGGTGGATATGCTTTTTTGTTTGTTTTTTTACATCCCAATCATGTTTCGCTCATTCTTGCCACCTATATAAAAATAACCACAATACAGGAATACTGATACATGGATGGAGAGCTCCCTGTCAAGCACTGATGACAGTACCCACATAACTATCTCATTATATTCTTACAACTGTATGTGGCAGGGACAATTATTAATCCCATTTTACTATTTGAGAGAACGGACATTTAGAAAAACTAAGTATCTTATCCAAGGTTACAGAGTTTAAAAGTGAAGCTGGAAATGAATCATGTCTAGGGGGCCTCAAAGCTGGGCAAAGAGACCATATGCTAAGTATTTCTCAATGAATGTTAAATGACATTAAAGTTCTTCAATGAGCAGGATGCAATTCATTTTACCTCAAGGAGATCTCCACAATTAACAAATAAAAATCTTTTCTATTCAAATTAAACCCTAGTCAACAAATATATATGGAGCACTTTTGTGTAAGATGCTTGCATAGGCGGTTATAATCATGGTATGTTTATTTATAAATCATTATTTAAATATGTTTCCTTTCAGAATTTAATAGTGCATGAGTGTAAATCTCTCAGGGATTATATGTGTGGGTTACTATTATGTTATTGTTTTCCTTAATTTTCTCTAGTGTTTATCAAAACAGTTTTGTTTTGATATATTTTTCATGCATATGCAACTGTGTGGATTGAACAAAATACAAACTAACAATCTTGATTTGGCAGTGCTGAGTTAAAATATACTGTTGAGTCAATATAATCCATAAACTCTGAAGCATCAGGTGCAAAGCTTCAAATGCAGCTTCTAGTTTTATATATTATCATTTATTTCCTATTACACACTGGTCAAAAACCAGAAATACCAAACTCAGTAGGATGGTCATCTGGGAAAGACATATTTTTTCTCTTTTGGACCTGTCAGACTGTGATGGGAATGTTATCAAGATGCAGTGACATTACTCCATATCCCATTAATTTTATTATGTAATAGCCAAATGCTCTCAGGAGCCAGAGCAAATGATATATTTACCTGAATGTTGAATATCATCTGCCCCATGCAAAGAAATACTGAATGAAACAGAAAGTTTAAATAAGATGAGATCTGTGCTGAGCCGTATAATCACATAATCACTTGTGTCTCATAATGAATTAAGAGACAGAAAAAAACAGTAAGAATAAGTTTAAACTTTGGTTCAAAAATGGCTTACTTCCCTGAGGTACTGGGGATACAACAAAATGTTTTTTTAATGTAAAAATTAATTTGATGATGGTTGTGAAAAGAAATATAGCAACTATATTATTCATTTGATAAACATGACTCTTAGAAACGACCTACAAATGGTTTTAATAATGTCTCTGAAATACCTAAATCTGCAGTACAAGCTTACTACTGACAGATACAAATTTAAAATACTTTCAAGAACAAACAGAAAACATCATTCCCTACTTTCATTACCAAACATACTTGGTAATGAAAATAATAGGGAAAAAGCATTTCTTCTCAATATAGTCTAAACAATACACTAAAATCAAAGGTTTCTGGAATAATTAATATATGTGGAAGTAGGTATTTTAAAAGTCAGTTTTGTAACTCTCTTGGGGAAACTGATGTTTATATGAATAAAGTTCTGCTCCAAACTTCGGTTATCTGGAATTATTCCATTAAGTGTAAGAATCATAGATGTAGTAGGAAAAACACCTTTTAATAGCATTTATCTACAACAGTGACTAACCGAGGCTGAAAAGAGCACATGGAGGCCTCAAAGCTGCTAAATCTTGGCAAACAGGCTGCCTTGCCCTCTTCTCTAAAAGTCAGGACAATTCTTTTTACAATTATAGAGGCAAACTGAGCTCTAAAGATCCGGTTTCCGGATGATTTAGACTCAACTAGGAAAGAAGCGCTTAGAAAATGATACAAGCTTCAGTACATCGAAATAATTATGTTTGCTCCCAGAAGTTGCAATCCATATGAAAATCCCAAAGTTCCCTTAGATTTGGGGAGAGGGACAATATTAGAACAAACTCTTTTAATTGCAAATAATAGAAATCAGCATAAGCTAATGGAGGGTTGGGGGATGATTCATTTGCAGGGGAATAGAATATAATGCTCTAGAAAGCACGGAACTCTTTTTCTCTTCTCTGTTGTTCTAGTTTGCTAGCTGCCGGAATGCAACATACCAGAGACGGATTGGCTTTTAATAAAAGGGGATTTATTTTGTTGGTTCTTCAGTGGAAAGGCAGCTAACTTTCCACTGAGGTTCTTTCTTACGTGGAAGGCACAAGATGGTCTCTGCTGGTCTTCTCTCCAGGCCCCTGGTTTCCAACAACTTTCCCCGGGGTGACTTCTTTCTGCATCTCCAAAGGCCTGGGCTGAGCTGCAAGTGCTGAGATGAGGAATGCCAAGCTGCTTAGCTATGCTACATTGCTTTCTCTCATTTAAGCACCAGCCAATTAAGTCAAACGTCACTCATTGCAGCAGACACGCCTCCTAGCCAACTGCAGATGTAATTACCAACAGATGAGGTTCATGTACCATTGGCTTGTGGCCGCAGCAACAGAACTAGGTATGCTCACCTGGCCAAGTTGACAACTGAATCTAACTAACACATTTGTTCTGTTTCATTCTCCTTCAGCAGTTCGTGCTCATAGCTGTGCACCGCCTTGGTGGACTGAAAGTTCAATTTCCAAATTTTTGTTCAGAATTCTAGCAACACTAAGAAAAAGGTCTACTCTGTCTTCAATTATCAGTTAATTCAATAAATCCCAGGGAGGTGATAAAGGCCTTCAGGAATTTGTGGGGGCATTTTGGGCTGTCACAATGATTTGTGGGTCCTTACTAGCATACAGTGAGAGGAAAAACAGAGAAGCTAAAAACCCAGTAATGTGTGGAAGAGTCCTGCACAACTATGCTTGAAATCCAAGTCCATTTTACACTATTTTTTGTTTATTACAAAAGTTAATGGATTTTTGCACATCTAATGAATTTGCAAAGAATGCAACCTCCAGATGAAGAGAAAGAAAATTCATACTTTATTTTGCTCAGGACTTACCAAGGGTTATTCACTACTTCAAACCAATATCGTGTAACCACCCAGGAATAGCCCTTATGGAATTTAAGTGTCCTATACAACACACTGCTCTCACTCTTGCTTTCACTATGATTTTCAATATAGTATGAGCACCTAACCATTTACTTATCTCTTGTAGTAAATTGAGTCCTAGAATTTATATTTAAAAATACATAGAAACTCATTATAAAATGCTTTGCTTTTGTTTCTCTTCTGTATTATAGCTAGGTGATGATATTTTAAAATTATGTGCAAACAGATTATATTTTATCAAAGCATGTTATAAGGGAATACTAAAGGGAGCCTTAAAAATGTATAAAAATTATTTGCTATAAAAAGAAGACATTGGAGCTAAAAGTTTGAAATCATGCTATTTCATGTGTTTATCAAGGAGAAAGAAACTAATTGGCCCTGCTTGGGTTGAGTGGTTCACCATGGCCAAATTAGCTATGACGAAGAAACCAGACCCAAGAAGTCAAACAATGGTTGACAGAATTCCATCTTCAATCAATCCCAGAGATGCTAGGCCAACACCTTAATATAACTTTCTCCTCTAATTATTCAGATTTTGTCATAGGGAAGACAACAATGATATGACAGAAAATACTAGGAAGAACGTCTTGCTTTCCTGTCATGGAAAATCTACCTTATGAAAAAGCATGCCAATCTGGGGACCTGCTTAGCTAGCTAACCTGAGAAATTAATTTGCACTAAGATATTAATGCTCACAAATAATTTAAGGTATTAACTTTCATATGTAGTTGTCTATCACATAATCAGAAATAATCTTTACAATTTATTTTAGCAATTTCATTTTATTTGAGAGGTAAACAAATATTTTACAAGAGTTTTTACATACATTCCAACATTCTTCAAGTTCCTAGAAGTTTTGGTGCTCTTTATACCTCCCACTGCCAAAACACTGATCTATCAATCTTTAACAAAGATATATATATTTTTAAATACATATTTATATAGTATATATATAATTTAACAGTTCTAAATTTATATGCATCTGATAAAACCAATCATATAAAGCAAAATTTGAGAGATCTACAAGGAGAAATAAATATATCCACTATCCTAACAGGAAAATTTAACATATATCTTTCATAATTGATAGATCAAACAGACAAAATGTGTGTATATACACACAAACACACACACACACACATAACTAAATTAGAAAAAGAAGTCATATTAAATTATAACACATAGAACCAGTGGTATGGAACAGCAATTAAAAATAAGGAAAGAAAAAGTAAATTTCATAACAATTTAATTGTCAACATTCAGTTTTACTTGCAGAGAATCAGGGTTTAATGAGAGCATAGTTTGTAAACCACTATTTTAATTCAAACGGTTGATTCAAATGATGGAATTTTCAGACACTTTGGAAAATTTTTTTCATGTAGTAAGGAGACAGATAATCATACCACACGGACTTTTTGTTTCATCCTTCTTTAGAACACACCTTGTGATTCATAAGAATCTGCTAGTATGTGACTAATCTGAAGTTGAACTGAACTGGGATTACTGCCACTCAACCCTGGAACTAGACATTGAAGATACAAAAACTGGAAAGAATAATTTCTCCCTAAACTAAGCATTATAGAGAATAAAAAACTCAAAATCAACTATAACATGGAAAGTTTGAAATAAGAATATTTCAGTTATAAACTACAGTCTCCCAAATGTTTTGGTGTAGATCACTTTAAAAGTTGGTGCCAGTAATCCAAAAGGAAATTTTCCCCTCCTGAACTAAAGATAACTTCACGTGCCATCTACCACAGGTAGAGATAAACTGATCAAAAAGAAAAAAAATATCTAGTTCACCATTAGTCACTGGCACTGGGTACCATTTACTTCATTATTTAATTCGTATTTTTTATTCACTGTTGGATCAAGTAACAACAACAACAAAAAAGCAGACTACAAATAGATAGCATCCCTTCCCCCAACTATTTATAAACAAAGATAAAATAATTATTTACTAAGTGCCAGTGCTTCAGGAGGCAATATTAGGCATGTTTGAAACAAACCACAATCTTCAATGTTTTAAAGTTATATATTCATATTATATATTTATATTTCACGCAGTTCAAATGATACAGAATCAGTGTAGAATATGTATAATTAAAATTATAAAATTGAAGTTATCAGGGGAAAGCTTCTTAAAAGGGATAATATAGTAGATCTTAGATAAACTATTATTAAAAAGTCAGTTTTTCACCTCTCACTAAGGTTGAGGAAACACATAAAATATCAAGCTGGATGATAAACAAAAAAAATCACACATCATTGTAAAACTTCAGAACACTAAAAACAAAGAAAAATTCTTCTACTAAAGTGGAAGGAAACTATCTCAATAAAATAGCATTTGGATAAGGAGGTGATTTCTCATTGGCAACACTGGAAGCAAGAAGACAGTGAAATAATATTTTCAGTAGACTATGAGAAAATATTTGTTCATTGCATTGTAATCCACACAAAATATCTTTCAAAATGAGCAGTGAAATGAAAATATTGTAAGACTACCAAGAAAACTGATAGTTTGCCACCAGTCATTGGGAGAGTGATTCTCAAATGAAAGAAATCATGAAGCTAAAAATGTAGACATAAATCCAAATGTATTAAAAAATCACAGTAAACATAAATAAGCTAAAAAGGCAAGAAAAGACAAAATAGATTTATAAAATCTAGCTATATACTGTTATAAGAAGAAAATCTAAAACTTAAGTATATAAAGAAGCTACAAATAAAATGATGAAAGAAAAATGTTTCTGAAAATGTTAACACAACAAAGCTGGATAATGGTACAGTGCTATTAATTAAAGCTGTATAGCTATATTAAAAATAGACAAAATAAATTTTAAGATAGAAAACATTACTGAGATTAAGAGGGTTGATACATAATAATAAACACCTTAATCCATCAGGAAAATTTAACAGTTCTAAATTTATATGCATCTGATAAAATGGTCTCAAGCATATAAAGCAAAATTTGAGAGACCTAGAAGGAGAAATAAATATATCCACCATCCTAACAGGAAAATTTAACATATGTCTTTCATAACTGATAGATCAAACAGACAAAATAGTAAGTTTATGGAGATTTTTGTCACCAAGAAATTAAAAAATTCATATTTTTTTCAAGGAAGCTCAGAACATCTGTGAAAATGTTTTGCTTTTTTTTTTAAACAGACTTTTTACCGACATTAAATGAAGTCTCAACAAATTTCAAAGGACTGATACCATACAGATCAGGTTCTCTAGCGACAAAGTTCAGATAAAAGTATATAATGGAGCTAAAAGTACAATGTGTTTTAGCACACAAAGGGAGAAACAACCATATCTCCTTGGGACTAGGTATTGTCAATAAATAGCAGTTCTCTCCACAGAGAAACGCAGACGTGTTCCACACAAGTGGGTAGGCAGGATTACAAAGGAGTGAAAGGAAATGGCATGTCCAAAATGAAGGGAGTTTTTCACTTAAGTTGTGGTAGAATGTGTGTGTGTTTGTGTGTGTGTGCGTGTGCATGCTTGCTGAAAGGTAAGATGTGCTCATAGATAGCCTGGAAATGAGCAAGTTCTATACCATGTTGAGGAACATAGATTATAAAATAAGCAACAGGGAATCAACAAAGACTTTTAAGCAGGTGAATGACAAAACATCCCAATTTCATTCCAAAAGGAAAATCTGAAAACGTTGTGGAATGTTCATTGCCTGGAGAATAGACTAGAGAGAGTGAGGCCCAGCTGGAGAGAACAAGGAAATTGGCTGGCTCCTTAATAAGGAAGACTCTCCATTTGGAGAGCCATGAACAGATCTTGACTCCTAGAATCCCTCCTTCTTGCAAATCAGTTTCTGATAAGATTCTTCGCTTGTCCTTGCTGTACTCACCAGTCATCTTTAATTAGATTTTACCCACTCCCTATTCTACTTCAATGTAAGCATGTCTACACTACTTACTTTCATTAGCCCATAGTACAACCTCCACAGAACAATCAAGGCAAAATTATGATAGTTTATAAACTGTACTGAAAGATTAAGGATAACAAGATTAAAATAACTACAAAGACATTTAGTTACCAGCTGAGATTTACAGATAACCAACAATCAGTTTCCGTAGCTATGATTTGCATTTCAGAATTCAGACATCTTGGCCTATCTTCATTGAGATTCCATGTGGGATGCCTCTCCATCAAGTAAGCAGCTTTCTCCAAAGCTAGACCAGCTCAGGGAGACAGAGCTGTCAAATTCCCAGAAACAGATGACTTTTTTGACTGTTGGAAGTCTGATAAAACTGTCAGAAATAAAGGAACTCAGCTAACAAAATTATCTAACATGGTTCTGGACTCCAGATAATCTCAATACAGCAGAAAATAAAAATTTATCATTATTATCTGAATAATCTGTGGTTCCCTTTTCCCCAACTGAGCATTTTAGGTACGGTTTATCTGTGGCTACCATCAGATCTAGCTTCCAGAGACCGTCTTTCTTCCATTTTTCAGGAAGCCTGTAAGCATTTCTAGGAACCTCTAAATAATCTCTCCATCCAGCATCCAGCCCAACCTTGGTGCCCCAGTCTCTTAACCAACTTACTCTGAGATGGCTTCCTTGGGACTACAAAGGGCAATGTATAAAGTCCTTTCCAGCGATTCCAACCCTACTGCTAACCCTCCAGCCATAATTGCGACATTGCCAGGATCACTGCAAAAAATACCTATAAACTTCCTGGGATAAGACTATAGAACATTTGACAAAAATTCAGATTTGAGCAGATGAGGACCTGATGTAACGTTTTAACAAAAGAAGTGGGGGGAGGGAAACATAGAATTATAAAGTATGATGGGGTAACTGATCACTTGGAAGAGAAAGATGCTGAAAAGGCTTGAGTGAATGGATTACATGCTTGAGTGAATAGTGAAAACATTAGCCAAAATAGAAAACATTTGGAGAGGAGGAAATTTGAAAGGAAAAGAAGAATGCTCTCATTTTTTTTAGATTGAGGTGGCTCTAAAACGTCCAGATAAAGATCTCCAATAAATTGTTAAAAAATTGGGAGAGAGGAATGAGGCTCAAATAACAGGTGAGTATGGAAAACTGGGCATCATCACTTTGCAAGTAAAAGTAGAATCTGCATCAGTAATAAGATTGTAGATAGCTACATAATAGTACACATTAGTAAATAGGTACCTAATAATAGATAAGACCATCTAGGAAATATGTGTGTAGAAATGAACTAGAAACAGCCCAAGGACAAAATTCCAGGCACCAAAAACTTTAAAGAGTAAGCACACATAAAGGAACTATTAAAAGATTTTGAAAGCATAAGAGTAAATGTTGAGTTTCTTTATTGCATTCATATTGAAATTTTATAAAGCCAATTTTTTTCTTTTTCTTTTTTTGGCATGGGCAGGCTGCCAAAAAAATTGACTGTTGAGTGACCCTTGTACTGCCTAAAAGCCCATTTTTTTGGTAAAAGTTCAGAAATGTGTATAGCAAAGAGCTATAGGAATATATATACTAATAACACAGTGAATCACAGGTCTTATCAGGTAATTAGATATTGGACTATTTAAATCAAAGAGGATCGAATATAGTTAAGCCAATGTTCCTTTGGGTTGGGAATATGATGTTTATTTGATTTATTTTTCTGTTTATAAAGTCGTTCTTTCTCTTTCAATTACACTTTACACTACTGCTAACTTCCCCAAGTTTCAGTTGAAATTCTCTTCTTGTAATCTTTCTTCATCCATAATCCATTCTATTTATCAATAAAACAGATGGAAAATGAAATTTCAGTCTCTGGGATTTTCAGTGTATAGTGCATGTAGTAAAACACTAATGTAGAATTTTACAACTTGGAATGAGCACAGAGTTTACAAATAAGGTGAACAGTACATCTCACCAAGCATCAGAACACAAAGACAAAGAATGCAGAAAGTTACACAGTATGTACACAGATTATTTTTTTCAATTATGAAAGTTTATGAAGGTCAAAATAAAGTATACTTTAGCTATTTAATAATTTGAGATGGCATACTATCATATGAATATAAAAGTTTTAGTATGTTTTGAATTAAATATTTCCGAGTTTCTGAAATCCATTCAGATACGTTCAAATACAAAAAAGACATTTAAAAAAATGTTACAGGTTGCAAAGTTAAACACTTTAAAACAGTTGTTATTATTTATTCAATTATGATTATTTTAGGAAAAAATGAAACAAATATATATTAACAATATCTTAGTACTTACAAAATGAAAGCCTGTTTGTATTGTAATTGAACTCAGAAGCACATAAAAGACCCTCAATTGCATTGCCACATGCCAAAAACATACTGTTTCACCCAATCTAGCTGTATCTTTCTCATTGTATTACTACTAAATGCTCATAATTTCTTCCAGGAAATGTAAACCAAGTACCCCTTAAACTGTTGTAATAATGAGGACCTATATCATTATGACACAGGGCTTTGCATGAATCCACTCTTTGAACCATGAATCAAGCATGAACTTTAAGAAACAGTGAAAAGAAATAAAATATCGAAAGTTCAACTGCCTCTGCTGCCTAGAACGATCAATTTATCAAACCATTGATTTTAAAAGTGGATTTGAAGGCATTAAGCAAAATGCTGGTTAAGATGAGCTTATTTGTTTTAACTTTTCCTAAAATAATGCGGCTATTCCAACAAAAATAAATGACATTAGGAGTGCAGATTGAGAAATGAAAAGAATAAAAGGCAAATCTGTGAACAATAAAAAAAATAATAAGTAATTTAAGACAGTATCTAAGAAGAAGTATAAGTTCTGATAGCATTAAGTGCTAAATATCAGTCTCTTACTCTAGGAATGCAGTGGGTTCAATTTGTGACTAACAGGTTCACTAGTTATGCAACTGTTATGTGCAATGGAAGTCATGCCCACAGCGTGATAACTGGATACACACGGCATGGTAATTCACACTTCCTAAACTTTGTAGCCCTAACAAATTAAAGAAAACGCAGAGACAGTTTTAAGAGATGTCAAATATTAAGCATGCCTACATACCCACTGATACATGAAGAAAATAATTGAGTCTCTGTGAAAGGCTTTAATAATTTTGTAGGCATGCATTTATTTATAACCGCTCATTCCTTCAGAAAGTATTTAAGAATATGGGAGAAAACATGATGCCAGGATTTAGGCTATGGCACATGTATATTTGTTAGAGATGAGTCCCAAATATGCTCCCAAGCATTTTAGCAAAATAAAGTCAAAGGGGTCAATAAAATTGGTTTTGTGAGGAAAAAGATTCATAAAGTTAAATATCAACCAGTTGCTTAGGAGAAACACAATTATTCCTGGCTCTGAGATTGGAAGGAACTTCTCTCTCACGTCTCAGAATATAATTCAATAAATCTTTGGGTCAGCAATTTCTTTCCTTGAATTCATTACCTTCTTATTCTGCATTAGCTTTTTGAAACTCTCAAATACTCTGAGTAGATATAGACTTGTGGAATCACACTGATAGCAATAATTTCCTATTCCTGGCATTGATTTATTATATCATGTCTGAAAAACACTCTTGCTCATGACAGCTGAATTGGTTATTTTATCCAAGAAAGAATCAAAGGCTCTTTTATCTTAGGTAGATAATACATATTTTTCCAGTAATTCTAAAGAAATATGGGTGCTTAAAAACAAATATGAAAATAAGTTAGATAATCATAATGTATGGGTTAGTCATTGAAGCATTCCATGCCTGCAGGAAAGATGAATATAGTAGACTCTTGGCTCTCATAGATTCAAGGTTTGCATTTTTTAACTGTTTAGGAGTAACCCAGAATGTTCATGGCTTATAGGCATTAAAAATTCAACTAAGATGTTTGTAAGCTTGGCCCACACCTCCCAGGACCCAAAGCTTAAAACACTTTTATTATGTTCTCTTCTCCAAGTCACTTAAGCAGTTATTCTAGTGAAATTATTATTTTTTTTATTTTTGAGTAAAAGTCTCCAAAAGAATGGCAGCATCTAGTTCTGATGATGAAAAGAAAGCGATCTAAGAAAATGATGATTCTTAGGCAGAAAACATGTGTTATCAAAAAAATTAAATACCTTCCAGTTAAACCCATAAACGTTGGGACCTGCAATGTTAAGAGTTGCATGTTTTTATTTATGATTCCGAGAATATAAAAATTTGTAAAAAATCATAATAAAAATCACATCAAAGCCAGATTTATGTTGCAATCACTCCTTTAATTTCATAATTTTCAAAGACTGCATTGTAAACTTTAGTTTTATTACAGATTAAGTCTTTCGGTACATATTTCCAGATTTCTGCTATAGCATAAAACCTAAGTACGTAACAATTTTAATGTTAGTATAATCATACAGACTTATTTTTATATTTTAAGACTGAAACTATATGTCCATCAAGTTGAAATGTCAAATCCATGTTAGAGATTAAGTCCTAATTTACTGTCTTAACAATATCAAAATTATTCACAGTAACTTGAGAGGCAGGATAAGGAGAAAGACTAGCTCAGTTAGACAAATATATATAACCTAATAGAGTTTAAAAGATTGTTTCAAGGCTATGAAACTTGTTCCAGTGGCCTAAATTCACGATTTATTCTACCACTTTTGGTTAGCTTTTATTCATAAATATTAACCAACAGTAATCTGATCCGAAGTAAATGAATGACTATCTTAGTAAAAAATTCATAATGCAGAAAAAGTAAATACTATGTCTATAGCTTAAATACAACCGCTTTTGTTTGAAATTACAATATTAGAGAGATTCAGACAGAAACCCCTACCATAAACAGAAAACTCTACCATCAGACATTCTACAATAAGTAAGGAAGTAACCTTGAATTTTGACCTATATATAAGAGGACATAAATTTGAGCTCTTATTTCATTATTTATTAATCTTGTGACCCTGGACATTTTACTTGACTTTCTGTACCTCCATTTTGGTATCCATAAAATATGAATATAACTTCAGCAGATATACCTGAAGCCATGTTCCAATGAGGAAACAGTAAGTCAAACAAAAGAAGCACACTAACTTTATTTATCAAACTCAAAAGTAATTCTCTTGGAGCAGGGCAACAAAAACGTCACTCTGAAAAAAAGGTATTCAGAGATAGAGACTATCAGGCCTAGAAAACATTTAGAAATCAGTACTGCAGTTCTAAGCAGTAACACAGGGCTGGCTGCAGGGAGCAAGGGAGAACTGGACTGGGCAGGGCCTCCAACCCCTCTTAGATCAGAGCTGCTCCCCTTTTATAATTATTAGTTATTGGGGCTGTTTGCAAAATTTTATTTGAGCAAATTCTTCAAACTGCGGCTAAAAATGGTTGCAACAAAACCCTCTAATCAATTCTCACCTTGCAACACTACCACCACCCAAGAGAACTAAGGCAAAGAAGGATCAAGGAACATGCTCAACTGTGCTCAATGGTTGTTGGCAAAGTCAGAGTTTGAACAATGTTCTCTAAATTCAACTCCAACCAGATCACTCACAGCACACATGTTAACTCCCTGAAGGATACAGGCTATTAGATTTGGAGGGAGAGACTTTTGGGTGCCCTGACTCAACTGCTTCTAAATTCCATTTGGGTATGGGGTGGCTGTTCAATTAACATCTCAGGCTAAACCTTCACGCTGTGTTTCACTGACAGACACTGCCACAGAATTTACAGCCTTCTGCCCAGAAGGCTGATTTTAAAGATTTTGATATCAACTTGACTAACCCACTCTAGATAATCTATTCAATATCAAGAATGCAGTATAAATGTTCAAAAATCTGATGGGGGGTTACAACATTTTCTAAAGACAATTTACAGAATTATTGTATAGGAACATCAAAAAACCTCAAAAGGCACTTGGTGCAATTTGTAATATTTAGGAGACAAGGTTCTGATAATTCTCTTGGCAGGACATGCATCCTTAAATCTGTTCATTCCATGGCTGCTGTAGCATCTCTAGTCAGTTTCATGGTAGTATATTAAAACCTACATTTGTAGAAAATGAAGTGGCTCAAATTGAGTTTCCAAGAGTTTTAGAAGCTAAGGATTTTACGACAAATCAAGCACAATTCTCAATAATTAAACTTATAAACTCTAACTTTAAAATGTAAAAATCTACTTATTTATATAATTAGCGATTTGAACCCAGAAACTCAAAAATATCACTGATTTGAACAAAAGTAGATGGTAATGTTCCTTAATAATCTAAAGCCATAAACTATGCCCAATTGTATTTTAGCTGAAATTCCAATACAGCATTGAGAAACAACTCACTAAATATTATATAAAAAGAATGACCCAAAAGCCACATGCTGATTTATAATCTTACAGCATTAAGCCATCTTGTGTAGTTATGATTTGAGTCCATAAATCTTTAAATAATCTTTTTTTTTTTACTGGACCTTCAGAATTTGATGTATTCTCAATTGGTAAAGTCTAGAGATCAGCAAAGCTGTAACAGGTAGCACAGAGGGCGAAATATATGCTTTGTAAATGACAGCAGACCACTGAAGATTTCTAAAGCTTTTCACTCAACTTCCCTCACAGATACTATTCTTAATTCTTTCCACTCAGATCAAATATGCTCTCTCATCTATCCTAACTGTATAAAGGAAGAATCTTTCACTACTGTTACTTGCTGCTTGTTGCAAACTCAATTAAACAAGTAGGCTGTCAATACTTTTTTTTAAATCAAGGGTAATTGTTACTACATCTTTGACTTGTCTCTGCCATCAAAAGAAAACTGGAAGGAGAGAAGATGGAGAGAAGTCATAATTCCTTTGGATGGGAAGGAAGTCAAATAATTCAGTATTCACAAATATGTTTCCTTATTCTAAGCCAAGAAATGAATATATAAAGAAGGGTGCTAAAAATATGACATTTGTTAAAGAGTACTATTTTTCACTACGGAATGACTAACAAAAAAATTCCACCTACTTACACTCTTCATAAAGCCTCCTACACTGCAGCAAACCTGACTTTCCTGCGTTGAACGTCTAGTTGATGAAACAAAAAAATAAATAAATAAACCTATTTAGAAATCGTCTAAGCATCAAGTCTCTCAATTGACTGAAATTGTAGACGAATGTATTATGAGGCTCGAAGACCTCAGCATTTTTTATTCAATCACTTGTTTAAACACCTATGGTGTTTTGTTTCTCTTTTGTTTTGTTTTGGAGGGGGGCGAATTACCATTTATTGCCCATACAAAATTTTCTTTATGACCTAATTGCCTTGTTCAGGGAAGCTTTTCCTCACCTACCTAGGGCAAATTTAAAACTCTTGGTAGATGAAATGTTATTTAAATTAAGTAGATAAAATTGACACAACAGTGACTGGACTACATTAATTAACTCTTACAAATACTGTTAAATTTATTCAAGTTTTTTGTTTCAGGATTAAATATGTAGCTCATAAATTTTATATCTTACACAATGACAATTAAGAAGATATTCCAGAAGTATATTTCTTATGTTTTGCAAATAGTGGGAAAATTCCATTTTTAACTTCTAGCCAGTCATCCCATTGAAAGGAACAGCCCTGACCAAAAAATTGGGGTTGCATATCACTGAAAACATTGTATATTAAACTTGATGTGTTTTCTGTTTTGATCTCAAAGCAACTTACAATTATCCACACATATATTCATAACATCTCAAAGCATAATTTCTTTTTTAAAGCATAAATTGACTGCCAAAGTAACAGAATATTTCAAAATCTGAGTAAAATGACCAAAGTAACATGCATTTCTTAAGTCACACCATTTATTCTGCCCAATGTCTCTTATAAATAAACATTACACTAAGCAAATTTACAATTGTCAGCTCTAAAACATTAGTTCCAGTTCCAGTGCATAAGATCAGTTGTTTGAAAGAGGGCAATACAGAGCTAAATAAAAACTAAAATTCTTATTTTTGATATCAGCTCCAAAAAAGAACACAGTACTCTCTAATTCAGGAATATCCCAGGGTAGAAGGTACTTTCTTTAATAGCAATATTCATTAACACCCACACTTCCAAAGCAGCAACCCACATTTTGGGTTGTTTGATACTGGATATTTTAAAAAAACAAACACAGGGGCAAAACCCAGAGTAAAGTTTACACATTCATTAGCGAAAGAAACAGACATCAAAGAGAACAGAACAGATCAAAAGTCTCTGGATGATAAGTGTCTTCCTTTTCAAAACTGATCTATTTCAGCAGGAATATGTGTCCAGAATAGAGATGAAGCATGTTTGCCTTCATTAGCAAGTTTTACACACATAACTATATTTACTTCTCCGCCAATATATTTTAATATGCATATTGCATTTAGTTTTATGATAATCACAGCAATGGCTTAACATTTAATTACTGAGGTTCATCATTAGTTTAAAAACTTGCAGAAGACAACACTATTTACTGTAGAGCATATAAAAATCAATATTCACATACCTAGCACAGTAAAAAAAAAACATGTTTGTTAAAATCTCATAAAGCTGGAATAATTTGCCACAAACAAGACCAAAGAATTACCACAAGCTCTTTCTCAAAACCTAAAGTAAGCAGCATCACCTGATAAAGACACTGATCGCCTAAAAGTTAAATAGCATTCTTCTAATATTATGCATATTTTTTAATTTACTGAATTCTTGTGATTTTTTTTCACTTCATGTATTTAAAAGCCTCATGAAAACTAAAGTTTACAGTGTTGTGCCTCAATGTAAGCACAGTGGGATGATAGGAAGAAAACTTGACTTGGAAATAATGCCAAAAATAAGCTCCATGAGCTTTTTTCTCTTCTTCCCCCACTGGGGATGGGGGAGGGGGGGGGGTGTTTCAGAAAGAAGGCACCAGAGAATAACTTTAAAGAACCAGAATTGACTAGAAAACCCAAACAAATGGATTCTGCTGGTAAGAGGAAATCCAGTCAAGTGATTTCACATGCAGTACATCCATCTCTAAAAAGCAGAAATATTCCAAAATGTTAAGTATTTCAAATCATCAGTATTCCAGAAGTGTTGCCAAAACTGGCAAATACAAATGTCTTACCCAAACTGGAGCATCTCAAACATTTTGCAATAAGGTTTGACTAACATTTCCTCTATTGCCAGTTTTGACTCCTGTGTGAGTCCTTCATTTCTTCCCAATTATTGCCAACACACCCCTCACAGTTCTCTACCCTTTTCTGCCCATCCACAAAGTCTAGCCCACTCTGGCTGTGTGTGTAGTGGTTCTCTGAAATTAAACCGGGATCCTCTACTAAAAGTAAACTAGACAAGTTTCCATCACCCATTTGTGGAGTCTTCTGTTGACCTAACAGGTGAGTGGTGCCAGGGTTCATACAAAGATAGGGATAGGTTTGTAGGAAATTGATGGCACATCAACCGAATCATTTTTCCCTTCCATTTCGCAAAAGCTTTCCTTTGTGCATACCCTAGATACAGTTGACAGCGAAGTAAAACGTGAGTACTCCTCCTCACGGGGGAGGGGGAGAACACGTCACAAATGTAGTCCATGAGCTCTCAGTTGTATCTCAAATAAAACCTACCCCTTCTCCCAAGAGACTGGGTGCTTGGAAAAGGCAACAAGAAATGCTTTCAAACACAGAGGCAATTGGTCCTGCCTTAGGATAGGACAGATATAACAGGAGACTTCAGGTCCAGGCTGAGGTCCATTGACTGTGACCTTGGCCAATACACAGAAACTTCCTAATCGCCACCTTGAACTGGAGCATCAAATCTGCCTTCTCCCTACTTCGCTTCCTCCAACAAACCAAAGTCGGAGATGAAGTGTGCACGGTTTTCTAACCATCCTCCCTCCCACCCCACCTGCCTCCATCCACAGGAGGCAAAGCAGGTCCGTCCCACAAGGAGTCACTTGTCTATCCTTTCTCCTCCCAGGTAGTTTGGAGCGCCAGGAGAACTGGGGTTCCACCCAAGTAGAACCGGGGCAGAGGGCGGGCTGCAAAGGATTTTGCCCTTGACAGGGGCTTTCTCCAGCCCGCTCAGCTTGTCTGGTAAACCCATTTCCCTGATATTTCAGGGCAAACCTGTCCTAGTGAAGTTTCCCCAGCGGGTGGGGGTGTCCGAAAGGTCCTCACCCGAAGAAAGGGTCCATCTTGAGACTCTACTTGAGTCTCTGGTAAAATAATAATAATAATAATAATAACAATAACCCTCTGAAGGAAGTTCGAGTGTAGAAGACGCCTAGGGAGAAGGAAGAGAATAAAAAGAGAGGATGCTCCCAGCATCGCCCCCTTTCCCGCTTTTTCGTTTACAGAGAGCGGGACATTTGAATTATTTTTGTGGCTTGTTGATTTTTTTTTTTCTTTTTTTTGTAACGGGAACTGGAAGCCGCGGTGCCCACAGGCAAAAATCTCAAGCCTGGGCGCTCCGACCCGGCCACCCCCGGCGCCGAGTGGGTGCGGGCAGGGGAAGGCGCCGCGCGGCCCCCGCGAGCGCGGCGGGGGCGGCGGGGGTTGCGCGCGGGTCCGCGCGCCGCACGCGGTGGCGAGGGCGGAAGAGGGGTCCCGGAGCCTCCCCAGTCACCGCCTCCCGCGCTCCCCCAGCCCAGAGCGGCTCCCCAGCAGCGTGTGCCCGGGGGAGAAGCCACGTCCGCGGCGCGGGCGCCCCGGGTGAACACCCTCACTCAGCCCCCTTCACACGCGCGGCCGGGCACCCCCGGCAGGCCACGAGTTCGCGCCCCGCGCCAGTGCACCTGTGGTGAAATCGTGTCAGGGGTCGTGAGGGGAGGGGAGGGGAGGGGGGCTCGTGAAGTTCCGGCTGGAAAGGCGCCTCCTCGGCAGAAGCGTTGGTCCCCGGCGGCTCCGAGCGGAAGGAGGCTGCCCGCGGGCGCCGGGCGGGGGAAGAAGCCGGTTCCGAGCCGGAGGGAGGCGGGCAAAGTGACCGCGGAGCTCCCGCAACTTTGCTGGGAAACCCCGGGCGACCGGCGGGCGGGGACGGTGCCGGGGCCGCCTCTTCCCCCCCCCACCCCCACCCCCGGGCCATATTAACCGGCTCTCGGCGCCGGGTATTGTACCCAAAGTGCTGAGGTAACGGATGAGGAGGAGGAGGAGGAGCAGGCAGGGCGGGGAGCCGTGCCCGGGAGTGCAAAGGCGGGCTCCGGAAAGCCGCCCTCCGCGTCCTCGGCCCTGCGCCGGGGCGCGCTGCACCCCCAAATGCCCACCGCCGTCTCCCCCGGGCCACCAACTATTCTAGCGGCGGGAGGAAGAGGCAACGGGAAGGAAAAAAAAAAAAGGGAGAGGAGAGCGAGCGAGGGACCAAAACGCCGAGAAAGGAAAAGAACGACGCCCGGAGAGGATCACGTACCTTGAGCTCCTCAATGTCCAGGTTTGTAGCTCTGTCCATGGAGCGAAACTAAAGGAAGTGGAGAGGAACCGAGCAAGTTGTCCCCGAAACCAGTCTAGTCTTTTAGTTTCCAGCCTAAACTCAGCTTTATCCTCCTCCAAGCCCTGGCAGCTTCTCTCAGTCTCATTCTCCGTGATCACGCCGCCTCCACCGGTTAAAAATAATATAAATAAATAAATAATAATTAGAATTCACTTTGTTTTACTTCCCACAAAGATTTAGTGACAGGTTCTCTTTACCGCGGTGCAACACAAGCTCAGTCGAATCGAGTAGGGGGTTAAAAAAAGAAAGAAAGAAAAAAAACACTCTATTTAAGATGATTTCTTCTTCTGCAATAAGCTTAGAAACCAGCGAATTGCTGCATCCCAAGAAAAAAAGCTGCTTCCCTGGACAGCATCATGCGGCAAATTTCAAGCAAATGTGTTCAAACTGAAGAGAAGAGTGTGTGATAAAAGCCTTTCTCCGTCAGGCTTACTCCGGTAGCTAATTTAGCACACTGTTGAGTCCCAGGCGTTAGCAATGATCAATTTCTCTGGGAAGATAACCAAATCCCCGAAGTCCAGCATAGACTTAAAAAATGTCTTGCAGCCACGAGGTATTCTCTCAGTGGGGAAAAGAAGATAATAAAGTCTGAAGGGAATGTTCTGCTTTGAAGGTTATGCTAAAAGAGTTGAGAGAATAGGAGGTGGGGATCCTACAAAGGCGAGAAGGGGGGAGGGCGGGGAAGAGAGAGAGGGAGAGAAAAATTTTCCTCCAGCTTTGCTGTTTTACTGGCCTTCACCACCAGGTGACTGACTTCACTTCTCTCTTCCCACTGCCAGCACTAAAGGGATTTCTCTCATCTGTCAAAAAGCAACATTTCCTCTCCAGACAGATACTATCCCTGGGTCTTAAAGACGGCTCTCTGCCCAGAATCCACTAGGTGACATGCATTTTAATTCATTTCATAAGGTCTCTCATTTCGTTCGTATGGATCTGGGAGGAACATGCTTATCTGCATCATGTATTCACTTTAGATCTCTGCTGTTTCCGTTTCATTTTTTCTTAACTTAAGAAAGACTTTTAAAGAAAGTGACAAATGGAAATAATAAAGGAAATTTCTTGCAATGATATCTCTTACCATAAAGCAAACGTTTACTGGAAAACTGATCCTTAAACAGACCTTGACAGGTCAGTGGATTTCATTTGGATTTCACTTGTAGGGTGTATGTAGATTTGGGGAAAGTGCTTCATTTTCATTTAAATGTCTTGCATGACTTTTGAAGGAATTTAAGCAGTTTTATATTTTATTATGGAGCATAAACTACTGAGACATAAAGATGTTTTCTGATTCAGAATAAAAAGCTGTGTAACTAATTACTTTTATTTTTAAAAGACATCCATTTATTTGTTTGTTTTAGTATTTAGATGTGCACAGTCTGGTCTCCTGGCCGCCCTCTGTAACTTCATATTTGACCTTCTCACTCATGATGCTTCAGCCACTAGCTCTTCCTGCACTTAAAACCCCTGCTCTTGTCCCTCTACCAGGACAGCACTCTCTTGTCTTTGCATGTTTAACTACTTCGGATGCTTCAGATGACAGCTTAACTGTGACCTCCCCAGAGAAGATTTTTCTCTGGCGAATACCTAAGATATTCTCCTCCCCTTTTGAGAGGCCTCTCTCAAAAGCAGTCATCTCAATGTATCATTATTTAGTGTAAGTAGTGGTTATCTGTTTGCTTGTCTGACTCTTCCTGTAGACTGTAAGCTTTTGAGGGCAACTTCCATACTTTTCTTATTCACCAATATATACTGGGAGCCTAGCACATAAAAAGCACACAAATATGCGTGGAACAGGTAAATGTACCTGAAAAGAAAACTTCCCAGTTATTATTCTAGTGTTTAAAACCCTCCGTGACTGACTCCCCACCTTTCATACACCAGACCCCCATACACCAGTGCCATCCTGCCCCTCTCCTCCATCCTAGCTAAACCTATAAAGCTCAGCTTCAGCTTTAACATTAAGCATGCAGAGTTCTTTACCTTATGTCTGTTCTATTCCATACAATTGTCAAAGATCTTTTTTCTTTTAAACTATGAAAGCTTAACATAAAGTAACCAATAGTCAATAATCAGTGGGGCTGTAGAAGTTGGGCATAAACAAACACTAAATTCTCAAAGTAAATTTGATGTTTTCATTTTATATCATTATTTTATCAGACTATAGGCTGGAAATATGCTAATAAAACTGAAGGTTGAGAGTAGGTGAATTTACTCAAGATTTATACTAAAAAGAACAAAAAATAAAATTTATAACTCTAAAGAGAGCTTCTTTTCTAGAAAGTAGCAATAATTTAGCATGACTAATGAAACATAATTACATATGTTTTCTAAGTCAAGCCTTTCTGTATTAATCTCTTTTTTTTTGCATGGGCAGGTACCAGGAACTGAACCTGGGTCTCCAGCATGGCAGGAGAGAATTCTACCACAGAGCCACCGTTGCCCACCAGGTATATATTTTTATATTAAACAATCAGTGTTGAACTTAATTAAAATAATTTATGCCTCCCTTCAAACTAGATCTTGCTTCTAATCCAATTTTTCATCCAAGAAAAAGAAAAGAGAAATAGGAAAAGTACCTCAGGTGACAAGATAAAGCAAAAGATGAAAAGAAAAAGGTTGGCCCTCTTAAAGACAAAAAGAAACCAGAATGTAGAATTAAAAGTACAAAAAATAAAAATTAGGAACATCACTCCCATTTCTTTCCTTGTAGATTTAATGCAGAAAATATTGGCAAATGTATATTTGTAGGTAAAAATTATATTCAATTATTTAGCTACAAGTGATTTTAAAAGTATCTCAGTCATGAACATACATATGCTTCATATAATATAGAGTAGAGTGGTCTATAAAAAAATAACAGATGATCTTCCTTTGAGAATGTAAAGAGATGGTGGCTAATACTATCTTAGAAGCATCCTCCAAAATGTTATTTATAGCAGTTCAGAGCCAAGAGCACTGATAATATCATTGGAAGTTACAAAAACAAACCCACCCCAAAATATCAAACTTCCTGTTGAGTATAAAAAATAGAAACATAATAAATCTACAAAAAAGTAGCCTGATCAAAATACAAATTAAGGCTAGCAACAATTCATTGCAGTTGTCTTAGATTCCCAGCTGCTATGACAAATAATACCACACAGTTGGTTGGCTTCAGAACAGGAATTTATTGCATCAAAGTTTTAGATATTAGAAGCATTACTTTCTCTAGGGACTTGTGACATGCTGATCGGCTGACAATCCTTGGGTTCCTTGGCTTTCCCATTATGTGGTGTTGTCTTCTCCTTTCTCTTCCAGGTTCCATTGACTTCTAGGTTCTGGCTCCTTGCCATGGCCTTCGGTAATAGGATGTACCCTGATTCAGTTGAGTAATTTTGGACATGTTGTCTTAACCAAAAACAACATCTCCAAAATGTTCTATTACGATGGGTTCATACCCACAGAAATGTGGATTAAGATCAAGAACATGATTTTTTTCTGGGGTACGTAACTTAATCTACCATAGCAATTAATGGTGTAAACAAATAATAATTAAAACAAAAAAAGAAGCATGTCAGCACATATGTCAAAGAAGATCACATTCAATTATACAAGCACAAATAAATGGGAAAGAAATGCTGTCAAACATCTTCTGTCAAAAGCTAATGTTGATCCTCAATGCATCTTCCCATCAAAAATAATTAGCTATTTATTTACCCAGTAACTTTTAAAGGTCAGAAACAGTGAACCTTAAAACTATAACATATACCCAATAAAGTACAATGCCAAAGAAATTTTTATATTGCAACCTTCAACCTCAGACAATCTTTTTATTAAAATAAAGGAAAATTTTTGGTCATTGATATTGTTTGTATAAGTTGGTTCATTTATATTGGATATCAACTCAATCTTTAATCAAGTGAATGTCTATAAACAAGCCTAGTATAGAATTTTTAAACTAACATTTTGGTAGGAGAGTGCATTTTCTGGAAATATTTTTTAATTCAACAGAATCTAAGATTATTATGCTCTTCCCTATACACACAGAAGTGATAAACCAGCAACATTTAAAAACCTTTAGGAACTGTCAATCTTTCAAGGGTTCTACAAACATCACCCTTATAAGAAATAAGGCTATATGAGGAACTGGGCCACAAGAGGAGGACAGAGATGGATAAAATTGTAACTGAGTCTAAAGGAAGAGTCTAAATAGCCAGGAAGAACAGAAAGAAGCATTGGCCTTGGATTGGAGTACTTCTGGAGAAAAAAAAAAATGTTAGGAATTACTCAGTGTGATTAAATTCTGAAACAAGATCTCATCTTCAATTAACTTCCAGTTTGGAAACTTTCCTATCCTGAGAATGACAAAGAATAATACCATGAAATAGAAATATATCATTTTTCTGGTCTGTTCATTGGCGTTTGATTGTTATTTGAAGCTTGTTTTTAGGAAATTAACTAATATGAAATTCTTTCTTTTTTCCCCCACACCTACACGAAATAAAATAAATATATAAAGATTAAAAATGAATGAAATTATATTTAATAAACCAATCTCTCATAATGTATTTTAAGTATTGGCTTAGATATTAAATTGGATTCTGATGAATATGTTATACCTAAATAATAATAATGAACTTCAGATTGAGTTCCTTCTCAATCTTTTATTATTTTTGAGAGTGGGTAGAGGGTGGTGGGGTCCAAAGAACCTTCCAGTATTAAATTTTGCTAGCATCTATTGGCAATCAGTTCCCTATCATCATTAATGTGGATTACTGTCATGGATACTGAGTAACTTGAACAACTTTCTATAAGAAGAGAATTTTGTTTTTTTAGTCATTGTTAAAGACTCTTATTTTATATGAAGCTTTTCTAAGCACTCCAAAATCATAGAATAAAAATTCAACAAAAGGCTCAATACTGTGTCATTTAAAACTGTCATTTACTTGCCAAAAAATTAAAAGACAGTGGAAGGCAAAGTGGTGGCTTATGGAACTGTGTTTTAGTTGAAATCATTTATCGTCCATGACATACTCTGTTTACATCCAGTGGTCACACAGTGCTTAATCAGCCATGGCAACATTGCTTCCATGCAAGATGGTACCACCTGAGTTTATTTCATACTCTACCCATTTGTGGTTATTGAAAGGAAGACTAATGCCATATACCGGCATGACAAGCAGTTTCCTAAAAAGCCCAGGAATATATCTATCTTTATCCTAATTAAAACTAAGATTTCTTGTGTATTGATAATAACTTTTAGGTAGGAAGATGTTCCTTCCCAATGTAGGATCTTATAGTTTCTTTCCTAATTATTATTATTGAACTTTTCCTGCTCTGAATGCCATCAGCTCTATTGTCCTATGCTTTAAGATTTGCTTGTTTTCTGACACTCCTCAGAATGTATCTGTAATAAAAAAGATTGTAGACCCTCTGACTTTTCAAAGGGAATGTATCATGGAAAGTATATTCAGAGGGATGAAATTTCTTAAAAATATAATTGAATATGTGAATTTCTTTGATTTAGACAAGTTATCTGTGATTAAGTATTTTCATTTTAATTTGTAAAGCACATATGGATAAAGTACATGTTTATAAAATTCTGAACATTAGTAACAGAAACATCTTTATAGATATTTCTTTTAATAATCCATTTTAGAAGGAACCTCAGTATATAATAAACTGTAGATCATGTTATAAAATCACCTTCATAATTCTTTGTTTTTATACTGTTCTTTCTCACCTGGAAATATTGTAAACCTAATTTTCTGCCTATTTTTTTCTCATCAGAAAGCCAAATAGGAATTTTCTTTATTTTCATTAAAAACTAATTTCACGAAAATTCATTTTTCAAATATATTTTGTAAATATTTGTGTTCTGATTACTTATGAGACTGGGGAATTAAAATTTTCTTTATTTCTGCCTCTGTTAAACAGAGGACCTGAATCACAAATAGCAGCCACCTAATCCATTTTTATATGCAGGTCACCTTATCTGCTATGTATAATATAAAATCTTGACTAAAAAATAAAATGTCCATGTTTCTAGGATATAAAAGAATCACTTGATTTTTCTTTTTTGAAGAAAAAAAGAAAATGGCTTATTAACGTTATTCAACTTATTTAGACTTCTTTATTTTTAAGTTATAAGGTAAATTTTGACTTAAAATAGTGATATGCAGAATGTTAGCCCCTACGTGGGACATGACTTCCAGGAATGAGCCTGGCGTGGCATCGTGTGCTCCACAATGCCTCCTTGACCAAAAGGGAGAAGAGAAATGAAAGTTTTAGCAGCTAAGACATTTCAAATAGAGTCGAGAGGCTATTCTGGAGGTTCCTCTTATACAAGCTTCAGCTAGATATTGCTAATCGCCATGTTATGCCAAGCCCCAACCAATGGTATTCCTAAAAATCCTAAAGTATACCCAGGGATCTATCTGAGGCTCTATAAATGCTTCCTTCATAAAGTATATTTTTCAGAAACTTAAAACTTTCAGATTGTTCCTATGCCAGATAAACCCTGAAACCCAGAGATACCAGTCTCTCCAAGAACATCAACTAGTTGCATCCCCCTACCCCATAATGTTGATACCCCTTGTCAACATGAAGAAGTTAGAATGGTCATTGCCCAAATATCCCTGAAGATTGGGAGAGGGGTCAAATGAGAGGGAGGAGTTGTAATAGAGATAGGATTTAACAAATGATTGTGAGTACTGAATTATTATATTGATATTTCTTGTTAGTCTCCAGTATACTAGAACAGCTAGAAGGAAATACCTGAAAATGTGGAACTGTAACCCATCCCATACTTTAAAATTTGTTCGATAACAATTTGTTAAAATGTACTTTGAAATTTATCACTTTTCTGCATGTATGTTATATTTCATGATAAAAATGTTTTTAAAGTGAATGTTGGGCAGGCAATGGTGGCACAGTGGCAGAGTTCTCGCCTGCCGTGCCAGAGACCCAGGTTCAATTCCCAGTGCCTGCCAATGTGGAGAAAAAAAAAAATAGAATGTTAAGACCACTAATTGAACTGAATCCTATAACTATATAATTTAAGTTGACCAATAATAATTATTAAATGTCAATATACTTGAAACCATATAGATTTAAGAAGCAGTGAGGCCCTGAGTGTGTAGATTTTACAATACAATCAATACCAGATAATGCAAATGAAATGCAAAAATATATTCTACATAAACATAAAAGATATCTGGTGCTATAATCCAATTCTGTTTATGGTCAGAGCTTCACAAAAACTCCTGTTTGCATCAACCTCTGTCTTAGGATTTTAGGTATAAGAAAATGTGTTTATATATTTTTTACTTCCTCAAAACTTTTAATGTATGAAGCGATGGAAAGATAACTAAACAGGAAATCGGGAGAAATGGATTATAGCCTTACTCCTCTACTTGTTAATTTGGGATTTTATGACTAGTTGCTATGGTTAATTTCATACGTCAATTGGGGTAAGTTTTGGTGTCCATAATTTGGTCAAGCAAGCACTGGCCTAATTGTTACTGCAGAGGTACTTCATAGATGGTGTCATGGTCAGGTTCATGGGTCAACTTGGCCAGGTTGTGGCACCTGTTTGTCTGGTTGGGCAAGTGCTGGCCTGTTTGTTGCAATGAGGACATTTCATAGAATTAAATTATGATCATGTCGCTGCATCCGCAGCTGATTCCATTTGTAATCAGCCAAAGGGGAGTGTCTTCTGCAATGAGTGATGCTTAATCTAATCATGGGAAGCCTTTTAAGGAGGATTCAGAAGAGACAGGTCTGCCTGCTTCGGCTGGTGAGCCTCTTCTGTGGAGTTCATCTAGATCCTCCATCGGAATCGTTGGCTTCACAGCCTGCCCTACAGATTTTGGACTCTTCGTTCTTGCTGTCACGTGAGACACTTTTATAAATTTTACATTTGCGAATGTTCCCTCGATTCTGTTTCTCCAGAGAACCCTAACTAATACAGATGGGTTTGCAGTTGATTACATCTAAAGGTTGTTGCATCCACAATCCACAAAGGAGATGCCTCTCAGCCATGAACGAGTCTCTCATCCACTCTGTAGGAGGTCTTAACAGCTACAACTGAGGATTTAAAAAGTCAGAAGGAAGAATTTCTGCCTCTTCTTCAGCCAGCCAACTTCTCCTGGAGAATTCAACTTCACCTTAATCAGAGTTTGCAGTTTGCAGCCTGCCCTTTGGAATTTGGATTTACCAGCCCCTACTGGGGGTCTTATGAGCCAATTCCTGCAATAAATATCAGAAAGACAGATAATATATACATATATATATATGTATACATATACATATACATATACATATACATATACATATACATATACATATACATATACATATACAAGAAATAGATATCCGGTCAGGTCTGTTTCCCAGGAGAACCCTAATGAACTAGGCTTTTAACTTCTTCAGGCCTCAAGACTCTATAAAATAATGGGATTCTATTACAGGAGCTGTAACTAATTCACATCATACTGTTTTTAAGAGATTGAGTAAGGAAAATAACACATATAATGAGCATAAGCATAAAACCTGGCAAGCTATAGGTACTCAATAGATGTTAGTACATTTTACTTTGAAGTCTCTTCCAGTTTGAAACGTTCTGTGAGATACTTTCATTTTCTTCCAGGTGTTCACTAAGTGAAATAGTGAATAACTATTAAGAGTCACCACCTTTAGTGACAGGATTACTAGTGACTTTTATTTTCTAGATTTCCTACAACTTGCATATATTAAATAAGGGATGAAAAAATAATTGATTGAACACGAAAAACCATAAAGAAAAGATGCAAACCTGAAGAAGATATTTGTAGGACATAGAGCTAACAAATAATAACAATATATAGTGTCATAGACAGAAAAATGGAGAGATAGGTTACACAGATTACATAGAGAAACTAGATAGATAAGAAAAAGGCAAACAAAAGGAAAATAAATGGTTAAAAGATTTAAACAGGCATTTCATAGAAGAAGCTAACCAAAGAGTCACTAAAAGTATAATTATTCTCCTTAGTCCTCAGGAAAATTCAAATTAAATCCAGAATAGATATGAGTTGATTGCCAAAAATATTTAAATCTGACAACAGCAAGTGTTGGGAATAATATGGAACAACTGGAACTTTTAAATATACTCATGAGACCATAAATTGGTATAACCATATTGGAAAAATTTGCATTTTCTAATCAATTTGAACATATGCAAACCCTATAAGCCGGCAAAATCACTTATATTCCTGGATCAGCCAATGTAAATAATCCAAGTTATAGTAAACAACACCCAAATTTCAGTGGCTTAATACAACAAAGGTTTTTTTATCTTGCTCTCACATTGCATACTGATATGTGTCAATGTAGAGAGTTTTGCTCTACACAGTTACTCAATCTAGTGACTCTGCTGAATTCTTTCCATCCTCCCCTCAATTGCCTTCAACCAATCAGGATATGAGGGAAGAGAATCAGTAAGTAATAGTAGGTTTTGTGGGATTCCTCTGGAAGATGTATATATCCTATCCTTCAATATTCTGTTACCTAAACTCTGTCACATGATCTGACCTAACTATAGGGCCTGGGTTATGTGATACTGTTTTGTGGAAAGAAGGGAGAAAAGAACATGGATACTGATGAGAGCTAGCAATCTCTGTCACAGTTACTCCTCTTGGTCATGAACTATCTCTGTGTTCCATTCTTACCACACATAGAATACATCAACTTCTACTCAAGGAAGATTGACCCATCCAAAGACATCTTCAAGATGGATATGGTCAATCTTCTCTAGATGTGATTTCTCAAAATCAGCCACCTGTGAATTTAAAAGGCAAGCACATTTCCCCTAAACCTCCATGTACAAACATGCAACAAGGACAAGACAACCACAAAAAATACTTCTGGGCAGGCCATGGTGGCTCAGCAGGCAGAGTTCTCGCCTGCCATGCCAGAGACCCAGGTTCGAATCCTGGTGCCTGCTCATGCCAAAAAAAAAAAAATCCCTTCTGTTTATAAAGGAGAAGAAAAGGAGAAACCCAACATCCATTGGCCAATAGTAGTTATTGAATCAAGGACAGACATTAGATAGACCCCTTACCCTGGTCTAGGGAGAGGTCCTTATTAACCAGACCCTCATATTACTGGGAGGAATTCCCTGGTCCAGTGCTGTCCTATCCCTACACTCTAGAAGATTATTCTGTGTTCATCATCCTCTGGCCACATATGAAATGGGCATTGGGGGCCAGGGTCTGGGGAGTTTTGCCCTCCTTGGAGGCTACAACAATTGTGCAAGCCACTTCCTGCTGGCCTTTGGAAACCCACAAGTCTTTTACAGTTGAAACATCAGTATCAAAACTAGTTTCTTTGGCAATGAAATTCCCTCAAAACATTTGTAGGCTTATGATGTATTTGCTTCTATTCAATTTCAGGTGTCAATGACTACACCGAAATTATTTTCCTAGATAATATTCTCAGGTATACTTTACTTCCTTTCAATCCCACCTCTGTAATATTAATTGTTAACTACATGATGATACAGGGATAAGAGATGTGGGTGGAAAACTACCTTTAAACTGATGTTTTGCCACAAGCTTGAGGGCTTTATTAAACTGAAAGATTAAACTAGACATTTGTCATATGAAGCTTTTACCTCTTAATTTATGGAATCTAAAAGCAGTTGAACTTTCTACCCCTTGGTACCCAAACTTCTGGAGTGTCACCATTCCCTTTCCTGTTTGCTCATATCTCTTTCTTGTAATAACTTGCCAAAGGCAACTATTTGCAGCCAACACACAGTACAAACATTCTGTTTTCCTACTTTTTCTTCTTGAACTGAAAGCACAGTAGATGAATGATCTGCTTCCAAGTTATCACTAACAACAGTCTTACCAGATTTTTTTCCCATGACATAACATGGCTCTCCAGCCCTTTAGCTCCCTTGCCATGTTTTACCTGACTGCTAAGCTAATGCCAGAGATTTCAATATGGTAGCACATTGGTACTGACAGTTCTCATTTCTGTATTAGTTAGGTTAATTTGTTTGGGTAATGTTAGCTGTATCATATAACTCCCAAATCTCTGTACCTTAACATAAAACAAAGGTTGGTTTACTTGATGTTTGTTTCCCTCATTTATGTGTTCATGTCACAGTCTGATGTGAGTTGCTATGGGGGTAGGAAGAAAGCATATACATGCTCTATAGTCATTTAGGACAAACATTTCTTATATCTAGTCTATAAGAATCCATATTCTTCCATCCTTTAGCAACTTGGATTCCTCCACTATATCCTCTACATCCGGTTAGGAGATAAGAAAAAAGGACGAGCATGGACAAATTCAAAGGCAATTTCTGGGAATAAGCCAACAATTGGTATGCATCACTTTTGTCCCTGAAGAAAGTCACATGACCTCATCTAAATGCAAATAAACCTGGGAAATGCAGGATTGGGTATGGCTAGAAAGGAAAATAACATACATATGGGTGAGCACTTGCATTCTGTAGCACAACACCCCAGAGGAACTTTTGCACATTTGTTTATTGAAGAAAAAAACCCAAATGCACATTAACAGTATGTGCCAATTTGAAACTATTATGTACCCCAGTTTTAATCCTGACCCAATCTTGTTGGTCCAGACATATTGTTTAGGATAGGAAACTTTGATTGGATTGTTTCCATGAAGATGTGGCCACACCCAATTGTGGATATAGCCTTTTGATTAGCTGGAGATGTGACGCCACCTATTTAAGGTGAGTCTTGATTAGTTTTACTAATCAGTTACTAGAGTCTTTTAAAGGGGAAAACACTTTGGAGAAACCTCAGATAGATATTTGGAGATGCTTGGAGTGCTGACAGAGAAAGCAGATGCCTAAACATGAGCTGAGCCCAACAGAAGTTGCCGTGTGCCTTCCCATGAGATGCTAAGCAAATCAGAACCTGGAGATGGCCAAAGGAAGCCAACAGATGGAATCCCACCCCACAGAAGCCAAGTGAAGAATGCCTACAGGAAACAGAGGCTGAAAGCAAGAGAGCCCAGGAGCGAGGGACTAGTAGATGACAGTCACGTGCCTTCCCAGCTGACTGAGGAGTTCCAGATGGCATCAGCCATACTTGAATGAAGGTAAAACTTGTCAGTGCCTTAATTTGGACATTTTCAAAGCCTTAGAGCTGTAAACTTCTAACGTAAATAAATTCCCTTTATAAAAGCCACACTCTTTTTGGTATATTGTATTCTGACAGCTTTAGCAAACCAAAATACAGTAGACTAGACACACATTCTTGCACACATACATACATACATACAGAGCATACGATTCCGTATACTTAAGTTTAAAAATATGTAAAACTAAGTAAAATATTAATATAGTTAATATTTAACTATACAAATGTAAAAATTCAAAGATTTGGGAGATTCTATTTCTGGCACATTTATTCACTCCTGTGCTTATCACACTACATCATTCCATCCATCCATCAGTGTATTCATTTACAAATACTCTTTGGGCACCTCCTATATCTCGGGCCCTGTGTTCTTTATTGCACATGACCTAGTAAAAAGTCCTGCAACCATTAAGAAGAGCCAGCCCTTTGCCAAAATAAAAGCCTCTAATGAGAACATGTCCTCATAGTTAAATAACCCATTCGTTTAGAAATAGAATGATCATGACATGCAAAACAAATTGTTCCAGGCATTCATTTCCAGACAACTGTGTGTTCCAACAAATATTGGAGGAGTGTTCATAGTAAAGCACAAACAGAAAAATTACACCTTTGACTTTTACACATACCATCTTATGAAATTACAGTATTTTAAAACTGGGGGATACAATAGAGATAATATACAGACACCCCCATTTATAGAAAAAGAAACAGATGTACACAAATAAAGTTGGCTAATACAGTGCCAGAGCCAAGACTGTCCAGTGATAGAATAAAAGATATGGGGAGCTATCTCAAAAGATACCAAAGCATTTATAATAGCCACAAAAGCAAGAAAAAGAAATTATAGAATTAATAAGTTTGCTAAATACAATTATTTTATATAATCATGTATAGATCTTTTCAACAAACAGGAAATATACTTATATCCTCTATAGCTAAAGCAATACTCTTTTCATCTTCCTTTTTCCCTATTTGAAAATATAACTTTTGTTCAGAACATTCCTTATTTACTTTTCTTTTTGCATGGGCAGGCACTAGGAATAGAACCTGGGTCTCTGGCATGGCAAGCGAGAATTCTGCTGCTGAGCCACCTCGCACTGCCCCTTACTTACATTTTTTTTTGGCGGGGTGGGGGGGCGGTGCACATCCGGGAATCGAACCCCAGTCTCCTGCATGAATGGAGGGCATTCTAACCACTGAACTACCTTGTTTACTTTTAATTGCTATTATTTTCTTGCCCAACTATAGTTTAACATTTTTTATTATTTTACTTTTATTTTATTATTATTTTATAAAGAATAGAATTTATTATAAAAGTTTAGAACTGCTAATAGTTCATCATTGATAGATTTTCTATTCAATTTTTAAGGAAGTATGGTATTACTTTCCCCCATTTTGGAATAAATGGTGCTACCAAAAATTGCAGCACACCATTTTCAGCTATACTGGAATTAATATGCTCCTCTTCTAAACTCCTGAATCATTTTATTTGTATTCCTCTCTCTTCCAAGATTTCAAAATTTTAAACAGGTCCCTATGTTACTTGTTTAGCATAGTCCTCTGCATAGAGTAAGAGTTCTCAAATTATTTGTAGAGTAAGTGAATTTTTACATAAGCATCTCTCTCTCTTTCTCTGTTTCTCTCTCTGTCTCTTATGCTGACACACACTATCACAAGCTCTGCTTAGTGTCTGAAGACTGATTTAAAATCTCTCTATTTTCCTGTGTAAATATAGATGAAGTTGGAATTATCTTTTCGTGACAATTATGAGAAAACTCAGTTCTCCTTATATTATTCAAAAATTTATTAATGTGATATTTTGGGAGAAATTTTTATAAATTATATGTAACAGTTTAAAAGTAAACATTGTTATAAATTGGTCAAATGAAACTGAATTTTACGGAGTTAATATAGAAAGGTCAGATTGTAAAATTTACATGGTTTTTCATACTCCACTCTAAGCTTGGTGGGAGGAATGGGGGAAGTTGTCCCAAGAATGTCAGACTACCCTATCCTCAGTTTGTAAAATAAGGATGTTACTTATCTGATAAGGCTATGTTTTTTTTTTTTTTTTTTTTAGAAATAAATGGGATAATCCAGGTAAAATTATTAACAAGGTACTAGCGCATAGTAGATAAGTATACGTTATTATCACTGTCAGTATTGTTATGACAATAGCAATAAAATGATAATTTTAGCACTAGGGGTAACTAGTTTTGGTAGTATTAGTAGTAAAAGGTGGTTAAGAACATAGGTGTATTGAGAGAAAAAAGGAGGATGCAAGGCTTATAAATATGAAGGCTTTGCTTTCCTGGCCATCCCATCTGGGGACTAAAATGAGGATCTTAATATCAGTTGTGGCACAGTATTTCTCTGCTTCTGTTTTCTGCATATACTTTGCCTAAATCTTTTCTCGCATTGTTCCCCAGTGCCTCTGGGAGTACCATGGAGATGTCTGTTCTGTACAGATGCACTCCCTGATCATCATGTGGGATCTGCCATTTTCTCCTCTGTAGCATCCTGGAGAGTTTGTTGTGCCAGGATCAGGAGCTCTGGCTCTAGTGCCTCTGACAGAATCACCACTGAGCCTCCCCCAAAGTGCAACTACTGTTCCCACTCCCTGCCAATGCCAAGACTGCTCCTGCCAAAGCCTCCTAATGTCTGTACTGAGGCTGCAATGCCCACACTCAGGAGTGCTTATGTTTGCATCAAGGACACAGCCCAAAGTCACAGAGGAATAGAATGGGAACAGAGTTTGGTTCCTAATTTGGTCTAGCTTCCAACAAATATTTGGATTCCCGAAGTGCCTATTGAATGACTCTTATGCGTGAAGCATTTTTGTTGGCTCTATTTTACTACATCATGCCATAGTGGTGTGGTTTCTGTACTTCATAATTACCTACAGCCTGATGACTTAGATGGTTTTAAAAATGCATAGAATGTGACGATCCTCTCCATTCTCAAAGACAGTAATGATATAGTTATGTGTTGCTGTAGAGTAATTGCAAAGGAGAACAATTTTAGGAAAGACAATATTAAGAAATAAAGAGAATTTTTGAAAAGAGAGAAACTATAAAGGAGATAAAGGTGTGCAGTTTTAAATTTTCATTTATTGGTTTTCTTCAAGAAAAATAAATAAAATAACTCTATAAGTAGTTCTCTTGCCCAATGTGTATTATTTTAATAATAAAAAGGCAAATAAGACTCAGTCAAGGAAAGAATAGCTTCATTATTTCACAGATCTCCCCTTGGTCCCACTATTGTATTATGGGTCTCAGTGGTCCTTTTCAGTCCAATTTAAACAGTGAGCCCTTGACCATTGCTTCAATAATTGAAATTTGCTTAATGAGTTTTACTAAGCATTTATGCATTCTTGGCCAACAACAACACTTATAGTTCAATACCCTGCTTTTTAACTCCATCTACAAATTAATTTACCTCTACAACCACTGTTACCTCCTTTCTTCCCACGGCAGAGACCCAGTGTTCCCTTGCCATCTAGGGCTAATTAGTCCCTCCACCTGTATTCTGGTTCCTTTCCCTTTTTGGTGGTAATGCAAATTTATTGAGATATATTCACATACCATACAATCATCCAAAATGTACAATCAATGGTTCACAATATATCAAACAGTTGTGCATTCATCACTACAATCAATTTTGAACATTTTCATTGCTCAAAAAAATACATATAAGAATAAAAATGAAAAGGAAAAGGAACCCCCAAAATACCCCATGTCCCTTATCTTCCCTATTATTTGTTTATTGTCCTTATTTTTTTACTCATCTGTCCATACACTGGTTAAAGGGAGTGTCAGCCACAAACACACACTCATACTGTAAAAGATCTATAGTTATACAACCATTTTCAAGAATCAAGGCTACTGGAATAGAGTTCAACAGTTTCAGGTATTTCCTTCTAGCTACTACAATACAGTAAAGACTAGAAGCGATGTCTATATAAATGCCTAATAATAACTTCCAGAACAACTTCTCAACTCTATTTGAAATTTCTCAACCATAGATACTTAATTTTGTTTCATTTCTCTTTCCTCTTTTGTTCAAGAAGGCTTTCTTAATCCCACATTGCCAGGGCCAGGCTCATCCCAGGAGTCATGTCCCATGTTGCCAGGGAGATTTATACCCTGGGGAGTCATGTCCCATATAGGGAGGAGGGCAATGAGTTTACCTGCTGAGTTGACTTTGAGGGAGAGACCACATCTGAGCAACAAAAGAGCTTCTCTCTGAGTGATTCTTCGGCATAATTATAAATAGGCTTAGCTTCTCCTTTGCAGGAATAAGTTTCATAAGGGCCACTCCCAAGACCGAGGGCTGGGCCTATTAAGTAGTCCCCAATGCTTGCAAGAATATTAAGAATTCCCCAGGTGGGAAAATTTAATAATTCAACATTTTCCCCAGCCCCTCAAGGGGGCTTTGCAAGTGTTTTTTTGTTCTTTGCCCAAATTACTCTGGGGTGTATCAGGGCATCACACTAACCTGTACAAACCAAGATCTCACTCCCTATACAAGGTCCTTTTCCTTTCTTAAGAAAATAATTCTCTTATTCTCTTTTCCCATATTTTCAAACTCTTTCTCCATTGTTCATGTGAAGATGTTAAATCTTTGGTCTTTTGAACATATAGAAATTTCAAAATCCTACAATTTACCTATTTCTCTTCCAGGCAAGTTCTTAAAAATAATTTTATAAACTTACTGCCTCCACTTGCTCAGTTCCCATTCAGTATTCAATCCCTTACAATCAAGTCTTTGCTCTCCTAAGAGCAAAGACCATAAATCCTAAAATGACTACCAAATTCCTTGCTACTTAACATTTCTACAAACTTTAAATAATTTTAGCCCCATCATTAGTTGAATATCTCTCTTGCCCTGGCTTCCATAGCATTTCATTTGCCTTTTCAGTTTGCATAATACTTTTCATTACTTTGTAGATTCTCCTCTTCTATCCTTCCCTTAAAAGTTTTCTACCCCAGTCACTATCAGAGTTCTTTGTCTAAAATGCAAATTTAATGCATCTCTTTGTTTTAAATTTTGAATTTGCCTCTCATTTCCTACAAGACTTAATTTTTTAGCTTCATGTTCTACTCTGTGAAACCAATACTCCATTCTTCATGCAGTTTCTCAGTGTGCCACACTTTTTATGCCTCAGAACTTGTGCACATGAAGTTTCCTCTGCCTTAGTTTTGCCTGAGATAGGCCTAGCACATTTACTTTTGATCAACAACTATTTATTAAGCAAACGATATGTTAGAAAATTCTCTAAACTCCAGGGATGCAATGAGGACTAACATGCATTCCATCTTTCATACCAACTGTATCACAGCCATAGCAAGAGACATTATTTTTCCGACATCATATCTGAACTTATTAACCATATCCTCAAATTTTTTATGGGTTCCCATTATATTCCATTTCCAATACCTTTCATGAGGCTGTCATACATCATATAATCCCCCCTGCCTTTTCTGCTTTTACAGGCTCTCACTGCCCACCTGCCTCTAATACATGTAAAATAAAAGTCTAGAAATACCCTTTCTTCGCTTTGAGTCTACCAGTTGAATAGCTCCTTAAAACATATCCTTTCTTCAGTCTTCCTGTATTAAATAATAAGAACTCAATGATATTGCCATGAAGCAAAGAATACATAGGACTTTTATGATTGAACTTTCCAAACCACAAAATCAACTATTTATTACTCAATATCTTTGATCCCCAAATCATAGGCACACATACCTTTCAACAAAAGTGTCTTCTTGTTCTCTCTGTTATTTGTGTATGCCTCTGCAGTCTTTGTCAGTATTGCCTGCTGTTTTGAAATTCTCTGCTTCTTTGACATATCAGTGTTACTTTCTTCTGGTTTTCCTTTTACCTTTTCTGACTCGCCTCTCACTCTCCTTCACCAACCTTTTGATTCTTGTTTTCAGTATTCTTCCTTGGCTCATCTAGTTCCTCTTACTCTCTTCAGCTCTCAAAATCTCATCCGAAGCAAAACTTCAATTATCACCTAAGTAGTAATGAACCCTAGATTTACATCTGCACCTCAGCTCTTTCTCTTGTGCTTCAGATTTATACACTTATTTCATATCAACCCCTGACTGTATCACAGTAACTTAGATTCAACATATAAATAAATAAATCTATTCCTTTATTCTCTAAATTTATTTTCTTGCATTACTAACCTCAACTTAGCAATATTGTAATCATTTCATATCTGCTTCTCTTGCATGCTCCACCCCCCAATCAATTGCCAACACATCTGATTTTTCCTGTGAATATTTCTGCAAATTTTATCCTTGAACCATTTCCACTGCCATGGCTCTGGTTCAGAAAAGCATCATTTCTTGCCTCAACCCCTCCAGCTCACTTTCCATTCTACTACCAGTGTCATATTTCTCACTTTCTGTTCTATTTAGTGCAGGATCTGTGTTATTCATCATTATTTCTCCTAGTACAGTGTCTGGGGCCTAGAATTAGCACAGTATAAAGGCCTGGTCATTCATTCATGAGAGGAAAATGTAATGAACCCCTACTATTGCTCCATGTACTATTCTGGATGTTCTGGTACATCAGTAAACAAAAACTTAGAAAGATACCACCTTCCTGAAGCTTATATTCTAGCAGGGGCCAATAGGCAATAAATAAAGAAAATAAGTAAATTGCTAGCATGTTAGAAAATGATGTGATGCAGAAAAAAAGAAAAAGATCAGATTAAAGGGAAGGAGAGCCAGAAGGAAATACCTGAAAATGTTGTAATCCAGTAGCCCTGATCCTTGATAGTGATTGTATAACTAGATAGCTTCCATTGTGTGTCCATGTGATTGTAAAAACCTTGGCACTGGGTGGGCAATGGTGGCTCAGTGACAGAATTCTCATCTGCCATGCCGGAGACCTGGGTTCGATTCCCAGAGCCTGCCCGTGCCAAAAAAAAAAAAAAAACAACAACAAAAGCCCTGGGACTGTCACCCTCTTTATCTAATGTTTGGGTGAATGAGTAATACAATAAAGACATGCATGAAAAAAAATTTTTTAAAGAAAATAAAGGGAATGAGGAAAATCAGGGGAGGGCAAGTGGGAAATTAAATAAGGTGCTCAAGGCATTCCTTACTGAGATGACATTTAATAAAAACTTGAAGAATGTGAGAGAAGTACATGTAAATACATCAGGGAGAAAGCCCCAGGCAAAAGGAGCAACCAGTACAAAGGTCCTAAGATGAGAATATCCCCAGTTTGTGCAAAAAACACTAAGGAAGACATGGCTAGAGGGAAGTTATAGGTGGAACAGAAGTAACAGGTAAGATCAGAGAGCTGCTAGGCCTTGAGGGTCATCATGAGGACTTTGGCTTTTATTCTGTATGAAATTGCTGAAGGAAAAGTGAAAAAGCTTCTTAACAAAGAAGCAAAGCCTGGAGTTCTAAAGTTATAAGGAAAGGCAAATGAAGACTTCATAAGCGATCAGCTAGCTAGGTGTGTCTGGTAAAATATCCTCATTTAAAAGTATTGTTATGTATTTTTTGTTGTCTTCTTCAGATATGCCGTTTACATTTGAATCAATCAAATAAAATCAGAAACCTTTCTGACTACACAAGTATGAAGGATGGCCATGGGTATGTTTCTGAAATTGAAGCACACTAAGCACAGTTGTTTAAGCCTTCTTACACAAAAAGGGACTTGAAAATGTTCCCAAGTCTGTAAAGCAAAAGGAGCAGCAGAAACTCTCACCTCTTTAAGAAGCAGTAAGTCCAGCAGAAAACACTTTTAGAACTGCTTATTTAAATCACGTGTGAATGGAGACAGTTAATCCTTAAAAATGAAGTAACCATCAATGATCAATTAGTAACAACTGGAGCTTCATTTTCAAACCCACTTTTGAAGAATGATTTTGCTAGGAGAACCTGGAGCTCTATTTTTTACTACCCTGGTTTAAAAGAATTTTGATATTTCTTTGCAGGTGGAGGGAGTGATGTTTTCTTCTACAACCTCTTTTACAGGCCAGAAGAAGCAGTGATCTGGTACACTAAGAAAACATCCTTTTTGGAGATAGCAGTTTCATTTTCTCCACTGCCGTTGCAAGGCATCGTGAGACTTCCTTTGCTGTAAGTGGACATCTAACAAACTGGCTGCAGGACCACCTCAAAATCTATAGAGAGAGGGGAATCCAGAAAGACCCAGCTGAGATCTGCTTTAAGAGAATGCTGAAGCCATAAACTGGTAGGAACATTTAAATGACACTTTTTATGAATTGCTGACAGCTGATTTGGGCTAGCATGAGCGCAAGAAACTCCCAAGGCCTTCAGTAGTAGGAGGGCCCTCAAACTTTTGAGAATTTTGAGGTCCTCTACCAAGTTCTCAGGGTGAAGATCCAAGAAAATTCCCTTGCCCTTCCTGGCTCTGGCAGGGAAATGCGAAGGCTAATCATGGTGAAATCTAGGGTTTTCTCCATAAAAAAGATCTAGGAGAAAAGACTTTATGTTGAAGCCTTATCCCCACTGGGTTCCTCCCACTCCAGCCCTCTTCTGTAGCCCTAAAAGAGCATAAAATACTACACCACTGGGAAGACACTTGTCAGAGCTCAGAGACCCAGGACCACTAAAAGAATGTGATTTAATTGTAAGATTATAGAATACTTCCCCTCCTCACACCTTACCACCACACTAACAAGTCTCCAGTATAAAAACAGTGGGTTGAAGCTGAAAGAACTAAGACACAAACTTTCTCTGAGGAGGAATACTTAAAAGACCCCCAACTCAAAAACGGAAGATGAAAACTGGGACACCAGAGAAATTTGAAATCTCTGGCTTCTAAGACTACATAAAGTATTAAACGTGGGCCAACTCCTTTACAGATTTAACTTAAATCCTCACACTAAAGGCTTACTACCCTCAGTTCCTATTACTCATACAGCTTATTCACTTATCAAAAAAAAAAATCATTTTCTTTCTGCATGAAGAAATTTTACATTTCTTGTAACACAGATTTACTGGTTACATATTCTCTCAGCTTTTGTATGTCCGAGGAAATCTTTATACAACCTTCATTTTGGAATGACATTACCTTGGGTTATAGAATTCTAGTTTGAGAGTATTCTATTATTACTCTGTATTTTAGCTGAAAGTATAGGCTCTCTGTGCTGGAGAAGTCACAATACATGCACAACTGGCCATCTCCCAACCCTCACCTACCCCCTCCCCATTCCCACCCCACCTCCTCGTCTAGTATGTGCCCATGTTTCAGTCTGGGAGATGTTAGGTCCATTGAGAAGGCCTGATCAGACCTTGAGCCCTGAACTGGGAACAAGCAGCCTATCAAGACAGGAAATCTCAGTGGCGGGGTCCCCTATACCTGGGTCTTATAAATACCCCACCCTTGGCAGCACCAATTTTTCTCTCTGATGCAAAGTAGAGTGTAGGGAGCTGCAATCCGCAGACACTGACCTTAGCGGTTTGAACTCCCTGAAGGACTGGCACAGGCCATCTCATTTACTGTTCTGTGGGTAATGAAGCAGAAATTTGCTGGAAGTTTCTGAGCCTGTGTTCCCACAATGTATCATATAGAAACTTGCTCCACAGCCATCAGACCCAAACTAGGAGAAATATCACTGTGTTTATGTTTTCCTTTGAATACTTTAATATAGTTATGTTATCCATATAAAGATTCATTTCTGCTCACTTATCTATCTCATTTATGGGTATCTTTCTTTTGCCATATTTTTCTCCAGATTTTAAGTTGTTGAATGCCTGAATTTTTCATCTTCCTTTGAGTCTTTGTTCTGGAAGGGAGTTAAGTTATCTTTGGTTAGCTAAATCTTTTCAAGACTTACTCTTTAAATTTGTTAGGACTGTTCTAGAACGACGTTTACTCTAGGAACAGTTTAGCCCTACTACTAAGGCACAGCCCCTCTGGATTCTCTACTGGATGCCCCAAGTGATAAAAAAAAAAAAAAAAAAAAAATTCTCCCTCTATTCTGGTGGCTGGGACATGAACAATTTTCAACCTTGTGAGAGCTCCAGAAAACATTCAACTCACTAGACAGCTCTTTGGCTTTGCACAGTCTCACCTTATACGTGTCTGTCTTACAGTGTTCGGCTTGGGATCTAAGGAGCCCTAGGCAAATTTCTGTAACTCTTTACCTGTGTAGTTCCTTCCTCTTTGGAACTCTACACTCAACTTCGGCTTCCTCCCTGAACTCTGATCCCTTGTCTCTTCAACTCACCAAGAACATAATGTTTGTGATCTCCTACCCATCCTCATCCTCTTCTCTTCCCCACAGTTCTGTTCTAAATGTGTCTCCAGGCAGAAAGTCAGGGAAATCATAGGGCCCACCTACCTCATTTATTTCCATTCTCTCAGGGATTAGAGTTCTGTACTGCCTACTATCCAATGTCTGGAGATTGTTGTGCCATATATTTTGTCCCGTTTATGCTGTAATGGCCAAAGACAAAGACAGAAGTCAAAGCAACAAGAATTTTTAGAAGCAATTATAACACTCTTAAACATAACAAATAATTTATGGTTTTCAGTAATTTTAAGGGAGAAAAGTAATTCTGTGAGTATTAGGAAAAACATAAGGGAAAGTGGTATGACTTTTATAATAGAAAGCATATGAAAAACAAATCCCAGATAATGGTTGATTTCTCAAGAGTTCTCTATTGCTAATATTCTTTAAAAACAAATTTTGGTTAACTTTATACACCATTAATTTTTTAACATTTTATTATTGTGAAATATAACAAATACAAAAAAGCAGTAAATTTCAAAGTGCATTTTAACAAGTAGTTATGGAATACATTTCTGTGTATACTGTAGTTTAAAGTTCCAGTTCCAGGTGTTTCCTTCCAGCTGCTCCAAGACACTTAATATCATCAATTTTTATGTTAAATGATATTTCAGTTCTAAATATATATTTCCTTAGAATAAACCAACTGCCCATGTAAAAAAATTATCCCTGAAAGAAAACAATAAGTAATGATCTGTAACAAGATTTTCAGTTGCAAACAGTAGAAGCTGACTGTTGCTGATCAAGAGAAAAAGATTACTGGGGGTCATAGACGAGAGACCTAGAGAACCAGGTTATAAGGCTAAATTACCAAAATAATAATGCTGAAAAACTGTTACTGGCATGGCTATTAAGAAGCCCTAGGTATTGCAGTTTGTATTTTTGCCAGAAACACAACTCTACTGCAGTTGCTCCTGGTCTTAATAGGCGCTCACTCCTATACCATGACCCAAACCTAACATCTACTGCCCAAGCCACATATTCCTGCCATCATCCTCCCCACAATAATGAATTCTGCACTGAGCATCCTTCCTCAAGCTGCTTACTTCCAAACGAGATTTTTGTTGGTTGACACACGTGAGTGGTGAAGACAGGACTGCTTGTCTGGGCCTGATTTGCAAAGGAAATTGGGAAGCAAGTTTTCTGGCTTCTACCATGAGACAATGAGACTCGTAAGGGAGAAAATTTTCCAAATAGGCACGGTTATATTCAAAATTGGTAGGCAGCCAGAAAACGTGAAGTCAAAAGACTTTTACAATGTTTCAAAATATAGACAAGTGCCAGACATTATAAAACATTATGCTACCACTTAAAGGAAATGTAATACTCAATGTCCCTTCTTAAGTTTGCACAATGAAATAAATGAAGAATTATTTGTGTTTATACAAACCTCAGAGAGATTTCTGTCTACATAAAACTATCCTTAGATAGTCTTAACCAGCATAATGTATTTAAATAAAATTACAGCAGAGTAGATACTCTGAAACATTGCACCCATTTACCAAAATGCTAAAAACTACGAAATAATCCTTTGCCCAAGTTTCTAGCCCAAACTTTTCATTGTGTTTAAGTCTTATATGCATTGAAGCTATTACTTGCATAAAAGATTTTAAGAATCAATAAAGAACATAGTGAGAACAAATTATACTATCTACCTCATAAAAATAAGGGATACATTCTTAGTCACACAATCTAAAGTGCTATTTCTGTTTCTTAAATAGAAGCATATTGGTCTCAAAAATCCCATGCAGCTTTGAAAGGGGGTTACTTTAAAATCAGGGATTATCTTCTGGTTTGGGAGAATCTGTTTCAAAAATATAAAGCATCATAGATTGGTATGAAACGTAAGGTTAATTAAGCTATTTTTGTGTAAGTTGCTAACTGGATATAGAGCCTGAAACTTGAATAATAATACTGATATTTTCATGATGTCCTCATATAAATAACATCTAATAATCCCTCAGATCATTGCAATTTGTCACAATGCAACATATATTTTCTGATGAAAACATAACAGGAAACAAGGCATAAAGTGAGGACTTGGATGCATTCTAAATCAGTTGTTTCTTTAAAATATACATATGTTTAATGTGATATAAATTTTAATTTTCTATTTGCCTATCCCAACCATAGCTCCATAACCCAATGTTAGACTGTTTCTAACTTCATAAACCTAATTGGTGTGTATGTCAAGGTTAATAAAGATTTTCTGATACAAACTAGCCTGTTTTCCTCTAATCTATAAAATCATTCAAGTTTTTGGGGTCACAGAAGTGTTAGTTCTACCAAGCAGCATTCACAGTGCAGTTTATAACATACCTAAATCGACACTCCTCAAAACCTCCAAAAACGAGAACTTCTGTAATGAACTAGCTTGATATGTGGGCTGTAGGAAAAAATGGTTATGGAAATAAACCATAAAAAAAAGGAAAATAGGGTTTTCAGTTCTTGAAATAGTTGTTAAAATATTAACAAAGGGGCCTGTATTATGGTGTGCCAAATTCTCTAAGTACATTAAACAGTCTCTGGAAATAAATTAAGTGCTTTGGGAAGCCTTTGCACACAAGAGTCCTATTTGTTGCCAGGAGACATCGATATAGGATGGCTTGCCCAAACAAAAGTGCTAAGGGACACATTGATTTTTGCCATTAACCACTAACTTTACATTACAGCATTTCTCTAGAGCAGGTTTCCAATTTGCCATGTTGACAGTTTTTTCATGTGTTATATTTTGCCTGTTTCAGTAATAAATAATTTGGCTAAGACTTCAGAAAGTTCAGTGAAAGCCCTGTCGTGAACCAGAAAGACTTGAGATTGAAATGTAAGACAAAATGCTAAAGGACCTAGTTAATCATTCAAGAGATAAAAAAGTTGGAGGCAACTTTAAAACACTTCTAAAATATCAGAGGGTTGTAATGTATAGGTGATATTCTACATGAAAATAGAAATTAACCATTTTCTATCTCAATTGAGGATAGAAAAAGAAAAGAAAAAAATCTATCTTGACAGAAACATGAGAAGCTTGGTTTAAAAATAAGGGAAAATTTCCTTTAAATTTAATTTAAAAATTTGTTGTTTTCTTTTCATTACAAAAGCAACAGGTAGTCTATGTAGAGTTTTAAAAGTGCAAAAATTAAAATGAAGGACTGAAAATTGCTCATAATCCTATTACCCAAAGATAACTACTGATATATGCTGAAATGTATCCTTTCAGATATATTTATGTGTATATATGTAATACATTACTAATATTTTGGACATGATTTTTACATTGAATATATTTTCAAATCAGCAAAAATTGTTCTACAGAATGATTTTTAATTTAATCATTATATCTCAGGGAAGTGCCAACATTTATTTGTCACAAATCTCATATTTTGACTATTTAACATTTATCTGTTATAGTTAATATTATGAAAAATAATCTGGCAAAGTAATCTGTGTGTATATATTTAATTTTACCTTGGTATAAAGTCACAGAATATACAAGTTCAAGTGGTATAAACGTTTGGTATCTGTTGCAAAATTACCCTCCAGAATGATTGTTTCAATATAGCTCCTAACAGCAACTGTATGAGAACTGCTGGTCTACATAGGATTGTATTTTTTTCAACTTTTTGTTTTACTTTGTGTTATTTTCATTATTGATTTATTTCTCTTTCATGAACAATCTGCCTATTTGCCCATTTGGCTACATTGGTCTGAATCTTAGGATTTTGCAATTGTTTAAAACATCTAGTGTTTCCCAATTAAACATTTATCTTTTATATATTTATAGGTCATTTTTTATAAAAATATCTTTTATAGCTGCTTTCTATTTTCTAGTGATCTAAAAATTTTTCTACACCCATATTGTAATTGATATTCAACTATATATTTTTTAGGTAATTTTTTTTTTATGTTTGATTATCATTGTGTTGGGTGGCCTGAGTAACAATTCTAACTTATCCAAATACTTAATCAAATATATCCAATAATTGAATAACCCATATTTTTTTCTTCTCATCTTATGTGTAACTCCAGAATATCTCCTAAATACTTCCATGAACACAGCTCTTTTTTCTGAAAGTTTTATTTGTTCTATTCATTTGTCTCTTTTGTCAGTGCTACACTATTTAATGACTTGGTTTTGGATTAATTTTAATATCTAGTTGTTCAAGTGAGCCCCCTTTCCCTGTTATTTGTATTTTTCCAGAGTTATTTTCCTTGTATGTTCTTCAAGTGAACTATATATTTTTTTAAAAAAACAAAGTTCCTTTAGATTCTCATTGTATTGAACTAGGACTATGAATGTTTTAGTTGGCTAATGCTGCCAGAATGCAATATACTAGAAATGGAATGCCTATTATAAAGGGTATTTATTAAAGTACAAGTTTATACTTCTAAGGTGTAAAAAATGGCTTAACACATACAGATAAAGACACCTTGATTCTAAAGAAAGGCTAATGTCTGTTACATGGGAAGCCATGCAACTGGTGTCTGCTGGTCCTTGTTCCCGGTTCCATTGCCTTTAGCTTCTGATTCCAACAGCTTCCTCTCTAATCCTCTGTGCATCCTGACTTCTCCAAGACAAATATACTTCAGTTATGGCTTGTTAATATCTCGTGGGAAGGCACATGGCAATGTCTTCTGGGCTCCACATCTCCTGATGTCCATATCTAGGCATCTTCTCTCTCTGTTGGCACTCCACGTATCTTCAGTTGTCTGTGCGTCTATGTCGGCTCTGTTCCTATCTAGCCTCTGTTGGCTCTCTCAGCTCTTGGTGTCTCCTGGGACTTCTTCATTTCCAAACATCTATGTCTGCATCTGCCTCTGAGCTTTCCTCCAAAATGTTTCCTCTTTTGAAGGTCTCCAGTAAACTAATCAAGACCCACATGAATTGGAGGAGTCCCATCTCCATCTAATCAAAAGGCCACACCCACAACTGGGTGTGCCACATCTCCATGAAAGAAATTCAATCAAAAAGTCATGCTCAAGCTCTAAGTAAAAACCTAAAATTGTGTAGTTGTAACCCATGTCAAACTCTGAAATATGTTCTGCAGCTAATTGTGGTGCTGTGCTTTAAAATTTATAGCTTTTTTGTATATATGTTATTTTTCACAGAAAAAAAGAAAGAAAAAAGTTGATTGTGATGATAAAAAAATATTTAAGCCCTCTAGCCTCCTATATTCTGGAGCAGTTAGAAGGAAAAATCTGAGAGGATCATATGGTAGCCTATGACAAACTCTGGGATCTGTCCTATAACTACTTGTTGAAGAGTGCCTTGAAAACTATTGCTTTTTTATTTCTTTGCTTTATATATATGTTATACTATACAATAAAAAAAAGTTTTGAAAAATAGATTCTGAAAAGCTAGAATATACTTTTGGAGGGGGAGGGATATGTTCTCAGGCCTACTGCTGTACTTTAAGGCTGTCTTTATAAATGCTCAAAATATGCAAAAAGCCACCAGCACCTTGAAATATGCATTAATTTTCCTAAAACATTTACCTATCAATTATATTTTTATATTATTAAGCTAGTCCTTCTGTAGGATGATCCTGGTATATTAAACAAATGCTGCAACTTTGGTAGGTGAACTGGTTTTGGATTCATTCATTCTCCAAATATCTGTATACTAAGTGCCTTTGAGAGTTGACACTCTTTCAAATAACGAATCAGTCTATTAATTAACTCAGGTGCTCTTTCCTCCCTTCCAGTGTAGTGAGTCCCCAGAGTCAGTTGGCTGGGGCTATCACCTTGAGCAAATTTCTTACATTCTCTGTACCTCAGTTTTCTCCCTGAAAATTAGGGTTAATAATTGCACATACCTTATAGAATTAAATGAGTTGATAAATGCAAAGCACTTAGAATTAAAAAAAAAAAAATGTCATGCTCACAATTGAGTGGGTCAATCTTCATAGAAACAATCCAATCAAAGTTTTCCACTCTAAAGAATAGTCTGGCCCCACAAGATTGGATCAAGATTAAAACGCAGCTTTTCTGGGGAACATAACAGTTTCAAAGTAGCACAATGAATTAACCTGGAGTTTAGTGCATACTGCATCATATTTTCTCACACCATACATACAATAATGACAGTTACAATTTTAAAGGGTAACTGAAAAAAGAAGAAAATCTAAAGCTAAGTATTTCCTGGCCTCTGGACCAAAGCTCAGCTGCTTTTAATCAAAGGTAACCAAAATGCTCCACTTGAGATGAGGCCCTGAAGCCAGGAGCATAAATAAATTTTAAAAAGACAAAAAAGTGGAAGCCTTCTTGGTAATTTCTTATAGCTATGATTTTATAGAAAACTTTAGACTTAGGGAAGTTGGAACACAAAGACATGACCTACTGACCAGCAATGAACCAATCCGGCTGAGAGTTTGGTGACTAGAAATTTAATACACCCAGAGACACAAAACAGTGATTATATGATGTGATATGACCCTGAACTGAGATTTAGTGGGAGCAGGAAGCAGGTGAAGCACAAATAAAATTAAAAACAGCTATGTAGATAAGGGAGAAGGAGAATAGGAAATTAAAACTCAAAATAAGCCCAGAAATCAAAATTCCAAAGCATATTAATAATTAAAAGCTAATAAAGATAGATAACAGAATTTAAAAATCAGAACACAAAATAATTTCAACTGAAAATAATTCTATTGATCAGTGTGACAAAGATTTTAAAATAAGTAGGTACCTAAGGTATATACTGATATTATGTAACAAAAATAAAAATAAAAACTAAAATCCTTTGAAAATCAGCATGTAAAGAATAAACATACAAGATGGGTATTAAAAAATTATTAGAAATCTTGAAAATAAATAACATAGTCATTGAACTAGTACTACATAGGAATAAGCTCTAGACCAGAACCAACTAAAGAGAGAAGGAAAGTGGCAATGATATATGCAACCAGAAAACAATTCAAAGAAAGTAAAAATAAGAAAAATGCAGTTAAGATATATTCATACTGGTCAACTGACATTGCAGCAAAAGACCCTCCTGAGTGCTGTTCCCCCAGAGAATCTTGAGCAACTAGCAGAAATAGGCAGAACCATCTTCCTCAAAACTTCAGAAAACAGTTAAAAGGGGCGGGTCACTGTGGCTCAGCAAGCAGAGTTCCTGCCTGCCATGCCGGAGACCTGGTGCCTGCCCATGAAAAAAAAAAAAGAAAAGAAAAGAAAACAGTTAAAGGATTGCAGTAACTGAGCTAGTTATGAATCAAGAAATCACATCCTTAAAAGTAGTAGAAGGAGCTCATGACATACTTTCTGGCCTTTGCTCATTCCTTCCCTGAGGCAGTGTGGAGCCAGTCTGGCTCCTATCATCAGTCCCTAGCCCTGCTCTGATGGGAGCAGAGTAACCCCTATGTGAGTACTGAGAAGCTTAGTTGGCACAAATCAACTGGATGGCAGCCTGAAAGTGTGAACTAGTAAACTCATCTTAGTGTATACCCTTCCACAACTTTCCCTATAGACAGAAGTAGCTTGTAGACAACTAAAGCAGTGTAAGAAACAATTAAATCCAAGTAGCCAGAGGGAAAGAGTTATGTACTTTAATTCATTTAGTAGAGCACCCAGAAGGGGGAGAAAGTCTATTTTATAGACAGTACAGAGTAACTCCAAATTCCTGCATATAGGGGAACCTAAAGCAATGAGCAATTAGAACTCCAGGATGAGATTTAGAATCAGAAAAGACAGAGAGCCCTGCACTTCACATTCACTTCAGGCTGATCTTCTTGATAGGAAGGCTAAACTCTGAAGGAAAGCATCAGCCAATGCAGAACTGATTTGCAAAGACTCTGAAAGGTTTTGTTTGCATTGGTTTCTTTGTTTTTGGTAACCCACGGCACTCAAGGAAGTCTCTGTCATATCACTATCTGGATACAAACTTAAGGAACAAATAGCTCAGGGACTCAATCCCAGAGCTAACATTTTAAAATATTAAGATGTGAAGTGTATAACAAAACATTTAAAGACAAACAAAGAAACATAGAGTGATAGCCCAGGCAAAGGAACAGGATTAAAATCCAGAAACCATCAATGAAGAAGGCCAGACATTAAACATAGTGGACAAAGAATTAAAAAGAAAATGATCATATCATGTCAAATATGCTCAAGGAGATAAAGGAATACACAGAGAAAGAACTAAAGGATTTCAGGAAAACAATGAATGAACCATATAATAATCTCAATAAAAAGAGCCTAAGGGACCTGAGGGACACTATAAAGCATACCAATATATGCAGTATTGATGTCCAAAAAGAAGAAAAACAAGACAAAAGGGGAAAAGGGAATATTCAAAGAAATAATGGCAGAAAACCTCCTGAAATTAATGAAAGTCATGAATATGCACTTGCAAGAAGCTCAGTGTGGTGCCTTGAGGCTGTACCCCAGAAAAACATGTTCTTAAATTTAATTCATTTGTGTAGGTGTAAACCCATTGTAAGTAGAAGCTGTTGATGAAGCTACTTCAGTTAAAATGTGACCCACTTCATTGAAGATGGAATTTAATCCTATTACAGGAGTCTTTTATAAATGTAATGAATACAGAAAGAGAGAGGGAGATGGAGAGGGAGAGGGAGGAAGAGAGAGGGAGAGAGAGAATGCCATGGAAGCAAGAAACTGAAATCAATGAAACCTGGAAGAGAAGGGAAAGAATAGCAGATGCTACCATGTGCCTTGCCATGAGATAGAGGGGCCAGGGATTGCTGGAAGTCAACCTTTGGGAAGAAAGCATTGCCTTGATTTGAACATTTTCTTGGCCTCAAAACTGTAAGCTAATAAATTCCTATTGTTCAAGTCAAATCATTTAGTGGTACTTGTTTTCAGCGGTGTAGGAATCTAAAGTGGACATTGGTACCAGGAGTGGGATGGTAGCACTCTTTCTGAACAATGGGGTGGAAGGCCCACCCTGTCCAAGTACCACCGCATGTTCACCCTTTCCACACACATGGGTGCGCCCACTCTTTTGGCCCAAGATATCTTTGGTCTAGACCTCAGCTTCCATGGTTCTACCTTTGAAGTGATTTTTCCTTCACTCTGTCTCTTTTAGTCAAGACTGGCAGTGACATCATTCAAACAAATTTCACAAAAACCTTGTCATTTTGCATATAGTACATAGGGGTCCAAACCATCAGACAGTATGAATTTCAACATATCCTTCCTGGATAACTGGATTTTCAATCATAACTTGCACTGAAATGGCTCACTAGGTTCATGTTCAGTTAAACCCTCCCATGGAGTAATATTTTCTGGGGACTTGCTTTCCAGAAATTCAGGATTTTCCAAACCTTCAATTTCTGGTTTCTTTGTCCCCAGGAGTTCAGTCCTCAGTTTATTCCTTTCCTCTCACACTTTTCTAGAAGCCACAAGGAGAAACCTGGCTGTACTTTCCATACTTAGCTTGGAAATCTCCTCAGTTAAATATCCAAACTCATCACTTTCAAATTATACTTCCATCCAACATCAGAACTCAATTTCACCAAGTTCTCTACCACTTTAAAAGAAGGATCATCTTTCTCCCACTTTCCAACACATTCATCATTTCTGTCTAAGGCCTCATCAGAAGTAGGTTTAGCATCCATATTTCTACCAGCAGCCTCTTCAAAGAAATCTAAGCCTTTTCTATGAAGCACCCCACAATTCTTCCAGCCTCTATTCATTACCCAATTCCAAAACCATTTCCACATTTTTGGTACTTGCATTAGCAATACCTCACTTTACTGGTACCAAAATCTGTTTAGTTCCTCAGGCTGCTTAAAACACATAACATGAAATGATTTTGCTTGAATAATGGGAATTTATTAGCTTACCATTTTGAGGCTGAGAAAATGTCTAAATCAAGGCAACATCAAAGTGATGCTTTCTTCCCAAAGATGGGCTGCCCATGATCTTTCACCCAACAGTAATAGAATACACATTATTTCCTAATAAACATATTGTCATTCTTCAGGATACACCATATGTTAGATCACAAAACAAGTCTAAATAAATTCAAAAATATTGAAATCATACAATATATCTTTTCCAGCCACAATGGAATGAAGAGGGAGAACAAGAAAATTCACAAATATGTGGAAAATAACAAACTCCTCAACAACCAACAGGTCAAAGAAGAAATCACAAGAAAAACTAGGAAATAAATTGAGACAATTAAAATATAAATAAGACATACCAAAACTTATGGATGCAAGAGAGGCAGGGCTGAGAGAGATATTTATAACTTTAAATTAAAGCTTTCATTAAAAAGAATAAAGATCTCAAATCAGAGACCTAACCTTACAACTGGAGGATCTAGAAAAAGAAGAATAAACTAAATTCAAAGGAAATAACAAAGTTTAGAGTGGAGATAAATGAAATAGAGGATTAAAAAAAAAGAATAGAGACAATCAATGAGACTGAAAGTTGGTTCTTTGTAAAGATTAATAAATAGACAAATCTTTAGCAACATTGACAAATTTTAAAAGGGAAAAGAAACAACTAAAATAAAAAATGAAAGGAGGGGTCTTATTAGTGAACCCACAGAAAAATAGGATTATAAGAGGACACTATGACCAACTGTACAACAATAGTTGATGCCCTAGATGAAATAGGCAAATTCCTAGAAGCACACACATGACCTACAATGACTCCAGAAGAAACAGAAGATTTCTACAGACTAATAACTAGTAAAGAGATGGAATCAATAACCAAAACCCTCCCAACAAAGAAAAACCCAGGACCAGATGACTTCACTGGTGAATTTTATCAGACATTCCAAGAAGAATTAACATCAGCTCTGCCTACACTCAGTTGATGCATAAAAATAATTTGACAAAGACTAACCCTCCATCGTTGTTTAAAAGTCCAGAAAATTAGAAGGTTTAGAAGGAAACTTCCTCAATATGGTAAAGGGTATTCTTGAAGAACTCATTGCTACTATTGTATGTAATGATGAAAGACTGAAAGCTTTCCCCCTGAGTTCAGGAACAAGACATGATTCAACATCATCTTCCATCAGAGAAATGCAAATCAAAACCACAATGAGATACAATTTCACACCTACTGGAATGGCTACCACTAAAGAAACCAAAAATGGCAAGTGTTGGAGTGCAAGTGGAGGAATGAGAACACATTCATTGTTGGTGGAAATTTAAAATGGTCCAACTTCTGAAGAACACAGTTTGTCAGTTCCCCAGAAAGTTAAACAGAAATTCTATAAGACCAGACAATCCCATTTCTAGGTATATACTTCAAACAACTTGAAGCAGTGTCTTGATCAGATATTTGAACACAGATATTCATAATGGTGTTATTCACCATGCCAAAAAAATGGAAGCAGCCAAAGTGCCATCAACAGATAAATGAATAACCAAATCATACAATACATATATATATATATGTATACACACACACACACACACACACAATGAAATATTATTCAGCAGTGAAAAGGAATGAACTTCTGATATATGCAATAATATGAATAAACATCATGCTGAGTTAAGTCAAACACAAAAAGACAAATATTGTATAAACTAATTGCTATGAAATATCTAGATTAAGCAAATTCATAGAATCATAACTGGAATATAGGCTATTGGGCTGGTGTGAGGTTAGGGAATGGGGAGTTAATGTTTAATTGGTACAGAATTTCTGTTGGCATAATGAAAAATTTTGGAAATGGTTTGTAGTGATGGTACAGTGTTTTTATTGTGATTAACACCACTGAGTTGTGTATTTTTTGTGATGAAAAAATGGGACTTTTGCATTGTATATATGTTACTAGAAGAAATTTTTTCAAAAAATTCCTACTCTGCACAATACAAACAAGGAACCTAATGGAAACTATGGACTATAGTTAATAGTACAAATATAAAGATACTCTTTTGTCAGTTCTAGCAAAAAAAACTCACAAATGCAAAATGTTAATAATGGGGTGGGTAGAATAATATGGGAATTCTAATTTCTGTGTGATTTTTCTTAAACCTATAAGTTCTCTAAAAAAATTATAAAGAAAGATACATGGATAAAAGATAAAGTCTCCAATATATGTTCAGTTTCACAATGAGAGGCAAACAGGAATGGCAGAAAAGCTATACTTGAAAAGGTCATAGCTGAGAATTTGCTGGAATTTTAAAAATTATGACCTCTCAGATCAAATGCTTCCTCAAGTAACAGAGTGGCATATAAAAGTAAAGGCGGGAATAGGCACAATATTGCAAAATTGAAAATCATCCAAGATTAAAAAATCTTAAATTTTTCTAGAGGAAAAAGACAAATTATATATTCATATAAATTAGCCTGAAATGACTTCTCAACAGCAATGATAAAAACTAGAAAACAATAGAGCAACATCTTCAAAGTGCAAAAGGGAGAGAACCCAATGTTACATTCATCTAAATTTTGCCAAAGCTAGGGCAAAATAAAAACATGTCAAATATACAAAGACTAAGTAAAAGAGTTTACAGCCAAGAAGCCTCACTCAAATATTTATTTAATAATGTAAGCCCAGAGAGATGATATGAGACTGAAATATTATCAATAAGTGATCTACTGATAAATTATGTTGGAAAATTTAATTAACAGATGATAGTAAAACCAACATTAGACTTTTTAAATGATAAAACTAAAACTCTAGGCAAAATACATATAAAGATTTTAAATAGGAGGTGAAATTATCCTAAGTCCTTGTTATGTTCAGGAGGAGCTAGAAACACTGATTTATTACAGGTTGTACAAATAATTTGTACAGCTGACTTTTTTGAAAATAGAAACTATTACAGGAAAAGAAATGCAATCTATAATTTCAATTTCAACAGAAGAGGGAAATAATGAAACACAAGGAAGGAAGGTGAACAAAAGTAAGGGAAAAAATTGATAAGCAGAAAATAGAATATAAAGTGGAAGAAATAAATACAATTATATTGATACTCACAAAAAGGTAATTTAATTATTCTCACCTATTAAAAGCCTAAAATGACCAAATTGTATGAGAAAAATAAATCCAGTTTGTAATATTTTGCTTTCAGGAAGCCACCCTAAACGAAACCACTTAGGAGGTTAGATATAATTGAATGGAAAAGTAGTTCTACTATTTTTTATTTGAATCAAAAGAAATATAATAAAGAAATATAAGGTAAAAGTAGAAATATAGTGAGTAACAACATAGGAGTAGAGTGATATGATGGCTATGGGTATGACTACTTTAGATTGAGGAGTCAGAAAAGACTCACTGGAAAAGGAAAGGTGAGGTGATATTTAAGCTGTGACCCAGACAGTGAAAAGGGATCAGACATCTAACAGCCTGGGTGTTGATCATTCCAGGCAGAAGGGACAGATAATGCAGAGGTTTCAAAGAGGCAATGCGATCGGCATGTTGGAAGAGCCAATGGAAGGCAATGTGACAGAATCCGTGGGGAAAGAAGTATGGCTCATGATGAGGTCACAAGTAAACCGTGGACAGATCATTCTGGCCTTTGTAGGACATGGTAGAAAGTGTGGCTTTAAGTGGTGCAAGGGTAGTTTAGTGGTAGAATTCTGCCTGTCATGCAGGAGACCCGGGTTCGATTCTAGGCCCATGCACTTCCAAAGAAACAAGCAAAAGCAAACAAACAAACAAGCAGAAAAAAAAAATCAACAAATGGTGCTGCAATAACAGAATACTCATATGGAAAAAAGAATGAAATGTGACCCCACCATACAACATACAAAAGAAGAAAAATTATAGTGTGGCTTTAGTCCAAGGATCACAGAAGCCATTGGTGAATTTTAAGCTAGAAGGTGACATAATCTAATTTGTATTTTCCTAAAATATCACTGTATTATGGGGATGCATGCACAACTATATGATGATACTATGAGCCAGTGATTGTATACTTCAGATGGTATGTATGATATGTGAATATATGTCGATAAAACCATATTAAAAACAGACCATTCTAGCTGATATTTGGAAAATGATTTGGAAAATGAAGAGTTGAGGCAGAACAAATATTTAGGGAGTTAGTAATCTAGAAGAGATGGGATAATGGCTACATTTTCTCCTTCATTCCCCTAATGTCCACATTCACTTATGTTCTGATCTAGGCCCTCAGTTTTCTATTCTCTCCCCATATTATCTGTTTTAATTTCCTCTATGCTAAAACAAATACCCTACAGTGACTTGGCTTAGTAACAGGAATTTATTGACTCGGTGTCTAGATGGCTTGCTTCCTCCTGGGGGTTGGTACCTTCTGGCTATCTAGCATTCTTTGGGTGCCTTGATTTTTCTGTCATATGGCAATGTCCTCTTTCTCCTCCAGCTGCTCCCCATGGCTTCTCCCTCCTTCTGACTTTGACTCTGCTTACAAAGGACTCTAGTAATTTGGATTAAAGTCCAACCTGATTTAGTTGGTTTCACCTTAACTGAAATAACATCTTGAAAAGTTACTATTTACAATGGGTCCACACCCCCTAGAATGTGAACCAAGATCAAGAACATGCCCATTTGGGGGTGCACCATACTACTCATTTCCATAATTTAAATTACCAGCTTTGTTTGGATGAGTCCTGCATATTTATCTATAACCTTATCCTTTCCCAAGACAATTCCTTATTATCAACTCTTATTAGATATTTCCAACTAGATAATCTTTGAACATCTCAAACTCTAAAGCCCAGCTCAATAACTTCACCCAAACTAACCAGCATCCGCATCACTTGCCCTTTATTTGTTCCTCATATCCAATCAGGTTATTATCCCTACGTCATCTACATCTACAATGTTTCTTTCACTATCTGTTCCTCTACATTTCCATGACTACCACTTATTTAGACCCTTATTTCATTTCTGCGGTGGGCAGAAATTAGGACCCCATAATCTCTTTGTCCTGATATTGTATCTGTTACATTATGTGGCAAAATAAACTTTGCAAATAAGGTTTATTTTAGGTTGATAATCATCTGATCACAAAACAAGATTACCCTGGATTATCTGAGTGGGCCTGATATAATCATGTGGGCCAAAGCAGGAGAGGAAAACAGAGTCAAAAAGATGCAGAAGAAAAAGAAGCAGGAGAGCTTTGAATCTGAAGAAGAACTTGACCCATTGTTGCTGACTTTGAAAATGAAGAGGGCCATGAACCAGAACACGTAGCCTCTGAACCATCTGCAAGGAACCAAGGACCTCAATCCTATAACCAAAAGGACCTGCATTCTGCCAACAACCTGAATGACCCTGGAAACAAATATTCCCCCAGAGCCTGAAGACTGCCTCCAAGAAATGCCACTCTGCTCACACCTTGATTTTGATCTGTGGAACCCAGAGCAAAGGAATCAGCAGAGTCTATAGGAGTTCTGTCCTACCGAAACGTAAGATAAGAAATCCAAATTGCTTTAAACTGCTAAATTTGTGGCAATTTATTATATTAGTAATTTATTGTATTAGTAATTTATTAGTAATACAACCTCCCAACTATTTTCCTAATATGCACTTTCTTTTGCCTTCAAGCCTGTTTCCTTCACCATTCAAGATTTTAAAAAGAGGGATATCTTAAAATATCACAACCCTGCTAAAAATTTTCATTATTTTTAATGCCTAGAAAATTAATTCTCTTTTCTTAGCCACAATCAAATCTATCTGCAGCATGTTAGCAACCAACCACTCTTCTGCCTGCATCCAAAACTAGAGACCTCATTGTCTATCTTTGACTCAAGCCATCGTGCTATTTGGAAGTCTCCCTCTAATATTATTACTGAAAATATATTTAGGAATTCTTCAAGACCTAGAGAAAGTGCCAGATTCTTAATCAATCTTTATTTCTAATATTAGTCACCGAGGCAATATCTCCTTTGCTGATAATTTACATATGGCTTTCCCCTTCCTTTTCCCTTATCTCCGCGTATGCTGTACTTATTTAATTCCAACCTCCTTCTCCACCCACCCTATGATTATAATGTGAGCTTCTCCAGGGTAGAGAGTTCTATTTTGCTCATTTATTTCCTACATAACGCCCCACAATGAACTTTAAACACAGTAGCTGCATAATATAAGAAGTTGCGGAATTGCATGCACCACCCAGATACTTCTTGGTAGACGTGCCATTCCTACACTCTACTACAATGAACACAATTTATGATTGAAGGAAGTAAATTAGGTAGATGTCATCTCTAGGAGTGGGTTTGCAAAATGTAGTGGGTGTCCCAAAACGAGGTACGGAATGATGAACTAGCCCCTTGGTAAGATACACCAAAATGTGGTGGTGGTGGTGTGTGTGTGTGTGTGTGTGTGTGTGTAAGAGAGAGATGGAGAAAGATGGTGGAAAAGATAAAAATGTGCTTTTCCCATGTTCTCTGGGACTTATCTCAGATATCTCGACGATATAAAAATTACTTCCAAAATATGTGAATGAATTGCAAGTGAAAGAATATGAAAACAGCAGAAGTAGCTCCAAATGTAACAGCTTTACAGAATGCAGTTGGTGGCATGGAAAGTGTGGCAAAGCCCTTGTGCTCATTCCCCTCTTGCTTCATACTGTTTGATTCAGTCCGTTGCAGCTGTTTTCATGGGTTGTGTTTTAATCACTTCTTCGGCAAATCAGCCTGGTTCTGTGTAGAGCTGTGCAGATGTTAGGGACCAAAAGCAAGCAGCCGATGACACAGCAGGACCTGTATATATAATTTCAGAATAGCTCTGTGAAAGCAAAATAAACAATTAAATACTTATCATTTCACTGGAGATCAGCTAAACAAATAGTGACAAATCCATTAAATAGAAAACTATGTATCATGAATAAGAAAAGCCAGGGCTCTGTGTCTGATAGAAACACTTTCTAAAATAAAACGATAAGTGGAAAAACAGGGTAAAGAACATTATATTTCATAGTATACATACTTTGTGAAAAAATATTTTATATATGTTACTGTATATCAAATATTTTGAAGGCTTCAAAATAAACTCTTAATAATGACTACCCCTGTAGAATGGAAATTTGGCTTGGGGACAGTGAAAGTCTTTCACAGTCTACTCTTCCATACTGCTTTTTTAAATGATGAATATGCATTATTTTATTTTTACAAAAAGCTTAGTCACTTTACAGCTTTGCTTTATTATACTTGCCCTTCAATTTTCATTTTGTTCATTTATCCTGTATTTGACTAATTTGCCTGTCAAAAATTCCCACGTGAATTCCGTGGCAGTAAGGATGAAAACAAATTACTTAAACATAATCTTAATTCACCTATAAGTTGCCTATAATGGAAATAAAAGGTGTTACACATGTTAATACTTTACATTTAAGACTAAAATCTTTTAGACAGAAATCTTTATAATTTCCTTAAATAGGTCCTCTGTAAGCCATATGAAAGTGTTTTGACAGACAATTTTCTATTCACATTTAAAATCTACTCCAGTTTTGGAGTAAAAAAATTAACAGTTTTTCTCTGAAATTGCA